>NC_140586.1:48446451-49046451 GCF_964204655.1 Triturus cristatus | reverse complement strand
CTGTGCCGCTAAGGGTGTAACAACTGTACTTACCTGACCCTGGAGACCCCTGAGTCTGTGCCCAGAACCTTAACTCTTCCAGTCGAGTACTTACCCAAAAGCCGATAACTCAAATGTTCCTCCATAGGGTAACATTGTCTGGTTTCTTCTGAAATTTCTTCTAAGTGTGGAGTTTCTAAACTTTAAAATATTCACCTAAAATCAACCGAGTAACGAAAACGAAAATACTCACCTGCTATTAGGAGAGATCCCAGTACTGGATCTTGGTGCCCAGCACTGACCCTGAAAAGTACTCACAACCGTACTTACCATTAACCCAATTTTCTTCCATAGGAAATCATGGACTGTTTTTCTGTGAAATTTCTTCTAAGTGTCGATTTTTGCAAACTACAAATATTCTTTTAAAATCGTACCAACTCTGAAAACGTAATTGCTTATCTGTTTTAGATTGAGGTCCCAGTACTGAGCCTAGGAGCCCAGTACTGGATTGCAAAAGTAAGGAGAACATACCATACCTGTAACTTGAATTTTCTCCAATAGGGAATTATTGACTGCTTTTCTATGAAATTCTTCCAAGTGTCAACTTTTAAAATAGCAAAATATTGCCTAAAAATCACAACCGTAACTAAGTCGATTTTACTCACTTGTTTCCAAGAACTGTCCCAGGACTGAATCTAGGATCCAGTCCTGGAGTTAGAAAAGTAATCCTGAAAGTAATCTACTGTAAATAACTTAAAACTTCCATTGAGCTCAATGTACTATTGTGTTTGAAATTGTGTTGCCTATTGCAACAACCTGAGACTACTAGCTACAAAAGTCAATTGCAAAAGTATTTAACTAAAGTATCTCATTCTGAGAAAGTATATTTTAATACATATTGTTGGTTCTAAAATAAAACGCATATATTTTGTATATAAACCATTGGCCTTGAGTTCAGTTATTGAGTGTGAGAGACCATTTGCTGACTGTGTGTACAACAAATGCTTTACACGGTCCTCTGATACTGCCTTACTGCTCGACCAAGCTACCACTTTAGAGAGTAAGGTTATATCTAACTTTAGCCTCTGCCAAACCTCTGGGGACTGTGGACTCTGTGCACACTGTACCTATTTGGGAACAGTATATACAGAGTCCCTTTCTCACATCCTGTTAATAGGACAATTGCCCGCCTCCATCGCCCTGCACTGGGTGACCTAGTTTTCCTCACCGCCCACCCCACCACACAAATCTTGGTGGTTCAAGCGTCTGCTTCCCGTTGCATGTTCCCTTCCGCACCCTGGACAGGGAATCCAAGAGACTGGAAAGCTTGAGAAAGAAAAAATGTTCTTTCATCAGTGTGGCATTGCTGTAGGTGAACACCGCTTGCCTTTTGGGGCGTTAGTGCTATTGGATATGGGACACGGTTGCGCAGGTGCTGCCCAGGGTCTCGGAGGAGGATGGGATCCTACTCTCCCAAGCCACTTCACTGCAGCAAAGTTAGTCATCCGATGTGGTTTGGACACAACAGACTCACTGGGCAGAGCGATTTCCACGATGGCCGTATGTCACCACGCCTGGCTGAGGACATCTGTTTTTTCAAGGGATATTCCATCTAACCTTATGTGCATGCCTTTTGATGGATCCCGTCTCTTCGGAGAAAAAGCAGATGCTGCCTTTGAGCATGTCAAGGACTCGCGGGCCACGGCCAAGTCCTTGGGCCTCACCGCAATATCCGGGGCCTGTCTGCTTTTTGCTCCTATCGGGTCTACAGTAGGGTCTACCAACCGCGCCAACCCTATTCCGCCAGAGGGCCCGCAAACTCTGCATTCTCTGTGGGGCCATGGATGCGGTTCAGCCCGACCCCGTGGGTCAGGATGCCAGAAGCCGAGCCAAGCCACGATCCCCTCCTCAACAGCAAAACCTTCTTGTCCGATCCTCCAGGATCATTCACGACCAGTCGGTGGCAGAATACGTCGTCATCTCCACCACTGGCGAAACATCACCTCGGATAGGTGGGTGTTGCAAATAGTCCAAAGGAGCTACTCCCTCCCCTTCAAGACTACCTGTCCATCTATGCCTCCAGTGTACGATCGGCTGACGGAGGATCATCTTGCTCTACTCCGCGAGGAAGTCAAAACTCTCTTGGCCAAGGGAGCTATAGAGAGGGTTCCCGGGCCAGAAATAAGCTGTGGTGGCTATTCCAACTATTTCCTGAAAGAAACAATTTGTTATGGAGTCCTCACCTTGGAATTACCCCCAGGTGTCAGACTGGATCGAGAGAAGTTTTCTTCAGCAGTACCCCTGAGCATCGGTAGGTGACGTTGGTCGACTCTGCAATCGTCGTTGGCGTCATGGTCGCAGGAATTACATTCAGGTATCTACTTAGATGCCGCCCCTCTGCGCTGACGTCCGTTCTTTCTTTTTCCGCGCCAGCCAGCACAGATCCGGAGAGAGCGGTACCTCAAGTCACTTTTTGGCTCTATTTTACCGACTTTTTGACAACGTCTTTTGAGTCATTACAACTCCTGGTGCACAGGGATGTCATCTCGGCGGACTGGCTTCAAACCTTGGGGCACCTGCCACAAGCTGATGTCAGTGACGGACCCCCATCTTGTGTGCCTATGATGCATGGAGTGTGACCATGACCCGAAGTTGTGCTCTGACTGCCAGGCCATGGCCTTGAAGTCTTTGTGGGAGCGGTTCCGAAAGCTGGAGACCCTGCAGTCTGCTCCGTGCCACTCGAGGTCCCAGTTGAGAGGGAGGTCGTGGGACCGGTTGCGAAGCCATCACCACTATTCTTCGGGTAAGTTGAAGCACAAAAAGAAAGCGAATAGGCACCGTCGCTCTTCGCGTTCTCCCTGTCCGTCTGCTGACTCAACGTGGTATGCGGATGGTAGTTGTCCTGCTGAGCCTGTTGGATCGACTACAAGCCTCCCTCCCTTTCCGGGAGCCGGATCGACCCCTGCCCAACTTCGTAGTTTTTTACGAAGCCCTCAACTCTATTTTTGGCCAGCCGGACTCCGCTGGTGCGCCATTGGTCCCCGTGGACTCTGCTGGGGGCTCTAGGCCTTCGATGCCTGCGGATTTGGCCCGCAGGGCCTCCAAGGATCCAGGTCTGTATTCAGATCGGTGCCGGTCGACCCCGTGACACCTCCCCCAGCGCTGAATCTATTGTCGACACCTCCACCCCCTCCGATGCCGGTTGTGTCCATTGACTCCGGCCTCCCCCTCAATGTGGACACTGAATTGGACCAATGTTGCCCGATGGCGCGACCGGTACTTTAGTACCCATGTTCTCCCCCGGTGTCCCATATTGCCCTGAGTGGCTACCAGAGGAGAGTGAGGAGGACTGGGAGGGGTCTGTGGACCCTCTGGCAGACCAGTTGGAAGAACTGGACTGTAGAGGAGTTGGGTGAGGCCAGTGGTCTGGACACTACTCCAGACCTTAGCATGCTTTCTCCCCGTACCGTGGTACGGAGGAGGGTGCGTCATACGCAGTGGTGTTGCGTAGGGCGGCTGTGGCCTTAAACCTCTATCTTCCTACGGTGGCGGTTAGGATTAACCTCCTGACTGAGGTACTTAATCCGGCAGCGGCCTCTTCTTAGCCATTTTTGCCGTTCAATGAGGCCCTCACGGACATCTTTTTGGCCACTTGGTCCAAGCCCAACACACGGCTCCTCTCCCAACACCCCACCCCTGAGATATTGGTTGTCCAAGCCTCGACTTCCAACGGCGTGTTCCCTACTGGACCGCCTTGGGAAGAAAATGTTTTCTTCCTCCAGCTTAGGACTGCGTGAACACCGCATGTCTCTTGGGCTGTTACTCCCTCTCTGTGTGGGAGACTGTTGTGCAGGTGCTGGCCATTGCTCTCAAATGCAGTTGCCGAAGGGAGAGATGCAGCGAAGTTCACCATACGTTGTGGGCTGGACACCGCCGACTCCCTGGGCAGGACGATTTCAACGTCTGTAGCCCTGAGACGCCACGCCTGGCTGAGGTCGACTGGCTTTTCGGGTGATGTCCAAGCTACCCTTATGGACATGCTTTTTGAAGACTGTTGCATGTCCAGGTGACAAAGCAGACAACGTGCTTGAGCACGTCAAGGACTTCAGGTCTACGGCCAGACCCTCGAGCCACGCTTCCCCCTCGCGCAGTCTGCCTTTTGCCACTTTCATGGCTACATAGGGGGTGCCCTGCCACGTTCCACCCAGAGCCACAGGCCTGCGCAAGCTGTTCTGCCTCTGCGTGGGTGGGGACCCACAGTCGTGGGTCTGGGGGCCAGTGGGAGGGCCAGTCCACCAGCACCCCCTATGCAGCAACCTCCAAGCCCTCCTAGTCCGACCTTTCAGAGCCCCCAATCGCCAGTTGGCGGCAGGATTCCCCATCACCTCTCGCACTGGCTCAACATCACATCAGACAGGTGGGCTTTGCAGTTAGTCCGAAGGGGCTATTCCCTCCTCTTTGAGACTGCCCCTCCATCCATGCTAACTCAATTCCATTGCATGCAGAGGGATCACCTGGCACTTTTCCAACGGGAACTTACGGCTCTCTTGGCCAAGGAAGCCATCGAGCGAGTTCCTGCCCCAGAAGTAGGTCGTGGTTGATATTTCCATTACTTTCTGGTGTCCACGAAGGACAAGGGACTGCGTCCTATATTGGATCTCCGGAACGTCAACTGCTTCCTCCGGAGGGAGAAGTTCAAAATGTTTACACTGGCTCATGTGCTGTCTGCCCTCGACCCTGGAGAATGATGGTAGCGTTGGACTTGCAGCCCACTTATTTTCACATCCCCGTCCTGCCGGCCCATCGGCGTTACATTTGGTCCACTATAGGCCACGAGCACTTTGTTTACCGTGCTCCCCTTTATCCTTAACAGCGCCCCTCGGTTGTTCATGTTGATGGCGGTGGTTGCAGCTCATCAGCGCAGATCAGGGGTTCCAGTCTTCCCCTATCTAGACGACTGGCTGTTGAAGACTGGCTCGCCCCAGGCTGTTGTCTCCCACCTCCAGACTATGGCCGACCTCCTGCATTCGCTGGGGTTCACCATCAAAGTGCCGAAGTAACACGTGATTCCCTCTCAGAAGCTTCTTTTTATTGGCGCGGTTATGGACACAGTGCACTTTCGCGTCTATCCTCCCGAACGGCGAGTTCAAGATATTCAGGCTATGATACCCTGGATTTCGGTGAGAATGACCCAGAGGCTGTTGGGCCTCATGGCCTCTGGCATCCTGCTGCTGGAAAATGCATAGTGGCTCATGTGGGCTCTGCGGTGGATTCTGAAGTTCCAGTGGGCACAGCTTCGAGTAAATGTCACGACCTGCTTCAGATCTGAGTGCACTGCAAAAGACTTGCAGTGGTGGCTAACAAACTGCGATTAGGCCAGTTGCAGACCCCTCTCCCTTCCCCACCCAGATCTCACAATAGTTTGTGGCAGGTTGCACAATGCAGTCCACTATGCTGCCCATTTTGCGTGTTTGCATTGTTGGGGAATGCACAATATTGTCGCGGTACCGGCGGCCGGAGTGGGACGTCAGTGATCATACAAAGATGGCCCGTGGTTTTTTTTGTTGTACATATGTGACGTGTACTGTGTTGGCAGTTCAACCACTGTGATGCGATTTGAAATCACATGCTTGTGCTGTATGAAGTGCGTGCTCCTTACCTCAGTCAATGGAGTCGCGTGGAGGTGCTGTTGCAGCTGCTGTTACAGCTGCTGTTACGTTAATGGATCTACGCAGCTCGACTAGCTACAATGAGATGCATTCCGGCACGGACGTGCCTGGAGCCATCCGAGGCAGCGTTGTCTGCGTGCCGCCATCTTGGGGTTGGAGGTAGCATGCAAGCACATAGAAATACGTAAATATGAAGAAGACTCCATGTCGAAGGATCTCATTGTACTACTGCTCTGGTTGAGAAATGGAATGATTTGGTAAAGCACAAGTGCCTGGGTACTTTCTCTTCCCCCCCCCTCCCTACCCCCTAAGTTTGACAGTAGATTAGCTTGTGGAATTAAACAATATACACGCAGGTGAGGCAATTGTCTAAATATGCTGCTTGAAAGTCCTGTGGGAACTTCAAACATCTTCATTCTAGCTCGATGTTATTGAAGGTTGATATTGCTCAGGTGCATTCTTTAGGGTTGATCACTCACGTGGTCTTGAAGATCGATGCCTCGAAATCATGGGAGAGTACACGCTTCTAAAATGTTTAATTCTGTTTGCCACAAATGTTTTTCTAGGGTCACCATGGATAGAGTGTGGTCTGTTTAGCAGTACTTGTTTGTGGGGGTCTTTTAACGTTACCCATCCCTTACTGGTGCGTCCAATTCTAGTGTTCCTATTTGTCTAAATTCTATACTGGTTACACTATGATGCAAATATGACACCTTAAATTGTATTCCTGCCTCTTGTGCTTTGTCTGTGTTGATGTCATACTGACATTACTTAAATGTTCTTTTACCCTACATGGCATTGTTGTTGGGTGGTGTCTCCCCATCACTTTTACGTTGTGTGTTCGCACAGACCCCATGCATGAGGGTGGTCTTATTATTATATGGGCGGTGTTTACTCTATCTTGTGGTTTGTTATACCGCAATCTTTGAAACCATTGTTTTAGGTGGTATCCCTTCCTTAAGGGATGGGAATGGGTTATAGTCCCACTTCTACGCTGTGGCCATTTATCCTTTACACGAGGAATGGTGTAAGGGGTATTTCACAGTTAATGGGTTACAGTCCCATTCAACAGTCATTTCTTTTACAGTAGAGTGGCTTTGTGAGGTGTATCACCTTGCACAGTTTTACTCTTACAAGAGGGGTGACTAAGTGGGTGTTATTCCCATTTACACAGTTTGTCATATGAGTCCTAGTCCCATACGACTTCTTGTGTTAGTCCCATTTCCATGAGTTTACGCTCGCTGCATCTACATAGGGGTGTCTAATGGGTACTAGTCCTATGTATGCAAGTTGTTTGTTCATGCTACTAACCTCTACATAGGGGTGTCCAGTGGGTACGAGTCCCATGTATGAAAATTTTGTTTTCTTCATACCCTTAATTGTAGGATATTTATGGTGTATGTCACCCTTTGGCACACATATACTTTTGTTTGTTTAATGGTGCGCAAGTCACCCTGTGCTGCACTTTGTTGTACGGTGTATTTTTTATATATATATTTATATATATCACCAATTTTTGCCCGCAAGCTATTGCAAGCGCACACTCAGCATAACTCGTGCAGTTGGTGAAAAATAATTAGCGCAGCAGCCCTGTCGCGGGAAGCAGCACCGTCCTTGAAATAAATGAGGGGGCCGCGTTCGGTACCGAGTCCGGACTTGAATACGGCTCGGCAAATTGAGGAAAAAACAGCTTGCACTGCTTTCTGGAGCCCACTGTGGGTGAACAATGTCTTTTTAAAATTGTGACATCGTGGTAGTACCTACTATAGGTGATATATTGTTCAGGATTGAACTATCTAATCCATCGAGCACTAAGCAAGGCCCACTGAGGGCGTGGCATGAATTCAGTTGAAGCAAATCAACGTGAACCGACTGCACAAGTCATTTTAAAAGCGACCTCTGAAGATAGGCACAAGCCTTGAAACGCGTAAGGTCTACGAGATATAATCTAACGGAAGCAGTTCCAGCTCCTGCCCGGAGTGAAAAAACCGGATGGTCCAGTTTGCGGAGTGTGCACTTCCAATAGCTTGCGGGCAAAAATTGGTGAAAATATATATATATATATATACACTGAAAAAACCATAGGTTTCACACACGTTATAGTTAGCTGGACATTTCACTCGTGAAAAACCATTGAAATTCCCCCGTTATAGTTAGTGCAGGCAACTATAACTCACGCGACCGCAATCCTCTGCTGATGACGTCAGATATTACATCACTGTATTTAGACACTTATTTACCCATGTCTTCTTCCATTAATTTTTAGCTATACATATATTACAAATATTTATTTTTCAGAAAGACACATATGTCATCAGTGATGTAATATCTGACGTCATCAGCAGAGGATTGCAGTCGCGTGAGTTATAGTTGCCTGCACTAACTATAACGGGGGAATTTCAATGGTTTTCACAAGTGAAATGTCCAGCTAACTATAACATGTGTGAAACCTATGGTTTTTTAAGTGAATTTGCAAGGTTTTTTAAATGCTAGTTCCTAACTATAACGTGTGTGAAACCTATGGTTTTTTCAGGGAATATATATATATATATATATATATATATATATATATATATATATATATATATATATATATATAATCTACTGGCGGTCGCCAGTAGATAGTTATAGTTAGGACCGAGTTTCCATAGGAAATCTCAAAATTCTATTTTGAATAACTTTGGCGCCGATTGACGAATCTTAGCGAAATTTTCAAAACTAATGGGTCGCTCCGCTCCTACCCTGAAAGTCTCGGGGTGATTCGTCAAGCGGGGGCCGAGAAAAAGGGGGGGTCCCAAAACACGTTTTCCCCATGGATTTTTCCATAGGGACTTTAGTCGCAGCTACAGCCCGAACGGCTGAACAGAATTACGTGAAATTTGGCAGAGAGGTAGCCATAAGGTCCGTTTGGTGCCTTTTGCAGGTTTGGTTTAAATCTGTTCAGTATTTTCTGAGAAAATAGCATTTAAATCAATATATATATCTATACGCGCGCAGGGTGCGCGCACTCGGCCGTCCGCGAGCACACTTCTGATTGGTTGTTACATCTTAGTAAACATTCGAATCGGTCGAAACCAGGAAGTGTCGGCCGCCATTTTGTGTCTCGCACTGAGAGGGGGGTGAAACACAAAGGAGAAAAACATGTAAAGGGGGCACGCTGGACAGTTCCTGACCCCCTAGCAGGGGTCAAGGGGTCCCAGGAGGTCCCCCAAGGGCAATTAAAAAAATGGAATTTTTTTCGGTAAATCGCCGAGTGCGCGAAGCGTGCGCGCACTATAGAAATGGAAAAAAATCTGCGATGTTCGCGCAGCGTGGGCGCACTGTTTAAATGCTTAAAAATAGAATTTAAATGTCCGTTCCCCCGTGTGCGCACGCTGCGCGAAGCGCAGTGTGCGAACATGGCATATGTCTTCATGAAAGGTTTATACCAAAACCCTTAACAACAAAGCGTATCATGTGTCGTCCTTGTGCGCACGGTGCGCGAAGTGCACCGTGCGTACATGGCCCATTCAGCGTAACGTGGGCGCGCGGTGCGCGTAGCGCACTGCGTGCCCACCGTGCGTGCACGGTGCGCAAAGTGCACCGTGCGTGCACGGCACTAACTGCGTAAAGTGGGCGCGCAAAGCGCACTGCGTGCTCACCGTGCGCGCACGGAACGAACTGCGTGAAGAGGGCGCGCGGTGCGCAAAGCGCACCGTGTGCGCACCGCGTGCCCACCGTGCGCGCACCGCACGAACGGCGTAAAGTAACTTAGCATTTAAAAAAACGCACAAATTCACTGAAAACACCATAGGTTTCACACACGTTATAGTTAGGAATTAGCATTTAAAAAACCTTGCAAATTCACTTAAAAAACCATAGGTTTCACACATGTTATAGTTAGCTGGGCATTTTCCTCGTGAAAAACCAATGAAATTCCCCCGTTATAGGTAGTGCAGGCAACTATAACTCACGCGACCGTAATCCGCTGCTGATGACGTCAGATATTACATCACTGATGACATATGTGTCTTTCTGAAAAAAAAAAAATATATATGTATAGCAAAAAAAAAAAGGAAGAAGACATGGGTATATAAATGTGTAAATACAGTGATGTAATATTTGACGTCATCAGCAGCGGATTACGGTCGCGTGAGTTATAGTTGCCTGCACTAACTATAACGGGGGAATTTCATTGGTTTTTCACGAGGAAAATGCCCAGCTAACTATAACATGTGTGAAACCTATGGTTTTTTAAGTGAATTTGCAAGGTTTTTTAAATGCTAATTCCTAACTATAACGTGTGTGAAACCTATGGTTTTTTCAGTCAATATATATATATAATATATTCTACTGGCGTTCGCCAGTTTATAGTTAGGACCGAGTTTCCATAGGAAATCTGAAAATTCTATTTTGAATAACTTTGGCGCCGGTTGACGAATCCTCGCGAAATTTTCAAAACTAATGGGGCGCTCCGTTCAGCTCCTGCCCTGAAAGTCTCGGGGTGATTCGTCAAGCGGGGGCCGAGAAAAAAGGGGGGGGTCCCAAAACGCGCTTTCCCCGTGCATTTTTCCCATAGGACCTTTAGTCTAAGGTACAGCCCGAACGGCTGAACAGAATTACTTGAAATTTGGCAGAGAGGTAGTCCTCAGGTCAGGGAAGTGCCTTTTGCAAGTCTGCTGTCAATCTGTTCAGTAGTTCCTGAGAAAAAAGCATTTAAATATCTATAAGCGCGCACCGTGCGAGCACCCTAACGTGCGCGAGCGTAATTCTGATTGGTGGTTACATGTTAGTCAACGTTCGAATCGGTCGAAATCAGGAAGTGTCGGCCGCCATTTTGTTTGTTTTCAGTGCGAGAGTGAAAAATGAAGGTGGCGAACGTGAAAAGGGGGCAGGGTAGAGAGTTCCTGACCCCCTAGCCTTTGTCAGGGGGTCCCTGAAGGACCCCGAAGGCAGAGTTTTTTTTTAAAGTTTTTTTTTTTTTAAATCGCCGGGGTGCGCGCACCGTGCACGCACGGTGAAAAACCAAAGGGGGAAAAAAAAAAAATTTAATACGTAGTTTATTGTAAAATAAATATATAAAAAAATAATACATAAATAAACTAGCATTTAAAAAACCGTACAAATTCACTGAAAAAACCATAGGTTTCACACACGTTATAGTTAGGAATTAGCATTTAAAAAACCTTGCAAATTCACTTAAAAAACCATAGGTTTCACACATGTTATAGTTAGGTGGATATTTCACTCGTAAAAAACCAATGAAATTCCCCCGTTATAGTTCAGATAACTATAACTCGCGCGACCGCCACTCTATCACAAGGATGATGTCATCAGTGATGTCATGAGTGATGCCACTGACCATGTCATGAGTGATGTAATATGTGACGTCATGAGCAGTGGATTGCGGGCGCGCGAGTTATAGTTATCTGAACTAACTATAACGGGGGAATTTCATTGGTTTTTTACGAGTGAAATATCCACCTAACTATAACATGTGTGAAACCTATGGTTTTTTAAGTGAATTTTTATATATATATATATATATCGCCTTGTCTCCGTGAACAGTCGTCGTATTCGCTGTCATAAAGCAGAGTGCAGACCACAAGAATTGTATTACCATCTAAGATTTAATCAGCCACAGCAAACACAGTCGGCATGACGCGTTTCGATCCCAGAAGGACCTTGATCACATGACGCGCCCATAGATCTCACGGTACTTTATATTGCATTTATTTACTTTTGACTTTAAGTGACATGCACGCAAAAATTCAGTTGGGTAATGGACACAGATGAAACCTTAAAATGCAGACCGGTTTCATATTGTTACTACATAAATGTGCAAAATAGCAAATGTTAAAAATTGTTTTACAATGCTAATTTATATTTACATCCAATTGATATATATACATGAATGTGAAGTATATAAGTGTTGTCCCCTAGCGATCAGACATGATTAAAAAGCAACCTCATTTCAATAAATAAGATTAAAATTAACCAATAAATATCTCTGATTTGTTAAAAGGAAATCTTATACTGACATCTGTCAGATGTAACATCCAGGTATATATATATATGTATATATGTATATATATATAATGCTTTTCTATTCTTCATGTATAGCTCATGTATATTTTCCCTTGCATTTTCTTTCTCCTGTACTTCCTTCTATACCATTAATTTCATTTCCTCTTGTATTTATTCTTGTGTATCTTCTGTTTATTTTCTTTCATGCTCACTGTGGTTTTGCTTGGTATCTATGCTGTTTCTTTCACTTTTGGGTTCATTTTCTTCTTGCTTTTTCTCTGCTGTTACACATTTCTTTTCCTTGGTTTTTTCTATTTTGCGGTCTCAAATTTGTGTTGTGGAAGGAGGGAGGATATGTAGTAACCTGTATTGTATTTATCTTGTTACTTTCTCCCTAGCTGCTCAGCCAGTGTGAATGTGATGCATGAAATGTTGGTGTGATGGCTATGAATGGAATGTGTGGGTGCTTGAATACTTGAGTCTGACAGTTGGAGTATGGACTGAACAGCAGACAGACTGCTCCTGGTGGGGCTGCATCACATGAATTCATTAACTTGTAACTGAATAAATCTACCTAAAACTACATCCAGGCTATGGACTTCATTACTACACTCTTCTGGAAGGGGGCGGCCATCTTGGGGAAGTGGAAATCAGAGGACTCTGGTTTCCTGCAGAAGCCAGGCTTCATATCAACCTGTTGGCGCTTCGGGTGATCGGATTTGCACTGAAAGCCTTTTTACCATCTGTCAAGGGAAGGCTAGTTCATGTGTTCACGGACAACACTACTGCCATGTGGTACTGCAACAAACAAGTCGAAGTGGGGTCCTGGACTCTTTATCAAGAGGCCCTGCACCTCTGGACTTGGCTGGAAGAGGACATTTCCCTAGTGGTTCAATATCGGGCCGCTTCTCTGAACGCCAGAGCAGACCAACTCAACGGAAGGTGCCTTGCGGATCACAAGTGGCGTCTCCATCCGGAGGTGGCGCATGGTCTCTTTCAGCAGTGGGGAGAGCCTTGGTTAGATCTTTTCGCATCTGAAGAGAATGTACAATGTCAGCAGTTTTGCGTGTTGGAGTTTCCAAGGCGGCTCTTGCTCGGCGACGCTTTTCATCTCGATTGGAGCTCAGGCCTCCTGTACGCCTTTCCACCCACACCACTTCTGCCCAGACCTCTCAAGAAGATCAGGAGCGACCGGGTGCAAGTTATTCTTGTGGCTCTGAATTGGGCACAGAGAGTTTGGTATCCTGAGCTTCTGATTACGAGCATCGATCCTCAGATCAGGCTGCCCCTTCAGGAGGATCTTCTGTCGCAGTAGTAGAAGGTCCTCCATCCGAACCTGTCCACTCTCTGCCTCCTTGCGTGGAGATTTAGCGGCAACAGTTGACCGCTTTTGACCTTCCTCCCGAAAACAAATTTTGTATATATTGTACAGAATGGTCTATTGACCCCTTAACTGCCTCCCTGGCAGATATCCTCCTGTTTATCCTTTCCCTGCTCCAGCAGGGCTTTGCTTTGGGCACTTTGAAGGGCTTCCTTTCGCCCCCCCCCCCCCCCTCAGCTTTTTTTCGGCTGCCAGACCAGCCTTCTCTTTTTAAGTCACTTCTGGTGCAGAGATTTTTGAAGAGGTTAACCCACTTATTTTCCCCTTCCCTTATGCCACAATGGGACCTTAATTTGGTCCTTACTTTCTTAATGTGCGCACCGTTTGAGCCGATGCACATCTGTCCTTTACGGTTGCTCCTATTCAAAACCGCTTTTTTGTTGGCAATTAGTTCTGCAAGGAGGGTGAACGAACTACAGGCACTGTCATCACACCCTCCTTACCTGACAGTTTTCTCAGACAGAGTGGTGCTGAGAACTAGGGCATCCTTTATACCCACGGTTGTAACTCCCTTTCATCTGCCCTCTTTTTTTGCATCTCCAAATTCTTCCAAGAAAGAGGAGCGTCTCCACCGTCTGGACATAAAGAGTGTTACCGTTTTATCTTGATTACACAAAAAAGTTACAGGCGGATGACCAAATCTTTATAGGATATGTGGGAGTAAAGAAGGGGCGTGCTGCCCAAAAGAGGACCATATCACGTTGGGTTAACCTCTGTATCAAAATATGTTATGCCTTGACAAAGAAGCAGCCACCTGAAGGCCTTAGTGCCCATTCCACCATGACGAAAGCAGCCACCTCAGCCCTCCAGCGTGGTGTTCCTATTTCTGACATCTGCCAAGCGGCCACGTGGGCTTCTCTGCACACGTTTGCCAGATGCTATTGCCTGGATTCTCAGGGAGGGCCTGTTTGACTGCTCTGTCTTACAGTTTTTCCTGGTTTAAAGCTTTTCCGCGGTCCCACCTCCTGGGAAGGTATTGCTTGGGTATCTGTTCAAAGGTAAGGAATCTGCTGCTAGATGTCTCTATCAGATGGACAAGTTACTTAAATTTGGTAACGCCTTATCTGGTAGAGACCTGATCTAGCGGCAGATTCCTTACAGACCCACCCATGCTTCCCACACTGTGGAATTGTCTTTAAGTGTTAGGGCTTTTCCCCTCCAGGGCCCTAGTCTCTCTTTTAACACACCATGGCATTCACTTCATGGCTCCGGGCATCTGGCGTGGAAAGTTGTGAAAAGTACTGACGTCAGCGCGCCCGAGTGGCTGTTATATTGATGACGTCACGACAATGACTAACACGTGTAGACCAACGCCACCTACCGGCGCACAGGGGTACTGCTAAGAAAATGTTGCGGATGCAGCCTGACGCCTGGAATTTCAAAGGTAAGGAATCTCTGGCTAGATCATGTCTCTACCAGATAAGGCGTTACCAAAGGTAAGTAACTTGTCCGTTGGGCTTGAAAGGGTTAAATAGCTAGAGCTTTCTTCACAGTTGAATTTTTTTCCCACAATAACTTTTACTCTGTTTGACAAGCATGCATTAAATTTCGCTGATGCTTAGCATGTTTAGCTTATTATTGAAATGTTTTAATTTGTGCAGATTTGCCAAGAGGGGCATAGTTAAAACTGAAGAGGTCACTGTGAGAAAGTGCCCTTTTTCGCATGGTATGTCCCCACTTATTGCTGAATTGTTGATGTTCTTTGACTGAGTGTGCCCTAGGCTCCTGCTAAACAGGTACCCAGGGCCTATGTTCCTTCCCTAAAACTGCATTGAAGCCTAAACCCAATTGGCATCTCTGGCCACAGGTCAGCCCCTGGTAGATGATACCACAGTTACCCAGGGCACTGTTGTAAGTAAGTGGCTCTGTATATACTGTTCCCAAATAGGTACAGTGTGCACAGAGTCCACAGTCCCCAGAGGTTTGGCAGAGGCTGAAGTTAGATATAACCTTACTCTCTAAAGTGGTAGCTTGGTCGAGCAGTATCAGAGGACAGTGTAAAGCATTTGTTGTACACACTCAGTCAGCACATGGTCTCACACTCGAGAACTGAACTCTAGGCCAATGGTCTGTATATAAAAATATATGGTTGTTTTATTTTAGAACCAACAATAGGTATAAAAATGCTCTTTCTCAGAATGAGATGCTTTAGATAAATACTTTCAATAGGCAATAGACTTTTGAATGCAATAGATACAGTTGTTGCAATGTGCAACACAATTTCAAACACAATTATACATTGAGCTCAATGTGATTTTCTAGTTAAATGCAATTGATTACTTTTTGGATTACTTTTCGTACCACAGGACTGGATCCTAGATTCAGTCCTGGGACATCTCCTGTAAACAGTTGAGTAAAGACGTTTTGGTTAGAGTTATGATTTTTAAGGAATATTATAGTATTTTAAAAGTTGACACTTAGAAACTTTTTCACATAGAATCACCAATGTTATCCTATGGGAGGAAATTCACATAGCAGGTAAGTAGGAAGAAAACATTTTTGTTATACCGGCGATTTTTAAGGAATATTTGTAAGTTTCAAAAGTCGACAGAAGAATTTCTGGCAAAAAACCTGGCAATGTTATCCTATGGAGGAAAATCAAGTTAGCGGTAAGTACGGTTGTAATTACTTTGCAGGGTCAGTGCTGGGCACCAAGATACAGCACTGGGGTCTCTCCTGGTAGCAGGTGAGTAATTCGTTTTTGTTGATCGGCTGGTTTTTAGTTAATATTTTAAAGTTTCAAAACTCGACACTTAGAAGAATTTCCAAGTGAAACCAGTCAATGTTAACCTATGGAAGAAAAGTGTGTTATCGGCGTTTGGGTAAGTACTCGACTGGCAGAGTTAAGGTGCTGGGCATAGACTCAGGGGTCTCCCAGGGTCAGGTAAGTACAGTTGTTACACCTTCAGCGGCACAGGGGCAGCCGGGTGCAGAGTGAGTAAGGCCCAATGTTATCCTATGGGAGGCAGGGGGCCTTTGGTTGGTGGCTGCTGGCTAGCAGGCCACACGGCTGTGGGAGCTGGGCTCCTGGTCACTTGCTCAGGGCAAATGGGGAAGTAGAGGTTGCACTGCCAGGAGCACTCGGGCGGCTGGGTGCAGGTTGCTTTTGAGCCGTCGGGCGCTCAATGGATTTCAATGGAGAAGGTCAAGAACAAACAAAGGCTGCAAGCTCGGGGACGAAGATTCTTCAGGTGCGACCACCACTTTGAGAGGTAAGTTGGGTAATTGGAGGATAGGTAGGTACCCAGGAATTGGGCATAGGGGGCCGTAGGGCGCCGGGTGCAGGGGTGCAGGGGTGCCTTTTGGCATCGGGAAATCTTACCCTCTGCTGTGAGAAAGTGCCATCTTTCTTGCATGGTATGCCCCCACTTTTTGCTGAATTGCTGAATGTACTTGGACTGAGTGTGCCCTGGGTGTGAGAAGGTGGCTCTGTATATACTGTTCCTTAGTAGGTACAGGGTGTACAGTGTCCACAGTCCCCAAGGGTTTGACAGAGGCTAAAGTTAGATATAACCTTACTCTCCAAAGTGGTAGCTTGGTCGAGCAGTAAGGCAGTATCAGAGGACAGTGAAAAGCATTTGTTGTACACACTCAGTCAGCAAATGGTCTCACACACTCAATAACTGAACTCTAGGCCAATGGTTTATATTTAAAAAATATATGCTTGTTTTATTTTAGAACCAACACTTGGATTTAAAATATACTTTCTCAGAATGAGATGTTTTATATAAATAATTTTGCAATATGCAATTGACTTTTGTAAACAGTTACAAGTGGTTGCAATAGTCAACTCTATTTTAAACACAATGCATTGAGCTCAATGGAAATTTCAAGTTATTTGCAACAGATTACTTTTAGGATTACTTTTGGAATTCCAGGACTGGATCCTAGATTCAGTCCTGGGTAAGTACTTAGAATCAAGTGATGAAAGTCGACTTAATTACTGTGATGATTTTTAAACAATATTTAGCTATTTTAAAAGTTGACACTTTGAAAATATTTCAAAGAAAACAGTCAATGAGTCCCTATAGAAGAAAATTCAAGTTGCAGGTACAGTATGTTCTCGTTACTTTTGTAATCCAGTGCTGGGTGCCTAGACTCAGTACTGGGACCTTTATCCAAAACAGGTAAGTAATTACGTTTTCAGATATTATACGATTTTTAAAGAATATTTAAAGATTGCAGAAATCGACACTTAGAAGAAATTTCACAGAAAAACAGTCAATGGTTTCCTATGGAAGAAAATTGAGTTAAGGGTAAGTACAGTTGTAAGTATTTTTTAGAGTCAGTGCTGGGCACCAAGATCCAGCACTGGGAGCTTACCTAAGAGCAGGTGAGTAATTTCGTTTTCGTTACTCGGCTGATTTTTGGTGAATATTTTAAGATTTGAAAAGTCCACACTTAGAAGAAATTTCAGGAAAAAGCCAGTCAATGTTACCCTATGAGGAAAATAGAGTTATCGGTTTAAGGGTAAGTACTCGACTGGCAGAGTTGAGGTTCTGGGCATAGACTCAGGGGTCCCCCAGGGTCAGGTAGGTACAGTTGGTTCACCCTCAGCGACTCTAGTGCGGCCGGCTGCAGAGAGAGTTAAGCCCAATGTTATCCTATGAGGGATAGGGGGGGCCTTGGTTGGTGGCTGCTGACTGGCAAGCCACGCGGCTGTGGGAGCTGGGCTCCTGGTGTCTTACTCAGGGCAAGTGGGGAAGTAGGTAGGTGTAGAGTTTTCACTGCCAGGGCCACTCGGGCGGCTGGGTGCAGGGTGCTTTTGAGCCTTCGGGCGCTCAATTGATTTCAATAGGAAATCTCCGGTTCAGACAAAGACTGCAAGCTCGGGGACGAGGATTCTTCAGGTGCCACCACCACTTCGAGAGGTAAGTTGGGTAGTTGGAGGATAGAGAGGTACCCTGGGATTGGGCACAGGGGGCTGTGGGGCGCCGCGTGCAGGGGGGCCTTTTGGTGTCGGGAAATCTTACCCTCTGTTGATCGCGGTAGGGGGGGCACCTTCTTCTGAGGCTGCAGGCTTCTTCAGGAGTGTCGAGGGAGGTCCTTGGATGCCGGACTCGGGGTCACAGTCGCCGTGGGGTCGTCCTCGTGGTCTTTGTTCACTCCGGCACTGGCCAGGCTTGGCTGGTGCAGAGTGTGCTGTGTTTGCAGTTCCGGGCTCCTGCCAGGGATTAGACGTAGGTTTTGAGTAGAGCCTCTACTCATGGGAGTCCCAGGGGCTTAGAGCCAAAAGGTAGCCAGGTCCTCTGGGTTTGTGAGGTTGCTGGCCACAAGAGATGCCGGGTTGGAGCAGGTTCGAGGGTCGACAGGCCAGTAGGGCTGGGGCCAAAGCAGTTGCTGTCTTCCTCTTTTTAGCAGCTGCAGGGCAGGTCTTCTTTCTTCTTGCTCTTCTTTCTTCTTGCTCTTCTTTGTAGTTTGGAATCTGGAATCTGGGGAAGGAAGGTTCAGGGTTCCCCTAAATACTAGATTTAGGGGCGTTACAGGTAGGTGAAGGGCAGGGACCAATGGGTCCCTGTCCTGGGGTGGGTACACCCCCTATCCTGCCTCTCTCCTGTGGGAGGGGAGTAGTAGCCTAGTCTTGATAGGGTAGGGCTCCCCATCTTCAAGATGGCGAGAGCACGGAGATGTGCTTCACCTCGCCTCCCCCACCTGAGGGGTGGGGTTGACAGGCCTGCACATCCCGTGTCCTTATTTGGGGTTTCCGGCCAAAGCTTCCCGCCAGAGTGGGGGGTTGCAGTGGCCTGGGGAAGCTCACAGAGGCGGCATGCCTTTGAAGCTTCCCCCTGCCCATCCTGGGGGAGGAGATTTAGCACCTCGCCCAGAATGTGCATTGTTGCAGGCCCAGGAGAGCAGGGGCTCTCCCACCCAGGGGTCCAGCAACATGTCTGTTGTGTGCCAGCCTAGGCAGCCTCAGAGCAGATGTGGATTGTAGGTTAGGTTAAAGGGGGCATCTCTAAGATGCCCTCTGGGGTGCTTGGTACATTAAATCCCACACTGGCATCAGTGTGGATTTAATGTGCTGAGAAGTTTGATACCAAACTTCTCAGTCTTCAGTGTTTCCATTATGGTGCTGTGGAGTTCGTGTTTGACGAGCTCTCAGCACCATGTACTCTTAAATGGCAGCACTGCACTTACAGTGCTCAGGAATGGACCTGGGTACTGTAGGGGCACAGGGCTCCTGCTCCTGTGCCCACACCATTGGCATAAGGCACCCAGCTAGAGGGGTGGCTGATATATGCCATGGCAGTGTAGGTGATGGGCATGGCACACAGGGATGTGTGGCATGTCGACTTTGTTTTTGTCTTGCACCCAAACACTCAGCCTGCAAAGGCAGTGTGTGTGTGTTAGGGTACAGGGCTTCTAAGGGTGGCACAATGAGTGCTGCAGCCCTTAGAGGCCTTCCCTGGTCACAAGGCCCTGGGTACCTAGGGTACCATTTACCAGGGGCTGACATGTGGCCAGGCTTTGCCAATTTGGGTTTTGTTTGTTTTAGGGAAGGAACATAGGCCCTGGGCACCTGATTGGCAGGAGTCCAGGGCACACTCAGTCAAAGGACGTTCAGCAATTCAGCAAAAAGTGGGGGCATACCATGCAAGAAAGATGGCACTTTCTCACACCTGGATCCAGCACTAGTGTACCGCCTGTAAGCAGGTGAGAGAATGCTTTTAGGTTATACAGGCGGTTTTTAACGAATATTTGTAAGTTTGCAAAATCGACACTTAGAAACTTTCAGCAAAAAACAGGCAATGTTATCCTATCGAAGGAAATTCTTGCAGGTAAAGTATGTTCTCGTTACTTTTGTAATCCAGTGCTGTGCTCCTAGGCTCAGTACTGGGACATCTATCTAAAACAGGTAAGTAATTACGTTTTCTCAGTTGGTACAATTTTTAAAGAATATTTGTAGTTTGCAAAAATCGACACTTAGAAATTTCACAGAAAAACCTGAGTGTGGACTTTTCAAATCTTAAAATATTCACCAAAAATCAGCAGAGTAACGAAAACGAAAATACTCACCTGCTCTTAGGTGAGCTCTCAGTGCTGGATCTTGGTGCCCAGCACTGACTCTGAAAAATACTTACAACTGTACTTACCTGTCGCCCAATTTTCTCCCATAGGAAACCATTGACTGTTTTTCTGTGAAATTTCTTCTAAGTGTCAATTTCTGCAATCTTTAAATATTCTTTAAAAATCGTATAATATCTGAAAACGTAATTCCTTACCTGTTTTGGATAAAGGTCCCAGTACTGATTCTAGGCACCCAGTACTGGATTACAAAAGTAACGAGAACATACTGTACCTGCAACTTGAATTTTCTTCCATAGGAAATCATTGACTGTTTTCTTTGAAATATTTTCAGTGTCAACTTTTAAAATAGCTAAATATTGTTTAAAAATCATCACAGTAATTAAGTCGACTTTCATCACTTGATTCAAAGTACTGACCCAGGACTGAATCTGGTATCCAGTCCTGGAATTCCAAAAGTAATCCTAAAAGTAATCTGTTGCAAATAACTTGAAATTTCCATTGAACTCCATGCATTATTGTGTTTAAAATAGTGTTGCCTATTGCAACCACCTGTAACTGTTTACAAAAGTCAATTGCATATTGCAAAAGTATTTATATAAAGCACCTCATTCTGAGAAAGTATATTTTAAATCCAAATTGTTGGTTCTAAATTAACACCAGCATATATTTTTTATATATAATCCATTGGCCTAGAGTTCAGTTATTGAGTGTGTGAGACCATTTGCTGGCTGAGTGTGTGCAACAAATGCTTTACACTGTCCTCTGATACTGCCTTACGCTCGACCAAGCTACCACTTTAGAGAGTAAGGTTATATCTAACTTTAGCCTCTGTCAAACCCTTGGGGACTGTGGACTCTGTACACCCTGTACCTATTAGGGAACAGATACAGAGCCACTTTCTCACACCAGGATCCCAGACTGAGCTAGAAAAAGTAACAATAACCCCACTTACCTGCTAAGTGAATTTCCTCCCATAGGATAACATTGGTGATTTCATTAGAAAAAGTTTGTCAACTTTTAAAATACCAAAATATTGCTTAAAAATCAAATCATATTTACTCACCTGTTTCAAGGAACTGTCCCAGGACTGAATCTAGGATCCAGTCCTGGAGTTAGAAAAGTAATCCTAAAAGTAATCAATTGCATTTAACTTGAAATTCCCATTGAGCTCAATGTATTATTGTGTTTGAAATTGTGTTGCCTATTGCAACAAACTGTAACTATTGCATTCAAAAGTCAATTGCCTGTTGCAAAGTATTTAACTAAAGCATCTCATTCTCAGAAAGAATATTTTGATACCTATTGTTGGTTCTAAAATAAAACAACCATCTGTTTTTATAAATAAACCATTGGCCTAGAGTTCAGTTCTTTAGTGTGTGAGACCATTTGCTGACTGAGTGTGTACAACAAATGCTTTATACTGTCCTCTGATACTGCCTTACTGCTCGACTAAGCTACCACTTTAGAGAGTATGGTTATATCTAACTTTAGCCTCTGCCAAACCTCTGGGGACTGTGGACTCTGTGCACACTGTACCTATTTGGGAAAAGTATATACAGAGCCACTTTACTACATCTGCTGGTCGCAGTTGGAGGGGTGGGGGGAGACAACCTCGTGGTCTTTGTTCCCTTCACCACAGACCAGGCTTGGTGGGTGGAGCGTGTGCAGGGTTCGCGGTTCCTGGCTGATGCCAGGGGACAGTTACTTCTTTTGAGCAGTACCACTGCTCGTGGGAGTCCCAGTTGGTTAGATTCACAAGGCAGTCATGTCCTCTGGGGTTTTTGAGGTTGCTGACCACTGGAGATGCCGGGGTTTAGCAGGAGCAGGTTCAAGGGTCGACAGGCCGATAGAGCTGGGGCCAAATCAGTTGGTGTCTTCCTCTTGTTAGCAGCTGCACGGCAGGTCTTCTTGTTCCTTGTTCTTCTTTCTTGTTTCGGAATCTGGAAAACCTCGTGGTCTTTGTTCCCTTCACCACAGACCAGGCTTGGTGGGTGGAGAGTGTGCAGGGTTCGCGGTTCCTGGCTGATGCCAGGGGACAGTTACTTCTTTTGAGCAGTACCACTGCTCGTGGGAGTCCCAGTTGGTTAGATTCACAAGGCAGTCATGTCCTCTGGGGTTTTTGAGGTTGCTGACCACTGGAGATGCCGGGGTTTAGCAGGAGCAGGTTCAAGGGTCGACAGGCCGATAGAGCTGGGGCCAAATCAGTTGGTGTCTTCCTCTTGTTAGCAGCTGCACGGCAGGTCTTCTTGTTCCTTGTTCTTCTTTCTTGTTTCGGAATCTGGAAATCCTGGGGGAGGAGACCTAGCACCTCGCCCAGGATGTGCATTGTTGCAGGCCCAGGAGAGCGGATGGCTCTCTACCCAGGGGTCCAGCAACATGTCTGTTGTGTGGCAGCCCCTCTGACAGGACGTGGATTGTAGGTAAGGTTCAGGGGGCAACTCTACGTTGCCCTCTGTTGTGCATCTTAAATTAAATCCCACACTGGCATCAGTGCGGGTTTAATGTGCTGAAAAGTTTGATACCAAACTTCTCAGTCTTCAGTGGATCCATCATGGTGCTGTGGAGTTCGTGTTGACTACCTCCCAGCACCATATACTCTCAAATGGCAGCACTGCACTTACAGTGCCCAGGAGTGGACCTGGGTACTGTAGGGGCACAGGGCTCATGCACCTGTACCCACACCACTGGCATAGGGCACCCAGCTAGAGGGGTGGCTGATGTATGCCAGGGCAGTGTGTTGTGGGCATTTCACACAGGGGGGGGGGGGGATGTGTGCCATGTCGACTCTGTTTTGTTCTGCACTCAGACACTCAGCCTGCAAGGCAGTGTGTGTGTCCGGGTACTGGGCCTCTAAGGTGGCACAATAAGTGCTGCAGCCCTTAGGGGCCTTCTCTGGTCACAAGGCCGTGGGTACCTAGTGTACCATTTACCAGAGGCTGACATGTGGCCAGAGATTCCAATTGGGTCTTGGCTGTTAGGCAGTTTTAGGGAAGGAACACAGGCCCTGGGCAGCTGATTGGCAGGAGCCCAGGGCACACCAAGTCAAAGAGCATCAGTAGTCTGTCAACAAAAAAAAGAAAAAGGGGGGTTTACTGCAACAGAAATCCGCTTTCTCACAGTCAGTGAGTAGTCTCTCTGATGTATGTGTGGGAGAGGAGGCAGGCGTTGGCGATCTCTGCCTTCTCTCGCTTCTGGATCTGGACCTCCTTCTGGAAGAGTGTACAGGAGTGCGACTAAGATTTCCCGACGCCAAAAGTCAACCCGGCGCCCTGCGGCTCCCTGTGCCCAACTCCTGGGTGCCTACCTATCCTACAACTTCCCAACTTGCCTCTCGAAGTGGTGGTCGCACCTGAAGAATAATCGTCCCCAAGATTGCAGCCTTTGTTAGTCACTGAGCTTCTCCATTGAAATCTGTTGAGCGCCCGACGGCTCAAAAGCACCCTGCACCCAGCCGCCCGAGTGCCCCTGGAAGTGCAACATCTATCCTAATCTACTTCCCTACTTGTCCTGAGTAAGTGACCAGGAGCCCAGCTCCCACAGCCGCGTGGCCTGCTTGCCAGCAGCCACCAACCAAAGGCCCCCTGCCCACCATAGGATAACATTGGGCCTAACTCTCTCTGCACCCGGCTGCCCCTGTGCCGCTGAGGGTGTAACAACTGTACTTACCTGACACTGGGAGACCCCTGAGTCTATGCCCAGAACCTTAACTCTGCCAGTCGAGTTCTTACCCAAAAGCCGATGACTCACTTTTCTTCCGTAGGGTAACATTGACTGGTTTCACTTGGAAATTCTTCTAAGTGTCGAGTTTTGAAACTTTAAAATATTCACCTAATATCAGCCGAATAACAAAAAGGAAATTACTGACCTGTTATTAGGAGAGATCCCAGTGCTGGATCTTGGTGCCCAGCACTGACCCTGAAAAATAATTACAACCGTACTTACCTATAACTTGACTTTCCTCCTTAGGATAACATTGCCTGGTTTTTGCCAGAAATTCTTCTAAGTGTCGATTTTTTAAACTTGCAAATATTCCTTAAAAATCGCCTGTGTAACAAAAACGATTTCTTTCAACTGTTTACAGGAGATGTGCCAGTGCTGGATCCAGGATCCAACACTGAGTAAGAAAAAGTAGCGATAACCCTACTTACCTGCTAAGTGAATTTCCTCCCATAGGATAACATTGGTGATTCTATGTGAAAAAGTTTCTAAGTTTCAAATTTTAAAATGGAATAATATTCCTTAAAAATCATACCTGTAACCAAAACGTATTTTCTTACCTGTTTCCAGGAAATGTCCCCGGACTGAATCTAGGATCCAGTCCTGTGGTTAGAAAAGTAATCCTAAAAGTAATTAATTGCATTTACTTAGAAATTCCCATTGAGCTCAATGTTATGATTGTGTTTGAATTGTGTTGCCCATTGCATCAACTGTAACTATTGCATTTCAAAAGTCTATTGCCTATTGAAAGCATTTAACTAAAGCATCTCATTCTGAGAAAGTATATTTTGATACCTATTGTTGGTTCTAAAATAAAACTACATATTTTTTTATACAAAACCATTGGCCTAGAGTTCCGTTCTTGTGTGTGAGACCATTTGCTGGCTGAGTGTGTGCTTTACACTGTCCTCTGATACTGCCTTACTGCTCGACCAAGCTACCACTTTAGAGAGTATGGTTATATCTAACTTTAGCTTCTGCCAAACCTCTGGGGACTGTGAACTCTGTACACACTGTATCTATTTGGGAACAGTATATATAGAGCCACCTTCTTACATCGACTCTTACCGACAGCCCACTGTCGATGGTCTCTCCGGTGGATGATGATGGCACTTTCCAGGATGTGCTTTCCAGAGGGGCAAGTAAGGTGAACATCCCTATGCCTACTCTGCAGAGTTCGTCTTCAGTAATCTTTGAGACTTTGCACCATAGAGCTGCATCTAGACCGCTGTTACCATTGGTGCCGGGACTACTCCAACCGGTCATGGACATTTTCCTCACGCCGGCGACCCTCAAGACCGCGCCGGCTAGGATTCTAAAGAAATACCGTCCACTGGAGGAGGACCCGTTATTTCTCAGATTTGACCCCCCGCCGGATTCTGTTATAATCGCTGCGGAAAAAGACTCACTCAGTAGCCTCCTCCTCTACATTTCGACCAGATAAGGAGAGCAAAGCTCAATATTCGTGGGGGAGGAAGGTCTGTGGCACATCAGTCTCTATGCTAAAGATCTCCAGTGCGTCTGCTCTTATGGGACGCTGCAACAGGTCTTTGTGGGACTCTCTTCAAAGATTTTCGGAAAAACTTCCCAGGGAAAATCGCAAGGATTTTGAAGAAATCGTGCAAGAAGGCAGCTTGGTAGCGAACCAAGTGATCAACGCCGCAGCTGATGGAGCTACTCTTCCAAGTCAAGCCTATGCCCATGGGATATGCGCTAGGAGAGCTTTGTGGCTTCGCCTCACAGCGCTTAATCCAGAAGTGCAGTCTCGGATCCTCAATTCCCCCTTCTCCGGCTCATCTTTATTCGGCGCAAACACAGATGAGGAAATGTCCCGGATGAAGATCGAGCTAGACACACAGAAGGCCGTGGTTCTAGAAAAGAATAAAGAGTTTCGATGACATTTCAGACCGTAAGTTCAATGATCCTCCCAACAGAGGGTTCAAACCCCTCATTGGCAGAAACATCAGAACCATCAAGGTCAGCAAAGGTCTCAGTACCAAGGCTGGCACTCCTCCAGAGGAAGAGGAAACCAGTGTCAGTCCACTAGCTTCGCGAAGATGCCGACCAAACAAAGAGTGCCCACATCCCCCATCGCAGTTTTCCACTTAAGTGGGGGTAAAGTTTTGCAAATCATCTCTAAGAGTGGTGAGCTATCACAAAAGTCCAGTGGGTGTTAGCTGCACTGCAGAATGGGTACTCTCCGTTTTCGACTCCATCCTCCCTCAATCCCTCCGGATCCATCATCGTGCCAACAGATGAAAATACTGCAGAGCGAAGTGGCCACCCTTCTGCGAAAATCAGCCATCGAGAAGGTGCGAAAATCACAAGGTCGAGGGGTCTACTCAAGATACTTCTTGGTGAAAAAGGGTCAAAGATCAGAATACAGACCCATTCTGGATCTGCGAACACAAGTCCATCAAAAAGGAGAAGTTTCGCATGTTGGCTCTCCATCAAATATATCCACATCTCAGACAGGGAGAATGGATGTGTTAGCTGGATCTGCAAGATGCCTACTTTCATGGTCCGGTCAGTCAACATCACAACAATATCTGAGATTCCTGGTGGGAACGTCCCACTACCAATTCAAAGTGCTACCCTTCGGGTTGAAGTCAGCTCCCCGAGTGTTCACGAAGTGCATGGCAGTGGTGGCAGCCGCACTAAGTTGCAGAGGCATCTTTGTGTACCCTTACCTGGACTACTGGTAGTTGAAGAGTCCCTCCCCCCAGAGCGTGAGGAATAATTTCCTGCAATCCCTAGAGCTTTGTCACCGGCTGGGCCTTCAAGTGAATTTCGAAAAATCAATTCAGTAACCCACACAGGAAATCTATTGTCTGGGAGTGCTGGTAGACTCCGAGGTAGGAAAAGTGTTTCCTTCGGAGGAGAGACAATGATCCATCACACAGAAAGGCAGACAAATTTTGGACAGCAAAATGCCGTCAGTTCGCCAGATTGCCTCCATGCAAGGGTCGATGGCATCCTGCATTTCGCTGGTCCCCAATGCCATTCTGAGAATGCGTCCTTTGCAGCAGGATCTGGAGGACAAATGGGATCAGCAAACAGCTCACTGGGACGACAAGATAAATCTATCAAACCCAGCCAGAGCATCCATCCCATGGTGGATGAAGAAGGAGAATCTGCGAGTAGGGATTCCTTTTCATCAGGTACCTCCCTAACGCTGATCACGGACGCCTCCCTCCAAGGCTGGGGAGCTCACATGGGGTCTCTCCAGACAGGACAATGGTCATCAAAAGAGCGGTCATATCACATAAACATGTTGGAGCTGAGAGCCGTTCATCTAGCACTCAGGGCTTTCCTCCCTTCGATTCAGACAAACTCCATTGTAGTACAGATGGACAATACCACCACCATGTACTACCTGAACCAACAGGGAGGAACTCGCTTACGGACTTTGTCACTGGAAGCTCAAGCTCTCTGGCATTGGCTCCTAGCAAAGAACCTATCGATCACAGCGGTACACCTGCCCGGGGAGCAGAACTCACAAGCGAATGCTCTCAGTCGACACTTCGAGGACTGGCAAGACTGGGTACTCAACGACTAGGTCTTCTAAGACATTTTTCAGGAGTGGGGCCGTCCCAGCATCGACATCTTCGCGGTCGACAAAAACACAAAATGCCAAGACTTCGCTTCAAGGTTCTATCGGCCAGGGTCGAAGGAGAATGCCCTTTTGATAGACTGGTCAGTGGCATTTGTGTACGCCTTTCCACCCCTTCCACTCATCCCGAAGGTAGTGACCAAACTCTCATACTCACACACGAGGATGATCCTGATTGCTCCGGACTGGCTGAGGCAATGGTAGTACCCGGACCTTCTGCACCTGTCAGAATGCCCACACAGGAGACTGCCATGCAGCCCGGACCTGCTGTCCAAGATGAACGGGAGGATTCATCACCCCCACCTTCCCTCACTAAACTTGGCAGCATGGCTCCTGAGGTTCTCCAGTATGGTCATTTAGGACTGCCACAAGACTGCATGACCATCTTGAAAGAAGCTAGGAGACCGTCCACTAGGCACTCATATGCTTGCAAGTGGAAGCGTTTTTATTTGTTGTGCGTGCAAAACAATTGTAGTCCCACCAAGGGGCAGGTGGAAGTCATTTTACCAAACCTGCTTCACCTAGCTAGGGCAGGCTTAAAGTTTCCTTCCAATTAAGGTGCACCTAGCGGCCATTACTGCATATAGGCGTTCGCCTTCTCAGCGGTCCTCCTTTCAGTTACAGGATGTGAAGGACTTCTTACAAGGTCTTAAAAAGGTCTACCCTCCGGTCCTGCCTCCTTCACCGCCTTGGAAGCTGAACCTGGTGCTATCAAAGTTGATGGGTCCACCTTTCGAACCTATCCACAAAGCAATCTTGCAACACCTCACGTGGAAGGTGGCTTTCCAGGTACCGATCACCTCAGCTCGCAGAATGAGCAAAATACAAGCATTCTGTTCAAAGGAACCGTACACTGTTTTCCATCTCAATAGGGTGGTGTTGAGGACTCATCCCTCCTTCTTTCCGAAGGTGGTGTCAGATATCCATGTGAATCAGACCATTTCACTTCCGACCTTTTTCCCCAATCCCTCATCTCCAGCTGAGAGGGCTTTGCACTCACTTGACCTAAAAAGAGTTTTAAAGTTCTATCTGGATAGGTCCAAGTCGATTAGAAAGTCTGATCAACTATTCGTTAACTATGGGTCGATCAGAGCAGGTTTTCCAACCTCAAAACGATCCATCTCCAGGTGGATAGTTTCATGCCTCAAGTTAGCTTATCAATTGGCACAAGAGCCCCTTGGGCCTGCTCTCAAGGCGCATTCCACGAGAGGAAAGGCAGCTACGACTGCTTTCCTTAATAACGTGCCCATCTCTGAGATCTGTAAGGCGGCAACTTGGAGGTCCGTCCTTACATTTACAAGACACTATTGTCTAGATTCAGACACCAGCGCAGACACCCAAGTAGGCCAGGCCTCCTTGAGGAATCTGTTCAACAGC
The DNA here is from genome assembly GCF_964204655.1 of Triturus cristatus. Lineage (NCBI taxonomy): Eukaryota > Metazoa > Chordata > Amphibia > Caudata > Salamandridae > Triturus > Triturus cristatus. The sequence goes on along the minus strand of NC_140586.1, from coordinate 49,017,680 downwards.
TGATTACTGTTGTTGTTGTAAGTTGGGTCGTTCACTCTCATTTGCCCGCAGGCGGAAGATGGGCTTGCTATTCTATTCAGTGCTTATGACTATTGATGAGGATCCCCTGGAAGAGAAGGATAAATTTCTTACTTGTAATCCTAGTTCGCTTCCGAGGGGATCCTCATCAGTTATAAGCAACCCACCTGCCTACCCAGGCAAATGAGATTACTTCATTGTTAAACAATATCTTTGTGCCCTGCCCTTCAGGGTTACGCAAAGAACATCTGATAGAGACTACTAGACACAGATTGCTTAACGTATAATTATCCCCAGGCGTGAGACTGGACCCGGAAAACTTTCTTGCGCAGCATATTTGCGCACCGGGGGGCAGTACCACGCGACTCCGCCCGACGTCTTCGGCGGGGGTGACTTCTTCTGCGGGCGTGACGTCACGTAAGCCCCACCCCGGCGCGCTGACATCAGTTTTCTTCTTTTCGCGTGCCACGCGGATCCGGATTGTGTCCCTGGCCTGTTTTCAGGCCTTGTTTTCACGCTTTGCATTTCTCCTTTGAGAGCAGTGCACGAATGCCTTGGGGTTTTAAGACGTGCTCGTCTTGCGCACGCCAGATGTCTACAACGGGCCCTCACCCCATCTGTATGTGATGTTTGGGGGGGCAACATCACTCCACGGACTGCGAGGCTTGTCAGCAGATGAAACCGAAGTCCCGGCGGGAGCGCCGGATGAAGCTCCTTTCAGCCCACATGTCCAGGTCGGCGTCGTCACCGCGTCAGTCTCCCGCGAAAGGGTCCAGGAACCGCCGCTTCCGTCTCAGACATCGTCCTCCTCAGAGGCCGCAGGGGCGTTGTGAGAAAGTGGCTCTGTATATACTGTTCCCAAGTAGCTACAGGGTGTACACAGTCCCCTGAGGCTAAAGTTAGATATAACCTTGCTCTCTAAAGTGGTAGCTTGGTCGAGCAGTAAGGCAGTATCAGAGGACAGGGTAAAGCATTTTTTGTACACACTCAGTCAGCAAATGGTCTCACACACTCAATAACTTAACTCTAGGCCAATGGTTCATATATAAAAAATATATGCTTGTTTTATTTTAGAACCAACAATGGGTATTAAAATATACTTTCTCAGAATTAGATGCTTTATATAAATACTTTTGCATTATGCAATTGACTTTTGTAAACAGTTACAAGTGGTTGCAATAGGCAACACAATTCTAAACACAATAATGCATTGAGTTCAATGGAAGTTTAAAGTTATTTGCCACAGATTATTTTTAGGATTACTTTTGGAATTCCAGGACTGGATCCTAGATTCAGTCCTGGGTCAGTACTTGGAATCAAGTGATAAAGTCGACTTAATTACTGTGATTTTTAGACAATATTTTGCTATTTTAAAAGTTGACACTTAGAAAATACTTCATAGAAAACAGTCTATGATTCCCTATGGCAGAAAATTCAAGTTGCAGGTATAGTATGTTCTCGTTACTTTTGTAATCCAGTACTGGGTGCCTAGACTCAGTACTGGGACCTTTATCCAAAACAGATAAGTAATTACGTTTTCAGATATTATATGATTTTTAAAGAATATTTAAAGATTACAGAAATTGACACTTAGAAGAAATTTTACAGAAAAACAGTCAATGATTTCCTATGGAAGAAAATTGGGTTACTGGTAAGTACAGTTGTATGTATTTTTCAGAGCCAATGCTGGGCACCAAGATCCAGCACTGGGAGCTCACCTAAGAGCAGGTGAGTATTTTCGTTTTCGTTACTCGGCTGATTTTTGGTGAATATTTTAAGATTTGAAAAGTCCACACTTAGAAGAAATTTCAGGAAAAAGCCAGTCAATGTTACCCTATGGAGAAAATTGAGTTATCGGTTTCAAGGTAAATACTCGACTCGCAGAGTTAAGGTTTTGGGCATAGACTCAGGGGTCTCCCAGGGTCAGGTAGGTACAGTTGTTTCACCGTCAGCGACACAAGGGCGGCCGGGTGCAGAGAGAGTTAGGCCCAATGTTATCCTATGAGAGGTAGGGGGGCCTTGGTTGGTGGCTGCTGACTAGCAGGCCACGCGGCTGTGTGAGCTGGGCTCCTGGTCACTTACTCTGGGCAAGTGGGGAAGTAGATCAGTGTAGAGGTTGCACTGCCAGGGCCACTCGGGTGGCTGGGTGCAGGGTGCTTTTGAGCCTTCGGGCGCTCAATTGATTTCAATGGGAAATATCTGGTTTAGAAAAAGACTGCAAGCTCGGGGACGAAGGTTCTTCAGGTGCCACCACCACTTCGAGAGCTAAGTTGGATAGTTGGGGGATAGGTAGGTACCCCGGGATTGGGCACAGGGTGCCGCGGGGCGCCGGGTGCAGGGGTGCCTTTTGGTGTCGGGAAATCGTACCCTCTGTTGATCGCGGTTGGGGGGGGGGGGGGGGGGGTCCTTGTTCTGAGACTGCAGGCTTCTTCAGGAGTGTCGAGGGAGGTCCTTGGGTGCCGGACTCTGGGTCACAGTCGCTGCGGGGTCGTCCTGGTGGTCTTTGTTCACTCTGCCACAGGCCAGGCTTGGCTGGTGCAGAGTGTGCTGGGTTCTCGGTTCCAGGCTGCTGCCAGGGATTAGAAGTAGATTTTGAGTAGAGCCTCTACTCATGGGAGTCCCAGGGGTTTAGAGTCAAAAGGTAGCCATGTCCTCCGGGGTTTGTGAGGTTGCTGGCCACAAGAGATGCCGGGTTGGAGCAGGAGCAGGTTCGAGGGTCGACGACCGGTAGGGCTGGGGCGAAATCAGTTGGTGTCTTCCTCTTCTTAGCAGCTGCCGGGCAGGTCTTCTTTCTTTAGCTCTTCTTCGGATTTTGGAATCTGGGGAAGGAAGGTTCAGGGTGCCCCTAAATACTAGATTTAGGGGCGTTACAGGTAGGTGAAGGGCAGGGACCAATGGGTCCCTGTCCTGGGGTGGGTACACCCCCTATCCTGCCTCTCTCCTGTGGGAGGGGGGCAGTAGCCAAATCCTGATTGGGCAGGGCTTCCCATCTTCAAGATGGCGAGAGCCCGGAGATGTACTTCACCTCGCCTCCCCCACCTGAGGAGTGGAGTTGGCATGCTGGCACATCCCCTGTCCTTATTTGGGGTTTCCGGCCAAGCTTCCCGCCAGAGTGGGGGGGTTGCAGTGGCCTTTGAAGCTTCCCCCTGCCCATCCTGGGGGAGGAGATTTAGCACCTCGCCCAGGATGTGCATTGTTGCAGGCCCAGGAGAGCAGGGGCTCGCCTACCCAGGGGTCCAGCAACATGCCTGCTGTGAGGCAACCTAGGCAGCCTCAGAACAGACATGGATTGTAGGTTAGGTTTTAGGGGGCATCTCTAAGATGCCCTCTGGGGTGCTTGGTACATTAAATCCCACACTGGCATCAGTGTGGGTTTAATGTGCTCAGAAGTTTGATACCAAACTTCTCAGTCTTCAGTGTTGCCATTATGGTGCTGTGGAGTTCGTGTTTGACGAGCTCTCAGCACCATATACTCTTAAATGGCAGCACTGCACTTACAGTGCCCAGGAATGGACCTGGGTACTGTAGGGGCACAGGACTCCTGCTCCCACACCATTGGCATAGGGCACCCAGCTAGAGGGGTGGCTGATATATGCCCTGGCAGTGTAGGTGATGGGCATGGCACACAGGGATGTGTGCCATGTCGACTTTGTTTTGTCTTGCACCCAGACACCCAGCCTGCAAGGGGGGTGTGTGTGTGTGTGTGTGTGTGTGTGTGTGTAAGTGTAAGGGTACAGGGCCTCTAAGGGTGGCACAATGAGTGCTGCAGCCCTTAGAGGCCTTCCCTGGTCACAAGGCCCTGGGTACGTAGGGTACCATTTACCAAGGGCTGACATGCGGCCAGGGTTTGCCAATTTGGGTTTTGTGTGTTTAGTGAAGGAACATAGGCCCTGGGCACCTCATTGGCAGGAGTCCAGGGCACACTCAGTCAAAGTACATTCAGAAATTCAGCTAAAAATGGGGGCATACCATGCAAGAAAGGTGGCACTTTCTCACAGGCGTCGCTCCCCCCCCATTGGTAAGTGTCGCAGCTTGTCCCCTAGGCCCGGTCCCCGCCCTGTGGAGGGCGCAGGTGCTTCGCGGGTCGTGTGGCCTCCAGCGTTTCCCGGCGTGGGGGCATCCAGAGCCCAAATGAAGGCCTATGCTGCGGCCCTGCAGGCCTCCTTGGCTCCTCCTTCCCTTCCCAGGACTTCCACGGATACCCTGCCATGTGCAGGGCCTTCTGCGGAGTCGCCAGCGGCTCCGGCCCCGACAGGTTCGGCTCCAGGTTGTGGGAGTGTGGTGTTGTCGGGGTGCGGCCCTACGGGGTTCCCTCCTTCAGCCCACGGCGCCTCTGCCTCGCCGCAAACCCCAGTGGGGGTCCCTGTGGTGTCGCGGGAGGTTGCCGGGACTCGTGGCTCGTCCTCAAGTCCTCCTCAGTCTTCTGGGCAGGCGACGGCGGCCTTGTCCGACGTCGCTCAGGCGCCGGCGGCTGTCAGCCCTGGCGGCGCCGCAGGGGCTGGCTGGGGGCCAGGGCACGTCCCTGGGTCCCCCTCGTCTCTCCACGCAGGTGGCTGCCTCGTCGGAAGTCGAGTCGGCGGCATTCTTTAGCTGCCCCGGCCCCACCCCATTCCCCTGCTGCGCCGGCGGTGGTGGAGGTCATCTTGGCGTCCTCTTCGGCACCGGCCGACGTTGAGCTGGCGCCTGTGGCGGACTCCACGGCATCGGGTCGTCTATTCGTCTTCTCAGGCCCCCTCTTCTCCAGAGGTTGGACTGCTTTTTGTATCTTTTTGTCCCGGGGCGGGACTCCGCGTCATGGATTTTTCCCCGGCGTCTTCCAAAGCGGGCTCCTCGCCGTCCCCGCGCCCCCAGTCTTCCCCGGAGGCGCCTCAGGCTCCCCACTCATTTGTCCAGCCTTCTCCTGTTCGCTCTTGGCCGTTTCTTCCTCCGGTTGAGCTGGGGGATGGCCGGCTTAGCCTACAGCCGTTTCCCACTAAGGAATTGCTCTCTCCACCACGTTGCCCTACGGAAGCGAGTGCTGCCTTCGCCCGGGCTGTCTCCACGGCCGCTGGGATTTCGCGCATGGACGAACCGGCTGCCCATTTCCCCGCGGACCATTTACTTGAAGTTCTCCATCAGGGCTCTGGTGGACGGGAGCTGCTTCTTCCTTTCGAAGCTTCGCTCTTGGGAGGCTGGGGGCGTCATGCCACGGGGACCCGGTGCCCCAGTTGCTCCTGCACCGCCACCGCCCTGCTCCGCATGATCCTGTTTGCCTTTCCTTCCACCCTTCTACCAGGGGCCCTCTTCTGCAGACTGCCTTTCCTTCTTTGCCCTCCGTGTTTTCTCCTCTATCACAGGAGGCCTGGTGGTTAGATTCGTGGGGGCGTAACATCTTCGCCTCCTCCAGTGCTGCCTTGCGGGCGCTCGACACACTTTGCGTGTTGGCCAGAGCCACTTCCAGTTTGTGGCATTCTGCAGAGTTCCTTCTGTCTTGTGATTCTCAGGAGGGTTCCTGCGCTGATTTGAGGCACCATGTGTTGGATGTCCGGAAGCTGGCCGCGTTTATTCTTCGCTCAGCACTGGATGTCTCCGAGGTGCTTGGTCACACTATGGCTTCTTCGGTGGCCCTCCGTCGCCATGCTTGGTTGAGGGACAGTGTTTTACCTGAAGATGTTAGGGAGCGTCTGGTTGACCTCCCTTTTGATGGCACTCTTGTTTCATGCCCCGGCGGATTCTGCTATTCAGCGGTTCCCTGCGGGGCGTCGTCCTCCTCCTCCTCAGTAAACCTGGCTGTCAGTCCTCTGCTGTGCTCTGGAAGGTGTTCTCCCCTTGTTACTCTGGGGTCTAGTGTTCGGTAGCCCCGGTTGCGTGTTCTGTCTGGTTGGTGTGCCTTCAGTGTTCTTCCGTTGGCCCTTTGGTGCTATTGGCTGCTGGTCCGGCCCTTTTTTGACTTGTTTTTTTCTGTTGGTAAGCCTGTATAGGTCCTGAGATTAGGCCTTCTGTGTCTTTTTTATTGGCTGATTGGCAAGCCGTCTGCGTTTTTCTCCGCAGGTCTTTCTGTTTGTCCTCTGCTGCGGAAATGTTTTCCTAAGAGGTGTTCCTATGTTTCTTGGGACGTAACATACCCTATGTGGGGTACTTGTAGCTATTACATAGCTCTGTCAGATGCTGGGGAGGTGTGGTTGCCCTTTTCGGGCTCCTTGGTCTCCGTGGCGTCACGGTATGTCGCAGGTGCGATCTTCGTGCATATTGTCTTGATGCAGCTTGCGTTGCATCCAGGTCCGTCCTTCTCCTTGTTCGCTATGTTGCTAGACCAGTCTGGCCTGCTGTCTGCGGCATCGTGTTGTGGTGGTTCCGCACTTCTGTCCAGTGTTTCGGCTTGGTCCTCTGTCTGGTGTTCCGGAGGGGACTTTCCTTGGCTTCTGTGTTCTGGTGGACGGCTTGGTCCATCCTCTGTCGCTCTCTTTCTTTTCTGCCTGGTTCCACTTTTCGTGGGTCAGTGTGTGTGTGTGTGTGTTTTTCTGGACCGGCCCCTCCTTTGGGGTGTGTCCTGGCCCTCCCTGGCCTCTGCCTTCAGCTGGCCTCTGGCTTGTCCTGGGTGCGCCGTTCCGTGGTGTTGCCTGCTGCTGGCTGCGCATGCCCGTGCTGGCCTACTTGTTCTATTCCTCCGTTGTGGCCTTTGATGTATTCCCTTGTGCCCCTGCCTCTGGTTCCGCTGGGGCTTTGCGCAACTGTGCCTTTCTTCTTCCATCTGCGCTATTGGCGGTGGAGCCGTTCCTGGCTTGTCCGCTGCTTGCGGCTGAGGTTGTTCAGCTTTTTTCTGTCACTGTGTATGTGTTTCTTAAGGCGGGCCCTGCCTCCGGTTCTCCCTCTTCTCTCTGGGGTTTGAGTTGGTCCTTGTGTTCCTTAAGGCCTTTTCGGGCGCTGTCTGCCCCTGCGGGGTGTTGGGCGGTTCTCCCTTGATTGGGCTTAGGATATCCTGGTCTTTCCCTTCTTGTCCCTGTGACATGTCCCCTGCTGGGGCACTGTGTCTCTCTTGGTGGGGAGGCTCGCTCGCAGGTCCTCCTCCCTTCTGGGTATGGCTAGGGTATCTATTGTACGTTAGGGAATCTGCAGCTAGTAGTCTTTATTAGATGTACAAGTTACTTACCTTCAGTAACGATGTGTTCGAGGCATGTGGGCTGCTGAATTCATATCTGTGCATAGATCGCCGCCTAGTGTTGGGTCCGGATGTTTGCACGTTGTTGTCCTGGAAGAGTCTTCGAAGTATCCTTGGATAGGTGACTCCTCCCCTGGACTACAGTGCGCATGGGCATCCTCTCCATCCTCAGATTGTTTTTTTCCGCCATTGGGTTCGGATGTGCTATCTTAGCTCAAGTTAGGAAAATATTTTTTCGAGGCCAAAAGGCCTTTAGTTTGCGTCGGTACTGTTTATCGATCGGGTTTCGATCCAATCCTGTTAGTTTACTAACTTTCAGCACCGACTGTTTTCGCATTTACCTGTCCATCGACTACTTCGACGATGGAATCGAGGACGCCATTCAAAAGGTGTCCGGTATGCAATGCGAAGTACCCACACATCGACGTCCACCCGGTGTGCAACAAATGCCTTTCGCCGGACCACGACGAATCGACATGCATGGCCTGTGCTCGGTTCCGTTCCAAGAAGACTCTGCGGAATCGACGAGCGGCGAGACTCGAGGCGCAGCACGCGGCACCGGCCCCAACAGACATCTTCGACGAGGCCGAAGACGTAGAGGAATTAGAAGTCTTGGCTTCCAGTCCCGTTTCCGAACACGAACCCGGATCGGACGAGGTAGACGAGTCACTCTTCCACAGAGGTGAAGACGACACCCAGGTAGGAGACGACGAGGAGGCCTTAGGGGCCGAAGAGAGTAGCTCCAATGATGAACAAGGCCTACCTGTTCAAACCGTTGAAACACCAGTGCCACAGCCTATGGCTCCGGTCGAGGGATCGCCTTCGGGCCTTACCCGAGACCCATCCCGCAGTTCTTCGGCTCCGCCCTCGGGCCCGGCCTCGGACGTTCAGCGGCAGCCATTACTATATAAACAGGCTGGTTTCCCTACCACAAAACCGAAACCGAAAGCTTCTCCGGTTCCACCGAAACTGAAAGTGGCGCTGGTCGGATCGAGGCCTTCGACGCCAGCGCACCGCGTCGGCACCGACCGCACCAAGAGGGACTTCGGTGCCGAACTTGAAGCGGGCGACGGAGTCGACAAAAGGAAAAAAGCCATCGGCACCGACAAACCTGCTCGGCTACCGGCACCAACGACACCAAGGGCCGTACCGACTGCTGTGTCTCGCATCACTGCCTCGACGACACCTAAGCCTCAGGTATCGAAGACTTCGACGGTGATCTCTGCACCTCGACTCGATGAACCGCCGGCGCCGAAAAAATCCACGGCCGCCTCTACGAGCCTGGCCGGTGCCAAAGCCTCGAAGGCGCCCCAAGTACGACCTGGTGCGACTCAAGGCAGCAAAACCACAGCTGTCCTCCAGGACACGTCGGGTTCCGGTTCGATCGGAGCTCCAGCAGCCTCTTCGGTGCCGGCCAACATTACCTTCGGCTTGCCTCCGTCGACAATCCCAAAAATGTTCCAACTCAGGACACGGGTCACCCAACCTACGTTCACACCTGCTGAGACGTCTCCGGCACGTATCATCGACGCCGACACTGGCAGGATGATTCTCCACGACCGAAGGATAACTTCGGAGCCGCCATTGGACCCTTTCAGGATCCCACTAAAGAGGAAGTTGCCTGCAGAATCGGAACCTCTCCTTTATGAACCCTTCCATTCATCCTACCAGTATCCACACCGGTTCTCCCCCACACGCTCCGACACGGATGCATTAGAGGACTACATGGATGACCAAGTCCCCTACCATGTAGACACGGACCCTGATGACCAGCAGGACCCTGATCAAACTTGGGGCGACCCTGCAGACCCCAGTGCACCTCTCGATGCACAGGACCAACAACTCTATGGGGCAAAAACATCTCCTACGGAGGATACTGCGGCGTTCAACGCTCTAATCGAACGTGCTGCAAATAACCATGGGGTACAGCTTCACTCTGATACCATCGAAGATGACTTTCTAATGGACACCTTTGCATCCTCAGAAAGACATGTAAAGACTCTGCCAATGTTGAAAGGGGTCCTCAAACCAGCCAAGGACATTTTCAAAGAACCCACCAGGGCACGAGTGATAAACCCCAGGATTGATAAAAAATACAGATCAGCGCCTGGGGATCCTACTTACATCAGAGGACAATTACCACTCGACTCCATCGTCGTAGCGAATGCCCGCAAGAGGGCACACTCGCAAACGACAGGTGACGCTCCTCCCCCGGACAAAGAGTCCAAGGTGTTAGAAACCTCTGGCAAGCGAGTTGCCGCCCAAGCTGCCAACATATGGCGCATAGCCAACACTCAAGCGCTCCTTGCTCGCTATGATAGAGCGCACTATGACACACTGGAGCAAATATTCCAACATCTCCCTGACCAGTTCAAGGAAGGCGCAGAAATGCTCATCAGAGAAGGACAGCTACTAACGAACGCTTCCATCAAATGCGCACTAGATGCTGCAGACACGGCTGCCAGAGCCATAAACACAAGCGTCATGCTGCGACGACATGCCTGGCTACGGATCTCAGGATTCAAGCCTGAGGTACAAAACAATATACTGAACCAGCCCGTCAACCCCGACTATTTATTCGGGCCAGAGGTTGACACCACCCTCGAAAAGATAAAAAAGGACACGGACACTGCAAAGTCCATGGGCGCCCTACAAACTCAATCTTTTCGGAGCGGCTCCTTTCGTCGCCCCGGAAACAAGGGAGCAGGTAGAGGACAGGGGTCACAACAAACATATAACAAAGGCAATACACAGACCACCTATGATAAAAACACCCGAGGTGGATATCGTGGCTCCAGCACAAAGGGCAGAGGACGCGGCTACGGCAACACCAGGTCCTCCCCCAAGAACAAGCAGTGGCGCCCTCACCCTTCCTCCCGACCACATAACACCTGTCGGGGGAAGGCTACAAAGGTTCCTGTCCACGTGGAATTCCATCACCACGGACAGGTGGGTCAAAGATATTGTAAAATACGGTTACTGTCTGGAGTTAACCTCCACTCCACCCACAATACCACCAAGAAGCCGTCCTATGTCCTCAGAGCACTTAACGCTCTTACAGCAAGAAGTGCAAAGTATGCTTCTAAAAGGCGCTATAGAGGTCGTACCCATCCACGAGCAGGGTGCGGGAGTGTACTCCCTCTACTTCTTAATTCCAAAAAAGGACGGGTCGCTCAGACCTATATTAGACCTGAGACCCCTGAACCAGTACATTCTTTCAGAGCACTTTCACATGCTCACTCTACAGCAAGTCCTTCCGCTTCTCAAGCAGGGAGACTTCCTAGCCACACTAGACCTCAAGGATGCGTACTTTCACATACCCATCCACCCCTCACACAAAAAATACCTCAGGTTCACTGTTCAGGGGCAGCACTATCAGTTCAAAGTCCTTCCCTTCGGCGTGACAACAGCGCCCAGGGTTTTCACGAAGTGCCTAGCTACGTTGGCAGCACATCTACGGAGGCAGCATATACACGTCTACCCCTACCTAGACGACTGGCTCGTTCAAGCGAAGTCAGCCCAGCAATGTGCAAGCCACATGTCCCGCACCATTCACCTTCTTCACAGTCTGGGATTCTCACTAAATTATCCAAAGTCCCATCTCCAGCCCGCACACGTACAACAGTACCTAGGTGCGACTATAGACACTCTGGCGGCCACAGCTCAGCCAAATTTAGTGAGGATCAACAGCATACAACTGCTGATCTCCAAGTTCAAACCCAATCACTCACTTCCAGCGCGAGTGTTTATGCAGTTGATAGGCATGATGGCCTCCTGCATCTTCATAGTCCCGCACGCGAGATTACATATGCGCCCACTTCAGGAGTGCCTAGCACGTCAGTGGAATCAGGCTCAAGGACAGTTAAAGGACCTAGTGTTGGTGAGCGGTCGGGCATACAACTCTCTGCATTGGTGTAATCCACAAAACCTTTGCAAGGGCCGACCATTCCAAGAGCCTGTCCCACAGATAGTACTGACAGCGGACGCGTCTCTCCAGGGATGGGGAGCTCATGTACTCCACTACACAGTGCAAGGACTATGGACAACACAACAAAAGAAGTTGCACATCAACCTTCTGGAATTGATGGCAATCTTCCTAGCCATGAAGGCATTCAAAGTACATCTATGCAACAAGGTCGTGTTGATCCGGACGGACAACATGACCGCAATGTACTACATACAGAAACAGGGAGGAACACACTCTCCACAGTTGTCTCATCTGGCTCAGAGCATGTGGAAGTGGGCCATTCAAAGGAACATGTTCCTCATGGCGGAACACCTCCCTGGCAAGGACAACCAGATGGCGGATCTGCTCAGCAGACACAGCCACCAGATGCACGAGTGGGAGTTACATCCATCAGTACTCCAACCGTACTTCCAGCAGTGGGGTCATCCGGAGATAGACCTATTCGCGACAAGCGAAAACGCAAAATGCCAAAGCTTCGCCGCCAGATTCCCACATCCGCAGTCGCAGGGCAATGCGATATGGATGAACTGGTCCGGCAAATTTGCGTACGCTTTTCCCCCAGCGCCATTGATACCGCTAGTGGCCCGCAAACTCCGACAACACTCCCTGACACTCGTCCTAGTTGCTCCCACGTGGGCACGACAGCCGTGGTACACCACCTTCCTCGAACTTTCCGTGGTGCCGCATCAAAGGCTGCGGATCAAACCCGCGCATTTGACGCAGAACCATGGAGAGGTTCAGCACCCAGATCCGCAACAGCTGAATCTGGCGATCTGGCTCCTGAAGTCCTAGAGTTTGGCTATCTCAACCTGCCACCTGACTGTATGGACATCATCAAGGAGGCCAGGAGACCCACTACTAGAGCTTGCTATGCAGCCAAATGGAAAAGGTTCGTCATTTATTGCGGTAATAATGACATCAACCCGCTGGACGCATCCACCCAAAACATCATCTGTTATCTCTTACACCTATATCGATGCAATCTGGCGTACACCTCTATACGTGTCCACTTGACCGCAATCTCAGCCTATCTGCAAACCAGGCAGCACCTCTCTCTATTCAGAGTGCCTGCCATCAAAGCATTCTTGGAAGGACTCAAACGAGTCATTCCACCAAGCCACCCACCGGCTCCAATGTGGAACCTCAACTTGGTCCTCACACGCCTGATGGGTCCACCCTTTGAACCTCTACACTCATGCGAGATTCAATTCCTTACCTGGAAAGTGGCCTTCCTTGTAGCGATCACTTCCCTAAGAAGAGTTAGTGAACTCCAGGCACTAACCGTTCAAGAGCCATTTATACAGGTTCACACCAACAGGGTCGTACTACGTACCAACCCCAAATTCATGCCCAAAGTAATATCGCAGTTCCACATGAATCAGACTATTGAACTGCCAGTTTTCTTCCAAAACCCACAAACTGTTGCAGAAAGGGCACTACATACACTAGATGTACGGAGGGCCCTCATGTACTACATCGATAGGACTAAACCCTTCAGGAAGACAAAACAACTGTTCGTTGCCTTTGCCCCACACCACAAATGTAACGCCATCTCCAAAGCAGGGATAGCCAGATGGATAGTTAAGTGTATTCAAATCTGTTATCAAAAAACAAAACGCACATTAACTATTCCACCACGAGCCCACTCAACACGTAAGTTGGGGGCTTCCATGGCCTTCCTAGGAAATATTCCCCTGCATGATATATGCAGAGCAGCCACATGGTCCACTACACACACATTTACAAAACACTATTGCGTAGATGTGCAGTCAAAACAGCAGGCAGCTGTAGGACAGGCTGTTCTCAAAACACTTTTTCAGACCGCTGCAGCTGGCACGGGTAGCCGCCGCCAATAGAGGGCACTGCTATGTATTCTATGCACAGATATGAATTCAGCAGCCCACATGCCTCGAACTGAATATGCTACTTACCAGTATGCATCTGTTCTTGGCATGTAGGGCTGCTGACATTCATATCGCCCTCCCTCCTCCCCGGCGCCTGTCGCAGCTGCAGCTCTAAGAATTACTGCAAGCATGGTCATCACTTTCTGTATCTACTCCATCACTGCCACAATGGCGAAAAACAATCTGAGGATGGAGAGGATGCCCATGCGCACTGTAGTCCAGGGGAGGAGTCACCTATCCAAGGATACTTCGAAGACTCTTCCAGGACAACAACGTGCAAACATCCGGACCCAACACTAGGCGGCGATCTATGCACAGATATGAATGTCAGCAGCCCTACATGCCAAGAACAGATGCATACTGGTAAGTAGCATATTCAATCTGGTAGAGACGATTCTAGCCACAGATTGCTTCACGACCCGCCCTTCTTCACTGTTCTGCGAGGACCCTCTGCTTGTGTTTCTGCAGTCTCCTCCTTCAGGGTGGCTTGTTTTCTGCGGCTGTCCTTTTCGTTTTCTTCTGGTCAGGCATCCCTTTAGCTAGTTTCTCTCCAGTCTAAGAGCCTACTTTGGCTCTTTTCTCTCCGTTAGAGTTCCTGATCCCCTTGCGGTCTTCTTTGTTGGGGATTCTTTTGCCTGTCCTTTGGTCTCCTACTCCTTTCAGGAGTTATGGCCATCCTTGGAAGTGTGGTCTGGGGATGGATTGCTGTTGCTCCTCTGTTCCGGGCTTGTGGCCCTTCACTCTTTGGTTGTGGTTCCAGACCCTCTCTCCTTTTGTCACGGCGCTTTCACATGCTTATGCCTCCAGGATGGCTCTCGCCTTGGCTTGCACGGTGGTTCCACGGAGTGGTGCTTTGCGCTTTTCTTGCTATGGCTTTGCAGCTCTGGCCTTATGGTGCTTTAGTGCCACCTGGTGCTATCACCTTGGCTTGCACAGTTGTTCCTCAGAGTGGTGTTCTGCTCTATTCCTGCTCTGGCTTTGCTGTTGTAGCCTTTTGGTGCCAACTGGTGCTGTTCCTCACCTTTTGTTTCTCTCTATTTTGTTTCTCTGGTTTTTTCGCACACTGTTCCCATGCTCTTCTCAGTTTTGTTGTGATGGCTCCTCGTTGTGGCGTGGAAAAGTTATCCGAAGCAAACTGACATCAGCGCCGGGGTGGGGCTTATGTTACCTCGCTGACGTCACGCCCGCGGAAGACGTCAGGGCAGAATCGCGTGGTACCGCCCCCCCGGCGAGCAGAGATGCTGGGCAAGAAAGTTTTCCGGGTCCAGTCTCACGCCTGGGGATAATTCTACGTTAAGGAATCTGCGGCTAGAATCTGCTCTACCAGATACATTGTTACCGAAGGTAAGTAACTTGTACAACTGACCTAACTGTCACCCCTGAGGCATGATGGGAAGCTGGGGGTCATGGCTGCCTTAAAGGCATGGTGCCAGTTTTTGTGTGCAAATGCTTTCATTTTCTATGCTATTGGTTTACAATGCAGCCTGTAGGCTAACAATGTCAGCTTTTTTTGCAGTTTTTCATGAGGTTTACTCATTAAAAAAGAGTTCAAGTAGTACTTGCCCTCCTGTGTGTTATACAACGTTATGTGTTTGCAAAAGCATTATATTTATTATTGCATTGTTTAGCCTCCTAGATGGGGGCTGCATTGGTATGAGAAAAAATGATATATGTGTATATATATATAGCGCTGTATATATGTTTTTCATATATATAATTTTTATTATTTCTGGAGTCCCCGCACATAGGCGGGAATATTCAGTGCTTATGACTTTGTGGATACCCCTGGAAGAGAACTAGGATTACAGGTAAGTAACTTCTCCCTCCCTTCCCCCCCCCCACCCACAAGAGAGGAATATTAAATTCTAGACAGCATCCTAATTTTCTTTAAAAAAAATCCTAAGTTATCTTACTACCACTGACTGGGCATAATGAGATTCTTGTGAAGTATTCTTCCTTATGGAAGAGTGTTAGCTGCTAAAGATTGATTCTATATGTCCCTCTTCCTATGTGTCCCTGGTTATACAAAGATTTGCGAAAGTTTATTCATGTCACAACATTTTTCTAGTGCCTTTTATGTAGAATTAGCTGCTTTGTACAGAAAATAAAAATAATTTGGCAAAAATAACCCATGGATAGCCCATCAAAATATTTTATTTTAAAACTTTTTTCTGAAGAGAAATATTCAAGATATAAGTTTTTTAAGAAAATGCCTTAAGATCCTGCTTATGTTATGTACTATTTAGTGTTTGACTTTAATGGCAAGTTCCCTGAAGGAGAAACCGGGTTATAGGTAACCAACTATCATCTTGTGCTGCCTCCTTCACAGCGCTTTTAAGCAAGTACAGCCCCACACATTGTCAAACACTGCATCATTACAACCACCACCATAACTGGTAAAGGATTGCTTGTAATAAATGTAGCCCGTACCAGTTGGGTGCACTTGTAGGTGATAAGACAGTATTGTATTGGGTTCATAACACAGATAATTGTGCATGGATGACTCAAATCCTTTAAAGTGATAACCTTATGCATTTCCAATGCTTCCAGAGGTGCTGACCGTTTTCAACCAGTTCTAAAGGACAGGCAGTGAGGACTGAAATAAAGTACATGAGTTGCCATTAAGGATTTTTTTGTTTTCTAGATTGGTCCAACCGGTGTAAGCAAATTATGAAGCTTTGGAGGAAAGTCCCTGCCCCTGACAAAGCTCCATACCTGGTAAGTTGTGTATTATGCTATGCTGGAATCTTTGCTTATTCATCTCAAGTCTGCTTGTTACATCTCTGGTCTTGGAGCCTTTGAAGTGGTGGTAAGTGTGCACCATAGCCCTCCAATACCACTGTGCTTCATACCCTCCTCTCCGCTTTTCAACTGCCATGTGTCTCTGAACCACGTAGATGTTACACTTTTGTGCTCAATCTCTCATCTCGGAGATTCCTTGGAGTATTGATGTGTCCATGGAACATCCCGTATGCGCCTCTGGCAGCACTGGTACATGCCCTGATTGTTTTTATTGTTCCACACAGCTTGTCAGTGAAACGAAGCAGAGTTTGTCGTGTTGATTGAGTGGATTCCATTGGAATATATGATGTTACCCCGCATGTCAACACCACGCATACCATCACAACACATTTGTAACAACGCAAGTGCTGTTACAATGCGTTTCAATCACAATGCATACTTTCACAATGAATATGCCTTTACCACGCATGCCATTACAACGCAAAGGCATTCGTGGTAAAGGCATATACTCTGCAAAAGTGGTTAAGGTAAGTATGTGTGTATGAAAGTATGGGTGTATATATATATATATATATGTGTGTGTGTGTGTATGTATATGTATATGTATATATATATTACCTACTGGCGGTCGCCAGTAGGTAGTTATAGTTAGGACCACGTTTCCATAGGAAAACCTCAACATTCTATTTTGAATAACTTTGGCGCCGGTCGACGAATCCTCGCGAATTTCTCAAAATAGGTGGGGCGCTACGCTCCGCTCCTACCCTGAAAGTCTCGGGGGGATCCGTCAAGCGGGGGCTGAGATAAAAGGGGGGTCCCAAAACGCGTTTTTCCCATGCATTTTTCCATAGGACCTTTAGAACGAGCTACAGCCCGAACGGCTGAACAGAATTACTCAAAATTTGGCAGAGAGGTAGTCCCTAGGTCAAGGAAGTGCCTTTTGTAGGTCTGGTGTAAATCTGTTCAGTATTTCCGGAGAAAATAGCATTTAAAAGCATATATATATATATATGCGCGCAGGGTGCGCGCACCGTGCGAGCACCCTAACGTGCGCGAGCGTAATTCTGATTGGTGGTTACATGTTAGTCAACGTTCGAATCGGTCGAAATCAGGAAGTGTCGGCCGCCATTTTGTTTGTTTTCAGTGCGAGAGTGAAAAAGGAAGGTGGCGAACGTGAAAAGGGGGCAGGGTAGAGAGTTCCTGACCCCCTAGCCTTTGTCAGGGGGTCCCTGAAGGACCCCGAAGGCAAAAAAAAAATTTTTTTTTTTTTTTAAAAATCGCGGGGGTGCGCGCACAGTGCGCGCACCCTGAAAAACACAAAAAAAAATTTTTTTTTTTGCAAAAAAAAAAAAATTATTCGCAGGGTGAAAACCAAAAAAAAAAATAATAATAATTTTTAATACGTAGTTTATTGCAAAATAAATATATAAAAAATAATACATAAATAAATTAGCATTTAAAAAAACGTACAAATTCACAGAAAAAACCATAGGTTTCACACACGTTATAGTTAGGAATTAGCATTTAAAAAACCTTGCTAATTCACTGAAAAAACCATAGGTTTCACACATGTTATAGTTAGCTGGACATTTTACTGATAAAAAACCAATGAAATTCCCCCGTTATAGTTACTGTAGGCAACTATAACTCACGCGACCGTAATCCTCTGCTGATGACATATGTGCCTTTATGAAAAAAAAATATTTGTAATATATGTATAGCTAAAATTTAATGGAAGAAGACATGGGCAAATAAGTGTCTAAATACAGTATTAGCATCAGCAGAGGATTGCGGTCGCGTGAGTTATAGTTGCCTACAGTAACTATAACGGGGGAATTTCATTGGTTTTTTATCAGTAAAATGTCCAGCTAACTATAACATGTGTGAAACCTATGGTTTTTTCAGTGAATATATATATATATATTTTTTTTTACAATTGCCCCTAAAATTACCCGCACCCCCAAACCCACCCTGAACCCTAAAAATACCCCTGCACCCCAAAACCCAAACAAGCCCTGAACCCTAAAATTACCCTTGTCACCTCAAAACCTAAACCCACCCTGAACCCTAAAAATACCCCTGCACCCCAAAACCCAAACCCTGAACCCTAAAATTACCCTGGTCAACCCAAACCCACCCTGAACCTTAAATAGCCCTGGTCATCCCAAAACCCAAACAAACCCTGAACCCTAAAATTACCCTGGTCACCCCAAAACCTAAACTCACTCTGAACCCTAAAAATACCCCTGCACCCTCAAACCCAAACAAACTGTGAACCCTAAAATTACCCTGGTCAACCAGAACCCACCCTGAACCCTAAACATACCCACGGTCATCCGAAAGCCCATAGCCCCAAAATTTCCTTGGCCACCCCTAAACCCACTCTGAAACCTAAAAATACTCCTGCACCCCGAACCCACCCTAAACTCTACAAATACCCCTGCACCCTAAAACACAAACCCAGCCTAAACTCTAAAAATACCCCTGCACCCCAAAACCCAATCAAACCCTGAACCCTAAAATTACCCTGGTCACCCCAAAACCCAAACCCCCTGAACCCTAAAAATTCTCCTGCATCCCAAACCACCCCAACCCTTAAATTACCCTGGGCACCCCAAAACGCAAACCCACCTTAAGCCCTAAATACCCCAGCACCCCAAACCACCCTAAACTACTCTGGGCACCCCAAAACCACCCTAAAATTACCCTGGGCACCTCAAAACCCAAACCCACCCTGAACCCTAAAAACATCTGTGCACCCCAAACCACCCTAAAATTACCCTGGGCACCCCAAAACTCAAACCCTGAACCCTAGGTCACCCCAAAACCCAAACTCACCCTAAAATTACCCTGGCCACCCCAAAACCCAAACCCACCTTAAACCCTAAAAATACCTCAGCACCCCAAAACCCACACTATGCGTTTAAATTACCTTGGGCAACCCAAATAAACCATGAACCCTAAAAATACCTGTGCACCCCCAAGCCACCCTAAACCCTTAAATTACCCTGGGCACCCCAAAACCACCCTAAAATTACCCTGGGCACCCAAAAACTCAAACCCTGAACCCTAGGTCACCCCAAAACCCAAACTCACCCTAAAATTACCCTGGCCCCCCCAAAACCCAAACCCACCTTAAACCCTAACAATACCTCAGCACCCCAAAACCCACACTATGCGTTTAAATTACCTTGGGCAACCCAAATAAACCCTGAACCCTAAAAATACCTGTGCATCCCCCAAGCCACCCTAAACCCTTAAATTACCCTGGGCACCCCAAAACCACCCTAAAATTACCCTGGGCACCCCAAAACCCAAACCCACCCTGAACCCTAAAATTACCCTGGGCATCCCAAAACCCCTGAACCCTAAAAATACTCCTGCATCCCAAACCACCCCAACCCTTAAATTACCCTGGGCACCCCAAAAGGCAAACCCACCTTAAGCCCTAAAAATACCCCAGCACCACAAACCACCCTAAACCCTTAAATTACTCTGGCCACCCCAAAACCACCCTAAAATTACCCTGGGCACCCCAAAACCCAAACCCACCCTGAACCCTAAAATTACCCTGGGAACCCCAAAACCCACTATACGTTAAAATTACCCTGGGCACCCCAATCCCACACTAAACCCTAAAATTAGCCTGGTTACCCCAAAACCCAAACCTACCCTAAAATTACCCCTGCACCCCAAACCTACCCTAAAATTACCCTGGGAACCCCAAAACCCAAAAGAACCTGAACCTTAAAATTAACCTTGGCTCCCCAAAACATATACCCCTACACCCCAAAACCCAAACCCTATACTTGCATGTAAAATACATATGCATTTATCATTCATGCCTTTACAGCAAAATTCCTTGTAAAAGCATGCAACGATAAATGCATATGCATTGTAATGCCTTGCGTTGTAATGGCATTGCGGAGCAATGGTAGTTGCGTTGTGTTGGAATGCGGGGTAATGGTAGTCGTTGTAATAATTTCGTTGTAATGGGTGTTAACCATTTCACTGTGTTTTCCTCTCTTCTGTTTAACTATCTAAACTGCATGTCTCTGCTTTTACTGTTTTACATTTCTCTCCCCCTTTGCAGCAAAAAGCCAAAGATAACCGGGCGGCTCAGCGCATAAACAAGGTACAGAAGGTATGTGTTTTTGATAGAGGGAGGGCTTATTGAAGATGACTGGAATACTGTTATTATATCACTCTGCAGAGTTGGTTTCTGTCTCTGGGAACCTTGTACCTGCACTCAGTCTCTGTAATTTGTATTTCAGCACTTTGCCCGCCTGTGTACTTTACAGTTATTAATCCTTGTGCTCTGTTCCTATATTAATCAGCACTGACACTGAACTATGCATTGTCTTGGTGAACCTTGGAGTCGCTGAATCACTGTTTTTTCTGGTTTGTGTAGCAGGCAGAAAGTCAAATCAGCAAGCAATCCAAAGTAGAAGGGATAAGGAAAGCAGAGAGGCCAACACTCCACCTGCGCATCCCTTCCCAGTCGGGCTCTCAAGGTTTCTTGCCTTCAACCCCAGAATCAAGAGGGAGCAGTTCTACAGGGCAGAGTGTCTTCTTCAACAGCAGCCCCATTACAACTCCAAACTCTGATGGATTCTTCAAGCCTTCGTCTGCCGGTACAACCGGTTCAGAGTCTCCTGGTGAGCCCTTCTTTAAGGTGCCCCCTCAGTCGCCAGCTCACGTGCCTTCGCATTGCCCCTTTGGAAATGGCTCTGCATATCCAATTGAGCCTCGCTGCCAGTCTTCCCTTGTCCAGAGCCCAACCTCTGTTGGCTTCCAGAACTTCACTCCGGTTGGACCCCAGCTTGTACAGACTACACGGCCCGTTGCTCAAACCATGGAATGCCATACAACTCCACCCGGGACACCGAGACACCAATCTGCAGCCATGGATGCATTTCTGAAACCCCGGTATTCAAGTGGATCCTTGGACAACCTGTCTGTGCCAGGAAGCCCCAATGGAAAGCCATCTCCTCTGGGGGAATGCGGGTCAAAATCATCTGAATCTTTAATGTCCCCTTCTCATTTTGGAGATCATAAAAAACAGTTTGATCTCACACTGATGCACATCAAGAAGGAGGACAATTGCTTGCACTCAAAACATGACATTACACAAGCCATGGTACTACAAGACACTTCTTCCAACACTCATATGTCTAACATGGAAATGAAGAACCCTGCTGATGTCTTCAAAGCCCCTCTTACACCCAGGGTCACTCAGGTAGAGCCACACAGTCCTGCTTCAAGCCACAGAAATCAGGACATTCATGGGCAAAGTCAGGGAGCCTCACCACAGCACCTTGTGGACATTTACAGGCAATCACCCTCTGTTCCTTACACAGATCCATATGCGCAGATGCCTCTCACCCCACGGCCCCAGGCTTCAGAGGCATGCTGTACACTTCCTCCTCGATCACTTCCTTCTGATCCGTACACTCGTGTGCCTGCCAGCCCACAACCTCAGTCCAATTCTCAGTCTCCTCTGACCCCACGCCCATTGTCCACTGAAACTTTCTGCCAGTCACCCATTGCCCCTCGTTTCCAGTCCCCAGATCCTTATTCTAGACCACCGTCTCGAGATCCATTTGCACCTATACATAAGCCCCCAAGACCTCAGATATTGGATCCTGGCTTTAAGGCAATGCAAGTGTCCCACCCTTCAGGTGGCAGCTTCCAGCAATCCTTACCCCCACAACTGTCTGCTGAATCTCATCCCAAAGTGCAGGTTAATCCTCATCAAGTTGGTTTTGCTCGTTCTCCAAGCGCAAGTGTTTTTTCCAGCCCTCAGGGGCAGTTATCTTTCACTTTTCCCCAAGGTGGCCCTGAGTCTGTAAAGACCTCTCCATCCCACCAACCGAACTACTCCCAATCTCACCATACTAGTACCCACTACACCCCACCGCTATCCATAGGCAAGACCCAAGTGACAAATTGTTCATCTCCTAGTTTCCATCAAACTGGAAGCCCACTCCCTGGAAGTGGTGGAGGTCCCGAGACCTATACACTCTCGCCCCTTCGACCCCCATCTGTCCTGCAGCAAGATGGACCCTACATGGCACACAACCCTGGTCAGCGTTCAGCCATCACTTCACCAGCAGACAAGCGGGACGATGTGCTGGTAAACTCCAATCCCATGGCAGCTCCAGCTCGTGAGGGGCCAGAACTACAAGTGAATCCAGACCCCACACTCTCCAACCTCAGCCAGACTGAGCTTGAGAAGCAGAGGCAGGTAAGAGTTGGAGATTGGTTTTACACTCAAATGTGGGCAGTTTGCTTTGTGTTCTGCACATTCTTCTCAGGTGGTACCTAATAAGTAGCAAAGATAGTCTTAGAGATTGAAAATATCAAGTTTCTGTAAAACGTATGATGAAATTGAATGAGTTTTGGCAACGTGCAGCACCCCCTAAAATACATACATGAAGGCGTTTAGTGACAAGTAACTTTAGGGAATGCTTCTGGTGGCTCATATCTGATAGACTTCTAGCCACAGATTCCTTACCTTTGAATTTCATTGATGTCAGACTGGATCTGGAAGATTTTTTGTGAGCATTATCCCTGCACGTCAGTAGGCGGCGTCATTCGGGCACCACATGCGTTGACTGAGCCGGAAGAGACGTCTGCGGCACCTATTTAGGCGCCACCTAGGCGCTCTGTTGTAGGTTCTTTTCTGTCTTCGCCAGCCAGTGCTGATCTGGAGAAGTACTACCTCTAAGTCGCCGTTTGACTGGATTATTTAATTGTTTTGAGTTTTTCGGGGTTTTTTCTCCTGGTGTGTATAGGATGCCACCTAGAAAGACAGAATTTAAGCCCTGCGGAGCCTGTCATTGGTTGATGTCTGTGAAGCACCTGCACCTTGTCTGCCTATGGTGTTTGGAGTGCGATCACAATCCGAACTCATGCTGTGATTGCTGCACCATGAATCCTACGGCCTTGCTGGAGCGATCCCTCAAGCTCATAGCAGCCTGGCATGCGACTCTATGAAAGTTGAGATCCTGGTAGAGAGGAAGGTCCCAAACGGAGTCTGAGGTCGTCCCCTCCCTCCAAGTCCTTGGTACACTTGGGTAAGTCAAGGCACAAGAAGTCATCAAAGTGGTAGCATCAGCATTTAAGGCCTGGCTCTGTGGTGGAGCCTAGGCTGACTCCAGGCATCCCAGATTTTCTGGGAGCCGGAGTGAACCCTGCCTATCAAAAATTTCTGTGAGGCCATGCGCCTCATATTTGGGTAACCTGAAACCTCTGGCGGACCTTCCGCCCTCTGGGTCAGAGGGGACCCCATCTGGTTTCATGCCGGCAGCCATGGACGACCCTCATGGATCCATTCTTGGATCTGGACCGGCACCGGTCGTACACACTCAACCTACCCCGACGCCGGTCCAAATACCGATGCTCCCAATTGCACCGGCCCCATTGTGATACCGGACTCCAATACGGAACCGGATGGGCGTCAGCCAGCGCAGACATTTGTGCCGACAGGAGCCTTGCCTCCTAGATTGTAACCTGATCCCTATTCCCTTGGGCTAGGACTCTGGGAAGAATGGGAGGGGGTGCTGGACCCTGGAGAATTCCAGCCATATGAGGTGGACCCTTGTATGGACTTGTGTGAGGAACTGGGCGAAGCCAGTGGACAGGATACCTCTCCAGATACTGATAGGCTTTTTCCCACCAACTGTGGCTATGGAAGAGAAAGCTTTGTACGCAATGGAGATGCATAGGGTGGCTGAGGTACTTGATCTTCAGTTGCCCTCTTTGGCATATAGGAAGCAGGCTCTGTATATACTATACCAAAATGAGGTATAGTGTGCACAGAGTGCAGTGGAACTCCAAAGGTAGGCAGAGGTAAAAGTAGATCGCACCTTACTCTCTATTTGGTGTAGTGTTGATGAGCAGTAAGGCTTTAACAGAGGTTAGTGCTAAGCATTTTTTGTACACTCTCGTGTAAGAAATTATATCACACACTCAAAGACTGAACTCAGACCAATTTGTTTGTATCAAAAATGATAGTTATTTTATTTCTAGAACTAAGCCAAGACTTTGCAAAATCTTATGCAGTGATTTACAGTTGAATTCAGGTTCAAATGCAGTTGGTTGAATTACAGTTAAGTCATCAGTTTGAAATTACTTTCCTGTTACTTTACAGATTACTGTGCCCTTTACTTTTCAGATTACTTTTTAAGTTACTTTTGCTAATCTGATAGACATCTAGCCGCTGATTCCTTAACTTAGAATATCTCCAGGCATCAGACTAGATCTGGATTTTTTTTTTGCAGCAGCACCTCTGCCCGTCGGGGGACGGCGCCAGATGACCCCGCCCTGACGTCGTCCACGTACGTGGCGTCAGCGAGGTCATATAAGTCCCTCCCGGCGCGCTGAGGTCAGTTTTCTTCTGAGAAACTTTTCCGAGGCACAATGCGGAGCCACCAACAAAAAACAGTGAAAGTATGGGAGTAGTGGGCGAGGAATGAAAATCCATGAATAAAGGAGGAGGGTGGTGCAAGACACCATCGTAAAAGACAGAATTAGACACTGCCCACATACAAGTGAAAAAGCTGCGAGAAAGAGCCCCGCAGGCTAAGCGAAGACCCTTCCCCAAGTGCAACAAGGGAAGAATATCTCAACAGGCAGAAATAGACTGTGATTACCATGTGGAACTGTGTCGTCCAGCAAGAACGGAGCACAGAGGGAACAGTCCACTGCAGGAAGGTATAAAAGACTGCCAATGCCCCTATAGTAATGGAGGTCTGAACAGAGGTCAGCAGATCCCCAAAGGACTACTGTAGAGGAGACCAGAACCCTGAGCCAATAGAGAAGGCGGGAGGGAGGGAAGGCAGCAGGAGAAGAAAAGAAAAATAAGATGAATCTCCTGGTGAAGGTGAAACAAAAGGCACCATTTTACAGGAAGAAACCCCTTGGAGAGAGTCAGCTGTATATGGGAATTCTCAAAGGGACGCAACAATGTGAGCACCCGTGAGAGCAAAAAATCAATGGTAACTGAAAGAGGCCAGTGGAGAACCCCACTTGGTAAGGTCATCGCAGAACGGGGAGGCTGGGTGGGCGTTAAGTAATCTGCGGCTAGACAACGTCTCTACCAGATGCATCGTTACCAAAGGTAAGTAACTCGTACATCTGATAGAGACATCTAGCCGCAGATTCCTTAACTTAGAATAGATACCACAGCCATACCCCATGGGGAAGGTGGGTCTGCGACAGAACAACAAAAAGCGCCAAGTACTTGAGCCGGCAACAGAGTGACGGACAATGGGGGAGGCTGTGGCGGAACAGCCAGACAGCAACCCAACTATCTCGGAAGAGCAAGAGATAACAGGATGCGGACATCCCCAAAAGTACCAGAATGGCGCTACACCATAGCTGTACAAGCATGAGAGGTAGAACCGGCACCAGCCATATACCAGAATAAAAGAAAGAGCGAGAGGAAAAAGGGCCACTCAGCTTAATGACGTACTGTGTGTACACCTACCAAAGGTTGAGAAGAAACATGAAGAGATGCAACCAGAGCCTACCAGGCTAGTTCACGGAAGTAAGGCCGGAGAGGCTACAGCCAAGAACCAAAGGTCAAGAGGTAGAACTTGGCAATGCTTTTAGAAGCGCAGGCGCAAACAAGAAATACGCCAAGTGCACACCCAGTCCCAAAGGGGGGACAGGGGCGAACAGTAACAATCTGAAGCACGCTGATGCGGGCCACCACTGAAACATGCACAGAGCAAACAGCCACAGATACCACAAGGCGGCGTAGCTAAAATAAGCATAAGACTGCCCGACCAGGCAGCTTGAAGACTAAGGTGAGAACCAACACAAGAAATACAGATATGCAGGGTGTAGACCTAGGATGACTGACATCAGAAGAGCCGTCCCGCATGCCCAGCTGATATAATATAGGGTGATACCTAATGAAGGAGGCACATCCGAAGGAAGGGGTAGCAGAGGCACCAAAGTACGAAGGCATAGAAACGGAGGAAGAATCTCAGAATTCTAGACCACACCCTCCGACTGGAAGAAAAGTAACCCTTGTCCAGAAAGAGCGATAACATTCAGTACCTGTGCAAAAACTGGGGAACCACCCCAGTAAGTGGAACGCAAAAAGGGGCCTAATTGTCAATCCGCATGTATCACTAAAAA
This sequence comes from Triturus cristatus, assembly GCF_964204655.1. Lineage (NCBI taxonomy): Eukaryota > Metazoa > Chordata > Amphibia > Caudata > Salamandridae > Triturus > Triturus cristatus. The sequence continues at coordinate 48,991,759 of NC_140586.1, read as the reverse complement.
GCTCCCTGACACATGGAGACATTGGACCAGACCTCACAACCTGAAGAGAGGTGAAGACGTAGGATGAAGAGTACCCATGGAACTTGTTTATACATAATATAAATATATATAGCAAAGACAGGTAAACGGGCCACGACTATGCAACATGGTTGCACAGGAGCACACCTAGTGCATTAATGGCAGACGGTAGCCACATTTAAAGCGTGATAAACACCCTGAAAACCTCCCAAGGAAGAGAATGAGGCAAATAAGCAAGATGACCCATGACGTATAGAAGAGGCGCCAAGAGACATATGAGCACCGTACAAAGCCAGATAAGACCTATAGAGCTCAAGGGATCTCTTAGACCCAGTTGACATAAAGCAGAGCTATATAATAGCATACAAGTACCCCACACGGAGTAAGCACACCCCAACACGGGGAACACCTCTTAGGGCAAACCACAGTCAGAGGACCAGACACAACAATCTGTGGAACGCTGCCACAGTAGGCTAACTGCCAGCTCAAAACGCATAGTGCATCCAAAGGATGCTAAATAAAAGGTTAACAACCCCCGACCATGCGAAAAGAAGACCTGAGGCTTACTGCCAGCCTAAAACACAACTCATCTAAAGGATGCTCAATGAAGAGGTACCACCCCAGAACAAACGCCTGAGGAATACAGACCTAAGGGGGGAGGGTGAAAGCCCGCAAGGAGGCGCTGAATAGCCGATTCGGCGTGAGCATCAAACAACAAAACCCCATCAATGGGTAAATCAACAAGTCGCTCCCGGATATTCTCCTGGAAGACGCTATCCCGCAACCAAGCATGGCGCCGCAAGGCAACTGAACCAGCCATAGCCCGGCCTAAGGAATCAGCAGTAGCCAAGGACGAGCAGATCGTAAACTCAGCAAGGTCACGGCCATCCCGGAGACGATGGAGGTCAACACGAGCGCCTTCAGTGGTGGCGGAGAGCTGAGACTCTGCAGAGTCCCACAGGGCAGAGGTAGCCAGAGCCAGGACACACTGTATTTAGTGACTGTAGGGCAGCACTAGTGAAGGCAAAGATGTTCCGACCCCATGACTCAAGCCATCTAGACTCCCGGGAGGGAGGAAGCATTAGCCAGGGCAAGGAAGTGAAGGCATTTTGCAAAACAAACCCCTGCACGTCAGGATGCACAAATAAGCAAACTGGACCATGTGGAGCAGGACGGTGGTGGTGCAAGACAGAACGAGCCACCGGCTCACCGGAAGCCAGCTGAACCCAGGTACCCAAAAGGGCATCATAAAGAGATTCTTCAAAGGGCAGAAGCGGCTCCACATTCTCTGACCCACGGTGAAGGACATCAAGTAGAGGGTCCACAGACCAGGGTGCTGTAGGGGGTTGAATGTTCAAAATCCGAGTGGCCAAGGATACTACTCTCAGAAAAGCCGCTCCAGCAGCCTTGGTAGCCCACCGTGGAGGGGACAGCAGCTCATATGTAGGTGAGGGCTGTAAGCTAACCCTCCCAAGACACTGAGGGTGCGACCAATGCCCAACTGAGGGGAGCCCCATTGACAAATGCGGGTCCTGACGGGGCTCTTGAGGAGGCGAGGAGCCTGCCGGGTCCGGGGACTCTTGAGGAGGCGGGGACCCTGCTGGGTCCACATATTCGAAGGGGGGGGGCACAGGCAAGAATAGATCCAGCGTCGCCGGGCGTGAGGGCCACGCCAAACTCTCTCCAGACGCTCCCGGAGAAGAGTCAACAACCCGGTGTCAATGCGGCGCCAAAGCGACTTTAGCCGGCGCCGATCGAGCCCCGTCCAGTGCCGACTCTACTCCGTCCGGCGTCGAGTCGGCCCCATCCGGCGCTGAATCCACGACAAGCTTACCTTCCGAAGAAGTAGATGGCGCCGGAGCCGGGGATGCCAGCCTCTGGCACCGCACCGGCGCCAACTCAGCCTCAACCATAACAGGCTCCGACTCTGAAGAAAGAAGCGGAGGCGGAGCCCGTGAGGCGAGTTTATGGCACCGGAACGGCGCCGACCCCAGCTCCAGACAGGCAGCCGCCTGCCCGGAATGCCGAGGTGTGCTCGAAGGCTTTGAACACCAGCAACCACCTGCGACGCCACAGGGAGCCCCACAGGACTATGCGGCACGGCAGGGGTGCTATGGGTCGTAGAGGGAGACCCAGCCGGACCGCACCCTGACACCATATGGATCGTAGAGGGGGACCCAGCTGGGCTGTGCCCTGACGACACCACATCTCAGACGTCCCTGGAGGGCAAGGGATCATTTAGTGCAGGGGGCGAACCCACGGGCGAGTCTGTCGGGGACCCCGCATGTAGCAGAGGCCCCGAGGACACCCCAGGGATGGAAGAGAACCCAAGGGAGGCATGCAGGCCACGGCATAGGCCTCCATCTGGGTCCAAGTCGCACCCAGATAGGACGCATAAAGGGGAGACGACTGTCGGGGGTGCACGTCCGGAATGTTCCAGGCATCAGTGCCTCCGACAACAGATGAAAGAGAGGTTGAGGATCTCGGCGACATGTGCTGCGACGTACCAATAAGTGGCGAACAACGGCCCCGGGACCCAGAGGGCGATCGGCGGAATTGGTAAGTAGAGGGGCCTGCCGGCGTGAGGCCGGGTGACGAGACAACTCCGACTGAGACAGCTGTGCCGAAAGAAGCTTCATCCGGCAATCCCGCCGGGACTTCGGCTTGAGGTGTTGGCAGGCGTCGCAGTCCGTGGAGTCGTGGTGCTCGCCCAGACAACACATACGATAAGATGTGGGTCCGTCGCGGACATTTGCTGCGAACAGGAAGTACAAGTTTTAAAACCCGAAGGCATCGCACACTGTTCCAGACATGAAGCGTAGAAAAAGGGCCTGAAAACAGGCCAGAGGAATCGCTTACTCCGGATCCGCGTTGTCACGCGAAAAAGAAGGAAACTGACGTCAGCGCGCCGGGAGGGACTTGTATGACCTCGCTGACGTCACATACGTGACTTCAGCGACACAACAGCTGCGGCTAGACAACGTCTCTACCAGATACATCGTTACTGAAGGTAAGTAACTCGTACATCAGTTTGATATGCCTTGATATCACACACAGACATTTCCTAGACAAAAGGTAAGTAACTCACTGTACAATTGCAGTTTTTTAATGTTTCATTGTGAGAAAGTGGCTCTGTATATACTGTTCCCAAATAGGTACAGTGTGTACAGATTCCACAGTCCCCAGAGGTTTGGCAGAGGCTTAAGTTAGATATAACCTTACTCTCTAAAGTGGTAGCTTGGTCGAGCAGTAAGGCAGTATCAGAGGACAGTGTAAAGCATTTGTTGTACACACTCAGTCAGCAAAGGGTCTCACACACACGCAATAACTGAACTCTAGGCCAATGGTTAATATAAAAAATGTGTGTGTTTTATTTTAGAACCAACAATAGGTATTAAAATATACTTTCTCAGAATGAGATGCTTTAGTTAAATACTGTTGCAATATGCAATTGACTTTTGTAACTAGTAGTTACAGGTTGTTGCAATAGGCAACACAATTTCAAACACTTTAATACATTGAGCTCAATGGAAGTTTTAAGTTATTTATAATAGATTACTTTCAGGATTACTTTTCTAACTCCAGGACTAGATCCTAGATTCAGTCCTGGGACAGTTCTTGGAAACAAGTGAGTTAAGTCAACTTAATTACTGTTGTGATTTTTAGGCAATATTTTGCTATTTTAAAAGTTGACACTTAGAAGAAATTTCATAGAAAGACAGTCATTGATTCTCTATGGGAGAAAATTCAAGTTACAGGTATGGTATGTTCTCGTTACTTTTGTAATCCTGTACTGGGCTCCTAGGCTCAGTACTGGCACCTCAATCTAAAACAGGTAAGCAATTACGTTTTCAGAGTTGGTACGATTTTTAAAGAATATTTGTAGTTTGCAAGAATCGACAGAAGAAATTTCACAGAAAAACAGTCAATGATTTCCTATGGGTGAAAATTGGGTTCATGGTAAGTACGGTTGTGAGTACTTTTCAGGGTCAGTGCTGGGCACCAAGATCCAGCACTGGGATCTCTCCTAGTAGCAGGTGAGTATTTTCGTTTTCATTACTCGGTTGATTTTAGGTGAATATTTTAAGTTTTAGAAACTCCACACTTAAAAGAAATTTCAGAAGAAACCAGTCAATGTTATCCTATGGAGGAAAATTGGGTTATCAGCTTTTGGGTAAGTACTCGACTGGCAGAGTTAAGGTTCTGGGCACAGACTCCGGGGTCTCCCAGGGTCAGGTAAGTACAATTGTTACACCCTCAGCGGCACAGGGGTAGCCGGGTGCAGAGGAAGTTAGGCCCAATGTTATCCTATGGGAGGCAGGGGTGCCTTGGTTGGTGGCTGCTGACTAGCAGGCCACGCGGCTGTGGGAGCTGGGCTCCTGGTCACTTGCTCAGGGCAAATGGGGAAGTAGATAGGAGTAGAGGTTACACTGCCAGGGCCACTCGGGCGGCTGGGTGCAGGGTGCTTTTGAGCCTTCGGGCGCTCAATGGATTTCAATGGGAAAGCTCCTGGATGAACAAAGGCTGCAAGCTCGGGGACTAAGATTCTTCAGGTGCCACCACCACTTCGAGAGGTAAGTCAGGTAGTTGGAGGATAGGTAGGTACCCAGGAGTTGGGCCAAGGGGGCCGCAGGGCGCCGGGTGCAGGGGTGCCTTTTGGTGTTGGGAAATCTTACCCTCTGTTGTTCGCGGTTGGGTGGGTACCTGGTTCTGAGGCTGCAAGCGTCGTCGGGAGCATGGAGGTGAGTCCTTGGGTGCCAGATTCGGGGTCACAGTCGCCGGGTGGACGTCCTCGGGGTCTTGGTTCACTCAGGCACAGGCCAGGCATAGGCCAGGCTTGGCGGGTGCAGAGTGTGCAGGGTTCGCGGTTCTGGGCTGATGCCAGGGGTTAAAAGCTGGTTTTGAGCAGAGCCACTGCTCATGGGAGTCCCAGGTGCTCAGAGTCAAAAGGTAGCCAGGTCCTCCGGGGTTTGTGAGGTTGCTGGCCACAAGAGGTGCCGGGATGTAGCAGGAGCAGGTTCGAAAGGGTCGACAGGCCGGTAGGGCTGGGGCCAAAGCAGTTGGTGTCTTCCTCTTCTTAGCAGCTGCACGGCAGGTCTTCTTTTTTCTTGTTCTTCTTTGTTTTTCTAAATCTGGAATCTAAGGAAGGAAGGTTCAGGGTGCCCCTAAATACTAGATTTAGGGGCAGTTGGTTACAGTTGGGTAAAGGGCAGGGACCAATGGGTCCCTGCCCTGGGGTGGGTACACCCCCTATCCTGCCACTCTCCTGTGGGAGCGGGGCAGTAGCCTAGTCCTGATTGGGAAGGGCCTCCCATCTAAAAGATGGCGAGTCTCCGGAGATGTGCTTCACCTTGCCTCCCCCACCTGAGGGGTTGGGTTGGCAGGCTGGCACATCCCCTGTCCTTATTTGGGGTTTCCGGCCAGTCTTCCCGCCAGAGTGGGGGTTAGAACCGGTGGGGCCAGTTTGCTGGGTACAGCAAGTGGCCTGGGGAAGCTCAGAGACGGCATGCCTTTGAAGCTTCCCCCTGTCCATCCTGGGGGAGGAGACCTAGCACCTCGCCCAGGATGAGCGAGGGCTTTCCTACCCAGGGATCCAGCAACATGTCTGCTGTGTGGCAGCCTCCCCGACCAGACGTGGATTGTAGGTTAGGTTTCAGGGGTCATCTCTAAGATGCCCTCTGTAGAGCTTTGTACATTAAATCCCACACTGGCATCAGTGCGGGTTTAATGTGCTGAGAAGTTTGATACCAAACTTCTCAGTCTTCAGTGTTGCCATTATGGTGCTGTGGAGTTCAAGTTTGACGAGCTCCCGGCACCATATACTCTTAAATGGCAGCACTGCACTTACAGTGCCCAGGAATGGACCTGGGTACTGTAGGGGCACAGGGCTCGTGCTCCTGTGCCCACACCACTGGCATAGGGCACTCAGCTAGAGGGGTGGCTGGTGTATGCCATAGCAGTGTAGGTGGTGGGCATGGCACTAAGGGATGTGTGTGCCATGTCGCTCTTTGTTTTGTCTTGTACCCAGACACCCAGCCTGCAAGGGCAGTGTGTGTGTGTGTGTGTTAGGTTACAGGGCCTCTAAGGGTGGCACAATAAGTGCTGCAGCCCTTAGAGGCCTTCCCTGGTCACAAAGCCCTGGGTACCATTTACCAGTGGCTGACATGTGGCCAAGGTTTGCCAATTTGGGTTTTAGGTTTTAGGGAAGGCACACAGGCCCTGGGCACCTGATTGGCAGGAGCACACTCAGTCAAAGCACAGTCAGCAATTCAGCAAAATGGGGGGGACATACCATGCAAGAAAGATGGCACTTTCTCGCATGCACCCAATCTTGGACCTCCTGAACGTCAATCGCTTTCTCCGGAAGGAGAAGTTCAAAATGCTGACTCTGGCTCAGGTCCTGGCTGCCCTCGACACTGGAGACTGGATGGTAGCGTTGGACTTGCAGGACGCATCATTTCACATCCCTGTCCTGCCGGTCCACCGGCGTTACCTGCGGTTCACGGTAGGCCAGGAGCATTTTCAGTTTGCTGTGCTCCCCTTCGACCTTACCAGCTCCCCTCGGGTGTTTACAAAAGTGATGGCGGTGGTCACAGCTCATCTGCGCAGGTCAGGGGTGTTAGTCTTCCCCTACCTCGAAGACTGGTTGTTGAAGGCGGCCTCGCCCCAGGCAGTCGTCAACCACCTCCAGACTACGCCCGACCTCCTACATTTGCTGGGGTTGTCCATCAACGTGCCGAAGTCGCACCCGAGTCCCTCTCAGAGGCTCCCCTTCATTGAAGCGGTTCTGGATTCGACGCTGTTTCGGGTTTATCCTCCCGAGCAGCGAGTCCGGGATATTCAGGCTATGATTCCGATCTTTCAGCCTCTGTCCCGGGTTTGTCAGGATGACCCTCCAGCTTCTGGGCCTGATAGCCTCCTGCATCCTGCTGATGACACATGCCAGATGGCATATGCGGGCTCTGAAGTGGGACCTGAAGCTCCAGTGGGCGGAACATCAGGGCAACCTGTCCGATCATGTCCAGATCTCAGAGCGCTCTGCATAGCAGTTGCAGTGGTGGCTCACGAATCGCGATTGGGTCAATGGCAGGTCCCTCGCCCTTCCCCGACCGGTGCACACAGTGGTGACGTATGCGTCCCTCCTGGGATGGGGTGGCCACTTGGGAGAGGTGGAGATCAGAGGCCTCTGGTCTCCTGCGGAGTACCGGCTCCATATCAATCTGTTGGAGCTTCGGGCGATCCGACTTACACTGAAGGCATTCCTTCCTTCTGTCTGGGGAAGTGTGGTGCAGGTTTTCACGGACAACACCACCGCCATGTGGTATTGCAACAAACAGGGCGGGGTGGGGTCCTGGCCCCTATCTCAGGAGGCTCTGCGCCTCTGGACATGGCTGGAACATCAAGGCATCACTTTGGTGGTTCAACACCTGGCAGGTTCTCTGAACGCCAGGGCGGACGAACTCAGCTGCCGGTGCTTGATGGATCACGAATGGCGTCTGAACTCGGACGTGGTGCAAGGTCTCTTTCTGCAGTGGGGAGAGCCTTGGTTAGATCTATTCGCCACCACAGAGAGCGCGCAATGTCATCAGTTCTGCGTGTTGGAATTTCCAAGGCGGCACTCACTCGGCGAAGCTTTTCGTCGCGAATGGAGTTGCGGTCTATTGTATTCCTTTCCGCCTATACCACTTCTGCCCAGAGTGCTGAAGAAGATCTGGCGCGACCGGCCCTAAGTCATCCTTGTGGCTCCGGATTGGGCACGAAGATACTGGTATCCCGAGCTACTCAGCATGTCGCTTGATCCCCCGCTCCGTCTGCCTCTTCGGGAGGATCTTCTGTCGCAGCAGCAGGGGATGGTCCTCCACCCGAACCTGTCCCGCCTCCACCTCGATGCGTGGAGATTGAGCGGCGACAGTTGACAGCTTTCGATCTTCCTCCCGAAGTCTGTGATGTCATTGTGGCAGCCAGGCGTCCCTCCACTAAAACATTATACACCTGCCGGTGGAACAAGTTTGTGGCGTGGTGCACAGCAAAGGCTGTGGATCCCCTTTCTGCCCCTCTTTCTGAAGTTCTTCTGTTCCTTTTTTCTTTGGCCCAGCAGGGCTCTGCTCTGGGCAGTATCAAAGGTTATCTTTCGGCCATCTCCGCCTTTTTGAGGCTTCCAGATCAGCCTTCTCTTTTTTAGTCTCAGGTTGTTAACCTTTTTCTTAAAGGCATTACCACGCATTTCCTCCCGTGCCGTTCATCATGCTTCAATGGGACTTGAATCTCGTTTTGACCTATCTGATGTGTGCTCCTTTCGAGCCCCTTCATACCTGTCCTTTGCGTCTTCTTACTCTTAAGACGGGTTTCCTGGTCGCTATCACCTCTGCCAGTAGAGTGCGTGCGCTCCAGGCTCTTTCTTCCAATCCTCCTTTCCTTTCTGTTGATCCGGACAAGGTGGTGTTAAGGACCCGTACTTTTTTGCCAAAGGTGGTCACGCCCTTCCACATCGGGCAGACAATCACTTTGCCTACCTTCTTTCCGCCTCCTTCAACGGAGGAAGAGAGGCTTCACCTTCTGGACCCAAAACGTACGCTTGCATTCTATCTAAAGCGTACACAGCGGTTCCGGGTGGATGACCAGCTTTTTGTTGACTACGTGGGTGCCAAAAAAGGTCGGGCTGTGCACAAACAGACCATCTCTCGGTGGGTCGTTCTGTGCATCAAAGCATGTTACTCCTTGGCTAAGAAGGAACCTCCTGTGGGGCTGCGTGCCCATTCTACCAGGGCGCAACTGCAGCCACTACTGCCTTGGGACGTGGCGTCCCCTTGCAGGACATTTGTCAGGCAGCTACTTGGGCCTCGCTGCACACGTTTACCAAGCACTACTGCCTTGACAGTCCAGTCCGGAGGGACGGCTTCTTTGGCCGTTCTGTTCTCCGTGACTTTCTGGTGTAATCTATTTGCAGACCCACCACCGGGTTTGGTATTGCTGGGGTATCTATTCTGAGGTAAGGAATCTATCACTAACGTGTCTCTTTCAGATGCATAAGTTACTACTTGGACTTCAAGGCCTGCGTGTCGGCCTTGCGCCATTTGTTTGCGCCATTTGTTTGCCCCATCAGGCACCTCCGGGCCCCGCGGACCCGTTGGGTGGGTCTGTCCTCGTGCCGCCGCCTTTGGCCTTGGCTACACCGGCACCATGCCCTGGCGCCAGCTCCGGCCTCGGCGCTGACGCTGGACGGTGCCGAACCGGGACTGGTATCTTACCGCCAATTCCATTTCTGGGTGGGGAGTTTGTCCCATTTCCCCGGGCACCTCGTCCTTACCGCCCTCCTCAACAACCGATGCATGAAGGGGAGTACTGGGAGGGGTCTGAAGACCCTCCTGCAGCTCAATGCGAGGATGAGCCTGAATGGGAAGGAGACATGGAAGGTCAAGTGGATCTGGATTTCTCTCCACACCCTTGTACACTGTCCCTTTCTTCCGTGGCTACGGAGGAGGTTGGGACTTTTTCAGTGGTGTTGCGTCGGGCGGCTGAGGCTCTTAACTTCGAGCTCCCCTCTGTACCTATCAGGACCAATCTCCTGGCCGAGGTGCTGCAGCCACCATCCTCCTCCGCGGAGCCCCTACTGCCCTTCAATAAGGCGCTTACTGACATCCTGTTGAGCACCTGGACCAAACCTAACTCATGTAGATAAGGGTGTGGCACGCCGCCATCGCCCTGCACCGGGCGACCCCAGCTTTCTCACTCAACACCCGACGCCTGAGAGTCTGGTTGTTCAGGCTTCTGCCTCGCCGAGCGCATTCCCTTCTGCTCCTCCGGACAAGGAATCGAGGAAACTGAAGCAGTTTGGGAAAAAGATTTTCACTTCTGCCAGTTCTGGGTTGCGAGCGGTGAATACTGCGTGCCTGTTGGGCCGCTATTCCCATTCTGTGTGGGACACCGTGGCACAGGTGCTGCCTCAGTGCCCTGTGGAAGCACGGGCGGATCTCTCCCAGACCATTACCGAAAGGAAGGATGCTGCTAAATTTACCATCTGTTGTGGGCTTGACACGGCCGATTCCCTCGGCAGGGCACTTTCCACAACTGTGGCGCTCCGCCATTATGCTTGGCTCAGAACTACTGGCTTCTCCGGGGATGTCCAGAAAACTTTGTTGGACATGCCCTTTGATGGCACTCTCCTCTTTGGTGAAAAGGCGGATAGCACCCTGGAACGCTTTAAAGACTCTCTGGCTACGGCCCAGTCCTTGGGTCTCTCCACCTCGCGTACTGCATCGGGGTCCACTTTTCGCCCCTTTCGAGGTCAGGGTCGATGCGCCCAAGCGCGTTCCTTTCAGACCCGCAAGCCTGAGCAGCCGCAATCTCAGCGCAGCTGCAGACGTGGGACCCGCCGTGGTGGGTCCCGAGGGCATTGGGCAAGTCAATCCACCACCACCCCTGCCGCCGCCTCAAAACCTTCCTAGTCCGGTGTTTCATGCCCACCAGACGCCAGTGGGTGGCAGGATTCGCCATCACCTTCCCCACTGGCGCACCATCACCTCGGACAGGTGGTTTCTGCAAATAGTCCGAAGGGGCTACTCCCTTCCCTTCGAGTCTACCCCTCCAGCTATGCCACCTCAGTACCACCGCATGTCGGGTGATCACTTGGCCCTTCTCCAGCAGGAAGTTGCGGCCCTCTTGGCCAAGGGGGCCATTGAGCGCTTTCCGACGCCAGAAGTAGGTCGTGGTTGTTATTCCCACTACTTCCTGGTTCCAAAGAAGGACAAGGGCCTGCGTCCTGTCTTAGACCTCCGGAACGTCAATCGAGAAGTTCAAGATGCTCACGCTTGCTCAGGTCTTGTCTGCCCTAGACTCGCAAGACTAGCTGGTAGCGTTGGACTTGCAGGATGCTTATTTTCATATCCCCATTCAGCCGGCCCAACGGCGTTACCTACGGTTCACGGTAGGCCACGAGCACTTTCAGTTCACCGTGCTCGCTTTCGGCCTTACCAGTGCTCCTCGGGTGTTCACGAAAGTGATGGCGGTGGTAGCAGCTCATCTGCGCAGATCAGGGGTTTCAGTCTTCCCCTATCTCGACGACTGGCTGTTGAAGGCAAGCTCGTCCCAGGCAATCGTCTCCCACCTCCAGACTACGGCCGACCTCCTGCATTTGCTGGGGTTTTCCATCAGCTTGCCGAAGTCGCACCTGATTCTCTCTCAGAAGCTCATCTTCATCAGAGCGGTTCTGGATATGGCGCAGTTTCGGGTTTATCCTCCCGAACAGCGAGACCTGGACATTCGGGCTAGGATTCTGATCTTTCGGCCCTGGTCCTGGGTTTCGGTCACGAAGACCCTGAGGCTGCTGGGCCTCATGGCCTCCTGCATACTGCTGATCTATCATGCCAGCTGACACATGCGGGCTCTGCAGTGTGACCTGAAGTTCCTGTGGACGCAGCATCGGGGGAACCTGTCCGACTACGTCCAGATCTCAGAGGGCACACTGTACAGGACTTCCAGTGGTGGCTCACGAACCAGCTTTGGGTCAGCGGCAGATCACTCTCCCTTCCCCAACCGGAGCACACAGTAGTGACGGACGCGTCCCTTCTGGGTTGGGGCGGTCACATGGGAGAGGCAGAGATCAGAGGCCTCTGGTCTCCGGCGGAGTCCATGCTCCATATAATTCTTTTGGAGTTCAGGGCGATCTTACTGGCACTGAAAGCATTCCTTCCCACTGTCAATGGGAGAGTGGTGCAGGTGTTCATGGACAACACCACCGCCATGTGGTACTCCAACAAGCAGGGCAGGGTGGGGTCATGGACCTTATGTCAGGAGGCTCTACGTCTCTGGACGTGGCTGGAACGTCAAGGCATTTCATTATTGGTTCAACACCTGGCAGGTACACTGAACGTCAGGGCAGACTAACTCCGCCGCAGGTGCATGTTGGATCACAAATGGCGTCTTCACTTGGAGGTGGTGCAAGGTCTCTTTCAGCAGTGGGGAGAACCTTGGTTAGATCTATTCGCCACCGAAGAGAACGCGCAATGTCAGCAGTTCTGCGCGTTGGAGTTTCCAAGGCGGCACTCGCTCGGAGACGCTTTTCATCGCGAGTGGAGTTGCGGTCTGTTGTACGCCTTTCCGCCTATACCACTTCTGCCCAGAGTGCTGAAGAATTTCAGACGCGACCGGGCCCAAGTCATTCTTGTAACGCCGGACTGGGCTCGAAGAGTTTGGTATCCCGAGCTACTCAGTATGAGCATAGATCCCCTGATTCGATTGCCTCTTCGGGAGGATCTCCTCTCGCAGCAACAGGGGACGGTCCTCTAACCGAACCTGTCCAGCCTCCACTTCCTTGCGTGGAGATTGAGCGGCGACAGTTGATTCCCTTTGACTTGCCTCCTGAAGTCTATAGTGTAATTCTGGCAGCCTGGCGTCCCTCCACTAAAACGGTATACGCCTGTTGGTGGAAATAATTTGTGACATGGTGCACAGCGAAAGCTGTAGATCCTCTTGCTGCCCCTCTTTCTGAGGTCCTATTGTTCCTTCTTTCTTTGGCCCAGCAGGGCTCTGCTCTGGGCACTATCAAGGGCTACCTTTCTGCTCTTTCAGCCTTTGTTAGGCTGCCTGATCAGCCCTCTTTTCAAGTCCCCGGTTGTCAATAGATTTCTCAAAGATCTTACTCACCTTTTCCTTCCTATTCCTTTTGTGATGCCTCAATGGGACTTAAACCTGGTTCTCACATACTTGATGTGCGCTCCCTTTGAGCCTCTTCATAACTGTCCTTTGCGGTTATTAGCTTTGAAAACTGTCTTTCTGGTGAGCATCACCTCTGCTCGGCGGGTGAGTGAGCTCCAAGCTCTTTCCTGTAAACCTCCTTTCCTGGCGATTCATCCAGACAAGGTTGTGCTTCGTCCACCTCCCTCCTTTCTTCCAAAAGTAGTCTCTGCCTTTCATCTCGGGCAAACTGTCACTCTGCCCACTTTCTTTCCGCTTCCGCACCCTTGAAGAGGAGAGGCTCCACCGTCTGGACCCAAAACGTGCACTTTTGTTCTATCTCAACCGCACACACCAGTTCCGGGTGGATGAACAGCTCTTTGTTGGCTACGTGGGCACCAAGCAAGGCCGGGCTGTGCACAAGCGCACTATCTCCCAATGGGTTGTCTTGTGCATTAAAGCCTGTTACTCTCTGGCTAAAAAGGAACCTCCGGTTGGGCTGCGCGCCCATTCTACCAGGGCGACAGCAGCTACTACAGCATTGGTACGCGCTGTTGCCCTGCAAGACGTCGGTCAGACGACCACTTGGGCCTCGTTCCATACTTTCACTAAGCACTATTGCCTTGACAGTCCTGTCCGGAGAGACGGCTTCTTTGGCTCTCTGTCTCTTTCTGGTGTAATCTCACTTCACATATCCACCACTGGGGTTGGTATTCCTTGGGTATGTATTCCAAGGTAAGGAATCTATCACTAACGTGTCTCTTTCAGATGCACAAGTTACTTACTTGTGTAACAATATATCTGTAAGAGACATTAGTTAGTGATAGATTCCTTACCTTAGAATATCCCCAGGCTCAAGTACGTAAGGTTCCTATGTAAAATTAAAAACATAGTCATGGGGTCCCATCCCACGAAACAAAATCTCCAGGAGCTGTTAGCTGGGTATGCTAAGGACCACCCATCTGAAAATGGTGAAAACAGATCAGATGAGGAAGAAGAGGGAGAGGATGACCAGGTAAATCAACCTCCCCCACTTCTTAGGGAGTAAAGTGCCATAGTGGCCTGACTCCAAGAATCAACCTCTCAGTACCTAGATCCCACACAGGTGGGTCAGGCATTACTGAGTACATTGAGGACCGACTCAAAGAGTAGGACATCCTGCTAGCCAAGTTGACCAAAAGATTAGACCTAGAGACCAGACTCCTGGCTCTAGAAAATGAAAGAGCAGAGATGGGCCTAGGACCCAGCAATTAAAAAATATAGAAAAAGAAGGATCCTATGTTTCCAAAATCCCCAAAGGGATTGTCCCCAAATTTGAGGAGGGTGATGATATCACCAAATGGTTCACAGCCTTTGAAAGGGCGTGTGAAGCCAGAAGGGTGAAGAAAATTCACTGGGTGGTACTCCTTTGGGAACTCTTCTCTGGTAAGTTCAGAGACAGACTTCTGACCCTTAACGGGGCAGATGCTAGGTCTTATGACCTCATGAAGAGAACTCTGAGGGATTTGGACTCACAATTGAGGAGTATAGAATTGATTCCGGGGGGCTCAGAAAACCCAGTGTCAGCCCTGGGTGGAATTTGTAGACTACTCGGTTAAGACACTAGATGGTTGACCGTAAGCAAAGTGCAAGATTATGATGGTCTTTATAATTTGTTTATGAAAGAACACACATTAAGTAATTGCACTGATGAAAAGTTGCATCAGTATCTGGTAGACCGAGGTCCAATTTCTCCCCAAGAATTAGGAAAGAAGGCGGACCATTGGGTCAAGACAAGGGTAACTAAGACGTTCACTGGGGGTGACCAAAAGAAAGGGGTTACAAAACCTCCCCAGAGGAAAGACAGTGAGCCTCTTTAAGATAAAAGTAAGGAGTCCCAGGTAGCTCCCCCAAAAACCTGTCCAGGAGAGTGGGCCCAAAGACACCTCACAAACCAAAACTGGGTACCAAGGTAAGAATTGGAATCCCAACAAGGTATCGTGTCACAAATGTCAAACGGCAGGACACCACACCAAGGACCCTACCTGTTCTAAAAACAGAACCCCTAGTGTAGCTCCAGGGGTTGCCAGTGTAGGTTTGGAGAGTGATTCCTCAGATGAGAAGGTCCTCCTAGCCTTTAACTGGAAACCGGTCCAAAAGGTGAGTTGGAGATTCCAGAGGGAGTAGACACTTCCACCACCTACTGGTGAATGGAATCCCAGCCACTGCCCTGAGATATCTGTGCCAGTCACACTGTGGTGCATGACCGGTTGGTTCTCTCAATCCAGTATGTCCCAGGGGAAACCAAATGAATAAGGGCTGTCCCAGGGGGTGTCACTGTTACTCCTGTGATGGTAGTGCTCCTAGAAATAACGGGGTCCCTTAGATGGAGAAAGGTGTAGTCAGTAAAGACCTCTCCCTTGAATGTCTCTCTGGGAATGACCACACAGAGGTTGGTCTGAGCCAGAGAGGTACTGGTCCAATGCTAGAGCTCACCCAAGAAAGCAGAGGGGGGGGGGGGGGGGGGGTCAACCTGCAGCTAAGCTCCAAAAGAAAAAGAAGAAACCGTGTAGGAAAGGTGGCCAACTGTTAGCCATAGTTCAAGTGGGCCACGGAGATTCTATCTTAGTAAGGGAGAATTCCATAATTGGCACTGGTGAAGTCCCCCCTAGCCAACAAAAATACCTGACTACTCAGGCAACTGTCCAGCCTGAATTGGTCGCTCCTCAGCTTGCAGAACAGAGGGTGGAAGAAGGGTGTTCACTACCAAGTGTAGTGACCCCCCACACTAAAACAGTAGACAGGCAACCAGAACCCAAAGAAGCCTGTAAGGTAGCCCCTTCACCTACCAGTGAGGAGCTAAAGGTGTGGTTCTGGGCACTGACAGCTGTCCGTAGCCTCTGCTGGGCGTTAGCCTTCATGGCAGCACTGTCCTTGGCATGGTGGCCTAGCCCCCTGCCAAATAGCAAGTTAGGCCCCCTGACCTTATTGGTTATGGTGGGGTTGCTCAAGCTGTGGGTACCCTCTGTGGGTAAGCTGGGCTTTGCCCTAGTTAAGTTAGAATTTGCAGAGGTAGACACCTCTGAACTCAAACTAAAAAGATGGGGTAAAGAGCTATAAAACAGTATTGGGAATTGGGGCTTAAAACTGTTGAGGTAGGCGAGCTCCTCAAAGGGACTGACCTGGACAGAAGGATGTAAGGCAGAGTAGGCCCTGCAACTATCAAACCACTTCCCCTATTCTTCCTCGCCTGAAAGACTAGGAAGACTCTCCCAGCTTTGGCAGAGTCTTTTAGCCTTTGGGCTGGGGGGCAGGGGTGGGGGGGGCTTTGCTTGTGTAGGAAAAAGGGTCTCTGTTGCAGTAACCCCCTGCACTTTTTGACTGACTACTGATTCACTTTGACTTGATGTGCCCTGGGTCCCTGCCAATCAGGTTCCCAGGGCCTGTGTTATTTCCCCCAAACTACCCCAATTCGCATCTGTGGCCACAGGTCAACCCCTGGTAAATGGTACCACAGGTACCCAGGGCATTGTGACCAGGGAAGACCTCTAAGAGCTGCAGCACATATTGTGCCACCCCTAGAGGCCCTGTACCTTTACACACAAACACTGCCTTTGCAAGCTGCTTGTTTTTGTGCAGAATACAGTGAAGAGTCGACATGACACACATCCCTGTGTTCCATGCCTACATCCCACTACCCTGTCATAGATCAGTCACCCCTCTAGCTGTGTGCCCTATGCCAGTGGTGAGGGTACTGGTGCATGAGCCCTGTACCCCTACAGTGTCTAAGACCATTCTTAGACAATGTAAGTGCAGTCCTGCCATTAGGAGTATATGGTGCTGGGAGCTTGTCATTACGAATTCCACAGCACCATAATAGCTACACTAAAAACGGAGAAGTTTGGTATAAAATGTCTCAGCACATTAAACCAACACTGATGCCAGTGTGGGATTTAACGTAAAATGCACTGAGGGCATCTTAGAGATGTCCCCTGAAAAACAACCAGCCTTTGTTGGGTTCCCTGACTGGTCCGCACCAGCCTGCCACCACGAGACATCTTTCTGGACCCCTAGGGTGGGATCCATCGCTCCCTGAGCCCAGAAACAAAGCCTTTCCTGGGCGGAGGGGTTAACCCCTCCCCCAGGCCAGGAAGAGCCATCTGTGGCAGGGGAGCTTCAAAGGCCTGACAGCCTTTTTAATGTGACCCCAGCCTCTCCTGCTATCAGAGCAGGCCCCCTTCTTGCCTCCCCTCCTTTTCGGCGGGAAGACAGGCGGGAAAATCTAGCCAGCCCAGAAGGTGTGCCCACCCTTGCCAACTCCACCCCTCAGGTGGAGGAGGCGAGGTGAAGCCCACTCTTCGGTGCCCGCCATCTTGCAGATGACAGGCACTCCCTAATCAGGATTAGGGTTTATGCTCACTGCCCCACGTGGGGTGAGCACACTAAGGGTGTAGTCTCCCTATGGTCAGTAGCCCATTGGCTACTGAGCTAGAGACACCTAAAACGCCCCCTAAATACAGTATTTAGGGGGAAGCCCTAAACCAAGAAGGCAGATTCCCGCAACCTAGGAAACAAAAGGACGAAAGAAGATGCCCAGCAGAGACGACTGCAGAGAACAACTGACTTGGCCCCAGCCATACCGTCCTGTCTGCAGTTTCCAGAGATCCTGCGCCAAAAATAGTCTTGTCCTGCAGCCAGTGACTTCCAGAACCCCTGGGAGGACTGACTGCCTTAAAGAAAGACCGGATCTCCTGTGAACAGCAGCGCTGTTCAGAAGAAACACCAAAGAAAGACTCCGAGCCTGCTGAGGAAAAAGAAACCAGACGCCTGGAACCACCACTGCACCCTTTGCCTATGGCCCAAGTTCGAGTAGCTCACCGGTCCCAGTGAGGTCCCCCAGCGCTCCAGAGCCCGAGTCCACTGTGGGTTGACCCCTCCAGGACTCCCCGACGTTGCCTGCATCCTCTGTATGTAGAACCCCCAACCTTGAGTGCTCCGGTAAGATGAAATCTAACCTCAAAAGACTCCCTTGCATCCAGCCGCCCTGCGCCCTGGAGAAGAGAACCGGAGGTGCACCTACGTCCCTCAGCCCTCCAACTTACCTGCCCAGCTGTTGGTTACTCCGGGAAGTCTTCTTGGACTGAGCCTGCAGCTGTAAACCAAACCGAAAATCCGTATTGAAAACAGGGCACCAGATGCCAAAACAGCACCCTGCACCCAGCCGCCCCTGCGGGTGCACTTTGTGCTAAACCAGATCCCCCTTTGTCCTGAGCCTAACACCAGGAGATTTGCTCCCACAACCCAGTGGCCTGCTCGTGAGCGGCCACCAACTGGAGCTCCCCCATCGGATAACATTGGGCATCAGCACTCTGCACATGGCCGCCCTAGTGCCGCTGAGGGTGTAACAAGAGTGCATTCTTGACCCTTGGGATATCCTTGTTCTAACCCCAGAAGCTCAACCCCAAAGACCGATTACTTACCTGGTAACCGTTAACTTCATTTCTCTCCATGGGAACCAATTGACTGTTTTTCTCTGAAAAATGTTCGAAGTGTGAAGTTGATTTGTATGGAAACCTGAAAAATAACAATTGTGCAAAACTGATTTTACTTACTTTTTCTCTAGGAAATGTCCCAGTGTGATATCTAGGCATACCACACGGAGTAAAAAAAGTAATCTAAAAAGTAATCAGTACAGTAATTTCAATACCTTGACTTACCTTTATTTCAAACCACTGCATTTGAACTTGCATTCACTTGTAAACACTGCCTAATATATTGCAAAGCATTTATTTCACTTACCTGTGCCAGACTTGGCTCTAGAAATAAAATAACTTAACATTTTTATACAAACAAAATTGGTCTGAGATCAGTCTTTGAATGTGTGACATCATTTGCTGATTGAGTGTGACCAACAAATGCTTAACACTGTCCTCTGATACTGCCTTACTGCTCACCCACACTACTTCAAATAGAAAGTGAGGCGCTATCTAACTTTACCTCGGTCTACCTTTGGGGTTCCACTGAACTCTGTGTATATACTATACCAAAGTGAGGTATAGTGTGCAGAGGCAGCTTTCTACAATGCTTACGAGCAGGCCACTGGGTTTTGGGAGCAAAGCTTGTGGTGTTAGGCTCAGGGCAAAGGGGGACACTGTTTAGCACACAAACTGCCCCCGCAGCGGTGCAGGGGCGGCTGGGTGCTGGTTTGGCTTCAGGTGCCTTGTTGATTTCAATGGGGATTCTCAGGTTTCAACAAAGACTGCAGGCTCGGGGACGAAGATGTTCTGGAGGAGGCCACCAGTTGGAGAGTTAAGTTGGGATGCTGGTACACTGTCTTTTCGGCAACCCAAGGCTGTGAGACTTCGGGTGTAGGGGTGAATTTAGGCATCTGGTTTCTCTTACCCGCTGCGGTTGGGGATTCTCCAGAAAGAGGCTGCAGGCTTTGTTGGGAGATTCAAGGGAGGTCAGAGATCACCAGATCTCGGGTCAGAATCGCCGGGGAGACCTCTGGTGGTGTTGAGCCACTCGAACTGGGGTCGTGGGCGACGGGTGCAGAGTGGTGTAGACTCGTGGATTTGCCCAGAGCCAGTGTTTGTGGGTGAACAAATCCTTAGTTGACTGGAGACAAAGTATTTTCTTTGGAAGGCAGGGCAGGTCCTCTGGGTTCTTGAGGTTTCTGGCTGCAGGAAACACTGGAGTTTCGCTTCTACAAGTTTGAGGTGGGGACAGGCCGGTAGGGCTGGTGCCAAGTCAGTGAGCTTCCTCCTCTTCTTAGCTTCAGCACGGCTGTTTGGTCCTTCTTCTTTCCTTCTTGGTCGTTTCTTGTCTGAAGAAGGAAGGTTCGGGGGTGCCCCTAAATACCAGATTTAGGGGCCTAACAGTTAAGTCAAGGTTGGGACCAATGTGTCCCTTTTTCGGGGTGGGTACACCCCCTATTATGCCATCCTCCAGTGGCAAGGGGGCATATGCCTCTCTGGTTGGCTGGGTCCCCCCATCTGCAAGATGGCAGGGACTGAGAGTTGTGAGCAAAAGAAGGTACCCCCTATTTAATTTTGGGTTATAGAGGAGGGGGGGGGGGACTGAAACTATGAAAAAAACTCTAAACTGACCCACTTGGTTTTACTGCTGGCTGAAAGCTCTTCTTATAGACCAGTCCCCAGAAACACATTCCTACAACATGATTAGTTCATACAACCGTATTTTATTGTTTATAAAAATATATTTTATATTTATTCTTTATTTTTTTAACCATTTTTCACATGTATATTTGTTTTATTAAGTTAAATAAACATTCTTATATTTACAATTTTAATATAGACATTGTCCTGAGAGACAATTTGAAAATGTTTTCATAACTCCACACAACACCCATCAAACCTGCATTCGCACCTCTCGGAACTCTACAATCACAGTAGCGTTCACTCAACAAAAACATTGTAAAGAAATTCTAAAACATATTTGGGATCCTATATCCTTCTGACAGACAATTGAAGGTTAGATTCCTTTATGCAATTGTTTCCCATCCAGTTCTTCTCTTGTTAATGTCTCTGGTAGGATTCCCTTGTATCTAGAAAAGTTCTCTTCGGTGGATATCGTATTAAACCACCTTCATCAGGACCAAATATGTATTAGGTCAATGTCAACAGACACGTGGACATGGGGTAAGAATCAACATTAGACAGATTTACCTTGGGGAATGTCAAATCCCAATACTTTAGAAAAAAAAGTTCGAGGCATATGAGCTGCAGAATTCATACTTTTGCATAGTTCGCCATCTGGTATTGGGCTTGGATGCTTGCACCTTGTTGTCTTGGAAGAAGTCTTTTGTAGTCACGAGATAGAGGACTCCTCCCTTGGACGATGGTGCGCATGGGCTTCGACTCCGTCCTCAGATTGTTTTAACGCCATCAGGTTCGGATGTAACTTCAGCGCTCTGGTTCGGTACCGTATCTCCAAACCTTTTCAACGCGCAAACCATCGCAAACTCAACGGTATTGTTTTTGTTCGCGTGCCTTTCGTTGCGATAGCTCAATTACTCTATTCCGGTCGTCAATGCAGGCCGCTGGGCCTATCGACGCCATACGGGCCTACGGCTGATGGAAAGAACTCCGTTTAAAAAATGCCCCCAGTGTGGAGTTAGATTCCTACACAGCGACCAACACAAGGTCTGCAACCTTTAGCTCTCGCCAGAACACGAAGAAAAAGATTGCCAAGCGTGCGCCTCCTTCCGTTCCAAGACTACTATACGTGATCGCCGAGCTCGACGAAACGTTATGGCGCAACAGGATGCACCGGACCAGAAGACATCTTTGATGAAGGCCCGATGTTCCAGAGGATTTGGAAGTTCTCAATATCTTCTCCGAAGCAGATGACTCCGACTCTTGTAACCACATCACTCCAGGTCAATGAGTGAGTACAACTGCCCCTGCTCCAACCCCACCCGAAAAACAAAAGGCTCCGGTCAAGACATCGCCTGAAGGCCGTAGTCGCGACCAAAAGAAAAGTTCCGAAGCCCCGCCCCAGGGCCCGGCTCCGAATACAAAGGAGAAGCCTTCCGATGGCTGGAGACCGAGCAAGCCGTACGTCGGTGTCCAAAAAAACACCGTCTGTGCTGAAATCGGGAACGCATCCTACTCCCGCTGTCTCAACAAAGGCCTCGGCACTGAACACTTCGGCACCAAAAGGCCTCGGATCAGAACAAATCTCAAACCTTCGGATCCGAAAAAGGTTTACGACTCGATCTCGAAGGACCCAAAAACTCCTTCTAAGGCTCCAGAGCACAAATCGAAGTCACGTTCGGAACCGAAAGTCGGCGCCAGAAGCAGACGCCAATGAGGAAGAACGGTTTCGACCAGATCCTATCGATCCGAAACAAGACATTGCATGTGGATCCTAAAACAGGCCATATTGTCAGTCTCCCAGCCAAGAAGAGGAAATTGGACACCCCACACACTCCTGAGGTGTCTGTGAAGAAAAGAGACTTTGCAACTTCACCACTAAGACCCTCTTCTCCTGTTCTTCCTACTAAGCCTTCTTCTCCTATAAAGTCTCCCATACTTCCTCCTTACTCCAGTATTGGAGCCTTTCATAGATTCACATGGCTGAATCATTCCCCGTCGTCGAGACGGGAGTCTCCGGTACATAAAAAAGCATTGCTTAGTATCATAGCAAACAGAAAAAAGCCCTAGGCCCATTTTCCTTTGCAACCCATAACCTTCGTTATGTAAAAAAGGACTAAACTTGTCCCTGAACCAATCAGAGCCTCTCACCCTCTAGAACACTCCTGAGAGAACCTTCTGCCCTCAGATTTTCTACCGCACGTTGTGCTAGGGAGTCTCCTTTGAGCTCTGCTCAAATTCTACAGTTGGTTCTAGATTGAGGAGATTTTTTCAACTGAAATTTCTACATCATCTTGGAGAATGGCTGATAAGGAAAAGAAAGGCTTGTTTAGGGGCTGTGCCACCTGTTCAAAGAAGAGATTATATACTGACGATCCTCATAAAGACTGTATATACTGCCTTTACCCACACCACCAGGCGAAGGAGTGTAAGGTATGTCGCACCTTTTCTAATAAGACTCTGAGGGATCGTGAAGGCGGACTGTTAATTTGGCTCCAAAAACTTAAAACCAGGAAGGACGTCGTGTCTAGTGACAGTGATGAGGCCTCATCTGTTTCAAGGGGATCTCAGAAGAGAGGCAGTTCTCCTCAGGCTCATACCTCAGGGGAGAAACCTGAGAAGGCTCTTAAAAAGACCACTTCTGGGTCTTCAGAGCGCCGTCCCTCAATCTCCTAAAACTAAAGAAAAGGAGAGCAAGGGTCATGCTTCAGGGGGGAAACAGTCAAAGAAAACAAGTTCTGAGCCTTCAAAATCACCCCTTAAAATTAAACATACGCTTAAAAAGCCAGCGTCTACTTCACCTGAGGAGAAGTTGGAAAAATCTACATCGTCGACGGGATCGTCGACGAAGAGAGTAGCGTCGTCGACGAAGAAGAGTGAAGTAAAAGTAATTATTAAACCTATCCTCTCGTCGACGATGGCATAGTCGAAGGCAGTGTCGACGACGAGAGCGTCGACGACAATGACGACGACCACAACTTAATCATCGACGGCGACGACTATGTCTACAGCGTTGACGACGGCATCGACGACGGTGTCGTCGGCGGTTACTATGGCAATCTCGTCGACGGGCTCGTCGACTAGGGTAAAAAACCCCAGAAAAGCGGGGTTTTGCCAGGAAAAGGATTACCCCGGATATTACGTCTCCTAGTAAGGTAACGCCTCTGGTTCCATCTCATTTATTGGAGGAGGAGGATTCGCAGGAGGATGATAATGAGGGTCCGTTTGGCTATGCAAGTAGCCCCTCTCAGTTACATGTTAAATGTCAGGAGGATGACTGGGAGGATAGTATGGGGGTTATCAGGACCGGCCCCGACAACATGATCAGGAAGAGATGGTGAATGTTCCAGCTTCTCTTCTGACGGATTTGCAGTTCATGTTGGATGATTACAAGAAAAGGCATACTTTGCCTCAGTTCATCCAAAGGATGCCAGTGGCTCCGGCGCACTCTCTTCCATGTACACCAGTGCAAAGACAGGAGGTACCGGTTCCGAGGCCAATATCACCTTTGCCGCAGCCGGTTCTGGACACATCTGAGGATGAAGAGCAAGAGGAAGGGGAGATAACAGATCCTAGTAAGGAATGGGATGAGTATTTGATTCCGTCCTCTTCATCTCCGTCACCAAGACCTGTGGACTCCCCTCCGGAGGACATTGGAGGGTTCCATAACCTGATGGAAAGAGCCGCGCAGAGATTTGCGCTCAATATGTCATCAGATAAAGCAGAATGCTTTTTGTATGATTTCAAAGAACCGTTTCGCAAGACTGTTAGATCTCTTCCAATTGTGAGTCATCTATGGGAGGAAGGTCTCAAAGTGATGGAGACGCCGGCAACGGTTATGCCAGTGCTTGCTAGGCTGGATAAAAATTACAAAGCGCCTTCCGATGCTCCTGCTTGCTTATTAGGTCACCCCAAACCGGACTCTGTTATAACTCAGGCGGTGCAGCAAAAATCGAGGAATCCGTCTGCTCCAATTTCGACGCCACCGGACAGAGAGGGTAGGCGCTTGAATAATGCAGGGAAAAGGTTTTCATCCATGTCTGCTCTGTGGTCAAAGCAGCAAATACCCTAGCCATCCTGGCCATGTATGATAGGCAGATGTGGTGCGACCTATCACCATACATTGATAGCATTCCGGAAGCGGACAGACAAGAGGCCAGGAAAATCCTCCAGGAAGGTGAAAGGACTTCGGCTGAAGTCATAGATTGTGCAATGGACATTGCGACCACGGCCTTCAGATCCCTGGGAGGAGCGGCTGTTTTACACAGACAAGGATGGTTGAGAGCAACATCGTTTAGGCCGGAAGTCCAGAATAAGATCTTGGATCTTCCGTTCAATGGGGAAGATCTGTTCGGAAAGCATGTGGATGAGGCCTTACAGAGTATCAAGAAGGATACGGAAACAGCAAAATCTCTGGGATCATTACAGTATAGAAAAGTTCCTTTTCGTGGCTCATGAGGTAGGGGCCAACCTTCTTATAGAGGAGGTTATCAACAAGGCCGCTATTCTTCCTTCTCCACATCATCTCAACCATATCGTCAACAATATTCACAGAGACAGACAGGAGGTTTCACAAAATCTACTCCTAGAGGTCGAGGAGGTCGCCAAGGGAAAGACACCACCCGAAGACAATGACATTCTGGTGGCACTTACTCCTCGTATGTCGCATATTCCCCTGGGTGGAAGAATTTCCTATCATCATCAAAATTGGCAGCAGATAACGACGGACCAATGGGTCCTCCACATAATACAATTCGGTCATACTCTAGAGTTTCTAGAAATCCCCCCTTGTTCACCTCCAAGATTTCAAGAGGTCAAGTATTTATACCAGATGCGTCAAGAAATTTGGACAATGCTCCGAAAGGGAGCAATAGAACCGGTACCGAATTCCCAGAAAGGAAAGGGATTTTATTCCCGTTTTTTCTGATCAAGAAAAACATTCTTCAATGGCGCCCCATTTTGGATCTCAGATCTCTAAATGCTTACCTCAAGGATCAGACCTTCAGAATGATCTCCCTCCAGGATATTCTGCTGCTGTTAAACCCAGGGGATTATATGACCAAACTGGATTTACGGGATGCGTATTTCCATATCCCAATCCATCCTTCACACAGGCAGTACCTTCGGTTCGTGGTGTCCGAAGATCATTACCAATTCAAGGTGCTTCCTTTTGGTCTGAAATCGGCCCGAGGATTTTTACAAAATGCCTGGCTCCAGTGGCAGCGGTTCTAAGGAGACAGAAACACCAAGTGTTTCCTTACCTCGACGACTGGCTAGTCAAGTCTCCATCGAAAGCGTCGGCCCAGTTATCAACAGAGGCTTGCATAGAACTATTTGCCAGATTAGGCCTCACTCTAAACGAGGAGAAGTCAACTCTACAACCGTCGAAGTATAACTTTCTTGGGAGCAATTCTGGATACGGAGGAAAACAGAGCGTTCCCCTCCGAGGAGAGACAGCGGGGAATAATATCTCTATCCCAGGCGTTTATAAAAAGAAGGTCTCTTTCAGTACGCAAGTACAAGTCATTGCTGGGAACAATGTCATCTTGCATTCCCCTCATACCGTGCTGCAGGCTACAGATGCGTCCGTTACAAGAGCAGTTGTATCTTCAGTGGCATCAAGCGACAGGATCCTTCGAGGATATAATCAAAGTAACGCCGATCATGATCCACGCGGCGACATGGACCCGAAAACGAAACATCTCCCAGGGTCTTTCTTTCCTGACTCGGCCAGCTCCACTGGTGATCACGACGGATGCGTCCTTAGAAGGATGGGGAGCATTCCTTCAGGATCTGCAGGTCAGCGGTCGTTGGAAAGCGGACGAACAACAATTGCATATCAACCTTTTGGAGCTCAGAGCTGTCCGCTTAGCATTGTTGGCGTTCCTGCCAAGGATTCAAAGTGCAGCCGTGTTGGTAAGAACAGACAACACAACTGCAATGCACTACTTGAACAAACAGGGAGGAACAAGATCACTCTCCCTGTCTCGGGAAGCCCAGTGGATATGGGAATGGGCTCTACGACACGAAGTATCCATTACAGCGGAACATCTTCCAGGGGACCAGAACACCAAAGCGGATACTCTTAGCAGACTAAAGTCTGTCTGTCACGATTGGGAAATCGACAACGGGATTTTGAACAACATCTTCCAGAAATGGGGAACTCCCACAGTAGATCTGTTTGCGACAAGAGAGAACAGAAAATGCCGGTTCTTCGCAAGCTGGCTTCCCCAACGGGGATCTTGGGGGAATGCGTTTTTGGTGGCATGGTCAGGCATCTTTGCCTACGCCTTTCCTCCAATTCCCCTCTTGGCGCGGGTTCTTATGAAGATCAAGAAAGAACCATGCAGGTTAATCCTGATAGCTCCATGGTGGCCCAGACAGCATTGGTTTGCGGAGCTTCTTCTACTGTCAGAGGAGCGCCCAATTTGCCTGCAGCCGATACCGTCTCTGCTGACAATGTTCCAGGGGGAAGTTCTGCATCCGGATCCGAAATCTCTGCATTTAGCAGCCTGGCACCTGAATACTGTGAATTTCAGCATCTGAATATCCCTACGGCGTGCAGGGAGATTCTATCTAGAGCCAGAGCGGATAGTACAAACAAGACGTATCGGATGAAGTGGAAAAGGTTCTGTTTATGGTGCAGAAGGTCTAACATTCATCCGCTGCTATCAAAAGCTCACGAGATTATTCCATACCTCTTGCTTTTGGCTAAGTCAGGTTTGGCTCATGCATCTATAAAAGTACACCTAGCTGCAATGTCACGCTTTAGAAGAACGGCCTCTGGTCCATCTCTGTGGTCTGCTAGAGTCATCAAGCAATTTATGAAAGGTCTGTTCCGAGTTTTCCCTCCAATAAAACCGCCACCACCTCTCTGGCAATTGAACGTCGTTCTTTCCCAGTTGATGAAACAGCCCTTTGAGCCAATTCACAGGGCGGAACTGAAATTTCTTTCCTGGAAAGTTGCGCTTCTCATTGCGCTCACTTCAGCCAGGAGAGTGGGAGAAATTCAGGCTCTCACGATCCAAGAGCCTTTCTTGCAGTTCAAGGAGGACAGGATAATACTCTGGACTAATCCAAGATTCATCCCTAAGGTTCTAACTGACTTTCATTTGAACGAACCTTTAATTCTCAAAAGATTTTGTCCACAACCATCAACAGTGGCGGAAAGAGCTCTCCACTCGCTGGATGTCCAGCGTTGTTTGAAATTCTATTTGCAGAAAACTAAGCCTTTCCGCAAGTCTTCACAGCTTTTCGTGGCCTAAAGCGCACCCAGAAAGGGTTTCTCTTTGTCAAAGCGAGGAATTGCCAGATGAATATCAAGTGCCATAGGGTATTGTCATCAGACAGCTGGCCGACCTTTGAATGCACGAGTCCGTGCACATTCTACAAGAGCAGTCTCCACCTCTACTGCTCTATTTGCAGGAGTACCGATCCAGGATATCTGCAGGGCGGCGACCTGGACGAGTACACACACCTTCACCAGGCATTACTGCTTGGATGCAGCCACAGAGAGAGATGTGGCGGTGGGAGAAGCGGTGCTGAGGAACCTTATCCAGTAACGGTGAGCCTTCTTTACCATCCCTCCTTCCTTTATGTACGTTGGCACATTTTATTGTTGTTTATTGTATTACCATTTGCAAAGAATTTTTGATATGTGGAATTTGGTTTACAGATACCATTTTTATCACACTGTATATGTTTCCTGGATTCACTTTCTAGGTAACAAAAAATGTGCATTTATTTACTGCTCGCTATTCTGATTCAGGCATGTGAATCTATGAAAGGCTCCAATACTGGAGTAAGAAAACAAGTTACTTACCTGTAACTGTAGTTCTCCAGTATTGGACCTTTCATAGATTCACATGCAACCCACCCTCTTCCCCTGAGAGGCTCACCTCGGATTTAGCACAAAGAGTGTTATGGCACAAGTGCAGGAAAATCTGAGGGCAGAAGGTTCTCTCAGGAGTGTTCTAGAGGGTGAGAGGCTCTGATTGGTTCAGGGACAAGTTTAGTCCTTTTTTACATAACGAAGGTTATGAGTTGCAAAGGAAAATGGGCCTGGGCCTTTTTTCTGTTTGCTATGATACTAAGCAATGCTTTTTTATGTACCGGAGACTCCCGTCTCGACGATGGGGAATGATTCAGGCATGTGAATCTATGAAAGGTCCAAATACTGGAGAACTACAGTTACAGGTAAGTAACTTGTTTTCATACTCACCACCACAGGATGATGATGACTTAGGGGGTGGAGATCCACATAATGACCCTTTCATTAATCCTGATGATGACACTAGCATACCACAGGACACATGGGATGACTACGATACCCCTTTAGATCCTCCAGACCTTCCTGATCCAAATGCATACCCCACAGGGCCATCTCCCCCAGATGACAACATTGGGTTTAGTCAGCTCCTTGATAGGGCAGCCCAATATCATGGTGTCCAAATGCATTCAGGCCCCACGGAGGAAGACTTCCTTATCGATACCTTTGCACAGTCACAAAAGACAGTTCCAACACTACCCATGCTCAAAAGGTGTCCTCAAAGACCCTGTCAGGACCAGGATTCTCAATCCTCGGATTGATAAAAAATATAAACCCGCCCCCAATGATCCCACCTACATTAAAGGTCAACTCCCTTTAGATTCACTGGTAGTGACCAATGCACAGAAGTGTGCCAACTCTCAAACCGCCGATGATGCTCCACCTCCAGATAAGGATTCTAAATTACTAGATGCCTCAGGCAAACAAGTTGTCTCTCAGGCAGCTAATCACTGGAGAATAGCAAATGCACAAGCATTGCTTGTCAGGTATGATAGGGCTCACTACGACCAGCTTGAAGACCTAATGCAGCATTTGCCTGACCAATATAAAGCCAATGATTTGATTCAGGAGGGCAAGTTAATTACAAATGCAACCACTAAATGTGCCCTCGATGCAGCAGACACCGCATCTAGATCTATCAACACTAGTGTGTTATTACGCAGAAATGTATGGTTGCGCATTTCTGGTTTCAAACAAGAAGTGCAAACTACTATCCTGAATCAACTGTTCAATCAAGAACAACTTTTGGCCCAGCTGTAGACACAGCTTTAGAGAAAATGAAAAACGATACTGAGACTGCTAAATCTAGGAGAGCTTTACAGTCTCCTTGAACACGAGGCTCCTTTCGTCGCTCCTTTTATAGGGGCACCTCCAAAAACATCAGCACAGACACTGCTTCCTCCTTTTATAAAAACCCCACGAAAACATCCCCCAGCAAGGGATATTTTGAGGTAACAACACTCGCATCTCTCCCCCCCCCCCCCCCCCCCCTACAAACAGTGACTTCCCTCCACTCCCGCCAGTCCATTCCACTCCGGTCAGAGGAAGACTCACAGTTCCTACCTGTGAGAAAGTGGCTCTGTATATACTGTTCCCTAATAGGTACAGGGTGTACAGAGTCCACAGTCCCCCAGAGGCTGATAGAGGTCAAAGTTAGGTATGACCTTACTCTCAAAAGTGGTAGCTTGGTCGAGCAGTAAGGCAGTACCAGAGGACAGTGTAAAGCATTTATTGTACACACTCAGTCAGCAAATGGTTTCACACACTCAATAACTGAACTCTAGGCCAATGGTTTATATATATAAAATATATGCTTGTATTATTTTTAGAACCACAAAGGGGATAAAAATATACTTTCTCAGAATGAGAGGTTGAATATAAATACTTTTGCCTTAAGCAATACATTTTTGTAAACAGTCACAGTTGGTTGCAATAAACAATCCTATTTGCTAAACATAACAATGCATTGAGCTCAATGGTAAATTCAGGTTATTTGTAATAAATTAATTTTCAGATTACTTTTGGAATTCCAGGTCTGGCTCCTAGATCCAGCCCTGGGTTAGTATTCAGAATCAAGTGATGAAAGTCGACTTACTAACTGTAATGATTTTTAAATAATATTTAGCTATTTCAAAAGTTAGCACTTAGAAAATATTTCAAAGAAAACATTCAATGGATCTCTATGGCAAGAAATTCAAATTGATCAGGTAGAGTACTTTATCGTTACTTTAGTAATCCAGGACTGGGTACCTAGACCCAGGACTGGGGTCCTTATCAAAAACAGGTAAGTAATTTTGTTTGCAGAAATGGTACGATTTTAGAAGAATATTTCAAATTTGCAAAAGTAGACACTTAGAAGAAATTTCACAGAAAAGCAGACAATGGTTTCCTATGGGAGGAAAATGGGTTAGAGGTAAGTATAGTTGTGGACACTTTTCAGAGTCAGGGCTGGGCACCAAGATCCAGCACTGGGAGCTCACCTAGGAGCAGGTGAGTAAATTCGTTTTTGTCACTTGGCTGATTTTTAGTGAATATTTGCAGTTTTGAAAAGTTCACACTTAAAAAGATTTTCCAAGAAAAAGCCAGTCAATGTTACCCTATGAGGAAAATGAAGTTAGCGGTTTAAGGGTAAGTACTCGACTGGCAGGGTTGAAATTCCGGGCATAGACTCAGGGGTCCCCCAGTGTCAGGTAGGTACAGTTGGTTCACCCTCAGCGGTTTCAGGACGGCCGGGTGCAGAGAGAGTTAGGCCCAATGTTATCCTATGAGGGATAGGGGGGCCTTGGTTGGTGGCTGCTGTCTGGCAAGCCACGCGGCTGTGGGAGCTGGGCTCCTGGTCACTTACTCAGGGCAAGTGGGGACGTAGGTTAGTGTAGAGAGTGCACTGCCAGGGCCACTCGGGCTGCTGGGTGCAGGGTGCTTTTGAGCCTTCGGGCGCTCAATGGAAGTCAATGGGAATGTTCCGGTTTGGAAAAAGGCTGCAAGCTCGGGGACGAGGATGCTTCAGATGCCACCACCACTTCGAGAGGTAAGTTGGGTAGTTGTAGGTTAGGTGGGTACCCCGGGATTGGGCACAGGGGGCCGCAGGGCGCCGGGTGCAGGGGTGCCTTTTGATGTCGGGAATCTTACCCTCTTGTTGATCGCGGTTGGGGTGGCACTCTGTTCTGAGGCTGAAGGCTTCTTCCGGAATGTCGAGGGGGGTCCTTGGGTGCCGGACTCGGGGTCAGTCGCCGTGGAGTCGTCCTCAGGGTCTTTGTTCACTCCGGCACTGGCCAGGCTTGGTTGGTGCAGAGTGTGCTGGGTTCGCGGTTCCGGGCTGCTGCCAGGGGTTAGAGATAGGTTGCTGAGTAGAGCCTCTACTCATGGGAGTCCCAGGGGCTTAGAGCCAAAAGGTAGCCTGGTCCTCCGGGGTTGGTGAGGTTGCTGGCCACGAGAGATGCCGCGCTGGTGCAGGTTCGAGAGTCGACAGGCCGGTAGGGCTGGGGCCAAAGCAGTTGGTGTCTTCTTCTCTTTTTAGCAGCTGCAGGGCAGGTCCTTGTTCTTCTTGCTCTTCTTGTAGTTTTCTGTCTGGAATCTAAGGGAGGAAGGTTCAGGGTGCCCCTAAATACTAAATTTAGGGGCGTTACAGGTAGGTGAAGGCCAGAGACCAATGGGTCCCTGTCCTGGGGTGGGTACACCCCCTATCCTGCCTCTCACCTGTGGGAGGGGGGCAGTAGCCTAATCCTGATAGGGTAGGGCCTCCCATCTTCAAGATGGCAAGAGCCCGGAGATGTTTCACCTCGCCTCCCCCACCTGAGGGGTGGGGTGGGCAGGCTGGCACATCCCCTGTCCTTGTATGGGGTTTCCGGCCAAGCTTCCCGCTAGAGTGGGGGGTTGCAGTGGCCTGGGGAAACTCCAAATGGCGGTATACCTTTGAAGCTTCCCTTTGCTCATCCTGGGGGAGGAGATTTCTCACCTCACCCAGGATGTGCATTGTTGCAGGCCCGGGAGAGCAGGGGCTCTCCCACCCAGGGGTCCAGCAACGTGTCTGCTGTGTGGCAGCCTGGGCAGCCTCAGAGCAGACGTGGATTGTAGGTTAGCTGTGAGGGGGCATCTCTAAGATGCCCTCTGGGGTGCTTAGTACATTAAATCCCACACTGGCATCAGTGTGGGTTTAATGTGCTGAGAAGTTTGATACCAAACTTCCCAGTCTTCAATGTTGCCATTATGGTGCTGTGGAGCTTGTGTTTGACGAGCTCTCAGCACCATGTACTCTTAAATGGCAGCACTGCACTTACAGTGCCCAGGAATGGACCCGGGTACTGTAGGGGCACAGGGCTCCTGCTCCTGTGCCCACACCATAGGCGTAAGGCACCCAGCCAGAGGGGTGACTGACATATGCCTTGGCAGTGTAGGTGATGGGCATGGCACACAGAGATGTGTGCCATGTCGACTCTTTGTTTTGTCCTGCACCCAGACACTCAGCCTGCAAGGCAGTGTGTGTGTGTAAGGGTACAGGGCCTCTGAGGGTGGCACAATGAGTGCTGCAGCCCTTAGAGGCCTTCCCTGGCCACAAGGCCCTGGGTACCTAGGATACCATTTACCAGGGGCTGACATGTGGCTAGGGTTTGCCAATTTGGAGTTTGTGTGGTTTAAGGAAGGAACATAGGCCCTGGGCACCTGATTGGCAGGAACCCAGGGTACACTCAATCAAAGTACATTCAGCAATTTAGCAAAAAGTGGGGGCATACCATGCAAGAAAGATGGCACTTTCTCACACTACCTGTCTGGAATTCCATCTCTACAGACAAGTGAGTAAGACATATTATCCAGTATGGTTACTGCCTGGAAGTTCTCTCACTCCTTCAAAAGCATGCAATAGAACCAGTTCTCTTAAAGCATCAAGGGACAGAGGTTTACTCCCTATATTTTCTAATCCCCAAGAAGGACGGTACTCTCCAACCAATACTGGACCTCAGACCTCTCAATTTCTACATACAGTCAAATCATTTTCACATGATCACTCTTCAACAAGTCCTTCCACTGCTTCAACAAGGCGACTTCCTTGCCACACTAGACCTCAAGGACGCCTACTTCCATATTCCCATACACCCTGCTCACAGGAAATATTTAAGGTTTACAGTGGACGGCCAACACTATCAATTCAAAATCCTCCCATTCGGAGTGACCACAGTACCCAGGGTCTTCACAAAGTGTCTACCGGTAGTAGCCGCACACTTCCGAAGACAGCAGATTCATGTGTTTCCATACCTGGACGACTGGCTGATAAAAGCAAAGTCCTACAACCAGTGTGTTCACTACACTTCTCAAACGATTCAGCTGCTACACGACTTGGGGTTCACAATAAACCACATCAAGTTGCATCTACAGTCCTCCTACCTACATCAGTATCTAGGGGCCACAATAGATACTTCCAAAGCTCTGCCATACCCCAATCCAGCCAGGATAACCAGTATGCAAACCCTCATCACAAAATTTCCACCCCAACACTCCCTCCCAGCTCGAGTGTTTATGCAGCTCATAGGAATAATGGCCTCTTGCATTTTCATTGTACCTCACGCAAGACTTCAGATGCGCCTTTTACAGGAATGCTTAGCACGTCAGTGGAACCAGGCTCAAGGTCAACTTACAGATCTGGTGTTGGTGGACATCTGCACACATCGCTCTCTGCAGTGGTGGAACACACGACCTTTCCAGAGGGCGGCCGTTCCTAGAGCCAGTTCCACAGATAGTGCTAACAACCGACGCATCGCTTACCGGCTGGGGAGCCCATCTCCTAAATCACACAATTCAGGGCAGGTGGACCACTCGACAAAGTGCTCCACATCAATCACCTAGAATTACTAGCAATATTTCTAGCACTAAAACCATTCCAAACACATCTCCTCAACAAGACTGTCCTGGTCCGCACGGACAATCACAGCAATTTATTACATATAGAAAATAATGGAGGAACTCATTCTTTGCAGCGGTCTCATCTAGCGCAAAGCATAACGAGATGGGACATACCGCAAAACATATATCTTCTGGCAGAACATCTTCCAGGAGTTCTCAATCAAATTGTGGATCTGCTAAGTCGTCAGACACAGCAGATACACGAATGAGAACTTCTTCCTCAAGTTCTTCAACCATTTTTCCACATGAGGGGCCATACAGACATAGATCTGTTCGCCACACACGAAAATGCCCAACCTTCGCCGCCAGGTTCCTTCACCCCTTGTCCAAGGGCAATGCGATATGGATTAACTGGTCAGGCAGATTTGCGTACGCTTTTCCGGTGCTCCTACTCATTTCACTTGTAGTACGCAAGCTCAAACACTCTCTCCAAATGATCCTAGTTTCTCCCACATGGGCACGACAACCATGGTTCACGACACTCCTCGAGCTCTCAGTACTTCCACACCAAAAACTACGTCTCTCCATAATGCTACTGACGCAGAACCATGGAGAGATGCGGCACCCAGATCCAGCACAACTGAATCTAGCAATCTGGCTCCTGAAGTCCTAGAGTTTGGTTACCTTAGCCTCCCACCGGAGTGTATGAACATTATCAAAGAAGCCAGAAGTCCTACTACTAGGGCTTGCTATGTAGCCAAATGGAAACGATTAGTCATTTACTGCAATAACCACTAAATTAACCCACTAGATGCTTCCATTCAGAACATCATTTGCTATTTGCTGCATCTACAAAGATGTAATCTAACATACTCATCCACAAGATTACATCTGGCTGCTCTTGCTGCCTACCTGCAAAACAGACAACATTTGTCATTGTTCAGGGTACCCGCTATCAAAGCCTTTATGGAAGGCCTGAAAAGGATAATTCCTCCCAGACTGCCACCCTCTCCAGTATGGAACCTAAACATTGTCCTTACCAGGCTCATGGGTCCCCCATTTGAGCCTTTACACAAATGTGAACTGCAGTTTCTTACATGGAAAGTAGCTTTCCTTGTCGCAATCGCCTCTCTCAGGAGAGTAAGTGAGATCCAGGCTTCAACCATACAAGAACCATTATTTACAAATACATCGTAACAAGGTGGTTCTTAGAACAAATCCAACTTTCCTTCCCAAAGTAATCTCTGCTTTTCATCTTAATCAATTGGTAGAATTACCGGTGTTTTTCCAAAACCCAGATTGCGTAGCAGAAAGAGCTCTTCACACACTTGACGTCAAAAGAGCTATACTTTATTACATTGACAGGATTAAACATTTTAGAAAGACAAACCAACTCTTGGTAGCTTTCTCTCCACCGCATAAAGGAAACACTAGCTCCAAAGCTGGGATTGCCAGGTGGATAGTCAAATGCATTCAGATATGCTACCAGAAAGCAAAACGCACATTAACAATTCCCGCTAGAGCGCACTCAACACGCAAACTAGGGGCTTCCATGGCATTCTTAGGAAACATTCCCCTAGAAGATATTTGTAAATGAGCAACATGGTCTACTACACACACCTTCACCAAACACTATTGTATAGACGTGCAGGCGAAGCAAAAGGCTTCTGTAGGCCAGGCTGCTCTTAGACTTTTCCAAACCACTGCATCAGATACAGGTGACCTCCGCTAGGGGAGACACTGCTGTACAGTCTATGCAAAAGTATGAATTCTGCAGCTCATATGCCTCGAACGGAAAATGCTACTTACCAGTATGCATCTGTTCTTGGCATGTAGAGCTGCAGAAAATCATTCGCCCATCCGCCTCCCGAAACCTCATGACTACAAAAGACTTCTTCCAAGACAACAAGGTGCAAGCTTCTTAGCCCAACACCAGATGGCGATCTATGCAGAAGTATGATATTCTGCAGCTCTTCATGCCAAGAACAGATGCATACTGGTAAGTAGCATTTTCCTTCTTTTACCAAAGTAACGTCCGCAATGCTAAAAGTATTTATAGTTGTCGCTTCATGCTATACATTTAGACAAATTCACCTATGGTGTATTTAAATTCACAAAAAGAGGATTCATCAAATGTGATTCAAAGATTTAGGAAGACTAAAATGTGATCACGGTAAAAAAAAATCCAGGAAACTCCACGACCAAGAGGAAAAACCTCCACCAAAGAACGGAATCAACAAAATATAGAGTGGTTCAAGTAGAATCCAATGAAGTCCAATGTTACAAAGCCAAAGATCTGAAAGAAGTTAAAAGATATATCTCTGTGCAACGTCAAAGTAATTTGCACCTGAGCAATTCTGTATGATTCTCCTCGATTAGATGCAATTGCGCCGCATGTAGCACACAGTGCATACAGGACCATATATGTTCGAGGCATGTGGGCTGCTGAATTCATATCTGTGCATAGATCGCCGCCTAGTGTTGGGTCCGGATGTTTGCACGTTGTTGTCCTGGAAGAGTCTTCGAAGTATCCTGAGATAGGTGACTCCTCCCCTGGACCACAGTGCGCATGGGCATCCTCTCCATCCTCAGATTGTTTTTTTCCGCCATTGGGTTCGGATGTGCTTATCTTGACTCAAGTTAGGAAAATTTAGTTTCAGGCCAAAAGGCCTTTAGTTTTCGTCGGTACTGTTCCCGATCGGTATCGACAGCTTACTTGCTAGTTTACCAACTTTAACAACTTTTTTCGGATCCGTTTCATCCGACCATCGACCTTACATCGACGGAATCGAGGACCCCATTCAAACGGTGTCCTGTTTGCCACGCAAAATATCCACATATCGACGTCCACCAGGTGTGCAACAAATGCCTCTCTCCGGATCACGACGAATCGAAATGTATGGCCTGTGCCCGATTCAGATCCAAGAAGACTCTCCGGAATCGACGAGCTGCAAGATTAGAAGCGCAGCAATCGGCACCGGCCCCGACCAACATCTTCAGCACCGAGGACGAAGATGTTGAAAGCGTGGAAAACATAAGCTCCAGCCCCGCTTCCGAACACGATTCCCGATCGGAAGACGCAGATGAAGAGCTTTTTTACAGGGAAGAAGCCGACGATGAGGTAGGGGACTACGATGAGGCCTTCGGGGCCGAAGAAGATAGCTCTGGTGAAGAGCAGGGCCTACCCGTCCAAACTGAGGCTATTAAAGTGCGTCAGTCTACGGCTCCGGTCGAGGGATCGCCTTCGGGCCTTACCCGAGATCAATCCCGCAGTTCTTCGGCCCCGCCCTCTGGCCCGGCCTCGAACATCCAGCGAGAGCCATTATTACCGAAAAAGACTGGTTTCCCTTCAACGAAACCGAAACCAATCGTCGCACCGGTTCCACAGAAACCGAAAGTGAAACTGGCACTGGTCGGCTCGAAGACCTCCACTCCTTCGACGCCAGACAAAACCATCGGCTCCGACCGCACCAAAAGGGATTTCGGCGCCGAACTCGCGGCGGCGGATGTCGGCACCGATCCAAAGAGGAAGGCCATCGGTACCACCAAAGCGCCTCGGCCCCCGGCACCGACGCAATCGGCACCGACCACCAAGGTTAAAATGGCCGCTCCATCGGAATCCACTTCGAAGGCAGCGACTGCGGTCCAGTCATCGACGCTGTCAACGGCTACTACCTCTCCTCGACTCGATAACCCTGTGGCTCCGAAGAAGTCCACACCTACCTCTACAGAACCCCTTGGCACCAAAGAACCTTCGACGTTCTCGGTGCGACAAGTTGCAGCGTCCTTGCAACGTATCAGAGAACAGGCAGCCCTCCAGGCCACATCGGGCTCCGAGCCGAAAAAGGCTCCAAAGGCACCTTCGGCACCAGCCAACATCACTTTTGGTCTGCCGCCGTCCACAGCGCCAAAACTGTTCGAGATCCGAACACGTGTCACCCAGACAAGGTCCCCATCTACTGCACACTCTCCTACTGGGCCTTCACCGTCCCAATTCATCGACACCGACACCGGCAGGCTCATGCTCCGAAAGCGGAAGGTCACTTCCGACCAGGCTTTGGACTCTTACAGAATCCCTCTAAAGCAAAAACTGCCAGCAGAATCGGAACCAGTTCTATATGAACGCCTCCACACCTCCTATCCGGATCCACAGTCCTTCTCTCCAACGCACTCCGACACGGACGCAATGGAGGATTACATGGGTGATGACACCACCTACCCCAGGGATATAGACCCTGAGGAGCAGCAGGACCCAGATCAAGCTTGGGGTGACCCTTCAGACCCGGGTGCCGCTACAGATACCCAGGACACGCAGCTTTATGGCGCAAAAACATCTCCCACAGAGGACACTGCTGCCTTCAACGCCCTCATTGAACGTCCCGCAGCCAATCATGGAGTGCAACTCCACTTGGACACAATTGAGGACGATTTCTTAGTGGACACTTTCGCCTCCTCAGAGAGGACCGTAAAGACTCTGCCCATGTTAAAAGGTGTCCTCAAGCCAGCAAAGGACATTTTCAAGGAAACAACCAGGGCACGGGTAATAAACCCCAGGATCGAGAAAAAATACAAGCCTGCGCCCGGGGACCCTATGTACATTAGAGGCCAGTTACCTCTAGACTCCATCGTGGTTGCTAACGCTCGCAAACGAGCGCACTCGCAGACAACTGGTGATGCTCCTCCGCCGGACAAGGAGTCCAAGGTGCTGGAGACCTCCGGCAAAAGGATTGCAGCCCAAGCAGCAAACATCTGGCGCATTGCCAATACACAGGCGCTCCTGGCTCGCTACGATCGCTCACACTATGACACGTTGGAGTCCCTACTCCAACATCTACCAGACGAGTACAAAGAGGCTGCGGAGCTCCTCGTCAGAGAGGGACAACTTCTCACAAACGCATCCATTAAGTGTGCACTGGATGCCGCCGACACAGCCGCAAGGGCAATAAACACCAGCGTCATGCTACGACGACACGCTGGGTTAAGAATCTCCGGATTCAAACCTGAGGTTCAAAATAACATCCTCAACCAGCCTGTCAACCCCGACTACTTATTCGGACCAGAGGTTGACACCACCCTAGAAAAGATCAAAAAAGACACAGACACTGCAAAGTCAATGGGGGCTCTGCAAACGCAAACATTTCGTAGTGGCTCCTTTCGTCGCCCCGGAAATAGAGGAGCGGCTAGAGGACAGGGGTCACAGCAAACCTACAATAAGGGGGGCACACAGAGTACCTACGATAAAAACACCAGAGGTGGATATCGTGGCTCCAGCACCAAGGGCAGAGGACGCGGTTACGGCAACACCAGGTCCTCACCCAAGAACAAACAGTGACGCCCTCTCCCTTCCCCCCGACCACATAACACCTGTCGGGGGGAAGACTCCAGCGGTTCCTGTCCACGTGGAATACCATCACCACGGACAGGTGGGTCAGGGATGTTATCCAACACGGTTACTGTCCCGAATTAACCTCCACTCCACCCACAATACCGCCAAAGCACCGTCCTATGTCCTCAGAGCACTTAGCATTATTACAGCAGGAAGTGCTAAGTATGCTGCAAATAGGCGCAATAGAGGTCGTGCCCGTCCACCAGCAAGGGATAGGGGTGTACTCTCTGTACTTCTTAATACCAAAGAAGGACGGGTCCCTCAGACCTATACTAGACCTGAGACCCCTCAACCACTTCCTAGCCACACTAGACCTCAAAGATGCGTACTTCACCATACCCATAAACCCGTCACACCGAAAATATCTCAGGTTCACTATTCAGGGGCAGCACTACCAATTCAAAGTCCTCCCCTTCGGTGTGACAACAGCACCCAGAGTTTTCACCAAGTGCCTCACTACAGTAGCTGCACATCTAAGAAGACAACACATCCACGTCTACCCTTACCTGGACGACTGGCTTGTTCAGGCAAAGTCAGCCCAACAATGTGCCAGCCACATGTCCCTCACCATTCACCTTCTTCACAGTCTGGGATTCTCACTAAATTACCCAAAATCACATCTCCAACCCGCACACGTACAACAGTACCTAGGTGCGACCATAGACACTCTGGCAGCAGCAGCTCAGCCAAATTTAGTGAGGATCAACAGCATGCAAATGCTGATCTCAAAGTTCAAACCTCAACACTCCCTGCCTGCCCGAGTGTTCATGCAGTTGATAGGCATGATGGCCTCCTGCATTTTCATAGTCCCGCACGCGAGACTACATATGCGCCCGCTTCAGGAGTGCTTGGCACGTCAATGGAATCAGGCTCACGGGCAATTAAAAGACCTAGTGTTGGTGAGCGGTCGGGCATACAACTCTCTGCATTGGTGGAATCCACAAAACCTTTGCAAGGGCCGACCGTTCCAAGAGCCTGTTCCACAAATAATACTGACAACGGACGCGTCTCTCCAGGGATGGGGAGCTCATGTACTCAATTACACAGTGCAGGGACTATGGACAATACAACAAAAGAAGATGCACATCAACCTTCTAGAACTGATGGCAATCTTCCTGGCAATGAAAGCATTCAAGGTACACTTGTGCAACAAAGTCGTGTTGATCCGGACGGACAACATGACTGCCATGTACTACATACAGAAGCAGGGAGGAACACACTCTCCACAGCTGTCTCATCTGCCTCAGAGCATGTGGAAGTGGGCCATTCAGAGGAACATCTTCCTCATGGCGGACCACCTCCCGGGCAAGGACAACCAGATGGCGGATCTGCTCAGCAGACACAGCCACCAGATGCACGAGTGGGAGCTACATCCGTCAGTACTCCAACCGTACTTCCAACAGTGGGGTCATCCAGAGATAGACCTATTCGCCACAAACGAAAACGCAAAATGCCAAAGCTTTGCCGCCAGGTTTCCACAGTCGCAGGGCAATGCGATATGGATGAACTGGTCCGGCAGATTTGCGTACGCTTTTCCCCCAGCACCATTAATACTGCTGGTGGCAAACAAACTGCGACAGCACTCTCTGACACACATCCTAGTTGCTCCCACATGGGCGCGCCAGCCATGGTACACCACCTTTCTAGAACTTTCCGTGGTGCCGCATCAAAGGCTGCGGATCAAACCTGCACTCTTAACGCAGAACCATGGCGAAATTCAGTACCCAGATCCGCAACAGCTGAACCTGGCAATCTGGCTCCTGAAGTCTTTGAGTTTGGCTACCTAAACCTGCCACCTGACTGTATGGAGATCATTAAGGAAGCCAGGCGACCCACTACCAGAGCTTGCTATGCAGCTAAATGGAAGAGGTTTGTCATTTACTGCAACAACAATGACATTAACCCGCTAGACGCATCCATTCAAAATATAATCTGTTACCTCTAACACCTATACCGATGCAATCTGGCATACACCTCAATACGTATCCATTTGACAGCAATAGCAGCCTATCTCCAGAACAGGCAGCACCTCTCTTTATTCAGAGTGCCTGCCATCAAAGCTTTCTTGGAGGGACTTAAACGAGTAATTCCCCCAAGACACCCACCAGCACCGGTGTGGAACCTCAACTTGGTCCTCACCCGACTGATGGGTCCACCCTTCGAACCTCTCCACTCATGTGAGATTCAATTCCTCACCTGGAAAGTAGCTTTCCTAGTGGCAATCACTTCGTTAAGAAGAGTTAGTGAACTCCAGGCACTAACCATTCAAGAGCCATTCATACAGGTTCACGCAAACAGGGTCGTACTACGTACCAACCCCAAAATCTGAAAGAAACACGTTCGTTAGATTCCTCACCTTAGAATATCCCCAGGCGTCAGACTGGATCCGGAAGATTTTTCGTCAGCAATACCCCTTGCGCGTCGCTAGGCGTCGTCTGCGGCTCCGCGTCCGTCGGCGGCGTCGTGCGCCGGAATGACGTCGTCGGAGTACTTAGACGCCGCCCTCGCGCGCTGACGTCAGTTCTTCTTTTTTCCGCGCCAGTAAGCGCAGATCCGGGAGAGCTACCCCTTTTAGTCTTTTTTGACTAAATCTTTTTTGATCACTTTTGATCCTTGTCTGTCGACATCTGGTGCCGGTAGGATGCCTGGGTTCAAGGCTTGCGAGGATTGCCATCGACTGATGTCGGTGACCGATCACCACCGCCGGTGCCTCTACTGTTTAGGCCCCGACCACGACGCGGAGTCGTGCTCCGATTGCCAGGCCCTGACTTCGAAGGCTCGGCGGGAGCGGTCCCGCAAGCTTCTCGAGCTTCGCCACTCGGCTCCGCGTCGTGCGCGATCCCGGTCCAGGAGGAGGTCCAAGGATCGCTCGCGGAGCCCTAGCCGACGCCACCATCGATCGTCGGGCTCCAAGTCGTCGGGTAAGTCCAAAAGCTCTAAGAAGTCCAAGAGGCGACATCGCTCTTCGGACTCCCCTCGCCGGTCGCGCGACTCGGCCGAGGGTCCGGGTGGTTCCACCCCCGCGGCTCCGGCGGAGCCACTGGCGCCGCGCCCGTCCCCATACCCTCCGGTCCCTGGGACTAACGCGACGCCGGCGGAGGTCAGTGCCTTCCTCTCGGCCATGAGGAGCCTGGCCCCGCCGTCGATGCCCGCTGGAGCGCCTTCGGGCCCCGCGGACTCGACTGGGCGACCTTGCCTGCCGGCGGCTTCGGCCCCGGCGCCGTCGACGACTCCGGTCTCGACGCCGCAGGTCCCCGCGGGGCCCATGCCTGGGCCCCCGTCGACGCCGGTTGACCTAACCACTCCTCCACCGGCGCCGGCGAATGAACCACCGACGCCACCGGCGCCGCCGGCGCAGACGCCTACACCTCCGCCGACGCCTTCGGTGCCGACTCCGGACGGCGCCCAACCCCAGTTTAGCCCTATTCCGGACCCGGCGCCGCAACGGCGTCGACCGACGCCGCGTCCGGCGCCGCTTGAGACCTATCATCTCTACAGTTCGGCTCCGATCATTTCTCCTGTTTATCAGGAATCGGAAGACGGGGGCGACTGGGAGGGGTTCGAGGACCCTATGGCTGTTCAGTCGCAGCTTTCACAGGACTGGGCAGATGAACTGGGGGAGGCCAGTGGTCTGGATACCTCGCCAGACACTGGATTCACTTCTCCGACTGTGGCTTCGGAGGAGGGTGCAGCATTTTCTGTGGTGCTGCGCAAGGCGGCCGAAGCCCTTGGGCTCGAGCTGCCTGCCGTGGCTGTGAGGACTAACATCCTCACTGAGGTGCTTCAAACCGCAGCAAGCTCCACTGAGCCTCTGCTGCCGTTCAATGAGGCCCTCACTGACGTTCTGCAGGGCACCTGGTCCAAGCCCTCCACAGTTCCTCCTGTGGATAGGAACGTTGCCAGGCGCCACCGCCCTGCTCCGGGCGACCCCAGTTTCCTGTCCAACACCCAACCCCCGAGAGTCTGGTTATCCAGGCCTCTACCTCCCAATCCTCCTTCCCGACCGCTCCGCCGGACCGGGATTCCAAGAGACTCGAGCAGTTTGGCAAGAAACTGTTCTCGTCCCTTAGTTTGGGCCTGCGGTCTTTGAACACCGCCTGTCTCTTGGACCGTTATTCCCATTCTCTGTGGGATACGGTGGAGGACGTGCTGCCCCTGTGTCCGGAGGAGGTCCGGACACGTCTTACCCAGGCTTTGGCCGATGGGAGGGATGCAGCGCGGCACGCCATACGATGTGGGCTTGACACCACGGACTCGCTGGGTAGGGCGATTTCCACCACGGTGGCGCTCCGCCGCCACGCCTGGATGCGGTCCACGTCCTTTTCCGGGGATGTCCAGAACACCCTCATGGACATGCCCTTTGATGGCACTCGCCTGTTTGGTGAGAAGGCGGACAGTGCGCTGAACCGCTTTAAGGACTCCCGGGCTACGGCCAACTCCTTGGGCCTCTCGGCTCCGCGGGCGCACACCTCCGCTTTTCGCCCCTTTCGTGGCCAAGGAAGGGGCGCCTCCTCACGTCCGCCAAGCCACCAGCCGCAGAACCAACCTGCGAGCGGTCGCGGACGTGGTTTCCGCCGTGGCGGATCTGGAGGACGACGTGGTCAGCCCACATCCACCCCGGCAGCATCCGCCTCAAAGCCTTCCTAGTCCGAGCTTTCAGGCCCATTCCACGCCAGTGGGCGGCAGAGTTCGCCATCACCTGCTCCACTGGCGGTCCATTACATCGGACAGGTGGGTGCTGCAAATCGT
Source organism: Triturus cristatus (assembly GCF_964204655.1). Classification (NCBI taxonomy): domain Eukaryota; kingdom Metazoa; phylum Chordata; class Amphibia; order Caudata; family Salamandridae; genus Triturus; species Triturus cristatus. Next base: position 48,948,174 of record NC_140586.1, on the reverse strand, counting down.
CCGAAGGGGCTACTCCCTCCCCTTCGAGACGACCCCTCCAGCCATGCCACCGCAGCACCACCGTATCTCGGGGGATCATTTGAATCTTCTCCGCGAGGAAGTTTCGGCCCTCTTGGCCAAGGGGGCCGTCGAGCGCGTTCCGAGTCCAGAAGTAGGTCGTGGTTGTTATTCCCACTACTTTCTGGTTCCCAAGAAGGGCAAAGGGGGCCTACGCCCCATCTTGGACCTCCGGAACGTCAATGCCTTCCTCCGAAAGGAAAGGTTCAAGATGTTAACCTTGGCTCAGGTTCTAGCTGCCCTAGACCCCGGAGACTGGATGGTAGCGTTGGACTTGCAGGACGCATATTTCCATATCCCCGTCCTGCCGGCCCACCGGCGTTACCTGCGGTTCACGGTGGGCCAAGAGCATTTTCAGTTTACCGTGCTCCCCTTCGGCCTCACCAGTGCCCCTCGGGTGTTCACGAAAGTGATGGCGGTGGTCGCAGCTCATCTGCGCAGATCAGGGGTTCCAGTCTTGCCCTATCTCGACGACTGGTTGTTGAAGGCGGGCTCGCCCCAGGCAGTCGTCTCCCACCTCCAGACTACGGCGGATCTCCTGCATTTGCTGGGATTTTCCATCAACGTGCCGAAGTCACACCTGAGTCCCTCTCAGAAGCTCCTCTTCATCAGAGCAGTTCTCGATTCGGCGCAGTTCCGGGTCTATCCACCGGAACAGCGGGTCCGGGATATACAGGCCCTGATTCCCATCTTTCGGCCTCTATCCTGGGTTTCGGTCAGGCTAGTGTTGCGGCTTCTGGGGCTGATGGCCTCCTGCATCCTACTAGTGCATCACGCCAGGCGGCGCATGCGGGCTCTGCAGTGGGACCTGAAGTGTCAGTGGGCCCAGCATCACGGCAACCTGTCCGACCATGTCTTGATCTCGGAGGGCACTGCACAACAGTTGCAGTGGTGGCTCACGGACCGCGATTGGGTCATGGGCAGGAGCCTCTCCCTTCCCCAACCGGAGCATGTCGTAGTGACGGATGCGTCCCTCCTGGGCTGGGGTGGCCATATGGGAGAGGCGGAGATCAGAGGCCTCTGGTCTCCGGCGGAGTCTCGTCTCCACATCAACCTGTTGGAGTTGAGAGCGATCCGACTTGCACTGAAAGCCTTCCTTCCCTCTGTCAGGGGCAGTGTCGTGCAGGTGTTCACGGACAACACCACCGCCATGTGGTATTGCAACAAACAGGGCGGGGTGGGGTCGTGGACCCTTTGTCAGGAGGCTCTGCGCCTCTGGACGTGGCTGGAACACCAGGGCGTCACCCTAGTGGTTCAACATCTGGCGGACTCTCTGAACGCCAGAGCGGACAAACTCAGCCGCCGGTGCATGATGGATCACGAATGGCGTCTAAACTCCGAAGTGGCGCAAGGTCTCTTTCAGCAGTGGGGAGAGCCTTGGTTAGATCTATTCGCCACCGAAGAGAACGCGCAATGTCAGCAGTTCTGCGCGTTGGAATTTCCAAGGCGGCACTCGCTCGGCGACGCTTTTCGTCACGAGTGGAGTTGCGGTCTGTTGTACGCCTTTCCGCCTATACCACTTCTGCCCAGAGTGCTGAAGAAGATCAGGCACGACCGGGCCCAAGTCATCTTGGTGGCTCCGGATTGGGCACGAAGATACTGGTATCCCGAGCTACTCAGTATGTTGACCGATCCCCCGATACGTCTGCCCCTTCGGGAGGATCTTCTGTCGCAGCAGCAGGGGACGGTCCTCCACCCGACCCTGTCCAGCCTCCACCTCCATGCGTGGAGATTGAGCGGCGGCAGTTGATGCCATTTGACTTGCCTCCTGAAGTCTGTGATATCATTCTGGCAGCCAGGCGTCCCTCCACAAAGACGGTATACGCCTGCCGGTGGAACAAATTTGTGGCATGGTGCACAGCAAAGGCTGTGGATCCCCTTTCCGCCCCTCTTTCTGAGGTTCTCCTCTTTCTTCTTTCTCTGGCCCGGCAGGGCTCTGCCCTGGGCACCCTGAAGGGTTATCTTGCTGCCATCTCCGCCTTCTTGCGGCTTCCTGATCAGCCTTCTCTTTTCAAGTCCCCTGTGGTTACACGCTTTCTAAAAGGCATTACTCACACGTTCCCTCCTGTCCCTTTTGTAATGCCTCAGTGGGACTTGAATCTGGTCTTGACATTCCTGATGTGCGCTCCCTTCGAGCCTCTTCACAATTGTCCTCTTCGTCTTCTGACTCTTAAGACTGCTTTTCTGGTAGCCATCACCTCGGCTAGACGGGTGAGTGAGCTCCAGGCTTTATCTTCGAAGCCTCCTTTTCTCTCTGTTCATCCGGACAAGGTTGTCCTTCGGCCTCGTCCTTCCTTTCTTCCGAAAGTGGTGACTCCATTTCATCTTGGGCAGTCTGTCACCTTGCCCACCTTCTTTCCGCCTCCGCATCCTTCCAAAGAGGAAGAGAGGCTCCACCGTCTGGACCCAAAACGTGCGCTCTCCTTTTATCTGAACCGCACAAAACAGTTCCGTGTGGACGACCAGCTTTTTGTTGGGTACGTGGGCGCTAAGGAGGGGAAAGCTGTGCACAAACAGACCATCTCTCGTGGGTCGTTTTGTGTATCAAAATTTGCTATTCTTTGGCAAAAAAGGACCCTCCTGTTGGGCTGCGCGCCCATTCTACTCGGGCCACAGCGGCTACTACTGCTTTGGGACGGGGAGTCCCTTTGCAGGACATCTGTCAGGCGGCGACGTGGGCTTCGTTACACACGTTTGCCAGGCATTATTGCCTTGACAGCCAAGTCCGGAGGGATGGCTTCTTTGGCCGTTCTGTCCTCCAGGACTTTCTGGTGTGATCTTGGTTCGCAGACCCACCACCGGGGATGGTATTGCTTGGGTATCTATTCTAAGGTGAGGAATCTAACTAACGTGTTTCTTTCAGATGAACAAGTTACTTACCTTCGGTAACGATGTATCTGTAAGAAACATTAGTTAGTTAGATTCCTCACCGACCCACCCATCCTCCCCGTTCTGCGAACTGACATCTAGGGTTAAGGTTGTCCCTTTCAGGCCCCTAGATTTTATTTTTGGCACCAATGTCGGTCTTTGCATGGCTCTGCGTTCCTGGCGCGGAAAGCTATGTACAAGAACTGACGTCAGCGCGCGAGGGCGGCGTCTAAGTACTCCGACGTCATTCCGGCGCACGACTCCGACGACGGACGCGGAGCCGCAGACGACGCCTAGCGACGCGCAAGGGGTATTGCTGACGAAAAATCTTCCGGATCCAGTCTGACGCCTGGGGATATTCTAAGGTGAGGAATCTAACTAACTAATGTTTCTTACAGATACATCGTTACCGAAGGTAAGTAACTTGTTCTTCATGCCTAAAGTTATATCGCAGTTCCACATGAATCAAACTATTGAACTGCCGGTCTTCTTTCAGAATCCACAAAATGTCGCTGAAAGTATGCTCCATACACTAGATGTCAAAAGAGCCCTCATGTACTATATAGACAGAACTAAAGACTTTAGGAAAACAAAACAACTTTTCGTTGCCTTTTCTCCCCAACACAAAGGCAACGCCATCTCCAAAGCAGGTATAGCCAGATGGATCATTAAATGTATTCAAATTTGCTATCAAAAGGCTAAACGCACATTAACGATTCCCCCACGAGCCCACTCAACACGTAAGTTAGGGGCATCCATGGCTTTCCTGGGAAACATTCCTTTACAGGATATATGTAGAGCAGCCACATGGTCCACTATACATACATTTACCAAACACTATTGTGTAGATGTACACTCAAAACAGCAGGCAGCTGTAGGACAGGCTGTTCTCAAAACTCTTTTTCAGACCGCTGCAGCTGGCACTGGTGGCTGCCGCTAATAGGAGGTACTGCTATGTATTCTATGCACAGATATGAATTCAGCAGCCCACATGCCTCGAACTGAATATGCTACTTACCAGTATGCATCTGTTCTTGGCATGTAGGGCTGCTGACATTCATATATGGATCAAAATAATACTCACTTAGCGAAACTCTCTCCTATCAAGGTAAAGTAGTTGCTGCTAAATGCCTGGTAGATTATACATAAAGAGTGCAAAAGGTCTAAATAGTTAACGAGGGTTTGCGAGGCGCTCGCATGGGACTGAGACTGGGAGTTGTGCCTCACCTCGCCTCCCCCACCTGAGGGGTGGGGTTGGCAAAGGAGGGCACACCTCCCTTCCTCACTTGGTTTTCCCGCCGGTTCTCCCACTCAAATGGGGGTCAGAACCGGTGGAGACAAGTTGCTGGAAGCAGCAAAAGGCCTGGGTAAGCTCACAAAGGCGACAAGCCTTTGACGCTTCTCCTTCATGGACCCTGCCCATCCTTGGTGAGGAGGCTAGGCACTTCATCCCAGGATGTGCATTGTTCTAGACCCCCGAGAGCAGCAGGCTCTTGACACAGGGGTCCAGAAACATGTCTGTGGTGGCAGCTGGTGGGAAGCCACTCAGCCTAGAACACTAGTGTTAGGGTATTTTTTAGGGGGCATCTCTAAGATGCCCTCTGTGTGCATTTTTCATTAAATCCCACACTGGCATCAGTGTGGGTTTAATGTGCTGAGAAGTTTGATACCAAACTTCAGTTTTCAGTGCAGCCATTATGGTACTGTGGAGTTCGTAATGACAAACTCCTAGCACCATATGCTCTTAATGGCATTCTTAGCACCATATGCTCTTAATGGCATTACTGTACTTACAATATCTAAGGATTGGCTTAGACACTGTAGTGGTACAGGGCTCATGCACCTGTACCACCTGTAGGGAAATCCTTCCCTAAAACTGTACCACTATTGGCACAACTTCGGAGCCCCCTGTAAGTTCCTAGTAAATGGAACCCCTGGCACCTATGGCTTTTTGTGAGAAAGTGGCTCTGTATATACTGTTCCCAAATAGGTACAAGGTGTACAGAGTCCACAGTCCCCAGAGGTTTGGCAGAGGCTAAAGTTAGATATAACCTTACTCTCTAAAGTGGTAGCTTGGTCGAGCAGTAAGGCAGTATCAGAGGACAGTGTAAAGCATTTGTTGCACAAACTCAGTCAGCAAATGGTCTCACACACTCAATAACTGAACTCTAGGCCAATGGTTTATATTTAAAAAATATATGCTTGTTTTTTTTTAGAACCAACAATAGGTATCAAAATATACTTTCTCAGAATGAGATGCTTTATATAAATACTTTTGCAATATGCAATTGACTTTTGTAGAAAGTTACAAGTGGTTGCAATAGGCAACACAATTCTAAACACAATAATGCATTGATTTCAATGGAAGTTTCAAGTTATTTGCCACAGATTACTTTTAGGATTACTTTTGGAATTCCAGGACTGGATCCTAGATTCAGCCCTGGGTCAATACTTTGAATCAAGTGATAAAAGTCGACTTAATTACTGTGATGATTTTTAGACAATATTTTGCTATTTTAAAAGTGGACACTTAGAAAATATTTCATAGAAAACAATCATTGATTCCCTATGGCAGAAAATTCAAGTTGCAGGTATAGTATGTTCTCGTTACTTTTGTAATCCAGTACTGGGTGCCTAGACTCAGTACTGGGACCTTTATCCAAAACAGGTAAGTAATTACGTTTTCAGATGATATACGATTTTTAAAGAATATTTAAAGTTTGCAGAAATTGACACTTAAAAGAAATTTCACAGAAAAACAGTCAATGATTTCCTATGGGAGAAAATTGGGTTACTGGTAAGTACAGTTGTAAGTATTTTTCAGAGTCCATGCTGGGCACCAAGATCCAGCACTGGGAGCTCACCTAAGAGCAGGTGAGTATTTTCGTTACTCGGCTGATTTGTGGTGAAAATTTTAAGTTTTGAGAAGTCCACACTTAAAAAAAATTTCAGGAAAAGCCAGTCAATGTTACCCTATGGAGAATATTGAGTTATCGGTTTAAAGGGAAGTACTCGACTGGCAGAGTTATGGTTCTGGGCATAGACTCAGGGGTCTCCCAGGGTCAGGTAGGTACAGTTGGTTCACCCTCAGCGGCACAAGGGCGGCCGGGTGCAGAGAGAGTTAGGCCCAATGTTATCCTATGAGAGGTGGGCGGGGGGGGGCTTGGTTAGTGGCTGCTGACTGGCACTTGGTCACTTACTCAGGGCAAGTGGGGAAGTAGATAGGTGTAGAGGTTACACTGCCAGGGCCACTCGGGCGGCTGGGTGCAGGGTGCTTTTGAGCCTTCCGGCGCTCAGTTGATTTCAATGGGAAATCTCCGGTTTAGAAAAAGACTGCAAGCTCGGGACGAAGATTCTTCAGGTGTCACCACCACTTCGAGAGGTAAGTTGAGTAGTTGGAGGATTGGTAGGTACCCCGGGATTGGGCACAGGGGGACACAGGGCGCCGGGTGAAGGGGTGCCTTTTGGTGTTGGGAAATCTTACCCACTGTTGATCGCGGTTGGGGGGGCACCTGGTTCTGAGGCTGCAGGCTTCTTCAGGAGTGTCGAGGGAGGTCCTTGGGTGCCGGACTCGGTGTCACAGTCACCGTGGGGTCGTCCTCGTGGTCTTTGTTCACTCCGGCACAGGCCAGGCTTAGCGGGTGCAGTGTGCACTGGGTTCGCCGTTCCGGGCTGCTGCCAGGGATTAGAAGTAGATTTTGAGTAGAGCCTCTACTCATGGGAGTCCCAGTGTGCTTAGAGTCAAAAGGTAGCCAGGTCCTCCGGGGTTTGTGAGGTTGCTGGCCACAAGAGATGCCGGGTTGGAGCAGGAGTAGGTTCGAGGGTCGACCAGCCGGTAGGGCTGGGGCCTAAGCAGTTGGTGTCTTCCTCTTCTTAGCAGCTGCAGGGCAGGTCTTCTTTCTTCTAGCTCTTCTTCGGATGTCGGAATCTGGGGAAGGAAGGTTCAGGGTGCCCCTAAATACTAGATTTAGGGGCGTTACAGGTAGGTACTCCTGTGGGTGGGGGGTAGTAGCCTAATCCTGATTGGGCAGGGCTTCCCATCTTCAAGATGGCGAGAGCCCGGAGATGTTCTTCACCTCGCCTCCCCCACCTGAGGAGTGGGGTTGGCAGGCTGGCACATCCCCTGTCCTTATTTGGGGTTTCCGGCCAAGCTTCCTGCCAGAGTGGGGGTTGCAGTGGCCTGGGGAAGCTCACAGAGGCGGCATGCCTTTGAAGCTTCCCCCTGCCCATCCTGGGGGAGGAGATTTAGCACCTCGACCAGGATGTGCATCGTTGCAGGCCCAGGAGAGCAGGGGCTCTCCTACCCAGGGGTCCAGCAACATGTCTGCTGTGTGGCAGCCTAGGCAGCCTCAGAACAGACGTGGATTGAAGGTTAGGTTTTAGGGGGCATCTCTAAGATGCCCTCTGGGGTGCATGGTACATTAAATCCCACACTGGCATCAGTGCGGGTTTAATGTGCTGAGAAGTTTGATACCAAACTTCTCAGTCTTCAGTGTTGCCATTATGGTGCTGTGGAGTTCGTGTTTGACTAGCTCTCAGCACCATGTGCTCTTAAATGGCAGCACTGCACTTACAGTGCCCAGGAATGGACCTGGGTACGGTAGGGGCACAGGGCTCGTGCTCCTGTGCCCACACCACAGGCATAGGGCACTCAGCTAGAGGGGTGGCTGGTGTATGCCATGGCAGTGTAGGTGGTGGGCATGGCACACAGGGATGTGTGTGCCATGTCGCTCTTTGTTTTGTCCTGTACCCAGACACCCAGCCTGCAAAGGCAGTGTGTGTGTGTGTGTGTGTGTAAGGGTACAGGGCCTCTAAGGGTGGCACAATGAGTGCTGCAGCCCTTAGAGGCCTTCCCTGGTCACAAGGCCCTGGGTACCTAGGGTACCATTTACCAGGGGCTGACATGTGGCCAGGGTTTGCCATTTTGGGTTTTGTGTTTTAGGGAAGGAACATAGGCCCTGGGCACCTGATTGGCAGGAGTCCAGGGCACACTCAGTCAAAGTACATTCAGCAATTCAGCAAAAAGTGGGGGCATACCATGCAAGAAAGATGGCACTTTCTCACACATTTTGACTAAAGAGGTTCCCCTAGGGACCCCTCACCAAGGCCATGCTAACTGTCACAGCAGCCTACATGCCTTGGTGCAGGCAAAAACGACAAACTGCCATATTAAACAAGCATTGGCATAGACAATAGGTCTTGCCTTTGGGGCGTTATAAGCGTTTAGATAGAGCTATTGGCTTTAACGTTTTTAATATGTGTTGTAGAGCATTGCGAATGTTGTCCAACGAAGGCCTATGGAAATAAGCAGGTGTGTATACTGCACGTTCAGGACCGACCTGCTTCGAAGCGCTTGTGCGTTGTCCTGTAAAGACTGGACTCCCGAAATAAGACAAAAGCAGAATTCCCAACCTGGAAATTGGGATGGTTTCCTGGCAGGTCTTTAATTGTGAAAATGCAATAGGGCTGGGGAGAACAGTGACGACAGCACAGTACATCTCATGGCAAGATATAAACCGGAACTCTGACTTGCTCTGCCTCAGCCTTTCAGAAGCCATGTCCTGTCCTGATTTGCCTAGACCCCACTGTATCCACCGACAACTTTCACTGTGAAACAAAATGTGTTTTTGTACAACAGCAACACGCTAGAGGTCTGATACTGGTATTCACGCCTTTCCTCATTTTAAAACTCAGGATAAAAGTGGAAGCGATCCTGTGGCGCGAGAGCTATGTTTGTCCTCAGAGGCCCCCAACCTGAGGTATGGGAGCACAGATCTAGAAAACAGGAGAGGGCAAGCAAGAACAATACCTGGTATCAACAGAACTATATCTGAGGTCATAAGATCCCGGCTCAATAATAGGTGCAATGCTCTTTCATTCATGGAAATAGAGTTCCATTGGTGAACGCGGTCTGCTGTGGCTGGTGCCCCTCGGCATGCTTTGTAATGCATACATGGGAGGAAAATTAAAATAGAAAACAAGCATGGGATTCTTGTCGAAATCCCTGGGAGTAAAGAGCAGGCATGCACTCTTGTGGAAGCGGTAAGGTGGTGTGGGCTTGGGCACAGGTAGATTAAGAGCGGCACTTCGGGCGCTGAAAAAGGCAGCACCGATGAAGGTTTCGTGGCAGAGAAATGAGCAGAGACGGGCAAATGTAAACAAGCACGGCCTCGAAAGTGAAAGCGACCGCGCTAATTTGAAACATGATCCACAACAGATGGCACCTTGCGTGCCGCTGCTCGCTCCCGCAAGCTGGATGCCGTGGGGGTAAACATTTACTGAAAAGGGTGGGACATGCACCCACCTTTGGCGAATTGCGTGCTTTCTTTTTTGAAAGCCACACGCAAAGGCCAATACAATGTGTGGAAAATCTAAAGCCACACGCACGAGTTTTCAGAAAGTCTGGAGTGATTTGAAGATGCCCTCTCCTAGAGCAGCGCGCTACGCTAGGCTCAACCTAACCAGCGCTGCCTAAGGTATGGGCGATTCACCTCTCTAGCAAACCTTACAAAGCTCTAAGACAGAATGCACTATATTTCAGGTGTGGGCATATATGAATGAGCAGTTATGCCCCTAAAATATTTTAAGTCTATTCTTACTATTGTAAGTGCTAGAGAAGCCTTGGAAAGTACATGGGCTGGAAACTTGACAACTCAAGTTTTGCAGCGTGAATCCTTTTCTGGATTCACATGCTGTGAATTTTCTCCCCATCTAGTGGTTGGGTCCGGTATTGTCTTTGTGTGTGCTTTTTTTCTTTTTTGGTGGCTGTCAACCACCATTTCGTGCCACGTACGTCCCGTGTGGGACGTCAGACGGTATCCTGGAGGTCGACGTGCGTGGCTGCCATCTTCAGATTTTTTTTCCTCCGTTGAGTCTGGAAGCAAGACTGGATTCTCCAAAGATTTTTCCGTTTTGCCCAAAAACTTAAAGAAAACAGAAGAAAGATTGCCTAGAAATCTCATTGTTTGACGCAGTAACCGGGGAAAGGAGTAGAGGTCCAGTGTCACTATAGAAGACCCCATCGGTTCACAAATGGTGAGATAAGGGACATGGAGAATACACCCTTCAAGTTCTGCCCCCAGTGCCATCAGAAGTACGCTCAACACGACCCACTCGACGTCTGCAACCTCTGCCTGCCCGAGATCTATCAGGACAAGGACTGTGAGGCCTGCGCTGCATTCCTGTCAAATAATGAACAACATGAGCAAAGACCCTTAAACCATGTTGAGATTAGGGTGAAGTACACAAAAAACAACAAAAATCCCAACTGGTATCATTTAGCAAAGACAGTTAAAGATGCATGTACGAGACATTACAATCACGAAAAAGGCAGACTCTCAAGAAATAAGTTCTAGGAAAGGTTGTCAGAAAACATTTTGTATTAGATACATTTAGTACAAAAGTGATAACCCAACATAGATTGAACAAGATAATATTACAGTTATAGCAGCACTGCAAACAAAATCAATTAACATTAAAAACAACCCGCGATTGTACTTGGTGCTTAAAGTGTACGTGATACAACCGAATAGCGACGCAAGTGACAAAGTGAGGTCAGCACGGGACGGCGCAAAGTGAGATGAAGGTGAATAATAATCAAATGAAGGTTTTGATTTCAATTTTAAGCAGTAAAAATATTTAGATTTATTTCATAGAACCATACAACAAAACTGAGCCACCAATTGGGCTGACAAGTCGACGGCGTTTCGATCCGGTTTAGTTCGGATCATCATCAGGACAGGGTTGCAATATTTCAAGCAGTGCTGCGCAAAAGGAAAAGGCATAACGGGGGGTGAGAGAGGTCAAGAGAAAGGTTTGACAGACAAGCCAGAGAAAAAGTGAAAGGGAGTTGGGGGGAGATAAGAAAACAATGAATCAACCAAGGAAAGGAATAAATACTACGGTCTGCTGAGATATTTACGATAAAGAAAGGCTCATGAGTGTAGGGACATAATAGGGGAAAAAGGGAGAGCTAGTGAAAGGGCACAAGGGCAATGAGGAAAAATAAGAGTTAATCAATGGGGTAAAAGATTACCTAGATTATATAGCCAGCAATTTGAAGGAATCAGTACATCCGATTCGAACGAACACGGTCAGGATCTACAAAGGGGGGGAAGGGAAATGTGAAAAGCCGAAAAGAAAAAGGAGTGAAAGGCGTGAAGGAAAGGATAATAAGATTTTGTACCTCAAGTTAAATGAATTAAGGATCGGAGTCCAGGGTACGGGCACGCAGTTAAACGTCAAAAAATCTAAAAACCAAAGTAAATGGGGCAGAGTTATGTCAGTAAGGAGCAATTAATGAGCAAACTAAGTTAAAACAGGTATAATGAGTGTGTACCTGCTGCTCTCAGGGGCCTGAAACGATGCACATCCTGGGACGAGGTGCCAAGTCTCCTCCCCCAGGATGGGCAGGGTTCATGAAGGGAAAGCTTCAAAGGCATGGCGCCTTTGTGAGCTTCCCCACACCACTTGCTGCTTTCAGCAACTGGTCCCCACTGGTTCTGCCCCCCACTTTGGACTGAAGAACCGGCGGGAAAAAAAGTGAGGGAGAGAGGTGTGCCCACCTCTGCCAACTACAACCCTCAGGTGGGGGAGGCGCGGTGAAGCACAACTCCGAGTCCTCGCGATCTTGAGAATGGGGGGACCCGACCAATCACTAGAGGTGGCACAATAGGGGGTGTACCCAACCCAGGGAAGGGACCCATTGGTCCCTGCCCTCTACCTACCTGTAACGCCCCCTAAATCTAGTATTTAGGGGGCACCCGGGACCTTGCTTCCTCGGATCAGAAACAACAAGAAAGAAGATGAGAAGGACCGAAGAGCAGTGCAGAGCTAACAAGAGGACGACGTCCACTGACTTGGCCCCATCCCTACTGGCCTGTCTCCCCTCGAACCTGCTCCCGTGGAATCCTGGCAAGTCCTGCAGCCAGCAACCTCAACAAACCCGGAGGACCTGCCTGCCTTCACTTCAAAAGACTTTGTCTCCCGAGAACAGTGGACTGGTTCAACTTGCAACTTCTGGCAGCACCTGGAGACTGCGAATCCAGCCCACTCTGCACCTGCTGAACCCGACCCAAGCGGAAAAAGACCACGAGGAGGTCTCCCCGGTGATTGTGACCCAAGATCCAGAGATCCCAGACCATCCTCAAGATCCCAGTCGACGCCTGCAGCCTCAATCCAGGGGACCCCCTCTACCGCGATCAAGAGCGGTTAAGACTTTCCGACACCAAAAGGCACCACTGCACCCGATGCCCCACAGCCATGTGTGCCACAATCAACGGTGCCTAGCCAACCCAAGACATCCCAACTTACCCCTCGAAGCGGTGGTCGCACCCAGAAGGTCTTTGTCCTTGAGCCTGCAGTGTTTCTGTCGACCGGAGTCTCTCCATAGCAAACAGGGCGCCTGGTGCCAAAACAGCACCCGGCCGCCCCAGTGCCGCTGAGGGTGCACTTTTTGTGCTGACCTATAACCCCAATTGCCCTGTGCTAAACCCTAGAAGCTTTGCTCCCACAGCCGTGTGGCCTGCCTGCTAGCAGCCACCAACCGGAGAACCCCTATCCGCCTTAGGATAACATTGGGCTTCAACACTCTACACCCGGCCGCCCTAGTGCTGCTGAGGGTGGAACCAGAGTGCATCCTTGACCCTGGGGGTGGGGGACCCCTGAGTCTAACTCGGAGTCTAACCTCAGAACCTTAACTCCCACAGTCGATAACTTACCTTTGAACCGATAACCTGTTTTTCCTCCATAGGATAACATTGACAATTTTGGAGTTTTGAAATCTAAAAATATTCTTAAAAAATCGCACGAATAACCAAAACCCATTTACTTACTTGTTTGCAGGAAATGTCCCAGTTCTGAATCTAGGTATCCAGCACGGAGTTAGAAAAGTAACGTGAAAAGTAACTTACCTGTAATTTACTGAAAAAGCCTATTCATTTCAGTGTACTGTATTGACTAAGTATTGCAACCTACCCTGTAAATCAAACAAAGTACGATTCCTATTGCATGTTCAAACTGCTCTACATTCAGCAACTGATTACTGTAAAGTATTTAATGCGTACCTGTGCCAGGCTTGCTTGGTTCTAAAAATAAAACAGTATATATTTTATATACAAAAACAATTGGCCTAGAGTTCAGTTCTTGAGTGTGTGAATTCATTTGCTGACTAAGGGTGTACAACAAATGCTTAACACTGTCCTCTGATACTGCCTTACTGCTCGACCACTCTACCACAAATAGAGAGTAAGGTTCTATCTAACTTTAACCTCTGTCTACCTCTGGTGTCACCTGTACTCTATACACACTATACCTCATTTTGGTGTAGTATATATAGAGCCAGTTTCCTGCACCTGGTAAGTAAGTTCTGATGCTAGGGTACGTAGGGACACTATAGGAAGCTGGCTCTGTATATGATATCATCATTAGGTGGTAATACCGTGCACAGAGTCCAGGGGTTCCCCAAAAGTGTACAGGGCGAAATGTAAAACCCGAAGTAATCTATTAGTGGTAGTGTGGGCGAGCAGCATTAGGCCTAACACAGAAGAGTTTAAGACATTTGTTTCACGCACATGATCAGTAAAGGACTCACGACTCCAGGATATCCAGACCAATTTTATGAAATTATACTTGGTTTGTACTTTAATTTAAGACCCAGGTCTTCGTAATTAAGTAAGTTTGTTTTTAATTAAAACTACTTTTCACTTTAAAAAATCAACACCTAAAAATGTTTTTACACTTTCCAGTGCTATCATACGGGGATAACAATACTACGTTTAACCAGGTGAGTATCAAACTTACAATTTCAATCTTCAGAGTCAATAGTCAGCAAGGGCCAGGAGGCGGATAAGTGCCAAGACTGCACCACCAGCGGCACTGTGGTGTCCGGGTGCAGAGGTCGGCACAATGCTTTCCAATAGAGACTGGGTGCATGGATCTATACTGCGTTCAGGTTAGTAAAACGGTTGCAGGGTGTGAGAAAGTGCCATCTTTCTTGCATGGTATGCCCCCACTTTTTGCTGAATTGCTGACCGTACTTTGACTGAGTGTGCCCTGGACTCCTGCCAATCAGGTGCCCAGGGCCTATGTTCCTTCCCTAAAAACCTCAAACCCAAATTGGCAAACCCTGGCCACATGTCAGCCCCTGGTAAATGGTACCCTAGGTATCCATGGCCTTGTGACCAGGGAAGGCCTCTGAGGGCTGCAGCACTCATTGTGCCACCCTTAGAGGCACTGTACCCTAACACACACACACTGCCCTTGCAGGCTGAGTGTCTGGGTGCAATACATAACAAAGTTGACATGACACACATCCCTGTGTGCCATGCCCACCACCTACTCTGCCCTGGCATACATCAGCCACCCCTCTAGCTGGGTGCCCTATGCCAGTGGTGTGGGCACAGGAGCATGAGCCCTGTGCCCCTACCATAACCAGGTCCATTCCTGGGCACTGTAAATGCAGTGCTGCCATTTAAGAGTACATGGTGCTGGGAGCTCGTCAAACACGAACTCCACAGCACCATAATGGCAACACTGAAGACTGAGAAGAAGTTTGGTATCAAACTTCTCAGCACATTAAACCCGCACTGATGCCAGTGTGGGATTTAATGTACAAAGCGCCACCGAGGACATCTTACAGATGCCCCCTGAAACCTAACCTACAATCCACGTCTTGTTTGGAAGGCAGCCTAGGCTGCCAACCAGCAGACCTGTTACTGGACCCCTGGGTAGGAGAGCCCCCGCTATCCTGGGCCTGCAACAATGCACATCCTGGGCGAGGTGCTAGGTCTCCTCCCCCAGGATGGACAGGGGAAAGCTTCAAAGGCATGCCGCCTCTGAGCTTCTCCAGGCCACTTGCTGTACCCAGCAAACTGGCCCCCACCGGTTCTAATCTCCACTCTGGCGGGAAGACTGGCCTGAAACCCCAAATAAGGACAGGGGATGTGCCAGCCTGCCAACCCCACCCCTCAGGTGGGGGAGGCGAGGTGAAGCACGTCTCCGGGCACTCGCCATCTTGAAGCTAGGAGACCCTGCCCAATCAGAACAAGGCTACTGCCCCCCTCCCACAAGAGAGTGGCAGGATAGGGGGTGTACCCACCCCAGGGCAGTAACCCATTGGTTCCTGCCCTTTACAAACTTGTAACGCCTCTGAATCTAGTATTTAGGGGCACCCTGAACCTTCCTTCCTTAGATTCCAGATTCCGAAAAACAAAGAAGAGCAAGAAGAAAGCAGACCTACCGTGCAGCTGCTAAGAGGAAGACACCAACGGCTTTGTCCCCAGCCCTACCGGCCTGTCGACCCTCGAACCTACTCCTGCTACATCCCGGCACCTCTTGTGGCCAGCAACCTCACAAACCCCGGAGGACCTAGCTACCTTTTGGCTCTAAGCACCTGGGACTCCCATGAGCAGAGGCTCTGCTCAAAACCAGCTTCTAACCCCTGGCATCAGCCCGGAACTGCGAACCCTGCACACCCTGCACCCGCCAAGCCTGACCTGTGCCGGAGTGAACAAAGACCCCGAGGAAGTCCCCCCGGCGACTGTGACCCCGAATCCGGCACCCAAGGATTCACCTCGACGCTCCTGATGACACCTGCAGCCTTAGAACAGCTTCTAACCCCTGGCATCAGCCCGGAACTGCGAACCCTGCACACCCTGCACCCGCCAAGCCTGACCTGTGCCGGAGTGAACAAAGACCCCGAGGAAGTCCCCCCGGCGACTGTGACCCCGAATCCGGCACCCAAGGATTCACCTCGACGCTCCTGATGACACCTGCAGCCTTAGAACCAGGTACCCCCCCCCCCCCCCAAATCCCCCCCCGCCAACCGCGATCAACAGACGGTAAGATTTCCTGACACCAAAAGGCACCCCTGCACCCGGTGCCCTGCGGCCCCCTGTACCCAAATCCTGGGTACCTACCTATCCTCCAACTACCCAACTTACCTCTCGAAGTGGTGGTGGCACCCGAAGAATCTTCGTCCCGAGCTTGCATCCTTTGTTCGTCCCTGAGCTTTCCCATTGAAATCCATTGAGCGCCCTTGCACCCAGCCGCCCAAGTGACCCTGGCAGTGCAACTTCTACTCCTACCTACTTCCCTATTTGCCCTGAGCAAGTGACCAGGAGCCCAGCTCCCACAGCCGTGTGGCCTGCTAGTCAGCAGCCACCAACCAAGGCCCCCCTGCCTCCCATAGGATAACATTGGGCCTAATTCACTCTGAACCTGGCCCCCCCAGTGCCGCTGAGGGTGTAACAACTGTACCAACCTGACCCTGGCAGACCCCTGAGTCTGTGCCCAGAACCTTAACTCTGCCAGTCGAGTACTTACCCAAAAGCCGATAACTCACTTTTCTTCCATAGGGTAACATTGACAAGTTTCTTCTGAAATTTCTTCTAAGTGTGGGGTTTCTTAAATTTAAAATATTCACCTAAAATCAACCGAGTAACGAAAACGCTCACCTGCTATTAGGTGAGATCCCAGTGCTGGATCTTGGTGCTCAGCACTGACCCTGAAAAGTACTCCCAACCGTCCTTAACATTAAGCCAATTTTCAACCATAGGAAATCATTGACTGTTTTTCTGTGAAATTTCTTCCAAGTGTCGATTTTTGCAAACTACAAATATTCTTTTAAAATCGTACCAACTCTGAAAACGTAATTGCTTACCTGTTTTAGATTGAGGTCCCAGTACTGAGCCTAGGAGCCCAGTACTGGATTACAAAAGTAACGAGAACATACCATACCTGTAACTTGAATTTTCTCCCATAGGGAATCATTGAGTTCGAGGCATGTGGGCTGCTGAATTCATATCTGTGCATAAATCGCCGCCTAGTGTTGGGTCCGGATGATTGCACATTGTTGTCCTGGAAGAGTCTTCGAAGTATCACGAGATAGGTGGCTCCTCCCCTGGACTACAGTGCGCATGGGCATCCTCTCCATCCTTAGATTGTTTTTTTCCGCCATTGGGTTCGGATGTGACTATCTTAGCTCAACTTAGGAATACTCAGTTTTAGGCCAAAAGGCCTTTAGTTTTCGTCGGTACAGTTACCGTTCGGTGTCGACTACTAGCTTTAGTGCTCCGCACCCTCTTCCAACTTTCAGACCGGATTGGTCCCAACTTCGAAGCTCGATCGACGATGGAATCGAGGACTCCATTCAAGAGGTGTCAGTTATGCCACGCGAAGTACCCTCATATCGACGTCCACCCGGTCTGTAATAAATGTCTCTCGCCGGATCACGACGAATCGAAATGCATGGCCTGTGCACGGTTCCGATCTAAGAAGACTCTGCGGAATCGACGGGCAGCGAGGCTGGAGGCGCAGCAAGCAGCGCCTGCTCCCACCAACATATTCAGCACCGAGGACGAGGACGCCGAGAGCAATGAAGAAGTAGTCTCTAGCCCCGCTTCAGAACATGATTCCCGATTGGACGACGACGATGAAGTGATCTTTCGACGTGAAGAAACTGTCGATGAGGTAGGAGACTTCGGCGAGGCCTACGGGGCCGAAGAAGACAGCTCTCCCGAGGAGCTAGGCCAATCCGTCGAAACTGAGGCCGAAACTGTACGTCGTCATCAGGCTCCGGTCGAGGGATCGCCTTCGGGCCTTACCCAAGATCAAATACATGGTTCCTCGGCCCCACCTTCCTGTCCGGCCTCGAACACTCTGCAAGAGCCACTATTACCGAAGACGACCGGGTTATTAACCCAAAACCATCCATCGCTCCAGTCCCTTCAAAAACGAAAGTGAAACTGGTGGTGGTCGGATCGAAGGCGTCGAAACCATCCACTGCTCCGACGCCGAAAAAAGTCGTCGGCTCCGACCGTGTACAAAGAGACTTCGGCGCCGAGCTCACCGCAGCGGATGCGGTTGACACCCAGAAAAAGCACGCCCTCGGGCACCGCAAGGCACCGAGACCTTCGGCGCCGACATCGAAGGCCGTATCCTCCGCAGTCAAAATGGCCGCCCCGGCTACGTCAACGCCTAGCGCACTGGCGCCGACTAAGTCCTCGACTACGTCGACTGTCGATACATCCCTTCAGACCAGTGACCCCCTTCCGACAAAAAAGTCAGGGCTGGCCTCGACGTCTACTACTAAGGTGCCCATCAAACCACCATCTTCGTTCACTGTGCAGCAGGTCTCCGCATCTTTGCAACGCATCCGTGACCGGCCAACCCTCCACTCTATCTCGGGTCCCGACACAACCAAACCCTGTAAAGTGCACTCGGAGCCCACCAACATTACGTTTGGGCTGCCACCGGCATCGGCACCGAAACTATTTCAAATTCGGACACGTGTCCTCCACACACAGTCCACCACCTCTGGCCTTGCAGAACAAAACTCTTCGGGGCCACAATTTATCGACGCCGACACTGGCAGGTTAATGCTCCACAAGCGCAAAATAACGCCAGTTAGGGAAGAGGAGCCCTACAAAATTCCTCTTAAACGCAAACTGCCAGCGGAGCAGGAACCAGTGCTCCAAGAACACTTCCAACCCTTCCATCCAGATCCGCAGTCCTTTTCTCCTACCCCTTCCGAATCGGACGCAATACAGGACTATGGCGGGGAGGATACCATCTACCCTGGGGACGTAGATCCTGACGAGCACCTACAAGACCCGGATCAGGCATGGGATGACCCCACAGACCAAAGTGTCGCACCACATACTCAAGATGCGCAACTCTATAACGTAAAAACGTCTCCTACAGAGGACACAGCTGCATTTAATGCCCTCATCGAACGGGCTGCTGCTCATCTTCAGAAAGAACTGTCAAAACTCTGCCCATGTTAAAAGGGGTTCTCAAACCTGCCAAAGACATTTTCAAGGACACCACAAGAGCCCGGGTGTTAAATCCCAGGATTGAAAAAAAATACAAGCCTGCACCCGGTGACCCTAAATACATTAGGGGTCAGTTGCCATTAGACTCCATGGTGGTTGCCAATGCTCGCAAGAGAGCCCACTCACAAACGACTGGTGATGCTCCTCCCCCAGACAAGGAGTCAAAAGTACTAGAAACATCAGGCAAACGCATTGCAGCGCAAGCAGCGAACATCCTGCGCATTGCCAATACACAGGCACTCCTGGCACGTTATGACAGGTCACATTACGACACGCTGGAGTCACTGCTCCAACATCTACCAGATGAGTATAAAGAGTCAGCGGAGCTACTCATTAGAGAAGGACAACTCCTCACTAATGCATCCATAAAATGCGCCCTTGACGCAGCTGACACAGCGGCTAGGGCAATAAACGCAAGCGTCATGCTACGACGCCATGCCTGGTTACGCATCTCAGGCTTCAAACCCGAGATCCAAAACAATATTCTGAACTTACCAGTTAACACAGAATTCTTATTTGGCCCAGACGTTGACACTACCCTAGAAAAAATAAAGAAAGACACTGACACTGCGAAATCAATGGGGGCTCTGCAAACGCAGCAATTTCGTAGTGGCTCCTTTCGTCGCACCGGAAATAGGGGAACAACAAGGGGTCAGGGGTCACAACAGCAGTATGCTAAAAGTGGTGCACAAAGCACCTATGACAAAAACAACAGGGGTGGATATCGTGGATCCAGCACCAAGGGCAGGGGACGTGGCTATGGCAACACCAGGTCCTCTCCAAAGAACAAACAGTGACGCCCTCTCCTTACCCCCCGACCACATAACACCTGTCGGGGGACGACTCCAGCTGGTCCTGCCCGCGTGGAAGAACATCACCACGGACAGGTGGGTCAGGGACATCATCCAGCATGGGTACTGTCTAGAACTAACTTCCACTCCACCCAACATACCACCAAAGCACCGTCCTATGTCAGCCGAACACTTATTCCGAGTCCACAGTCCCCAGAGGTTTGGGAGAGGCTAAAGTTAGATATAACCTTACTTTCTAAAGTGGTAGCTTGGTCGAGCAGTAAGGCAGCATCAGAGGACAGTGTAAAGCATTTGTTGCACACACTCAGTCAGCAAATGGTCTCACACACTCAATAACTGAACTCTAGGCCAATGGTTTATATATAAAAAATATATGCTTGTTTTATTTTAGAACCAACACTTGGCATTAAAATATACTTTCTCAGAATGAGATGCTTTATATAAATACTTTTGCAATATACAATTGACTTTTGTAAACAGTTACAAGTGGTTGCAATAGGCACACTATTTTAACTCAACAATGCATTGAGCTCAATGGAAATTTCAAGTTATTTGTAACAGAATACTTTTAGGATTACTTTTGGAATTCCAGGACTGGATCCTAGATTCTGTCCTGGGTCAGTACTTAGAATCAAGTGATGAAAGTCGACTTAATTACTGTGGTGATTTTTAAACAATATTTAGCTATTTTAAAAGTTGACAGAAAATATTTCAAAGAAAATAGTCAAAGATTCCCTATGGAAGAAAATTCAAGTTGCAGATACAGTATGTTCTCGTTACTTTTGTAATCCAGTACTGGGGACCTAGACTCAGTACTGGGACCTTTATCCAAAACAGGTAAGTAATTAAGTTTTCAGATATTATACGATTTTTAAAGAATATTTAAAGATTGCAGAAATTGACACTTAGAAGAAATTTCACAGAAAAACAGTCAATGATTTCCTATGGGAGAAAATTGGGTTACTGGTAAGTACAGTTGTAAGTATGTTTCAGAGTCAGTGCTGGGCACCAAGATCCAGCATTGGAAGCTCACCTAAGAGCAGGTGAGTATTTTCGTTTTCGTTACTCGGCTGATTTTTGGTGAATATTTTAAGATTTGAAAAGCCCACGCTTAGAAGAAATTTCAGGAAAAAGCCAGTCAATGTTACCCTATGAAGAAAATAGAGTTATCGGTTTGAAGGTAAGTACTCGACTGGCAGAGTTGAGGTTCTGGGCATAGACTCAGGGGTCCCCCAGGGTCAGGTAGGTACAGTTGGTTCACCCTCAGCGACTCTAGGGCGGCCGGATGCAGCAAGAGTTAGGCCCAATGTTATCCTATGAGGGATGGGAGGGCCTTGGTTGGTGGCTGCTGACTAGCAAGCGTCGCGGCTGTGGGAGCTGGGCTCCTGGTCACTTACTCGGGGCAAGTGGGGAAGTAGGTAGGTGTAGAGGTTGCACTGCCAGGGCCACTCAGGCGGCTGGATGAAGGGTGCTTTTGAGCCTTCGGGCGCTCAATTGATTTCAATGGGATATTTCCGGTTTAGAAAAAGACTGCAAGCTCGGGGACGAGGATTCTTCAGGTGCCACCACCACTTCGAGAGGTAAGTTGGAGGATAGGTAGGTACCCCGGGATTGGGCACAGGGGGCCGCGGGGCGCCGCGTGCAGGGGTGCCTTTTGGTGTCAGGAAATCTTACCCTCTGTTGATCGCGGTAGGGGGGGCACCTTGTTCTGAGGCTGCAGGCTTCTTCAGGAGTGTCGAGGGAGGTCCTTGGGTGCCGGACTCTGGGTCACAGTCGCCGTGGGGTCGTCCTCGTGGTCTTAGTTCACTCGGGCACTGGCCAGGCTTGACTGATGCAGCGTGTGCTGGGTTCGCGGTTCCGGGCTGCTGCCAGGGATTAAAATAAGGTTTTGAGTAGAGCCTCTACTCATGGGAGTCCCAGGGGCTTAGAGCCAAAAGGTAGCCAGGTCCTCCAGGGTTTGTGAGGTTGCTGGCCACAAGAGATGCCGGGTTGGAGCAGTAGCAGGTTCGAGGGTCGACTGGCCGGTAGGGCTGGGGCCAAAGCAGTTGGTGTCTTTCTCCTCTTAGCAGCTGCAGGGCAGGTCTTCTTACTTCTTGCTCTTCTTTGTATTCCGGAATCTGGGGAAGTAAGGCTCAGGGTGCCCCTAAATACTAGATTTAGGGGCGTTACAGGTAGGTGAAGGGCAGGGACCAATGGGTCCCTGTCCTGGGGTGGGTACACCCTCTATCCTGTCTCTCTCCTGTGGGAGGGGGGCAGTAGCCTAGTCCTGATAGGGTAGGGCTTCCCATCTTCAAGATGGCGAGAGCCCGGAGATGTGCTTCACCTCGCCTCCCCCACCTGAGGGGTGGGGTTGGCAGGCTGGCACATCCCCTGTCCTTATTTAGGGTTTCCGTCCAAGCTTCCCGCCAGAGTGGGGGGTTGCAGTGGCCTGGGGAAGCTCACAGAGGCGGCATGCCTTTGAAGCTTCCCCCTGCCCATCCTGGGGGAGAAGATTTAGCACCTCGCCAGGATGTGCATTGCTGCAGGCCCAGGAGAGCAGGGGCTCTCCCACCCAGAGGTCTAGCAACATGTCTGCTGTGTGGCAGCCTAGGCAGCCTCAGAGCAGATGTGAATTGTAGGTTAGGTTTAAGGGGGCATCTCTAAGATGCCCTCTGGGGTGCTTGGTACATTAAATCCCACACTGGCATCAGTGTGGGTTTAATGTGCTGAGAAGTTTGATACCAAACTTCTCAGACTTCAGTGTTGCCATTATGGTGCTGTGGAGTTGTTTGACGAGCTCTCGGCACCATGTACTCTTAAATGGCAGCACTGCGCTTACAGTGCTCAGTAATGGACCTGGGTACTGTAAGGGCACAGGGCTCCTGCGCCTGTGCCCACACCATTGGCATAAGGCACCCAGCTAAAGGGTTGCTGATGTATGCCATGTCGACTTTGTTTTGTCTTGCACCCAGACACCCAGCCTGCAAAGGCAGTGTGTGTAAGGGTACAGGGCCTCTAAAGGTGGCACAATGAGGGCTGCAGCCCTTAGCGGCCTTCCCTGGTCACAAGGCCCTGGGTACCTAGGGTACCATTTACCAGGGGCTGACATGTGGCCAGGGTTTGCCAATTTTGGTTTTGTGTGTTTTAGGGAAGGAACATAGGCCCTGGGCACCTGATTGGCAGGAGTCCAGGGCGCACTCAGTCAAAGTACATTCAGCAATTCAGCAAAAAGTGGGGGCATACCATGCAAGAAAGATGGCACTTTCTCACAGTTGCGGACATGGATTCCGCCGAGGCAGTACAGGGGCACAACGTGCCGGTCCGTCCACATCTACCCCAGCAGCATCCACCTCAAAGCCCTCCTAGTCTGTGCTTTCAGGCCCATTCCACGCCAGTGGAAGGCAGAGTTCACCATCACCTGCTCCACTGACGTTCCATCACGTCGGACAGGTGGGTGCTGCAAATCGTCCGAAGGGGCTAGTCCCTCCCCTTCGAGGCGACCCCTCCAGCCATGCCACCGCAGTACCACCGCATTTCTGGGGATCACTTGAATCTTCTGCAGGAGGAAGTTACGTCCCTCTTGGTCAAAGGGGCAATCGAGCGTGTTCCTGGTCCAGAAGTAGGTCATGGTTGTTATAAGCTCCTCTTCATGGAGCGGTTCTGGACTTGGCGCAGTTCCGGGCCTATCCTCCGGAACAGCGGGTCCGGGATATTCAGGCTCTGATTCCCATCTTCCGGCCTCTATCCCGGGTTTTGGTCAGGTTGGTGCTGCGGCTTCTGGGTCTGATGGCCTCCTGCATCCTGTTGGTACATCACGCCAGATGGCGAATGCGGGATCTGCAGTGGGACCTGAAGTTTCAGTGGGCCCAGCATCGGGGCAACCTGTCCGACCAGATCTTGATCTCGGAGGGCACTGCGTGACCGTTGCAGTGGTGGCTCACGGACCACGATTGGGTCAGTGGCAGATCCCTCTCCCTGCCCCAACTGGAGCACGTAGTGGTGACGGATGCGTCCCTCCTGGGATGGGGGGGGGCCACATGGGAGAGGCGGAGATCAGAGGCCTCTGGTTGCCGGCGGAGTCCCGGCTCCATATCAACCTTCTGGAGCTGAGGGCGATCCGAGTTGCACTGAAAGCATTCCTTCCCTCTGTCCGGGGAAGTGTGGTGCAGGTGTTCACGGACAACACCACCGCCATGTGGTACTGCAACAAACAGGGCGGGGTGGGGTCGTGGACCCTTTGTCAGGAGGCTCTGCGCCTCTGGGCATGGCTGGAACATCAGGGCATCACCCTGGTGGTTCAACATCTGGCGGGCTCTCAACGCCAGAGTAGACTAACTCAGCCGCCGGTGCATGATGGATCACGAATGGCGGCTGAACTCGGACGTGGCGCAAGACATCTTTCGGCAGTGGGGAGAGCCTTGGTTAGATCTATTCGCCATCGAAGAGAACGCGCAATGTCAGCAGTTCTGCGCGTTGGAGTTTCCAATGCGGCACTCGCTCGGGGCCGCCTTTCGTCGCGAGTGGAGTTGCGATCTATTGTATGCCTTTCCGCCTATACCACTTCTGCCCAGAGTGCTGAAGTAGATCAGGCGCGACCGAGCCAAAATCATCTTGGTGGCTCCGGATTGGGCAAGAAGGTACTGGTATCCCGAGCTACTCAGTCTGTCGAACGATTCCCCCGATACGACTGCCTCTTCCTCCACACGAACCTGTCCAGTCTCCACCTCCATGTGTGGAGATTGAGCGGCGACAGTTGATGCCATTTGACTTGCCTCCTGAAGTCTGTGATGTGATTCTGGCAGCCAGGCGTCTCTCCACAAAATCGCTATACGCCTGCAGGTGGAACAAATTTGTGGCATGGTGCACAGCAAAGGCTGTGGATCCCCTTTCCGCCCCTCTTTCTGAGGTTCTCCTCTTTCTTCTTTCCATGGCCCAGCAGGGCTCTGCCCTGTGCACTCTTAAAGCTTATCTTTCAGCTATCTCTGCTTTCTTACAGCTTCCTGATCAGCCTTCTCTTTTCAAATCCCCTGTTGTTTCTCGCTTCTTTAAGGGCATTACTCACATGTTTCCTTCGTGTCCCTTTCGTAATGCCTCAGTGGGATTTGAATCTGGTATTGACGTATCTGATGTTTGCTCCCTTTGAGCCACTTCATAATTGTCCCCTTCGTCTGTTGACGCTTAAGACTGCTTTCCTGGTGGCCATCACCTCTGCTAGAAGGGTGAGTGAGCTCCAGGCTCTCTTCTAAGCCTCCTTTCCTTTCTGTCCATCCGGACAAAGTTGTTCTCAGAACTTGTCCTTCCTTTCTTCCTAAGGTGGTGACTGCCTTTCACATCGGGCAGTCTGTTACGCTGCCCAACTTCTTTCTGCCTCTGCATCCCTCGAAAGAGGAGGAGAGGCTCCACCGTCTGGACCCAAAACGGGCGCTGTCCTTCTATCTGGACCGCACCAAGCAGTTCCGGGTGGATGACCAACTCTTTGTCAGCTACGTGGGTGCTAAGAAGGGGCGGGCGGTACACAAACGAACCATCTGTCGGTGGGTCGTTTTGTGTATCAAGGCTTGTTACTCCTTACCTAAAAAAGAACCTGCTGTAGGGCTGAGGGCCCATTCCACTCGGGCCACAGCGGCGACCACTGCCCTGGGCAAGACATTTGCCAGGCAGCAACGTGGGCCTCGCTGCACACGTTCGCCAAACATTTATTGCCTGGACAGCCAAGTCCGGAGAGAAGGCTTCTTTGGCCGTTCTGTTCTCCAGGACTTTCTGGTGTGATCTTGGTTCGCAGACCTACCACCGGGGTTGGTATTGCTGGGGTATCTAGTCTAAGGTGAGGAATCGAACTAACGTGTTCTTTCAGATTAACAAGCTACTTAACTTCGGTAACAATATATCTGTAAGAAACATTAGTTAGATTCCTCACCGACCCACCCATCCTCCCCGTTCTGCGAACCGATATCTAGGGTCGAGGTCATCCCTTTTAGGGCCCTAGAATTTTTTGGCACCAGTGTTGGTCCTGGCGCGGAAAGCTATGTACAAGAACTGACGTCAGTGCGCGAGGGCGGCGTCCAAGTACTCCGATGTCTTCCCGACGATCACGCCGACGACGACGGGCGCGAAGCCGCAGACGACACCTTGCGACGTGCAAGGGTATTGCCGACACATCTTTCCGGATCCAGCCTGACGCCTGGGGATATTCTAAGGTGAGGAATCTAACTAACTAATGTTTCTCACAGATATATCGTTAATGAAGGTAAGTAATTTGTTCTTTGCAACATTTTGAATAGCAGCTAAGACACCACTGGTGCTTCAGGGCTAATATGAGAAACTAATTCCTTTAAGCAAGAGTTACCAGTCATGACCTGAAATGTAGTTGCTGGCGGCAGTCATTTGAATCACTCTCCTTAGGTGCTGATATCTCCTGTAGCTAGCGCCCCACTAGGTTTTATTGATCATTTTGTTTGTCAATTTAAAGTACGCTGACTGCCTAAATTATGTGAGACTGCAATAGCAACTCAGCACGGACAATGTTCATGTAAAGTCACTAACGACATTCAAGTGTGTTACGGATTTGCCCCTGCTTGTGCTTTTAAGCATACTTAAACATCTTTATTTTACCTCTCCACTCTCCCTCACTTTTCATCACTTACAGCGTCAGAGACTTCGAGAGCTTCTCATCCGTCAACAGATTCAAAGAAATACTCTTCGTCAAGAGAAGGAAGCTGCTGCAGCTGCTGCAAATTCCTCCCAGTCTGCATGGAGTGTAGACAACACCAATCAGACCTTTGACCAGATAGGCCGAGGTGTATCGCCTTATCTAGTGGCGCAGGTTTGTGTTTCATTGGCCACAGTGTAATGATTAGATCGGTTAGAACATCGCTGCACCACCTTTTGTTTTACTTCTCTATCGTTGAAGTAATGCATGTGTAGGGTTTTGTGCAAGTGGGTTTGGTAAGGGATGAGGTGCTCTCTTTCCCTCAGAATCAGTTTTTAGAATGTTATGATCATTTTGCATAAATTATGGAGCATGATTCAGGGCAATTTCTCAACTGACATTACTCATTACAAATATTTTTTTGTTTCACTTTAGGACAAAGCTGGGCCTGTGACTCCCACCCCCACTACTGGCAAGGGTCCTTCCTTGTCCCAAACTGGATTTGCACATGATGACAGAATGTCCAGGCCACCTCCTTCAGCGACCCCATCGAGTGTGGACGCTGTCAGCAGGTGCACATTTGCTCTCTGTATGTAGTTTTGTGGGAAGTTAGTCCATTGTAGAAGCAAAGGCATTGTGTTTTGCAATGCAATCCTGATGAGGGCGAAGGGGGTTAAGAATACTAAGACAAATGCTTGAATGTATTTTTAAGAACTAGCTAATTAACCACTCAACAAAAGATTTGGTAGCCAAGAACAGAATAAGAAAGGCAACAACTGTCCAGTTTTCATGCTTGTCTCCAGCTCCCCATATGTGGTTATGCTACTGTAAGAAATTGAATTATGCAGTGAGGTTGTAAGACTTCACCAGGTAATGTCATAATCTCCATCATTCCAGTTAGGTTTCTTTAACAAATCCTTTACCTTAGTCCTGGGTAGTTATGGTAGAGAGAAGTCAAGCTTAGTCAAAGTAGCAAGTGTAAAGCATTTAAAAGTATCAGAACAAAAGGTAAGTAAGAAACATGATACAAAAGTCCAATTTATAAAAATAGAATGTATTTTTACATTAAACTAGATGCCAAAACAGCTAAAATAAATTTCAAAGAAATTGGAGTTATGATTTTTAAAAGATAAGTAAATACTTTTAAGTTACAATAAATCTTTGTAATTGCTGTTGCGGTTCCTGAGCTAACGGCTAGCACAACTACCAGTCCTGGAATTCACACCATTTCCCTTCCGCATTTCTTTGTTCCCTGTTACTGGGAGCACTATACACTTCTAGCAGGGGCGGCAGCATTGTGTGTTTGGTGACAATTGCTGCAGATAGACCGGAAAGACTAACTTTCTATTAAACGTTATCTTAAATCGGAGCTGAGCAATGCGTTAGGTTTAATATAGCGATTAAATAGATACTTTAGAGTAATATCTTAGGTGGTCCCAAATGGAAAGTAGCACTTTTTGCTGTGAAACTCAGTTAGCCAATGGGACCCCCGACCTTGCTGCAGTGAAAACAGCAAGTTTGAGGCATGTGAGCTGTAGATCACATGCTTTGCATAGCCTGCCATCTAGTGTTGGGTCCGGATGTTTGCACTTTATTTTTTCTTTTCTTCGAAGAAGTCTTTCCCAGTCACGAGGTAGGTTACTCCTCCTGATAGTGCGCTTGGACATCTGAAAGAAACACGTTAGTTAGATTCCTCACCTTAGAATATCCCCAGGCGTCAGACTGGATCCGGAAGATTTTTCGTCAGCAATACCCCTTGCGCGTCGCTAGGCGTCGTCTGCGGCTCCGCGTCCGTCGTCGGCGTCGTGCGCCGGAATGACGTCGTCGGAGTACTTAGACGCCGCCCTCGCGCGCTGACGTCAGTTCTTCTTTTTTCCGCGCCAGTAAGCGCAGATCCGGGAGAGCTACCCCTTTAGTCAATTTTTGACTAACTTTTTGATCCTTTTTGATCCTGTCTATCGACACCGGTGCCGGTAGGATGCCTGGGTTTAAAGCCTGTACGGACTGTAGCCGATTGATGTCGGTTACGGACCATCACCGCCGGTGCCTGTACTGTTTGGGCCTCGACCACGACGCGGAGTCGTGCTCGCACTGTAAGGCCCTGACCTCGAAGGCTAGACGGGAGCGGTCCCGTAAGCTTCTCGAGATTCGCCACTCGGCTCCGCGCGCCTCTCGATCCCGGTCCAGGAGGAGGTCCAAGGATCGGTCGCGCAGCCGACGTCACCATCGGTCGTCGGGATCCAAGTCTTCGGGTAAGTCGAAGCATTCCAAGAAGTCCAAGAGGCGACATCGCTCTTCGGACTCCCCTCGCCGGTCGCGCGACTCGGTCGAGGGTCAGGGTGGTTCCACCCCCGCTGCTCCGGCGGAGCCGCAGGCGCCGCGTCCGTCCCCATACCCTCCGGTCCCTGGGACTAACGCGACGCCGGCGGAAGTCAGTGCCTTCCTCTCGGCCATGAGGAACCTGGCTCCGCCGTCGGCGCCCGCTGGTGCGCCTTCGGGCCCCGCGGACCCGACTGGGCTGCCTTGCAAGCCGGCGGCTCCGGCCCCGGCGCCGCAAGCGCCCGAGGGACCCGTTCTCGAGTCCCCGTCGACGCCGGTTGACCTTGTCACTCCTCCACCGGCGTCGACTCCGGTTCCACCGCCGACGTCGACTCCGCTCGACGCCGTGCCCCAGTTTAGTCCCGGTCCGGGCCCGGCGCCGGTCCGGCGTCGATGGACGCCGAGATCGACACCGCTAGAGACACATTTTGTCTAGCGCCCGGCTCCGTTACTTTCTCCTCTACACCAGGAGTCGGATGATGGGGACTACTGGGAGGGATCCGAGGATCCTATGGCCGCTCAGGCCCAACTGTCCCAGGACTGGGCAGATGAACTGGGGGAGGCCAGTGGTCTGGATACCTCGCCAGACACTGGATTCATCTCCTCCGACTGTGGCTTCGGAGGAGGGTGCTGCTTTCTCCGTGGTGCTGCGCAAGGCGGCCGCAGCCCTTGGGCTCGAGCTACCTGCCGTGGCTGTGAGGACGAACGTCCTCACTGAGGTGCTTCAGTCTGCAGCAAGCTCCACTGAGCCTCTGCTGCCATTCAATGAGGCCCTCACTGACGTTCTACAGGGCACCTGGTCCAAGCCCTCCACAGTTCCTCCTGTGGACAGGAACGTTGCCAGGCGCCACCGCCCTGCTCCGGGCGACCCCAGTTTTCTGTCCCAACACCCTACCCCTGAGAGCCTGGTTATCCAGGCCTCCACCTCCCAATCCTCTTTCCCGACCGCCCCGCCGGACCGGGATTCCAAGAGACTGGAGCAGTTTGGCAAGAAACTGTTCTCTTCCCTTAGTTTGGGCCTGCGGTCTTTGAACACCGCTTGTCTCTTGGACCGTTATTCCCACTCTCTGTGGGATGCGGTGGAGGACGCGCTGCCCCTGTGTCCGGAGGAGGTCCAGACACCACTTACCCAGGCTCTGGCCGATGGGAGGGATGCCGCGCGACATGCTATACGTTGTGGGCTTGACACCACGGACTCGCTGGGTAGGGCCATTTCTACCTCAGTGGCGCTTCGACGTCACGCCTGGCTGCGGTCCAAGTCGTTTTCCGGCGATGTCCAGAGCACTCTCATGGGCATGCCGTTTGATGGCTCTCGCCTGTTTGGCGAGAAGGCGGACAGTGCGCTGAACCGCTTTAAGGACTCCCGGGCTACGGCCAAGTCCTTGGGCCTCTCGGCTCCGCGGTCGCAATCTTCCGCTTTTCGCCCCTTTCGTGGCCAAGGAAGGGGTGCCTCCTCACGTGTGCCTAGCCACCAGCCGCAGAACCAGCCTGCGCGCGGTCGCGGACGTGGTTTCCGCCGAGGCGGATCTGGAGGACGACGAGGTCAGCCCACTTCCACCCCGGCAGCATCCGCCTCAAAGCCTTCCTAGTCCGAGCTTTCAGGCCCATTTCACGCCAGTGGGCGGCAGAGTTCGCCATCACCTGCTCCACTGGCGGTCCATCACATCGGACAGGTGGGTGCTGCAAATCGTCCGAAGGGGCTACTCCCTCCCCTTCGAGACGACCCCTCCAGCCATGCCACCGCAGCACCACCGTATCTCGGGGGATCATTTGCATCTTCTCCACGAGGAGGTTTCCGCCCTCTTGGCCAAGGGGGCCGTCGAGCGCGTTCCGAGCCCAGAAGTAGGTCGTTGTTGTTATTCCCACTACTTTCTGGTTCCCAAGAAGGGCAAAGGGGGCCTACGCCCTATCTTGGACCTTCGGAACGTCAATGCCTTCCTCCGGAAGGAAAGGTTCAAGATGTTGACTTTGGCTCAGGTTCTAGCTGCCCTAGACCCCGGAGACTGGATGGTAGCGTTGGACTTGCAGGACGCTTATTTCCACATCCCCGTCCTGCCGGCCCACCGGCGTTACCTGCGGTTCACGGTGGGCCAAGAGCACTTTCAGTTTACCGTGCTCCCCTTCGGCCTTACCAGTGCCCCTCGGGTGTTCACGAAAGTGATGGCGGTGGTCGCAGCTCATCTGCGCAGATCAGGGGTTCCAGTCTTCCCCTATCTCGACGACTGGTTGTTGAAGGCGGGCTCGCCCCAGCCAGTTGTCTCCCACCTCCAGACTACGGCGGATCTCCTGCATTTGCTGAGGTTTTCCATCAACGTGCCGAAGTCACACCTGAGTCCCTCTCAGAAGCTCCTCTTCATCGGAGCGGTTCTCGATTCGGCGCAGTTCCGGGTCTATCCACCGGAACAGCGGGTCCGGGATATACAGGCCCTGATTCCCATCTTTCGGCCTCTATCCTGGGTTTCGGTCAGGCTAGTGTTGCGGCTTCTGGGGCTGATGGCCTCCTGCATCCTACTAGTGCATCACGCCAGGCGGCGCATGCGGGCTCTGCAGTGGGACCTGAAGTTTCAGTGGGCCCAGCATCACGGCAACCTGTCCGACCATGTCTTGATCTCGGAGGGCACTGCACAGCAGTTGCAGTGGTGGCTCACGGACCGTGATTGGGTCATGGGCAGGAGCCTCTCCCTTCCCCAACCGGAGCATGTCGTAGTGACGGATGCGTCCCTCCTGGGATGGGGTGGCCATATGGGAGAGGCGGAGATCAGAGGTCTCTGGTCTCCGGCGGAGTCTCGTCTCCACATCAACCTGTTGGAGTTGAGGGCGATCCGACTTGCACTGAAAGCCTTCCTTCCCTCTGTCAGGGGCAGTGTCGTGCAGGTGTTCACGGACAACACCACCGCCATGTGGTATTGCAACAAACAGGGCGGGGTGGGGTCGTGGACCCTTTGTCAGGAGGCTCTGCGCCTCTGGACGTGGCTGGAACACCAGGGCGTCACCCTAGTGGTTCAACATCTGGCGGGCTCTCTGAACGCCAGAGCGGACGAACTCAGCCGCCGGTGCATGATGGATCACGAATGGCGTCTGAACTCCGAAGTGGCGCAAGGTCTCTTTCAGCAGTGGGGAGAGCCTTGGTTAGATCTATTCGCCACCGAAGAGAACGCGCAATGTCAGCAGTTCTGCGCGTTGGAATTTCCAAGGCGGCACTCGCTCGGCGACGCTTTTCGTCACGAGTGGAGTTGCGGTCTGTTGTACGCCTTTCCGCCTATACCACTTCTGCCCAGAGTGCTGAAGAAGATCAGGCACGACCGGGCCCAAGTCATCTTGGTGGCTCCGGATTGGGCACGAAGGTACTGGTATCCCGAGCTACTCAGTATGTTGACCGATCCCCCGATACGTCTGCCCCTTCGGGAGGATCTTCTGTTGCAGCAGCAGGGGACGGTCCTCCACCCGAACCTGTCCAGCCTCCACCTCCATGCGTGGAGATTGAGCGGCGGCAGTTGATGCCATTCGACTTGCCTCCTGAAGTCTGTGATATCATTCTGGCAGCCAGGCGTCCCTCCACAAAGACGGTATACGCCTGCCGGTGGAACAAATTTGTGGCATGGTGCACAGCAAAGGCTGTGGATCCCCTTTCCGCCCCTCTTTCTGAGGTTCTCCTCTTTCTTCTTTCTCTGGCCCGGCAGGGCTCTGCCCTGGGCACCCTGAAAGGTTATCTTGCTGCCATCTCTGCCTTCTTGCGGCTTCCTGATCAGCCTTCTCTTTTCAAGTCCCCTGTGGTTACACGCTTTCTAAAAGGCATTACTCACACGTTCCCTCCTGTCCCTTTTGTAATGCCTCAGTGGGACTTGAATCTGGTCTTGACATTCCTGATGTGCGCTCCCTTCGAGCCTCTTCACAATTGTCCTCTTCGTCTTCTGACTCTTAAGACTGCTTTTCCGGTAGCCATCACCTCGGCTAGACGGGTGAGTGAGCTCCAGGCTATATCTTCAAATCCTCCTTTTCTGTCTGTTCATCCGGACAAGGTTGTCCTTCGGCCTCGTCCCTCCTTTCTTCCGAAAGTGGTGACTCCATTTCATCTTGGGCAGTCTGTCACCTTGCCCACCTTCTTTCCGCCTCCGCATCCTTCCAAAGAGGAAGAGAGGCTCCACCGTCTGGACCCAAAACGTGCGCTCTCCTTTTATTTGGACCGCACAAAGCAGTTCCGGGTGGACGACCAACTTTTCGTTGGATACGTGGGTGCTAAGAAGGGGAAAGCTGTGCACAAACGGACCATCTCTCGGTGGGTCGTTTTGTGCATCAAAATTTGTTACTCTTTGGCATAAAAGGACCCTCCTGTTGGGCTGCGCGCCCATTCTACTCGGGCCACAGCGGCTACTACTGCCTTGGGACGGGGAGTCCCTTTGCAGGACATCTGTCAGGCGGCGACGTGGGCTTCGCTACACACGTTTGCCAGGCATTATTGCCTTGACAGCCAAGTCCGGAGGGATGGCTTCTTTGGCCGTTCTGTCCTCCAGGACTTTCTGGTGTGATCTTGGTTCGCAGACCCACCACTGGGGATGGTATTGCTTGGGTATCTATTCTAAGGTGAGGAATCTAACTAACGTGTTTCTTTCAGATGAACAAGTTACTTACCTTCGGTAACGATGTATCTGTAAGAAACATTAGTTAGTTAGATTCCTCACCG
Organism: Triturus cristatus; assembly: GCF_964204655.1. Classification (NCBI taxonomy): domain Eukaryota; kingdom Metazoa; phylum Chordata; class Amphibia; order Caudata; family Salamandridae; genus Triturus; species Triturus cristatus. Next base: position 48,914,976 of record NC_140586.1, on the reverse strand, counting down.
ACCCACCCATCCTCCCCGTTCTGCGAACCGACATCTAGGGTTAAGGTTATCCTTTTCAGGCCCCTAGATTTTATTTTTGGCACCAGTGTCGGTCTTTGCATGGCTCTGCGTTCCTGGCGCAGAAGGCTATGTACAAGAACTGACGTCAGCGCGCGAGGGCGGCGTCTAAGTACTCCGACGTCATTCCGGCGCACGACGCCGACAATGGACGCGGAGCCGCAGACGACGCCTAGCGACGCGCAAGGGGTATTGCTGACGAAAAATCTTCCGGATCCAGTCTGACGCCTGGGGATATTCTAAGGTGAGGAATCTAACTAATGTTTCTTACAGATACATCGTTACCGAAGGTAAGTAACTTGTTCATCGACTCCATTGTTAGATTGTTTTTTTCCGCCATCGGGTTCGGATGTGAATTGCTGCGCTCCGGTTCGGCACCATTTCTCGGCTTCCCATTGACGCTTAATCCACTACCCTTGACGGAATTGTTTCTCGATCGCGTTCCCCATTCTCTGTGTATCGTTTCAACTCAAAGGTCTTTGATCGGTAAACTCTTGGAGGGCCGTTGGGCCTACCCACGTTGGGCTCGCTATCAATCGATGGAACGGACTCCATTCAAGCTCTGTCCCGGGTGTCGCGCAAAGTTTCTGCGCACCGACTTGCATGAAGTGTGCAACCTCTGCCTATCCCCGGAATATGCCGAACAAGACTGCGCCCCGTGCCGATCGTATCGATCCAAGAAGACGCTCCGTGACCATCTGGCTCGACGTCACGAAATGCAACATCAAAGTGGCTCCGCACCGGACATCTTCGGTGAAGATTCCGACCGAGAAGAATTCCACGCTCAAGGAGTTGAAGAAGCAGCAGAGCAGATCTCCTTGTACAAGGCCGACTCCGACATGGAAGAACAGGAGCAAGTTACACCGGGTCAGCGTACCGTGAGTACAGAAACCCCCTTACCCCAGCACTACAAGAAGAAAAGAGCTCCGGTCCCTCCTCTGCCCTCGGACCAAGGTCAGCACTGAGAAAAAGTTTAGGACGTCCCGCCCGGCGCCAAAACACTAGGAAAAGCCTTCCGGCTCGAGTCGGTGCCATGCCGGAGCCGAGCCGAAACCTTTGGCATCGAAACCAAAACATGTCTTGGTGACCATTCCCTCGCTACCGAAGAGTAAAGCTTCAAGACTCCATCAAAAGAGCCTTGCTTCGACGTTCTGCTTCCTGATCTAAAACAAAAAGAACTGGTCATACACCCAGACACTGGACACATTCATGCCAAATTGCAAGAGAAGAGGAAAATGGGCCTACAGGAGGACTACCACATTCCTTTAAAGAGAAAGAATGTGGGTACTAACCCTTCTCCACCTTACATTCCACCTCCTTCACCCACTGATCCAAATTTGCTCATCACACCCACAAATTCTCTACCACCACTTTCAACTGACCCACAGCATGAAGGGGATGGGGATGAAAATAGGCCACAGGACATTAATGACCCATGGGAGGATTATGACACTGATCCGAACACTGATGATAATCCGGATCTATATTCTTCCAAACCCTCACCACCCGATGACAACATGGGATACATAGCGCTACTTAACTGGGCTGCTCATTATCATGGGGTGGAGTTACACAAAGGCTCTTGAAGATTTCTTGTTCGAAACCTTCAGGTTCGAGGCATATGAGCTGCAGATCACACACTTAGGAGAAGATCGCCATCTGGTGTTGGGCTCGGATGATTGCAGGTTGTTGTTGTCTTCGGAAGAAGCCTTTTGGTCACGAGATAGGTGACTCCTCCTCTGGACAACAGTGTGCATGGGCATCCACTCCATCCTCAGATTGTTTTTTTCCGCCATTGGGTTCAGATGAACTTTTCCACTCCGGCTGAAAACTTTTAAATCCAGCTTGCGAAACCAAACAACCTTTACAACTCGACGTCGAAATCCAATCGGACCGGTTCCGGATACGGCTCATGGAAAGGACACCTTTTAAAAAATGCCCCCAATGTGGAGCAAAGTTCCCCCACAGTGACCACCACGAGGTCTGCAACCTGTGCCTCTCGCCGGAACATAACGAATCCAACTGTCCAGCCTGCGCCGCATTCCGTTCCAAGAAAACCATCCGGGACCGAAGAGCTCGACGCCATATCATGGCCAGACCAGCTCCAGAACCAGAGGACATCTTTGCCCAGGATGTCCCGGAAGACGACTCCAAAGACCTCCAAATCGTATCCGAAGCGGACGATTCTGATGACCTCATCACTCCGGGGCAACGAGTGAGTACCAGTGCCCCTACCCCAACCCCCCAAAAAATGACATTGGTCAAGACTCCGCCAGCTGGCCCCAGTCGTGACCGAAAATAGTCTTCAGAAGCCTCGGGCCCGGCTCCGAAGAAATATAAGCCTGCATTTGGCTCGGGCTCGAGCAAACCTCATGTCATTGTGCCCACAATACCTTCGGCACCGAAGACTCAACCCCTCTCGGCACCGAAGCAGAGTCCGAGACCACCGAGGCCGAAATCTCCACCGGCACCAAAACGTTCTTCGGCACCGAAATCTCCGCCTGCACCGAAACCATCCTCAGTACCGAAAAAAGTCCACAAAGACTCTACCGATCACCCAAAACACAGATCGGAACCGAAAAAGTCGGCGCCAAAGCCACTTTCGGACAATGAAGAACTTTTTCGCCCGGATCCCACGCAAAAAAGGATTTATATCAATCCAAAAACCGGACATGTCACCGCTGTGGCAATCTGAAAGAAACACGTTAGTTAGATTCCTCACCTTAGAATATCCCCAGGCGTCAGACTGGATCCGGAAGATTTTTCGTCAGCAATACCCCTTGCGCGTCGCTAGGCGTCGTCTGCGGCTCCGCGTCCGTCGTCGGCGTCGTGCGCCGGGATGACGTCGTCGGAGTACTTAGACGCCGCCCTCGCGCGCTGACGTCAGTTCTTCTTTTTTCCGCGCCAGTAAGCGCAGATCCGGGAGAGCTACCCCTTTTAGTCTTTTTTGACTAAATCTTTTTGATCATTTTTGATCCTTGTCTGTCGACATCTGGTGCCGGTAGGATGCCTGGGTTCAAGGCTTGCGAGGATTGCCATCGACTGATGTCGGTGACCGATCACCACCGCCGGTGCCTCTACTGTTTAGGCCCCGACCACGACGCGGAGTCGTGCAACGACTGCCAGGCCCTGACTTCGAAGGCTAGGCGGGAGCGGTCCCGCAAGCTTCTCGAGCTTCGCCACTCGGCTCCGCGTCGTGCGCGATCCCGGTCCAGGAGGAGGTCCAAGGATCGCTCGCCATCGATCGTCCGGCTCCAAGTCGTCGGGTAAGTCCAAACGCTCAAAGAAGTCCAAGAGGCGACACCGCTCTTCGGACTCCCCTCGCCGGTCGCGCGACTCGGCCGAGGGTCAGGGTGGTTCCACCACCGCGGCTCCGGCGGAGCCGCAGGCGCCGCGTCCGCCCCCATACCTTCCGGTCCCTGGGACTGACGCGGCGCCGGCGGAGATCAGTGCCTTCCTCTCGGCCATGAGGAGCCTGGCCCCGCCGTCGACGCCCGCTGGCGCGCCTTCGGGCCCCGCGGACTCGACTGGGCGACCTCGCCTGCCGGCGGCCACTCCGGTCTCGACGCCGCAGGTCCCCGCGGGGCCCATGCCTGGGCCCCCGTCGCTGCCGGTTGACCTAGTCACTCCACCGGCGCCGGCGACTGAACCACCGACGCCGCCACCGTCGCCGCCGGCGCACACGCCTACACCTCCGGCGCCGACGACGCCTTTGGCGCCGACACCGCCCCAGTTTAGCCCTCCTCCGGACCCGGCGCCGCAACGGCGTCGACCGACGCCGCATCCGACGCCGCTTGAGTCCTACCATCTCTACAGTCCGGTTCCGATCGTTTCTCCTGTTTATCAGGAATCGGAAGAAGGGGGCCACTGGGAGGGGTTCGAGGACCCTATGGCTGTTCAGTCACAGCTTTCTCAGGACTGGGCAGATGAACTGGGGGAGGCCAGTGGGCTGGACACCTCGTCAGACACTGGATTCACTTCTCCTCCGACCGTGGCTTCGGAGGAGGGTGCAGCATTTTCTGTGGTGCTGCGCAAGGCGGCCGAGGCCCTTGGGCTCGAGTTGCCTGCCGTGGCTGTAAGGACTAACATCCTCACTGAGGTGCTTCAAACCTCAGCAAGCTCCACTGAGCCTCTGCTGCCGTTCAATGAGGCCCTCACTGACGTTCTGCAGGGCACCTGGTCCAAGCCCTCCACAGTCCCTCCTGTGGATCGGAACGTTGCCAGGCGCCACCGCCCTGCTCCGGGCGACCCCAGTTTCCTGTCCCAACACCCCACCCCCGAGAGTCTGGTTATCCAGGCCTCTACCTCCCAATCCTCCTTCCCGACCGCTCCGCCGGACCGGGATTCCAAGAGACTCGAGCAGTTTGGCAAGAAACTGTTCTCGTCCCTTAGTTTGGGCCTGCGGTCCTTGAATACCGCCTGTCTCTTGGACCGTTATTCCCATTCCCTGTGGGATACGGTGGAGGACGTGCTGCCCCTGTGTCCGGAGGAGGTCCGGACACGTCTTAACCAGGCTTTGGCCGATGGGAGGGATGCAGCACGGCACGCCATACGATGTGGGCTTGACACCACGGACTCGCTGGGTAGAGCGATTTCCACCACGGTGGCGCTCCGCCGCCACGCCTGGATGCGGTCCACGTCCTTTTCCGGGGATGTCCAGAACACCCTCATGGACATGCCTTTTGATGGCACTCGCCTTTTTGGTGAGAAGGCGGACAGTGCGCTGAACCGCTTTAAGGACTCCCGGGCTACGGCCAAGTCCTTGGGCCTCTCGGCTCCGCGGGCGCACACCTCCGCTTTTCGCCCCTTTCGTGGCCAAGGAAGGGGCGCCTCCTCACGTCCGCAAAGCCACCAGCCGCAGAACCAACCTGGTCGCGGACGTGGTTTCCGCCGTGGCGGAAATGGAGGCCGACGTGGTCAGCCCACTTCCACCCCGGCAGCATCCGCCTCAAAGCCCTCCAAGTCCGAGCTTTCAGGCCCATACCACGCCAGTGGGCGGCAGAGTTCGCCATCACCTGCTCCACTGGCGGTCCATAACATCGGACAGGTGGGTGCTGCAAATCGTCCGAAGGGGCTACTCCCTCCCCTTCGAGACGACCCCTCCAGCCATGCCACCGCAGCACCACCGTATCTCGGGGGATCATTTGAATCTTCTCCGCGAGGAAGTTTCGGCCTTCTTGGCCAAGGGGGCCGTCGAGCGCGTTCCGAGTCCAGAAGTAGGTCGTGGTTGTTATTCCCACTACTTTCTGGTTCCCAAGAAGGGCAAGGGGGGCCTACGCCCTATCTTGGACCTCCGGAACGTCAATGCCTTCCTTCGAAAGGAAAGGTTCAAGATGCTAACGTTGGCTCAGGTTTTAGCTGCCCTAGACCCTGGAGACTGGATGGTAGCGTTGGACTTGCAGGACGCATATTTCCATATCCCCGTCCTGCCGGCCCACCGGCGTTACCTGCGGTTCACGGTGGGCCAAGAGCACTTTCAGTTTACCGTGCTCCCCTTCGGCCTCCCCAGTGCCCCTCGGGTGTTCACGAAAGTGATGGCGGTGGTCGCAGCTCATCTGCGCAGATCAGGGGTTCCAGTCTTCCCCTATCTCGACGACTGGTTGTTGAAGGCGGGCTCGCCCCAGGCAGTCGTCTCCCACCTCCAGACTACGGCGGATCTCCTGCATTTGCTGGGGTTTTCCATCAACGTGCCGAAGTCACACCTGAGTCCCTCTCAGAAGCTCCTCTTCATCGGAGCGGTTCTCGATTCGGCGCAGTTCCGGGTCCATCCACCGGAACAGCGGGTCCGGGATATACAGGCCCTGATTCCCATCTTTCGGCCTCTATCCTGGGTTTCGGTCAGGCTAGTGTTGCGGCTTCTGGGGCTGATGGCCTCCTGCATCCTACTAGTGCATCACGCCAGGCGGCGCATGCGGGCTCTGCAGTGGGACCTGAAGTTTCAGTGGGCCCAGCATCACGGCAACCTGTCCGACCATGTCTTGATCTCGGAGGGCACTGCACAACAGTTGCAGTGGTGGCTCACGGACCGCGAGTGGGTCAAGGGCAAGAGCCTCTCCCTTCCCCAACCGGAGCATGTCGTAGTGACTGATGCGTCCCTCCTGGGATGGGGTGGCCATATGGGAGAGGCGGAGATCAGAGGCCTCTGGTCTCCGGCGGAGTCTCGTCTCCACATCAACCTGTTGGAGTTGAGAGCGATCCGGCTTGCACTGAAAGCCTTCCTTCCCTCTGTCAGGGGAAGTGTCGTGCAGGTGTTCACGGACAACACCACCGCCATGTGGTATTGCAACAAACAGGGCGGGGTGGGGTCGTGGACCCTTTGTCAGGAGGCTCTGCGCCTCTGGACATGGCTGGAACACCAGGGCGTCACTCTGGTGGTTCAACATCTGGCGGGCTCTCTGAACGCCAGAGCAGACGAACTCAGCCGCCGGTGCATGATGGATCACGAATGGCGTCTGAACTCCGAAGTGGCGCAAGGTCTCTTTCAGCAGTGGGGAGAGCCTTGGTTAGATCTATTCGCCACCGACGAGAACGCGCAATGTCAGCAGTTCTGCGCGTTGGAATTTCCAAGGCGGCACTCGCTCGGCGACGCTTTTAGTCACGAGTGGAGTTGCGGTCTGTTGTACGCCTTTCCGCCTATACCACTTCTGCCCAGAGTGCTGAAGAAGATCAGGCACGACCGGGCCCAAGTCATCTTGGTGGCTCCGGATTGGGCACGAAGATACTGGTATCCCGAGCTACTCAGTATGTTGACCGATCCCCCGATTCGTCTGCCCCTTCGGGAGGATCTTCTGTCGCAGCAGCAGGGGACGGTCCTCCACCCGAACCTGTCCAGCCTCCACCTCCATGCGTGGAGATTGAGCGGCGGCAGTTGATGCCATTTGACTTGCCTCCTGAAGTCTGTGATATCATTCTGGCAGCCAGGCGTCCCTCCACAAAGTCGGTATACGCCTGCCGGTGGAACAAATTTGTGGCATGGTGCACAGCAAAGGCTGTGGATCCCCTTTCCGCCCCTCTTTCTGAGGTTCTCCTCTTTCTTCTTTCTCTGGCCCGGCAGGGCTCTGCCCTGGGCACCCTGAAAGGTTATCTTGCTGCCATCTCCGCCTTCTTGCGGCTTCCTGATCAGCCTTCTCTTTTCAAGTCCCCTGTGGTTACACGCTTTCTCAAAGGCATTACACACACGTTCCCTCCGGTCCCTTTTGTAATGCCTCAGTGGGACTTGAATCTGGTCTTGACATTCTTGATGTGCGCTCCCTTCGAGCCTCTTCACAATTGCCCTCTTCGTCTTCTGACTCTTAAGACTGCTTTTCTGGTAGCCATCACCTCGGCTAGACGGGTGAGTGAGCTCCAGGCTTTATCTTCAAAGCCTCCTTTTCTGTCTGTTCATCCGGACAAGGTTGTCCTTCGGCCTCGTCCCTCCTTTCTTCCTAAAGTGGTGACTCCATTTCACCTTGGGCAGTCTGTCACCTTGCCCACCTTCTTTCCGCCTCCGCATCCTTCCAAAGAGGAAGAGAGGCTCCACCGTCTGGACCCAAAACGTGCGCTCTCCTTTTATCTGGACCGCACAAAACAGTTCCGGGTGGACGGCCAGCTTTTTGTTGGGTACGTGGGCGCTAAGAAGGGGAAAGCTGTGCACAAACGGACCATCTCTCGGTGGGTCGTTTTGTGTATAAAACTTTGCTATTCCTTGGCTAAAAAGGACCCTCCTGCTGGGCTGCGCGCCCATTCTACTCGGGCCACGGCGGCGACTACTGCCTTGGGACGGGGAGTCCCTTTGCAGGACATCTGTCAGGTGGCGACGTGGGCTTCGCTACACACGTTTGCCAGGCATTATTGCCTTGACAGCCAAGTCCGGAGGGATGGCTTCTTTGGCCGTTCTGTCCTCCAGGACTTTCTGGTGTGATCTTGGTGCGCAGACCCACCACCAGGGATGGTATTGCTTGGGTATCTATTCTAAGGTGAGGAATCTAACTAACATGTTTCTTTCAGATGAACAAGTTACTTACCTTCGGTAACGATGTATCTGTAAGAAACATTAGTTAGTTAGATTCCTCACCGACCCACCCATCCTCCCCGTTCTGCGAACTGACATCTAGGGTTAAGGTTGTCCTTTCAGGCCCCTAGATTTTATTTTTGGCACCAGTGTCGGTCTTTGCATGGCTCTGCGTTCCTGGCGCGGAAGGCTATGTACAAGAACTGACGTCAGCGCGCGAGGGCGGCGTCTAAGTACTCCGACGTCATCCCGGCGCACGACGCCGACGACGGACGCGGAGCCGCAGACGACGCCTAGCGACGCGCAAGGGGTATTGCTGACGAAAAATCTTCCGGATCCAGTCTGACGCCTGGGGATATTCTAAGGTGAGGAATCTAACTAACTAATGTTTCTTACAGATACATCGTTACCGAAGGTAAGTAACTTGTTCTACAAGAAAAGGAAGCTGGACACAACACCTCCTCCAGCTCCCGTAAAGAAGAAGGACTTTGCCACCTCACCCATTCGTCCTTCCTCTCCTATATTACCTCTCATCCCACCCCCTCTGCCCCCACCTCCTTCTCCTCTGCCATCTCCTTCACATACACCACCTCCACAGGATGATGATGATGATTTAGGGGGAGGGGGAGACCCGGATGACCTTAATGATCCTACTGATCCTAATGATCCTTTTACACTCCCGGATACGGCACCCTTAGATGACTGGGCTTACCCTTTACCTGATATTCCTGATCCCACTACATACCCCTCCAAACCTTTCCCTCCTGATGACCATTTAGGGTTTGGACCGCTCATAAACAGGGCGGCACTGTTCCATGGCGTCACCATCCACACAGATACACCTGAAGAGGACTTTCTCCTCGACACATTTAAGCAGTCGCAAAAATCTGTTCAGATCTTGCCCATGATTAAGGGAGTGATGAAACACGCCACTGAGGTTTTTAAAGACCCTGTTAGAACTAGGGTTCTTAACCCCCGAATTGGAAAAAAAATATAGACCGGCCCCACAGGATCCCGCGTACATTAAGGCGCAGCTCCCTCTAGACTCTTTAGTCGTGTCAAACTCAAGAAAGCGGGCTAACATCCCAAACAACAGGAGACACACCGCCCCCAGACAAAGAGTCCAAGCTCTTAGAGGCCTCGGGCAAAAGGGTTGTTGCACAAGCTGCTAACCACTGGCGTGTTGCCAACACACAAGCCCTATTGGCCCGATATGATGGGGCTCCTTATGATCAGCTAGAAGATCTTTTACAACACCTGCCTGATCAGTACAAATCCCAGGCCAATGACCTCATTCAAGAGGGAAAGCTAATATCTAATGCCTCAATCAAATGTGCACTAGACGCAGCGGACACCGCCTCTAGGGCGGTCAACACAAGCGTATTACTTAGACGCCACGCATGGCTACGTATTTCCGGCTTTAAGCCGGAAGTACAAACAACCATTCTTGCTCAACCATTCAATCAGGAGCAACTATTTGGACCCGCAGTCGACACTGCACTAGAGAAGATGAAGAAAGATAACGAGACTGCTAAATCAATGGGAGCATTACAGTCTCCACAACCCCGAGGCTCCTTTCGACGCTCCTTTTACAGGGGAGCCCCCAAAAATGTGGGAACAGACACCTCTTCCACTTTCAAAACCTCCGGACAAACATCCCCTAACAGGGGATATTTTAGAGGAGGATATAGGGGAAACAATACCAAGGGCCGCGGACGGGGCAACACCAACACCCACACCTCTCCAGCCACTAAACAGTGACTTGCCCCCACTCCCCCAGACCATTCCACTCCAGTCGGGGGAAGACTCCAACAGTTCCTACCTGTCTGGAATTCCATCACAACAGACAAGTGGGTAAGACAAATTATCCAGTTTGGCTACTGCCTCGAACTCACAAACACACCCCCCCCACACATACCACCCAAACACCGTCCAATGTCACCACACCATCTTACACTCCTCAAACAGGAAATTCGGTCCTTGCTTCAAAAACACGCAATAGAACCAGTTCCACTCCAACATCAGGGTACAGGAGTATATTCTCTATACTTCCTCATTCCCAAAAAGGACGAGACTTTAAGACCCATACTCAACCTCAGACTACTAAACCAGTGCATACACTCAGATCACTTCCATATGATCACTCTCCAACAAGTCCTCCCACTACTTCAACAAGGCGACTTCCTTGCCACATTGGACCTCAAGGACGCATACTTTCACATCCCTATGCATCCCGCTCACAGGAAGTATCTACGATTTGTGGTAGACGGGCAGCATTATCAGTTTACAGTTCTCCCATTCGGAGTAACAACCGCACCCAGGGTTTTCACCAAATGCTTAGCAGTAGTGGCAGCACATCTCAGGAGACAACAAATCCATGTCTTCCCCTGTTGGTGGACAGTCGCTCACTTCGTTCACTGAAATGTTGGAACACCATCAACCTGTCCAAAGGGCGACTGTTCTTAGAGCCTCTTCCACAAGTAGTGCTGACCACTGACGCATCTCTCACGGGGTGGGGAGCCCACCTCCTTCAACACACCACTCAGGGCAGATGGACCACTCAACAAAAACTGCTCCATATCAATCACCTAGAACTTCCAGCAGTGTTCCTAGCACTGAAATCCTTTCAAGTACATCTAAAGAACAAAACTGTCCTCATCCGCACAGACAACATGACGACAATGTATTACATACAAAAGCAGGGGGGGACACATTCTCTCCAACTGTCCCAACACCTTCCAGGGATTCACAACCACGTTGCCGATCTCCTAAGTCGCCAGACACAGCAAATCCACGAATGGGAATTACACCCCAAAGTCCTATTCCCATTCTTCCAAAAATGGGGCCAACCAGACATAGACCTGTTCGCCACTCACGAAAACGCAAAATGCCCAACCTTCGCCGCCAGGTTTCCACACCCACAGTCGAAGGGCAATGCAATATGGATGAACTGGTCAGGCAGATTTGCATACGCTTTTCCGCCTCTCCCACTCATTCCATTTGTGGTACGCAAGCTCAAACAACAGTCGCTAAAACTGATCCTAGTAGCTCCCGCTTGGGAACGTCAACCCTGGTTCACCACACTTCTGGAACTATCGCTAGTTCCACATCAAAAATTGCGCCTCTCCCCGGCTCTATTAACCCAGAACCATGGAGAAATCAGACACCCAGATCTACAGACACTGAACTTGGCAATCTGGCTCCTGAAGTCTTAGAGTTCGGTTACCTCAACCTCCCACCAGACTGTATGAATATCATAAAAGAAGCTAGAAGACCTACTACTAGGGCGTGTTATGCTGCAAAATGGAAAAGATTTGCCGTTTACTGCGCTAACAATGATATACGTCCACTGGATGCTTCCATCCAAAACATTATTTGCTATTTACTACACTTGCGAAGATGCAAATTAGCGTATTCCTCCATACGTCTACACCTAGCGGCCTTAGCAGCCTACTTGCAAAATAGACAACACCTGTCCCTCTTTAAGGTACCAGCCATCAAAGCATTTATGGAAGGTCTTAAAAGGATTATTCCTCCAAGATTACCACCTTCCCCAGTGTGGAATCTCAATATTGTTCTAACAAGGCTCATGGGTCCCCCATTTGAACCTATGCATAAATGCGAACTGCAGTTCCTAACATGGAAAGTGGCTTTCCTTATCGCAATCACATCCCTGCGAAGGGTAAGTGAAATACAAGCCTTAACTCTTGAAGAACCATTCCTACAACTACATCGTAACAAAGTGGTTCTTAGGACAAACCCGAAATTCCTCCCTAAAGTCATTTCCCCTTTCCATCTTAACCAATCAGTCGAGCTGCAAGTCTTCTTCCCTAATCCAGACTCAGTAGCTGAGAGGGCCCTTCATACCTTGGATGTTAAAAGAGCCTTGCTTTATTACATCGACAGAACCAAACCTTTTCGCAAAACCAAACAGCTGTTTGTTGCTTTCACTCCACCACATAAAGGCAACCCCATTTCCAAATCGGGTATAGCCAGGTGGATAGTTAAATGTATCCAAATATGTTACCAAAAAGCTAAACGCACTCTTACAGTTCCCCCTAGGGCGCACTCCACGCGTAAAATAGGGGCTTCCATGGCATTCTTAGGGAACATTCCCTTAGAAGATATTTGCAAAGCAGCCACATGGTCTACCACACACACCTTCACTAAACATTACTGTGTTGATGTGCAATCCAAACAACAAGCTTCAGTAGGCCAATCTGTCCTAAAAACTCTATTCCAAACTGCTGCAACGGATACAGGTGACCACCGCTAGGGGAGACACTGCTATATAGTCTATCCTAAGTGTGTGATCTGCAGCTCATATGCCTCTAACGGAATATGCTACTTACCAGTATGCATCTGTTCTTGGCATGTAGAGCTGCAGAGCCACACACGCCCACCCGCCTCCCCGGGACCTGTATCTGTTCCAGCATTGTCTTAATTAGACACTACACATGGACATCCTTTCTCTTTATTCTTATACACTCCATTTCCCATCATGGCGAAAAACAATCTGAGGATGGAGTGGATGCCCATGCACACTGTTGTCCAGAGGAGGAGTCGCCTATCTCGTGACCAAAAGGCTTCTTCCGAAGACAACAACAACCTGCAATCATCCGAGCCCAACACCAGATGGCGATCTTATCCTAAGTGTGTGGCTCTGCAGCTCTACATGCCAAGAACAGATGCATACTGGTAAGTAGCATATTCCTTCCTCTCAGAGAGCTACTCACACATTACCAATGCTCAAAGGGATGGTTAAGCATACAGACGAGATCTTTAAAGATCCTGTGAGGGCGAGAACTATTACACCTAGGGTTGAGAACAAGTATAAGCCAGCACCTACTGACCCCACTTACATCAATGGTCCGCTTCCTTTACACTCTCCTATAGTTTCCAACGCTTGCAAAAGAGCAAACTCACAAATCACAGGAGAGGCCCCTCCTCCTGATGAGTCAAAAGTAATCAATGCCTAGGGCAAGAAAGTAGCGTCGCAAGCAGCCAAGCATTGGTGCATTGCTAATAGCAAGCTTTATCAGCTCGCTACAACAGCGCTCATTACGATGAGCTAGAGAAATTGATGCAATTTCTGCCCGATGAGCACAAATCCAAGGCCAATGACCTTATTCAGGAGGATAAATTAATTTTGCAGCGTGAATCTTTCTGGATTCACTATGCTGTGCATTATTCCGCCATCTAGTGGTTGGGTCCGGAATTGTAGTATTTTTTTCGTGGTCCAGGTGGGCGTCGACATACCACCATTTGGTGTCCTTCGTGACGTCGACGTGCTTCCTGTGGAAGCTCCCACCTTCGGTCGCCATCTTCAGATTCTTTTTTCGGCCATTGAGTCTGGATCTTTGCCGAAAAGTTCCAGAGTTTTGGAAGAGGAATCAAGGAAAATCGACGAAAATCAAGTTTTTCAGCTACAGGTCAGGTAACCGGAGCGACAAGGAAGAAGGCTTACGACCAAAACCAATGGAGAATGCGCTCCCAGGGGGCTTCCTGAGCGTGGAGATGAACAAGACACCGTTCACATTTCGCACCAATTGCTACTACATGTACACCCAGAAGGATCAACATCCAGTCTGCAACCTCTGCCTGCCGCTCGACCACAGCAGCGAAGACTGCAACTCGTGCTCGCCGTTTACACCCAAGACCCTCAGAGTAAGGGAGAGGCAGAGAAGGGTGAAACACAACATGCAGGGGCAAGGGCAACCTCCATCGCTCCAAGACTTGGGTCTCTACAGTGGAGAGGAGGACAACATCGCAGAAGGACCGGAGGACTGCTCGGTCGTCGAGTTCCATAAGAAGACGTCGAAGGGGGTAAGAAACTCGTCGGCCCCTAAACACTCGAGCGACACTCGAAAGGGTGAAGCTAAAACCCCGAGCGACACTTGTAAAAGTGAAGCTAAGTCCTCGAAGGGAGCTCTGCCGCCGAAACACTCGACGAACGCAACAGCTACCAGGGTCAGTCAGCCTAATGGATCCTTCGAAAAGGACTCCCAATCAGAGAAAGTCCTCGGAAAACAAAGATCGTCGAAGGTTGCCCTCCAAAAGGACACCTTGGCGCTGAGGAAAGAAAAGACGGCATCGTCGTCGACGGCCCCGAAAAGAAGCGCTCCAACCCTCGACGCCAAACATGCCGCCGAGATGGAGAGTAAGAAGAGGAGGCCTGAGGCCGAAATGGCGAGCATCCGGCAGCGGAAAAAGAACTTCGAAGAGAAGATGAGCCAAAACACCATCCCGCTGAAACCCGTGCTCGAAGAGGGAGGACGAGGACACTGAACCGCCGCAAACTCCCGAACCAGTCGAGGAACTGGGAGAAGAAGACTACTATTTCGAGGGAGAAGGCGACGAAGATTTGCAATCCTACCGGGACTCGACGTCCTGGAATGGCAAGATCTCTACGCCGAATTGACGGAAGAAGGGGTAGACACTTACCCTTCCGACATAGGGGTCTACAACATGGTTGTACAGAAGGCTGCACAGACTTAGGGAGTGAAAATTGTGGAGGAGAAGCCCAAGGCATGTTTCCTCCTGGAGACTCTGCTGCCTCAACAAACTATGAGCCAATTCCTGCCCATGCTCCCTAGTGTGCCGAATCAAGGAAGAGAGGCCTTTAAGGAGCCAGCAGTATGCACAGCTGTGACCCCTAGAACTAAGAAGTAAAAATGTTCTTCAAAGGACCCTGCATACATACAAGGGTCAGTGCCAGCCGACTCCATAATTGCAGCTACGGCTAGGAAGAGGGCTAATGTACCCTCTAATGCCGGACCACCAACAGACAAGGAAAGTAGGAGGAAGGATCTCACAGGGAGAAAGGTGGAGAGAAATGCGGCTATACATTGGTGCATCGCAAACTCAAACGTCCTGATCAACAGGCACGCATACCAGCACTAGGATGAAGTGGGGCAGCTGCTAAAGCATCTACCAGACCAGTACCAAAAAAGAGCAGATCACCTGGTAGAAGAAGGGAAGAACATGGCGAACACATGTCTAAAATCGGCATTGAATGCTGCAGAAACATCGAGCAGAGTAATGATTGGACTGACCGAGAGAAGACGCGCGTTAGCTCAGAATTTCGGGATTCAAGCCAGAGGTGCAAAGAAACATCCTAAATAAACCTTTTAATGGAGAGCAACTATTTGGCACGCCAGTTGACGACAAGTTGACGCAGCTCAAGAAAGACAACAAAACCGCAAGATCCATGGGAGCATTGCAGTTCAGAGGAATGAGAAGAGGCACACCCATGAGAAGGCCGGGTGGTAGAGGAGGCAACGTGCCTACCACATCGCACCAAACGTTCCAGCAAGGCTACCAAGGTAACAACCAAGGCCAGCAGCAGCAGGGACAGCAGCAGCAGACCTGGCAGTACCAGCCCCGGGGACAGTCCTTTCGAGGGCGCGGAAACGGAAGAGGACAAACATGAAGAGGAGGCCAGCAAGTTGACTCCACCATTGAACAAGCCCCCACACTAGCAACACCTCGGGGTGGGCGGAAAGACATAAAGAACTGAAGCCGACCGTTCAACGACAAGCAGTACCTCGAACACTTAACAGAATAAGAGACTTCCTCCAGGAACGGAGGAAGGTCACATCGGACAAATGGATACTAAACATCGTACAATACGGATACTGTATAGAGTTAGAAAAACAGCCTCCAAACAGAAAACCAAGAAGCAAGGCACACTTAGCAAAGGAGCTCTCGCAGCTAGAGGCGCAAGAACTGCTCAGCAAGGAGGCAATAGAGGTGGTATCGCAAAATCAAAGGAACAAAGGGGTTTACTCAACTTACTTCTTGGTGCCAAAGGTGGACGAAACACTAAGACCTATCCTAGATCTAAGTTTCCTGAACAAATTCATAAGAACTCAAAGGTTCAAGATGACTACCCTACAAGAGGTACTACCACAAATACAGCAAGGGAACTTCATGGCTACTATAGATTTAAAGTACGCATACTTACACATCCCCATCAACCACACACACAAGCGCCTGCTAAGGTTTGTGATCAACCAAAGCCACTACCAGTTCACAGTACTGGCATTCGGCCTGAATCCGCACCAAGAGTGTTTACAAAATGCCTAGCAGCCGTCACAGCACAACTACGAAGGCAAGGAGTACACGTATATCCCTATCTCGACGACTGGCTCATAAAGGCAAGTTCGTACAGACAGTGCAAACTACACATCCAGCAGGTCATGCTAACACTGACAAGACTGGATTTCTCGATCCATTGGGAGAAACAGTCAACAGAACCAGAACAAATCAAGATATTCTTAGGGGCAGAGATCGACACCATACAGGCCAAAGTGTTCCCCAGCAGAGAGAGAACATTGGCGATACTGAAGGAAACGCGTCTTTACCGCAAGGGGCAAGTTCTGACAGTGAGGACGATGAGCAAGCTGATGGGAATGATGGCGTCATGCATTCACCTAGTCCAAAACATTCGACTACACATGAGGCCATTCCAGGAATGGATCCAGCAGCAATGGTCACAGGAAGTTGGGAAGATCTAGTGAATGTCACACACGCAGTGCATCAGGAAATGGCGTTGTGGAACAAACAAAACATCTCACAGGGTAAACCATTCACACAACCAAATCCAACAGTGACCATCACGATGGATGCCTCCCAGCTGGGGTGGGGCGCGCACATGAACAAGCTCACGGTGAGGGGGCTATGGTCGCAACAGGATGCGGTCAAACACATCAATTACTTGGAACTAAAAACAGTGTTCCAAGCCTTAAAAGCATTTCAGAAGGAGCTGTACGAAAACAGTGTGTTGATCCAAACAGACAACACCACAGCCATGTTCTACATCAACAAACAAAGAGGAACACAGTCAGTAGCGCTATCGAGGCTAGCACAGGAGATATGGACATGGGCCATTCCACTGAGGATAGACCTACTAGCGATACATCTCCCAGGGAAGGACAACGTGGAAGCAGACAGACTCAGCAGGCAGATGTCCGCATCCCACGAATGGGAGATCAACCAACAGGAATTACGGAAAGTATTCCAGAAGTGGGGTACACCGCAATAGACATATTTGCAACACACCAAAATGCAAAAGCCAACACTTCGCATCCAGACAACCAGACCATCGGTTACAAGGCAATGTGCTATGGATAAGTTGGCCAAAGGCATTTGTATACGCCTTTCCCCCGATACCACTGATACACAAGGTACTCAGCAAATGCAGGATCAGCAGCATGTCACTGATACTAATAGCACCTCAGTGGACCAGACAGTCATGGTTCTCACAAATAGTGGAGAGGGCGCAGGCACCAGCACACACATTCCCAAGACGAAGGGACCTGTTAACAATGCAGAACGGAAGGGTACTACACCCAGAGCCAGAGAGCCTCGGCATGGCTCCTGAGGACCTAGTTTGCACACCTCAAACTACCGGCGAGCACAATGGCAGTGCTCAGGGAGGCAAGAAGGCCTACCACAAGGAAATACTACATAGCAAAGTGGAAAATATTCTCAGAATGGTGCATTATAGAGAAACTGCAAAGAAAGATCACAAGGGAGTCAACAGTACTAAAAAAACTTAACACATCTGAGACGCAGCAGACAGCACACACAGTGAACACCAGCGTACTGCTACTCAGGCATGCTTGGTTGAGAATTTTAGGGTTTAAACCTGAGGTTCAAGCCTCTATTCTCAACCATCCATTCGACAAAGAACACCTCTTGGGCCCAACATTGGACACTTCACTTGAAAAAATGAAGGACACTGAGGTCGCCAAGTCCATGGGAGCTTTGCAATTACCATCTAATATGGGATCCTTTAGTCGCTCCTTTTACAGGGGTGGCTCCCAAAATATTTACACAGAGAATCCCTCCTCCTCTTACAAGGGCAACAATCAATCACCCTCATCAAGAGGTTATTTTAGAGGTGTGTTAAGAGGTAACAACGGCAAGGGAAGAGGCAGAGGCAACTCAACACACCCTTCCCTATGAAAACAACAAACAGTGACTTCCTTCCGATACCCCCGATCATTCCATTCCTGTCGGGACGTCTCTCCCAATTTCTACCCCTCTGGAATACAATCACCAGAGACAGATGGGTGTGAGAAAGTGCCATCTTTCTTGCATGGTATGCCCACACTTTTTGCTGAATTGTCGTATGTACTTTGACTGAGTGTGCCCTGGGCTCCAGCCAATAAGGTGCCCGGGGCCTATGCTCCTTCCCTAAAAACTGTGCTGAAACCTAAAACCCAAATTGGCAAGCCCTGGCCACATGTCAGCCCCTGGTAAATGGTACCCTAGGTACCCAGGGCCTTGTGACCAGGGAAGGCCTCTAAGGGCTGCAGCACTTACTGTGCCACCCTTAGAGGCCCTGTACCCTGACACAAACACATTGCCCTTGCAGGCTGAGTGTCTGGGTATAGAAAAAACAGAGTCGACATGGAACAGTTCCCTGTGTGCCATACCCACAACATACACTGCCCTGGCATACATCAGCCACCCCTCTAGCTGGGTGCCCTATGCCAGTGGTGTGGGTACAGGAGCGTGAGCCCTGTGCCCCTACAGTACCCAGGTCCATTCCTGGGCACTGTAAGTGTGGTGCTGCCATTTAAGAGTATATGGTGCTGGGAGATCGTCAAACACGAACTCCACAGCACCATGATGGCTCCACTGAAGACTGTTAAGTTTGGTTTCAAACTTCTCAGCACATTAAACCCGCACTGATGCCAGTGCAGGACTTAATGTACAATGCACGACAGAGGGCATCTTCTAGATGCCCCCTGAACCTAACCTACAATCCACGTCTGGTCTGAGGGGCTGCCTAGGCTGCCACACAGCAGACATGTTGCTGGGCCCCTGGGTAGCGAGCCATCGCTCTCCTGGGCCTGCAACAATGCACATCCTGGGTGAGGTGCTAGGTCTCCTCCCCCAGGATGGGCCGGGGAAGATTCAAAGGCATGCCGCCTTTGTGAGCTTCTCCAGGCCACTTGCTGTACTCAGCAACTGGCCCCTACCGGTTCTAAACCCCCACTCTGGCGGGAAGACTGGCCGGAAACCCCAAGGAAGGACAGTGGGTGTTCCAGCCTCTGCCAACCCCACCCCTCAGGTGGGGGAGGCGAGTTGAAGCACATCTCCGGGCTCATGCCATCTTGGAGATTTGGAGCCCTGCCCAATCAGGAGCAGGCCTCTGCCCCTCTCCCACAGGAGAGTGGCAGGATAGTGGGTGTACCCACCCCAGAGTATGGTCCCTGCCCTTTACCTACCTGTAACGCCCCTAAATTTAGTATTTAGGGGCACCCTGAACCTTCCTTCCTTAGGTCCAGATTCCGAAACAGCAAAGAAGATCAAGAAGAAAGAAGACCTGCAGTGCAGCTGCTAACAAGAGGAAGACACCAACTGCTTTGGCCCCAGCCCTACCGGCCTGTCGACCCTCGAACCTGCTCCTGCTAAATCCCAGCATCTCCCATGGCCAGCAACCTCACAAACCCCGGAGGACCTGGCTACCTTGTGACTCTGAGCATCTGGGACTCCCACGAGCAGTGGCACTGCTCAAAGCAAGTAACTGACCCCTGGCATCAGCCAGGAACCACAAACTCTGCACCCGCCAAGCCTGGCCTGTGCTGGAGTGGGCAAAGACCACAAGGACCCACCTCGATGCTCCTGACGACGCCTGCAGCCTCAGAACTAGGGCCCCCCCCCTCCAACCGCGATCAACAGAGGGTAATATTTCCCGACACCAAAAGGCACCCCTGCATCTGGCACTCTGCGGCCCCCTGTGCCCAACTCCTGGGTACCTACCTATCCTCCAACTACCCAACTTACCTCTCGAAGTGGTGGTCACACCTGAAGAATCTTCGTCCCTGAGCTTGCAGCCTTTGTTCGTTCTTGAGCTTCTCCATTGCAATCCATTTAGCGCCCGACGGCTCAAGAGCACCCTGCACCCAGCCGCCCGAGTGGCCCTGGCAGTGCAACTTCTACTCTAACCTACTTCCCCATTTGCCCTGAGCAAGTGACCAGGAGCCCAGCTCCCACAGCCGCGTGGCCTGCTAGCCAGCAGCCACCAATCGCGGGCCCCCTGCCTCCACTAGGATAACATTGGGCCTACCTCACTCTGCACCCGGCTGCCCCTGTGCCACTGAGGCTGTAACAACTGTACTTACCTGACCTTGGGAGACCCCTGAGTCTATGCCCAGCACCTTAACTCTGCCAGTCGAGTACTTACCCGAAAGCTGATAACTCACCTTTCTTCCATAGGGTAACATTGGCTGGTTTCACTTGAAAATTCTTCTAAGTGTGGAGTTTCTAAACGTTAAAATATTCACCTAAAATCAACCAAGTAACGAAATCGAAAATACTCACCTGCTATTAGGAGAGATCCCAGTGCTGGATCTTGGTGCCCATCTCTGACCCTGAAAAGTAATTACAACCATACTTACCGCTAACTCAATTTCCTCCCATAGGAAACCATTGACTGTTTTACTGTGAAATTTCTTCTAAGTGTCGATTTTTGCAAACTACAAATATTCTTTAAAAATCGTACCAACTTTGAAAACGTAATGTTCGAGGCATATGAGCTGCAGATTGTACACTTAGCATAGATCGCCATCTGGTGTTGGGCCCGGATGTTTGCAGTTTGTTTTTGTTCTTTGGACAGTCTTTGGAAGTCACGAGTTCGGTGACTCCTCCTTCGGTCCGTACTGCGCATGGGCTTCGGCTCCATCCTCAGATTGTTTTTTTCCGCCATCGGGCTCGGATGTGATACTTCGTGCTCCGGCTTCGAACTTCTACGGTTCCAGCCTCGACGGAAAATCCTCATTCTTCGAGTTTCTTCATCAATCTTCATCTCTCGAAGCGGCACTTTTCTCCATCCCGTACATCGGCACCGGCCTTCGGGCCCTCCTCGACTCCGGTCCCGGCCGATGGAAAGGACTCCGTTCAAAAAGTGCCCAAAATGTGGGTCTAAATTTCCCCACACCGACCTCCATCAGGTGTGTAACCTTTGCCTCTCTCCAGAACACGAGGCTAGAGACTGCCCCGCCTGTAAGTCTTTTAGATCAAAAAAGACCATCCGGGATCGAAGAGCTCGACGCACCATGGCGCACTCCTCGACCGCGGCTCCACCGGACATCTTCGGAGACTACGCCGAAGCTTCGGGGCAACTACACACCGAGCAGGAGGACGACGTCGTCCGCGCTTCCGAGGCCGACGACTCAGACGTGGCGGACATCACACCGGCGCAGCGGGTCGTGAGTACTGTATCCCCTCCCACCCCCGCGCCCAAAACCAAAGAGACTCCAGTTACACCCTCGCCTGCAGGCCTGGGCAAAACCAAGCACACAGCTTCTATCACCCCACCTTCGGGCCCGGTGTCGAAGCCTCAGAAGTCTCACGGCAGCTCGGGCTCGAGCCAGCCGACGCCTGGTGCCGAAAAACACCATCCGGCACCGAAGAAAGTGATCCCCAGCTCGACTCCGAAGCCACCGGTGCCGAAGCCTGGACTCTCGGTGCCGACAAAACACAAACACAAATCTGTCGGCACCGACGCTCCGGCGCCGAAAACTCCCTCGACGCCGAAAAAACCGGAGGTACCAAAAAAGCATGGCGCACAGAAACCATCCAAACCCTCGGCTCCGAAAACATCGTCGCCAGCGGACGATTCGGCGCCACTGGATCTTTTTACACCAGACCCTTTGCAAAAGACTCTATTTAAAGATCCAAAGACTGGGCTATTGACTTTAGTTGTCGAGAAGAGACGTCTTGACACACCGGCTCCTCCTCCACCGCCCAAGCGGAAGGACTCTGCTACTTCTCCTCTCAGAGTGCCCTCCCCACTACCTCCTCCTCCACCTCCTTCACCCCCTCCCCCTCCCAGGTCTCCGCCACCCTTACCTCATCACTCCCCGACCCCGTCCCCAGATCCGAATTACGGGGATCCAGATTATGACCCGGCGGACGCCCCAATGGACCCCACTCCTCCGGGGACCCCAGACCCATGGGAAGACTACCACAACCCTGACATACCTGATATGCCTCAGGACGACCTATACCCATCCAGGCCGTCTCCTCCAGAGGACTCCTTAGGGTTTCACCACTTAGTGCAGAGAGCAGCACACTACCATGGGGTGGACATGCATAGCGAACCAGTGGAAGACGACTTCCTACTGGACACATTTGACATTCAGGACAAGTCCACGTCTATTTTGCCCATGCTTAAAGGTGTCACCAAGCATGCTGCAGAGGTGTTCAAGGACCCTGTCAGGGCCAGGGTACTGAACCCTAGAATAGAAAAAAAGTACAAGGCGGCACCCACAGATTCTGCATACATTAAGGGCCCTGCTCTCTTAGATTCCCTAGTTGTGTCCACAGCTAGAAAGCGGGCTAACTCCCAGTTCTCAGGAGAAGCCCCACCGCCAGACAAGGAATCGAAACTTTTAGACGCGTCTGGCAAACGCACCGCCTCCCAAGCTGCAAACATGTGGCGCATTGCAAATACACAAGCGCTACTTGCGCGCTATAACAGAGCACACTACGACGAACTTGAGGCTCTTATGCAGCACCTCCCCGAAAAACACAAGCGCAAGGCTCATGACCTGATACAGGAGGGTAAACTAATTACAAACACCTCCATTAAGTGTGCCCTCGATGCAGCCGACACTGCTTCTAGAGCCATAAATACCAGTGTCCTGCTTCGTCGTCATTCCTGGCTCAGAATCTCAGGTTTCAAGCCTGAAGTCCAGGCGTCCATACTAAATCACCCCTTTGATCAACAAACTCTCTTTGGGCCAAAGGTGGACGAAGCGTTGGAAAAGATGAAAAAGGACACAGACACAGCAAAGTCTATGGGGGCACTCCAATCACAGGCCCCTAAATACTCCTTTCGACGCTCATCCTTTCGTGGCACAGGCAGAGGCTTCTCCACCGATAGCGCCTCTACCTCCTACAAGTCCCCTCCTCAAAATACCTTTTCAAAGGGCAACCAAAGGGGTGGTTACAGAGGCAACAACAATAAGGGCAGGGGCAAAACTAACACCACCCGTTCCGCAACCCCGCCCGCACAATGCCTTCCCTTCCCTCCCCCCAGACCATCCCACTCCGGTCGGGGGCAGACTACAACAATTTATCCACGCATGGGAATCCATAACATCGGACAAATGGGTGAACCAAATTATTCGGTCAGGGTACTGTCTCGAGCTAACATCTACCCCACCCAATATCCCACCAAGACACCGTCCAATGTCTCAAGAACATTCCACACTGCTCAAACAGGAGGTGCTCTCCCTCCTCCAAAAACACGCTATAGAGCAGGTCCCTGTCAATCAGCAAAATCTAGGGGTCTACTCCCTGTATTTCCTTATACCAAAGAAAGACGGGACCCTGAGGCCCATTCTGGACCTCCGGCCTCTAAATGCGTACATACATTCAGACCATTTCCACATGGTCACCCTACAACAAGTCCTCCCGCTCCTCTGTCAGGGAGACTTTCTCACTACCTTGGATCTTAAGGACGCATACTTTCACATTCCAATACACCCTTCTCACAGGAAGTACCTCAGGTTCGTGGTGGACGGTCAGCATTACCAATTCACGGTTCTCCCCTTCGGGGTCACCACCGCACCACGGGTGTTTACCAAATGCCTAGCAGTTGTAGCAGCACACCTCAGGCGTCAACAGATTCACGTCTTCCCTTATCTAGACGACTGGCTAATAAAAGCCGCGTCCTACAATCAATGTGTGCAGCATACCAACAGCACCATTCAACTACTCCACCGGCTAGGCTTCACGGTGAACTACCAAAAGTCCCACCTCTTACCATCTCACACAAAGCAATATCTCGGGGCAACTATAGACACCTCCAAAGGTATTGCCTATCCAAATTCAGCCAGAATCGCAAGCATACAAGCCTTGCGCAAAACATTCCTTCCCCAACACTCTCTTCCAGCAAGAGTGTTTATGAAGCTCATAGGAATGATGGCGTCCTGCATTTTCATAGTGCCCCATGCAAGACTCCACATGCGTCCACTTCAAGAGTGCCTAGCACAACAGTGGAACCAGGCCCAGGGTCAGCTGACGGATCTGGTGTTGGTGGACGGCCGCACCCATCACTCTCTGCAGTGGTGGAATACCACAAACCTTTCCAAAGGGCGGCCGTTCCTGGACCCGGTTCCTCAGGTGATTCTAACAGCGGATGCGTCGCTCTCCGGCTGGGGAGCACACCTCTTACACCTCACAATGCAAGGTCTATGGACGCCACAGCACAAATCGCTCCACATCAACCATCTGGAGCTCTTGGCGATCTTTCTAGCCCTAAAATCCTTTCAAAAACAGATTTCGGGCAAAGCAGTCCTCATTCGCACAGACAACATGACTGCAATGTATTATATCCAAAAACAGGGGGGGGACACTCTCCCCAGCTCTCCCGCCTAGCCCAGAGCATATGGAGATGGGCAATTCCCCAAAACATCTTTCTCCTGGCACAGCATGTTCCAGGCGTACAAAACACCATGGCAGATCTGCTCAGCAGACAAACGCAACAACTACACGAATGGGAACTGCATCCACAAGTTCTTCACCCATTCTTCCAACAGTGGGGGCATCCTCAGATAGACCTCTTCGCCACCCACGAAAACAAAAAATGCTCAAGCTTCGCCGCCAGATACCCACACCCATTGTCCAAAGGCAATGCGATATGGATGAACTGGTCAGGCAGATTTGCATACGCCTTTCCACCTCTCCCGCTAATTCCATTAGTGGTAAGGAAGCTACAGCAGCACTCCCTCACACTCATTCTGGTAGCCCCAACATGGGCCAGGCAGCCGTGGTACACCACACTACTACAGCTATCAGTGGTACCACATCAAAAACTGCACCTGTCCCCATGCCTCCTAACCCAGAACCATGGAGAAATCAGGCACCCGGACCCAGCTCAGCTCAACCTTGCGATCTGGCTCCTGAAATCTTAGAATTTGGCTACCTTAACCTTCCCCCTGATTGCATGAACATCATCATGGAAGCCAGACGTCCTACCACTAGAGCATGCTATGCCGCAAAGTGGAAAAGATTTGTGATTTACTGCCGTAACAACACAATCAACCCTTTAGATGCATCCATACAGCACATCATATGCTATCTGCTCCATCTTCACAGGTGTAACCTGGCATATTCATCCATACGCCTACACCTAGCAGCGATCGCTGCTTATCTACAAAACAGACAGCATTTATCACTGTTCAGAGTGCCCGCTATTAAAGCCTTTATGGAAGGCCTTAAACGAGTAATTCCTCCCAGGGCACCACCTTCCCCTGTATGGAATCTAAATGTAGTTCTTACACGACTAATGGGTCCACCCTTCGAACCAATGCATAAATGTGAGCTACAGTTCCTCACCTGGAAAACAGCTTTCCTCGTAGCTATCACTTCCCTTAGAAGGGTCGGTGAAATACAAGCGTTCACTATACAGGAACCCTTCCTACAAATACATCACAGCAAGGTCATACTTCGTACAAATCCGAAGTTTCTGCCCAAGGTCATTTCCCCCTTCCATCTCAATCAATCGGTGGAATTACCTGTCTTTTTCTCGCAACCACAATCTGTTGTAGAAAGGGCCTTACACACACTTGATGTTAAGAGGGCTTTGCTGTACTACATACAAAGAACGCAACCTTTCAGGAAGACTAAACAATTGTTCGTTTCCTTCTCTCCACCACATAAAGGCAACCCCATCTCTAAATCAGGGATAGCTAGATGGATTGTAAAGTGCATACAAATTTGCTATCAAAAGGCAAAAAGAACATTATCTGTTCCACCTAAAGCCCACTCTACTAGAAAGTTAGGGGCTTCTATGGCTTTTCTAGGGAACATACCCTTAGATGACATCTGCAAAGCAGCCACATGGTCAACACCGCACACCTTCACAAAACATTACTGTGTAGACGTGCATTCCAAGCAACAAGCTAGTGTGGGCCAGGCTGTACTAAAGACACTTTTTCAAACCGCTGCAACGGATACCGGTGGTCGCCGCTAAGGTTGGGTACTGCTATATAATCTATGCTAAGTGTACAATCTGCAGCTCATATGCCTCGAACGGAATATGCTACTTACCAGTATGCATCTGTTCTTGGCATGTAGAGCTGCAGAGTTGTACACGCCCACCCGCCTCCCCGGCTACCTGTATCCGTTCCAGTCCATCTTATTTAGATACAACACACATGGGTTTCTCACTGTTATTACTACGCTCCATCATTTCCCTGTTGGCGAAAAACAATCTGAGGATGGAGCCGAAGCCCATGCGCAGTACGGACCGAAGGAGGAGTCACCGAACTCGTGACTTCCAAAGACTGTCCAAAGAACAAAAACAAACTGCAAACATCCGGGCCCAACACCAGATGGCGATCTATGCTAAGTGTACAACTCTGCAGCTCTACATGCCAAGGACAGATGCATACTGGTAAGTAGCATATTCCTACTAACCTGTTTTCGATAGATGTCCCAGTACTGAACCTATGAGCCCAGCACTGGATTACAAAAGTAACAAGAACATACTTTACCTGCAACTTGAATTTCCTTCCATAGGATAACATTTCCTGGTTTTTGCTGAAAAAGTTTCTAAAAGTGTCGATTTTGCAAACTTACAAATATTCGTTAAAAATCGCCTGTATAACCTAAACTCATTCTCTCAACTCCTTACAGGTGGTACACTAGTGCTGGATCCAGGACCCAGCACTGAGCTAGAAAAAGTAACAATAACCCCATTTACCTGCTAAGTGAATTTCCTCCCATTGGATAACATTGGTGATTTCATCAGAAAAGGTTTCTAAGTGTCAACTTTTAAAATACCAAAATATTGCTTAAAAATCACAACAGTAACTAAATCGTATTTACCCACCTGTTTCGAGGAACTGTCCCAGGACTGAATCTAGGATACAGTCCTGGAGTTGGAAAAGTAATCCTAAAAGTAATCAATTGCATTTAACTTGAAATTCCCATTGAGCTCTAAGTATTATTGTGTTTGAAATTGTGTTGCCTATTGCAACAAACTGTAACTATTGATTTCAAAAGTCAATTGCCTATTGCAAAGTATTTAACTAAAGCATCTCATTCTGAGAAAGTATATTTTAATACCTATTGTTGGTTCTAAAATAAAACCATATATTTTTTTATACAAACCATTGGCCTAGAGTTCAGTTCTTGAGTGTGTGAGAGCATTTGCAACAAATGCTTTACACTGTCCTTTGATACTGCCTTACTGCTCGACCAAGCTACCACTTTAGAGAGTAAGGTTATATCTAACTTTAGCCTCTGCCAAACCTCTGGGGACTGTGGACTTTGTACACGCTGTACCTATTTGGGAACAGTATATACAGAGCCACTTTCCTACAATGGGTTCTACAAATTATCCAATATGGTTACTGCTTAGAGCTTACAGACACTCCCCCAAACACTCCTCCAAGATAACACGCAATGTCACAAGAACATCTCAACCTTCTCAAGCAAGAAGTTCTCTCTCTTTTAGGCAAAGGAGCTATAGAACCAGTCCCATCACAATATCAAGGGGCCAGTGTATACTCCCTGTACTTCTTAATTCCCGAGAAGGACGGCTCTCAGACCTATTCTAGACCTCAGAGACCTAAATTTATACATTCAGTTGGACCACTTTCATATGGTGACACTTAAACAAGTGCTCCCGCTCCTCAAGCAAGGCGACTTTCTGTCCACTCTGGACTTAAAGGACGCCTATTTCCACATCCCAATACACCCCGCTCCCCGCAAATACCTCAGGTTCGTGGTAGCAGGCCAACATTATCAATTCAAGGTGCTCCCATTTAGTGTCACCACCGCACCCAGGGTTTCCACCAAATGCCTGGCATTAGTCGCGGCTCATCTACGAAGACGGCACATTCACGTCTTCCCATACTTAGACTGGCTTATAAAAGTCGGCTCGCAACAAAGCGGTATACGTCGCACTCACAAAACAGTGCAGCTGCTCCACGATCTTGGATTCACAGTAAATATGTCCAAGTCCCACCTCCAACCGTCCAACACACAAGCGTCTTTGGCAGCCACTATAGATACACAAAAGGCTCTGGCCTCCCCCAATCCGGCCAGAATCCACAACATTCAGGCTCTACTATCTCAGTTTCATCCTCAACGCTCATTGCCAGCTCGAGTATTCATGCAGTTACTAGGTATGATGGCGTCTTGCAGCCTAATAGTCCCTTACGCAAGACTTCAAATGCGTCCCCTTCAGGAATGCTTAGCATGTCAGTGGAACCAGGGTCACGGTCGGTTATCAGATCTAGTGTTGGTGGACGGCCGCACTTATTGCTTTCTGCAGTGGTGGAATCCTCAAAACCTTTCAAGAGGGCAGCCCTTCATGGACCCGGTTCCACAGACAGTGCTAACAGCAGACTCATCGCTCCCTGGTTGGGGAGCGCATTTCCAAACGCACACAATTCAGGGCATGTGGGGCTTGCAGCGCAGCTTCACATAAATCATCTAGAGCTTTTAGCGATTTTTCTAGCGTTGAAAGCCTTTCAAGTTCGTCTAGTAGGCAAAGAAAGCTGTCCTGATATGTACAGACAACATGACAGCAATGTACTACATACAAAAACCGGGGGAGGGGGAGCACACACTTCTTCCCTCAACCAGGTTCTGTGGCAGAACGTGCTCTACACACCGTATAAGTTAAAAGAGCATTACTCTATTACATAGAAAGGACAAAACCTTTCTGTAAGACAAAACTCTTGGTGGATTTTGCTCCACCACATAAAATAAATCCCATATCAAAATCGGGTATTACATGGTGGATAGTCCAATGCATTCAGACGTGATATGCAAAAGTAAAACAAACATTAACAATTCCCCCTACAGCGCACTTCACCCGCAAACTAGGCATTCTTAGGAAATATTCCCATAGATGACATCTGCAAAGCTGCAACATGGTCTACACCTCACACATTCACAAAAC
The DNA here is from genome assembly GCF_964204655.1 of Triturus cristatus. NCBI lineage: Eukaryota > Metazoa > Chordata > Amphibia > Caudata > Salamandridae > Triturus > Triturus cristatus. The sequence goes on along the minus strand of NC_140586.1, from coordinate 48,885,985 downwards.
ACTATTGTGTAGATGTGTTAGCAAGACAACAAGCTAGTGTGGTCCAAACAGTTTTACGTACACTATTTCAAACGACTGCAGTAGCTACAGGTTAGCCACCGCTTTGTGAGATCACTGCTATATAGTCTATGCAAAGCATGTGCTCTACAGCTCACATGCCTCGAACGGAAAATGCTACTTACCCAGTATGCATCTGTTCTTGGCATGTAGAGCTGTAGTTTCACATCCGCCTCCCCGGGCACCTATACCTGTTGCAGTGATATTTTACTTAGATACATATACATGGACAGCTCTTTCTGCTACTCCTACTAACTCCATTATCACCCTCTGGAGTCGATGCCCATGCGCACTATCACTGAAAGGAGGAGTCACCTACCTCGTGACTGGAAAGACTTCGAAGAAAAACAAAGTGCAAACATCCAGACCCAACACTAGATGGCAGGCTATGCAAAGCATGTGAATCTACAGCTCTACATGCCAAGAACAGATGCATACTGGGTAAGTAGCATTTTCCGTTTGTGTTTTCACTGTCAGTTTAAGCTTAAAAGGAATATGCCTTTCATTTTAATACTGAACGTCCTTCCCGATAGGCAACCAAGGCCTTTCCTATGGGTGACTTATTAATATTAAAAAGGAAGGATTTCACATTGCCAAAGGGTTTATCTTGCCTTGTCTAGTTGGCAGGTTCAAGTTTGACAAGGCTGCAGTGGTAGGCCTGGGTTCACGTTGTCACTGTGACAGCAGAAATTGCAGAGTTGAGTGCTGCAGTCCACTGGTGGCTTTCAACTTACTAGCCCTGGGTAACTCTTGTTCCATATACTAGGGACTTATAAGTATGTTAATGAGCCAATTTGTATTAGCCAATTGTACATGTCCTTTATGCAGAGTTTGGATCAGGAGGAGGGGGTGCAGGGAGAGCAAGGGTTGGATCAGAGCCCAGTACCGGGGCTGCTGCCCCTAAAGCACTCACAAACACTTTAGGCATCATCCTGTGTCCCAGTACTGACTCCGTAGCAATAATCTGCCTCACTCAGAGAAAATGGATTTCTTCCCTTTAATTCACTTTTAGTTGGATTGGAAACCCAAAGTTGCCTGCATGCCTAATGCAACTAGTGGAATTTTGACATCCAACAGTTGGTGTTTCTTTACTAAGGTATGTAGAATCACATTAGGAAAGAGAAGCATGAAGTTGTTTAATAAAGGCTACCTCTTAACACAATGTCACACTTCTTAGGTTGTTCGAGAACCACCATCACTATGCCCTTGGCACAGTGTTTTTGACTTTGCCAATACACCTATTCACTTTTTGCATATCCTATTATATTGCCATTTCTGGACATTCCTTGAACCATGATTCCAGCTTTATTCTCTAGGAGATGTTCAGATTTTGAAGCGCAAACTTTTCTGGATTCACATGCTGTGCATTATTCCGCCATCTAGTGGTTGGATCTGGAATTCTCCTTCGTATTAGTAGTTTTCTTTTTGTTTTTCTTACCCCTTCCTTGTATTATGCAGCCATTTTCACTGCTGTTGTAAGCGTACCAAAGTCTTGATAGTGTAGTCGCTTAACCCAGATCTTTGTGCTAGATTTTTTTTGGCCTTAAATCCCCCTTTCCACCATCTGAATTTGCTAAAGACCATTTTGCCACTGCTGGTTTTACTCTGTGACAACTTCTCCATTTTGTCTTCCACTGCTCATATGCAGCCACAATATTACCTGATCTTTACTTGAAGTAATTGTGAAGGGAACATTGAGTGATTTAAAAATATGCGCTTCCTTTCTCACCTTCATATCATCCTCCTCCAAAGCTCCTGTTGATCTAGAGACCCTGCTTCTCTAGATAAGCTGTGATGCTGAAAAGTCTTTTTTTCTTTCTGCTTGCCATGTTCTCATCTGACACGCTTTTAATGTTGCCTATTGCAGGCTAATGAAGTCCACCTTCTATCACATTGTCCTGTTGGACAGCTGATTTCTGTACCCAACATGTGCAGGGTGTAGGATGCTGCCTCTCTTTATAGTGCACCATACTGAGGTACGCTGTTAAGAGAGTCCAGGTAATCCTAACTGGTTTACAGGGGGTATAATAATCACAAATGCTTTTTTGTGGTAATGTGGGCGAGCAGTTTAGGCTTATCAGAGAATCCTGTTCAGCATTTATTGTACGCAGGGTCAGTAAGCGAGTCACACACTTAAAGAAATTCAAAATCAATATATAAAAACACCAATGTTTAATGAATTTAGACACCAAGATCATTGTATGGTGTAAGTACTCCTGGCGTTATAATTTTTTAAGTATAAATAAATTCACTTCTATTTGTAGCTTTGAAGCGGGAACGTTAACCTATGGGAAAAAAACATTTACTGCATACGGTAACTTGTCAACGACTTACAGGTCTGTTCCTCTGGACTTAAGGTAAGTATGGGACAAGTTCCAAGGCAGCACCTACAGGTCACCTCGGTCGACTCTGGGGCATCTGGGTATAGAAGTACTTTGACGTTGGTGCCACGTTTAAGTCAATGGTGAACGATCCAGATGTAAAGAGGCTGCAAGTAGAAACTGGTAGAGGAAGTCCAGTTTAACCCATAGTGTGGCTCAAGTCTTGAGGCTCTCTGGCACTCAGAGACGCAGTCGGTTCACTGGTACTTTGGCTGGGGGTGTTATGTGCAGTGGCTTTGTTCCTTCGGGGTAGCCCACCGGGAGTCTCTTGCAGTTCTGGTGTTCCTGAAGAAAGAGGCTGCAGGCGGGACTGAGGGACCAGTCCGGCCGAACACAAAAGCGGGCTCAGTTCTAGAGAGTCTCTAAACCCTGTTGCCACCGTTTGTTCATCTGGACTTGGGCTGTGGGGTTCGTGTGTAATGATTCTTTCTTTCTGATGTCTGGTTGCCGTGGTCAGAGGCTCGCTTAGTGTATCGCTGACCTGGTGAAGAGGGTAAAGCAGGGCCACTCTCGATGCTGGCCTTGTGGATCCTGATATCTCTCAACAGTAGGTCTGTCTTTGTTCTGTTTAAGTCCGGATTGAAACACCAGCAAGCCTTTATTACTGCAAATGCTCCAGCACCCAGGTTATTGGTGATGTGTGGCTCCGGGGGGGTCCTGGCATCTCCAAACTTGGCAAGGAGATGGATCTGATCTCTTTGAGCACAAAGACCTACTGTTGTGCTGCTCCTTCGGTGGGCCCTTTGGCCGGTAACACTGTGGACTGGGCAGATGTTTTCGGTGGCTGCAGATGTAGGGAAGCAGCTCTTTTGTCCAAGGGAGAAATTGCTGGCAAGATAGTCATGAGTCGCTCCACCACAGCTTTTGGATGCGGCACGGTCTTCTGGACAATCCAGGTACTTGCAGTTGTCGAGGTCCAGCAGCAAGGCAGGGTTTTGTGCCAAGTGTAGGAAGCTGGCTCTGTATATACTGTACCACAGTGAGGTATAGTGTGCACAGAGCCCTGTGGAACCCCAAAGGTAGGCAGAGGTAAAGTTGGTTAGCACCTCACTCTATTTGTGGTAGTGTGGTCGAGCAGTAAGGCAGTATCAGAGGACAGTGTTAAGCATTTCTTGTACACACTCAGTCAGAAAATGAATTCACACACTCAAAGACTGAGCTTCAGACCAATTGTTTTGGTATAAAAATATTTTTAGTTATTTCATTTTCTAGAACCAAGCAAGCCTGGCACAAATAAGCAATAAATACTTTACAGTAGTAGTGTAGTTTGTCAATAGTTTGATTTGTAATTGTATATGCACTTTGTTTTCCATTTCAAATTTTATTAGGTATGTTTATAAGACAAAAGAATAACAGATTTCGTGAAGCATACAAAAAAATATTTGGTTCAAAATATATTAACAATATAAAACAGAAGAAGTATTATCCTAAGTAATATATATACGAGAAGCGTCAAAACAAATACAGCTCATACAGCCAATAACCCACGAAATGAAAAGAGAGAAAAGAAAGGAAGAAGAACTAAATGATAGATTCCTTACCTTAGAATATCCGACTGGATCTGGAAAGTTTTCGTCAGCAGTACTCCTGCGCGTCGGTAGGCGGCGTCGTACAGCTCCGCGTACGTCGCTGGCGTAGAAGCCACCGAGATGACGTCATTGGAGCTACTTGGACGCGCCCACGCGTGCTGACGTCAGTTCTTTCTTTTTCCCCGCCAGCAGCGCAGATCCGAGAGAGAGCGGTACCCCAAGTTTTAACTTGGTTTCTGACAACTTGTTTTGTCAAACTCGACTCTTGGTGCAGTAAGGATGCCCGGGTTTAAGTCCTGTAGGGCCTACCTTCGGAACATGTCGGTAGCGGACCCGCACGACGTGTGTCTCTTCTGCTTGGGTTGCGCCCATGACCCCGAGACGTGCCCCGATTGTCAGGCCATGGCGCCGAAAGCTTTGCGGGAGCGTTCCTGAAAGTTATTGGAGGTCCGCACCGATCGAGGTCCCGCTCCCGTGGGAGGTCGAGGGACCGGTCACGGAGCCATCCGCATCGCTCGCCGGAATCAGGAACAGGTAGGTCACGGTGCCATAAAAAGTCGAAGAAGCAACGTCGCTCTTCCTCTACCCCTCACCGGTCGTAGGACGCGGTGGAGGGGGTGGGCGGTCACTCCCCCGCGGCTCCGTTTGCGCCTCCTTTGTTGCCTGCGGCCTACCCACCCTTTCCAGGCCCGCACGCGACTCCGGAAGAGGTACAGGCCTTCGTGTCGGCCGTGGGCAATTTGTTTGCCACATCTGGTCCCTCCGGAGCACCTTCGGGCCCCGTGGACCCGTTCGGTGGATCTGCCCCCATGCCACTGCCTTTGGCCTTGGCTACGCCGGCACCATTCCCTGCGGCGCCGGGCGCGGCGCTGCCGCTGGACGGAGCCGAACCAGTATTGGTCTCTTACCCCCGATTCCATTTCTTGGTGGGGAGTTTGTCCCATTTCCCCGGGCACCTCGTCCTTACCAGCCTCTTCAACAACCGGTGGATGAAGGGGAGCACTGGGAGGGGTCTGAAGACCCACTTGCAGCTCAATGCAAGGATGACCCTGAATGGGAAGGCGACATGGAGAGTCCAGTGGATCTGGATTTCTCTCCACACCCTGGTACACTGTCCCCTTCTTCCGTGGCTACGGAGGAGGTTGGGACTTTTTGAGTGGTGGTGCGTAGGGCGGCTGAGGCTCTTAACTTTGAGCTCCCTTATGTACCTATCAGGACCTATCTCCTGACCGAGGTGCTGCAGCCACCGTCCTGCTCCGCGGAGCTGCTGCTGCCCTTCAACGAGGCGCTTACTGACCTCCTGTTGAGCACCTGGAACAAACCTAACACAGGGGTTCCTGTAGATAAGGGTGTGGCACGCCGCCATTGCCCGGCGCCAGGCGACCCCAGCTTTCTCACACAACACCCGACGCCTCAGAGTCTTGTTGTCCAGGCTTCTGCCTCGCCACGCGCATTCCCTTCTGCTCCTCTGGACAGGGAATCTTAGAAACTGGAGCAGTTTGGGAAAAAGATTTTCATTTCTGCCAGTTCCAGGTTGCGAGTGGTAAATACTGCATGCCTGTTGGGTCGCTATTCCCATTCTGTGTGGGACACCGTGGCACAGGTGCTACCTCATGTGCCCTGTGGAAACATGGGCAGTGCTCTCCCAAGCCATTACAGAAGGGAGAGATGCTGCTAAATTTACTATCCGTTGTGGGCTTGACACGGCCGATTACCTTGGCAGGGCACTTTCCACAACGGTGGCGCTCCGTCATTACACTTGGCTCAGAACTACTGACTTCTCCGGGGAGGTCCAGAACACTTTGTTGGACATGCCCTTTGATGGCACACGCCTCTTTGGTGACAAGGCGGATAGCACCCTGGAACGCTTTAAGGACTCTCGGGCTACGGCCCAGTCCTTGGGTCTCGCCACCACGCGTACTCCCTTGGGGTCCGCTTTTCGCTCCTTTCGAGGTCAGGGTCGAGGTGCCCAGGCGCGTTCCTTTCAGACCCGCAAGTCTGCGCAGCCGCAGACTCAGCGCAGCTGCGGACGTGGGACCCGCCGTGGTGGCTCCCGAGGACAGCGGGCGGGTCAATCCACCACCACCCCTGCCGCCTCAAAACCTTCCTAGTCCGGTGTTTCAGGCCCACCAGACAACAGTGTGTGGAAGGATTCGCCATCACATTTCCCCACTGGCACACCATCACCTCGGACAGGTGGGTTCTGCAAATAGTCCAAAGGGGCTACTCCCTCCCCTTCGAGTCTACCCCTCCAGCCATGCCACCTTAGTACCACCGCATGTTGGGGGATCACTTGTCACTTCTCCAGCAGGAAGTTGCAGCCCTCTTGGCCAAGGGGGCCATTGGGCGTGTTCCGACGCCAAAAGTAGGTCGTGGTTGTTATTCCCACTACTTCTTGGTTCCAAAGAAGGACAAAGGTCTGCGCCCCATCTTGGACCTCCGGAACGTCAATCGCTTCCTCCGGAAGAAGTTCAAGATGCTCACGCTTGCTCAGGTCTTGTCTGCCCTAGACCCGCAAGACTGGCTGGTAGCGTTGGACTTGCAGGATGCTTATTTTCATATCCCCATCTTGCCGGCCAACCGGTGTTACCTACGGTTCACGGTAGGCCACGAGCACCTTCAGTTCACCGTTCTCCTTTTCGGCCTTACCAGCGCCTCTCGGGTGTTCACGAAAGTGATGGCGGTGGTCGCAGCTCATCTGCGCAGATCAGGGGTTTCAGTCTTCCCCTATCTCGACGACTGGCTGTTGCAGGCAGGCTCGGCCCAGGCAGTCGTCTCCCACCTCCAGACTACGGCCAACCTCCTGCATTTGCTGGGGTTTTCCATCAACATGCCAAAGTCGCACCTGATTTCCCCCTCAGAAGCTCCTCTTCATCTGAGCGGTTCTGGATACGGCACAGTTTCGGGTTTATCCTCCAAACAGTGAGTCCCGGACATTCGGGCTATGATTCTGATCTTTTGGCCCTCCAGTGTTACGGTCAGCAAGACCCTGAGGCTGCTGGGCCTCATGGCCTCCTGCATCCTGCTGATCTATCATGCCAGATGGCATATGCGGGCTCTGCAGTGGGACCTGAAGTTCCAGTGGACGCAGCATCTGGGAAACCTGTCCGACTACGTCCAGATCTCGGAGGGCACCGCACAGGACTTGCAGTGGTGGCTCACGGACCAGCATTGGGTCAGCGGCAGATCCCTCACTCTTCCCCAACCGGAGCACACAGTAGTGACGGACGCGTTGCTCCTGGGATGGGGCGGCCACATGGGAGAGGCGGAGATCAGAGGCCTCTTGTCTCCGGCGGAGTCCAAGCTCCATATCATCCTTTTGGAGCTCAGGGCAATCCTACTTGCACTGAAAGCATTCCTTCCCTCTGTCAAGGGGAGCGGTGCAGGTGTTCACAGACAACACCACGGCCATGTGGTACTCCAACAAGCAGGGCAGGGTGGGGTCGTGGACCCTATGTCAGGAGGCTCTATGTCTCTGGACGTGGCTGGAACGTCAAGGCATTTCCTTGGTGGTTCAACACCTGGCAGGTACCCTGAACGCCAGGGCGGACGAACTCAGCCGCAGGTGAATGTTGGATCACAAATGGCATCTTCACTCAGAGGTGGCGCAAGGTCTCTTTCAGCAGTGGTGACAACCTAGGTTAGATCTGTTCGCCACCGAAGAGAACGCGCAATGTCAGCAGTTCTGTGCGTTTGAGTTTCCAAGGCAGCAGTCGCTCGGAGACTCTTTTCGTCGCGAGTGGAGTTGCGGTCTATTGTACGCCTTTCCGCCTATACCACTTCTGCCCAGAGTGCTGAAGAAGATCAGACGCGACGGGCCCAAGTCATTCTTGTGGCACCGGACTGGGCTGGAAGAGTTTGGTATCCCGGGCTACTCAGTATAAGCGTGGATCCCCCGATCCGACTGCCCCTTAGGGAGGATCTCCTGTTTCAGCAACAGGGGGCGGTCCTCCACCCGAACCTGTCCAGCCTCCACCTCCTTGCATGGAGATTGAGCGGCGACAGCTGATTCCAATTGACTTGCCATCTGAAGTCTGTAATGTGATTCTGGCAGCCAGTAGTCCCTCCACTAAAACGGTATGCGCCTGTCGGTGGAAAAAAGTTGTGACATGGTACACAGCGAGAGCTGTAGATCCTCTTGCTTTCACTCTTTCTGGGGTCCTATTGTTCCTTCTCTCTTTGGCTCAGCAGGGCTCTGCTCTGGGCACTATCAAGGGCTAACTTTCTGCTCTTTCAGCCTTTCTTAGGTTGCCTGATCAGCCCTCTCTTTTCAAGTCCCCGGTTGTCAATGTATTTCTCAAAGGCATTACTCACCTTTTCCCTCCTATTCCTTTTGTGATGCCTCAATGGGACTTGAACCTGGTTCTCACATACTTGATGAGCGTTCCCTTTGAGCCTCTTCATAACTGTCCTTTGCGGTTATTAACTTTGAAAACTGTCTTCCTGGTGGCCATCACCTCCGCTCGGTGGGTGATTGAGCTCCAAGCTCTTTTCTGTAAACCTCCTTTCCTGGTGATTCAGCCGGACAAGGTTGTGCTTCGACCACGTCCCTCCTTTCTACCAAAAGTAGTCTGCCTTTCATCTCGGGCAAACTGTTACTCTGCCCCCTTTCTTTCCACCTCCGCACCCTTCAAGGGCATAGGAGAGGCTCCACCGTCTGGACCCAAAATGTGCGCTTTCATTCTATCTCAACCGCACACAACAGTTCCGGGTGGATGACCAGCTCTTTGTTGGCTACGTGGGCGCCAAGAAAGGCCAGGCTGTGCACAAGCAAACTATCTTTCAATGGGTTGTCTTGTGCCTTAAAGGCTGTTACTCTAGCTAAAAAGGAACCTCCGGATGGGCTGCGCCCCCATTCTACCAGGGCGACAGCAGCTACTACAGCATTGGGACGCGGTGTCCCCCTGCAAGACATCTGTCAGGAGGCCACTTGGGCCTCGTTGCATACTTTCACTAAGCACTATTGCCTCGACAGTCTGGTCTGGAGAGACGGCTTCTTTGGCTGTTCAGTTCTCCGTGACTTTCTGGTGTAATCTCACTTTGGAGACCCACCACCAGGGTTGGTATTGCTTCGGTATGTATTCTAATGTAAGGAATTTATCACTAACGTGTCTCTTTAAGATGCACAAGTTACTTGTGTAACAATATATTTGTAAGAGACATTAGTTAGTGATAGATTCCTTACCGCCCGCCTTTCCTCCCCGTTCTACGAACTGTTCTCTAGAGTTCAGGTCATCCCTTTCAGGGCCCTAGTTCTATTGCACCAGTAGTCGGTCCCCGGCATGGCTCTGCGCTCCTGGCTCAGACAACGTCATCTCGGCGGCTACGACGCCAGCGACGTACGCGGAGCCGTGCGACGACGCCTACTGACGCGCATGGGTACTGCTGACGAAAACTTTCCGGATCCAGTCTGACGCATGGGGATATTCTAAGGTATGGAATCTATCCCTAACTAATGTCTCTTACAGATTTATTGTTACACAAGTAAGTAACTTGTGCATTTGGTACTGGGAGTTGAGGTTCTGGGGGTAGACTCGGGGGTCCCCCAGGGTCAGGGGTGCACTCTAGCACACCCTCAGCGGCACTAGGGCGGCCGGGTGCAAGGTGCTGTTTTGACGTCTGGCTCTCTGTTGGTTTCAATAGGGGACCTCCCGTTTGCAAAGGCACTGCAGGCTTGGGGACGAAGGTCTTCTGGGTGCGACCAGCACTTAGAGAGGTAGGTTGGGAAGTTAGGGGATGGTTAGGCACCATCGGTTTGGCCACCCAAGGGTGTGGGGCATCAGGTGCAGGGGTGCCTTTTGGGGTTGGATCTTCTTACCAGCTCCTGGTTGCAGTTGGGGGAACCTTCTGGATTTAGGCTGCAGGTGTCTGCTAGAGGCTTGAGGCAGCTCAGAGGTCGCCGGATCTCGGGTCAGGATCGCCGGGATGACCTCCTCGTGGTGGTTGCCCACTTTAGATCGGGCTGTGGACAGCAGGTGCAGAGTGGGGCGGATTCACAGTGTCCGTCCGGAACCAGAGGTTGCAGGTGAACAAATCCAGTGTTCACGGGAGACAGTCTTTGGGGTTGAAGGCAGGCAGGTCCTCCAAGATTTTCGAGGTTGCTGGCTGCAGGACACAGCGGGATTTCGCAGGAGCAGGTTCGAGGTGGAGACCGCGCCGTTAGTGCTAGGGCCAAGTCAGTGGGCGACTTCCTCTTGTTAGCTGCTGCACGGCTGTTCGGTCCTTCTTCTCGTAGTTTCTTCTTGTCTGAGGAGCAAGGTTCAGGGGTGCATCTAAATACTAAATTTAGGGGCCTTATAGGTAGGTAAAAGGCATGGACCAATGGGTCTCTTCCCTGGGGTGGGTACACCCCCTATTATGCCACCCGCCAGTGGGAGGGGGGCATGAGCCTGTCCCTGGTTGGATGAGCCCACCCCCCCGCCAATCGGCAAGATGGCGGGGACAGAGTTGTGGTTCAGCTCACCTCACCCAGTAACTAAGTAAGTAACTTAAAAAGTAATATGCAAAGTAATGTACAAAGTCATCTCAAAATTAACTGTAAAGTAAGTTTTACTTTGGACTTCCCCGTAAACAAGCCGATTGCATCCAACTGCGTTTCAACTATTATTTCAACTGTATTCACAGTATTTGCAAACCTGTAACAGTCATGTTCGAGGCATATGAGCTGCAGATTACACACTATGCATAGATCGCCATCTGGTGTTGGGCCCGGATGTTTGCACTTGTTTTGTCCTGGAAAGTCTTTGGAAGTCACGAGGTATGTGACTCCTCCTTTGGCTCATAGTGCGCATGGGCATCGGCTCCATTCTCAGATTGTTTTTTTTTCTGCCATCGGGCTCGGATGTGTTTCTCTTGCTCCAGTTGGGAACCATTACCGTTTTTTTCTTTCGACGCGCAATCCTTCCCTTTTCGACGGTATTGTCTCGATCACGTTTTCCCAATCCACGCGACTCTCAACCACTTCGAAGTCTTCGATTCTGGTCGTTGACGAAGGCCTTCGGGCCTACCTGGGCCTTATCTGGCTCATGGAAAGGACGCCATTCAAAAAGTGTCCTCGATGTGGGTCCAAGTTTCCCCCACACCGATCTGCATGAGGTGTGCAACCTCTGCCTCTCAGTGGAGCACGAGGCCAAAGACTGTCCAGCTTGCGCCTCTTTCTGCTCCAAGAAGACGATTCGGGACCGACGTGTTAGAAGAACCATACTCGCTCGTCTTCGATCCCCGACATCTTCCAAGAGGGCGTCGATGAGCCAGAGCAGGGGCGGGGTCGAAGAAGGCCTCATCCTCGCCTCCGAAGCCGATGACTCTGACGTCGAGGACATCACTCCAGCACAGAGGGTCGTGAGAACAGACGTCGACCCCCCCCCCCCTCCACTCGGAGCCGACCAAAAAACTGCCACCAAAGGGCCCCGACTCCCATTCTTCGAAGCCGAAAAAGACCTCGGAACCGAAGAAACAGGTTCCATCAGCCAAAGACACTGCCAAACCGCACGGTTCCAAACCCAGAACCGCTACCGAGTCGGCGTAAAAAAAACCTACAGAACCAACACCATCGGCACCGAAGGATCTACATCCCACAGAAGAACTGTTTCGCCCAGACCCTACCCAAAAGACTCTTGTACAAGATCCTAAGACTCGTCACTTGATGCTTAGCTTCAAAAAGCAACCACTAGATACGCCTGCACCGGCTCCACCACCTAAAAAGAGAGATTTTGCTTCCTCTCCATTAAGGATCCCTTCTCCTCTTCCTCCCCCACCACACTGCTCTCCTACACCATCCCCTACTCCAGTAGATGATGATGATGACACCTCATATAATGCAGGGGGAGATGCGGACGATCAACCACTAGGGGACCCTAGTCCTACTGGCTCCCCAGACCCCTAGGATGATTACAGCATCCCAGACGTCCCTAACATCCCACAAGAGGACATCAACCCCCCTCCCCCGAGGACACTATGGGCTTTAACCAGCTCCTACACAGAGCTGCCCAGTACCACGGGGTTGACCTACACACAGACCCCGCGGAGGAGGATTTTCTCATGGACACTTTTGACACCACACAAGTCCACCTCAATTTTACCCATGCTTAAGGGGGTCATTAAGCACGCACCAGAGGTCTTTCAAGACCCGCTCAGTGCTTGAGTCATCAACCCTAGAACCGAAAAAAAGTATAAGGCCGCCCCTACTGATCCAGCCTACATTAAAGGCCCCGCACCACTAGACTCCCTTGTAGCCTCCAATGTGCAAAAAAGAGCCAATTCCCAATCATCAGGTGACTCAACTCCACCAGATAAGGAGTCTAAACTCCAAGGCGCCTCTGGCAAACGAACGGCGCCACAGGTGGCACATTGCCAATACTCAAGCGCTGTTAGCTAGGTATGACAGGGCACATTATGATGAGCTTGAGTCCATAATGCAGCACCTCCCAGACAAATATAAAAATTGGGCCAATGAACTCATACAAGAAGGTAAAACCATTACTAACACCTCCATCCGTTGTGCCTTCGATGTAGCAGATACCGCCTCAAGGGCAATAAACACAAGTGTCCTTTTGCGTAGGCCTGCCTGGCTACGCATTTCAGGTTTCAAACCTGAAGTCCAGAGTTCCATACTCAATCAGCCATTCGATGAGCAACACCTATTTGGCCCTAATGTTGACGTATCCCTTGAAAAAATGAAGAAGGATACCAACACAGCTAAAACTATGGGAGCCTTGCAGTCGCAAGCTCCCATATGTTCCTTTCGTCGCTCATCCTTCAGCAGCACCCCCAGAGGCTACTCCTCAGATAGCCCCTCCACTTCTTACAAAGCTCCCACTTAATCCACCTTTACTAGAGGTTACCAAAGAGGTGGTTACAGGGGTAACAACATCAAAGGCAGAGGCAAAACCAACAACTCCCGCTCTGCCTCCACCCCCATCCAATGACTTCCCTCCACTTCCCCCAGACCATTCCACTCCAGTCGGGGGAAGACCCCAACAATTCCTTCCTGTCTGGACCAACATCACCTCAGAAAGGTGGGTGCAACAGGATACTTTCTCGAACTAACATCTACCCCCAAACATACCACCCAAACAGGGTCCAATGTCACGAGAACATTTGTTACTGCTAAAGCAAGAGGTAATCTCCCTCCTACAAAAAAGTGCAATAGAACCAGTTCCCCTGCAACAACAAAACAAGGGAGTTTACTCCCTGTATTTTCTCATACCAAAAAAGGACGGCTCTCTAAGGCCTATTCTAGACCTCTGACCCCTAAACCTATACATACACTCAGACCATTTCCACATGGTCACACTCCAGCAGGTCCTTCCTCTACGTTCACAGGGCGACTTCCTTGCTACCATAAACCTCAAGGATGCCTATTTCCACATTCCCATTCACAACGCTCACAGGAAGTATCTCAGATTCGTAGTGGACGGTCAGCACTATCAATTCAAAGTAGTCCCTTTCGGAGTCACAACAGCACCACAAGTGTTTACCAAGTGTCTAGCGGTGGTGGCAGCACACCTTAGAAGACAGCACATCCACGTCTTCCCATATCTGGACGACTGGCTCATAAAAGCAAGCTCATACAACCAGTGTGTACAACACACTCACGCCACTATCCAACTACTTCACAACCTGGGGTACACAGTAAACCACGCCAAGTCCTATCTGCAACCATCCCACACACAATACCTCGGTGCCACAATGGACCCCTCAAAGGCACTAGCCTATCCCAGTCCCGCCAGGATAGCAAGCTTGCAGGCTCTTCTCACCAAATTCAAACCACAACACACTCTTCCAGCTCGAGTGTTCATGCAACTCATAGGGATGATGGCCTCTTGCATATTCATAGTACCTCATGCAAGATTCCAGGTGCGTCCTCTCCAAGAGTGCTTAGCACGACAATGGAACCAGGCTCAATGTCAGTTAACAGATCTGGTGTTGGTAGACGGTCGTACTCATCGCTCTCTGCAGTGGTGGAACACCAAGAACCTTTCCAAAGGGCGACAGTTCCTAGAGCCAGTTCCTCAAATAGTTATGACAGTGGACGCATCGCTCTCCGGCTGGGGAGCTCACCTACTACATCACGCCATACAGGGCAGGTGGACACCTCAACAAAAGTTACTCCACATCAACCACCTGGAGTTACTAGCCATATTCCTAGCCTTAAAATTATTCCAAAAACACATATCAGGCAAGGCTGTCTTAGTCCGCACGGACAACATGACAGACATGTACTACATACAAAAACAAGGCGGGACATACACTCTGCAGCTCTCTCAGCTAGCACAGAACATATGGAGGTAGGCTATACCTCAGAACATTTTTATTCTAGCCCAACATGTCCCAGGAGTCCAAAACACCATAGCCGATCTGTTGAGCTGTCAAACAAAACAGATCCACGATTGGGAACTTCATCCACAAGTTCTTCAACCGTTTTTTCAAATGTGGGGGCAACCACAGATAGACCTCTTCGCCACCCACGAAAACGTCGAATGCCCAAGCTTCGCCGCCAGATATCCACACCCATTGTCCAAAGGCAATGCGATATGGCCGAACTGGTCAGGCAGATTTGCGTATGCTTTTCCGCCTCTCCCACTCATTCCACTAGTGGTGCGCAAACTACAGCAACATTCCTTAACTCTCATCCTAGTCCTTCCAACTTGGGCCAGACAACAGTGGTACACCACATTGCTGGAACTCTCCGTACTTCCGCACCAGAAGTTACACCTCTCTCCATGCCTCTTAACCGAGAACCATGGAGAGATCAGACACCCGGACCCAGCTCAGCTCAACCTTGCTATCTGGATCCTGAGGTCCTAGAATTAGGTTACCTTAACATTCCTCCTGACTGTATGAACGTCCTACCACTAGAGCATGCTATGCAGCCAAGTGGAAACGTTTTGTAATATATTGTCATAACACCACCAATCCCCTAGATGTGTCTATCCAACACATCATAGGCGACTTACTACACCTCCAAAGATGCGACTTAGCCCACACGTCTATTAGACTGCATCTTGCTGCCATAACAGCATATCTACAAAATAGACAACATCTATCACTTTTCAGAGTACCTGCCATAAAAGCCTTTATGGAGGGCACAAAAGAATAATCTCTCCTCCCCCCCCCCCCCCCCCCCCCCCCCTGATTACCACCTTCACCTGTGTGGAATCTAAACATTGTTCTCACAAGGCTAACGGGGCCGCCATTTGAACCTCTACATAAATGTGAGCTACAATTCTTAACATGGAAAACTGCTTTCCTAGTAGCCATCACTTCTCTACGAAGAGTTCGCGAACTACAAGCACTAACCATTCATGAACCCTTTCTGCAGATGCATCATAATAAAATTGTTCTCCAAACTAATCCTAAATTCCTTCCTAAAGTCATTTCTCCCTTCTACCTCAATCAATTTGTGGAGCTGCCCGTATTCTTCTCGCAGCCACAAACAGTCGCAGAAAGAGCTCTTCACACCTTAGATGTCAAAAGAGCATTGCTTTATTACATCGAGAGAACACAACCCTTTCATAAGACCAAGCAACTATTTGTGTCTTTCTCACCACCACACAAAGGCAACCCCATATCGAAATCTGGGATAGCTAGGTGGATTGTTAAATGCATACAAATTTGCTACCGCAAAGCGTTTATTATCTGTTCCTCCTAAAGCCCACTCTACACGAAAGATAGGGGATTCAATGGCATTTCTAGGGAACATTCCCTTAGATGATATCTGCAGAGCAGCTACATGGTCTACACCGCACACTTTCACCAAACACTATTGTGTCGATGTGCAAACTAAACAACAAGCTAGTGGGGCCCAGGCTGTACTCAAAACACTATTTCAAACTACTGCAACAGATTCTGGTGGTCGCCGCTAGGGATGTGGCTCACTGGTTAGAGGCGGCAGATCCGTAAGCAGAGAATCGGCCAGGGACCAGGGTTCAATTCCTGACGCGGCAGGGTCGTGGACCAGGGTCAAAACGGACTCGATAATTCTCGCCTCGGTACCTACTCTAACCAGGAACACACTCGGCAACTCTGGGCATTAGCTTGCCTCATCTCCACAACGGCCCCCCACATTCGCCGGGGATGCCTGGTTTCACCTTGGAGATACCCTGGAGGGACCATCTCACAGGGATAGCCAGGACGGGTTCCCCAGCGGTCTACAGCGCCAGGATGCCTCAGGGCAGCAGTGCGCTTTACAAGACACATACATTTACATACATTTACATACAATCTATGCATAGTGTGTAATCTGCAGCTCATATGCCTCAAACGGGAAATGCTACTTACCAGTATGCATCTCTTCTTGGCATGTAGAGCTGCAGATCTACACATGCCCACCCGCCTCCCCGGCTGCCTTTATCTGTTCCAGTATTATCTTATTTAGATACAGCATACATGGACATCTTTCCTGTTACTTACATAGCTCCATAATTTCCCTGCTGGCGAAAAACAATCTGAGGATGGAGCCGATGCCCATGCACACTATGATCCAAAGGAGGAGTCACATACCTTGTGACTTCCAAAGACCTTCCAGGACAAAAAAAAGTGCAAACATTCGGGCCCAACACCATATGGCGATCTATGCATAGCGTGTAGATCTGCAGCTCTATAGGCCAAGAACAGATGCATACTGGTAAGTAGCATTTCCCTTTTATTCAGCTTGCTTGTATTGTTCAACTTGCCTCGTAAAGTACCATTTACACTTACCTGTGCCAGGCTTCCTTGGTTGTAGAAAATAAATAGAACTAAATAATATTTTTATACAAACATTGTGATAAAGTGGCTCTGTATATACTGTTCCTTAATAGGTACAGGGTGTACAGAGTCCACAGTCCCCAAGGGTTTGACAGAGGCTAAAGTTAGATATAACCTTACTCTCTAAAGTGGTAGCTTGGTCGAGCAGTAAGGCAGTATCAGAGGACAGTGTAAAGCATTTGTTGTACACACTCAGTCAGCAAATGGTCTCACACACTCAATAACAACTCTAGGCCAATGATTTATGTATAAAAAAAAATATATGCTTGTTTTATTTTAGAACCAACAATTGGATTTAAAATATACTTTCTCAGAATGAGATGTTTTATATAAATACTTTTGCAATATGCAATTGACTTTTGTAAACAGTTACAAGTGGTTGCAATAGGCAACTCTATTTTAAACACAACAATGCATTGAGCTCAATGGAAATTTCGAGTTATTTGCAACAGATTACTTTTAGGATTACTTTTGGAATTCCAGGACTGGATCCTAGATTCAGTCCTGGGTCAGTACTTGGAATCAAGTGATGAAAGGCGACTTAATTATTTACTGTGATGATTTTTAGACAATATTTTGCTATTTTAAAAGTTGACACTTAGAAAATATTTCATAGAAGACAGCCAGTGATTCCCTATGGAAGAAAATTCAAGTTGCAGGTATAGTATGGTTCGAGGCATGTGGGCTGCTGAATTCATATCTGTGCATAGATCGCCGCCTAGTGTTGGGTCCGGATGATTGTATATTGTTGTCCTGGAAGAGTCTTTGAAGTATCACGAGATAGGTGGCTCCTCCCCTGGACTACAGTGCGTATGGGCATCCCCTCCATCCTTAGATTGTTTTTTTCCGCCATTGGGTTCGGATGTCCTAATCTTAGCTCTTTGAGTATTTAGGAAAAACTTTATTTTTATTAGGCCAAAAGGCCTTTAAACTCGTCTGTATTGTTTCGTTCGGCGCCAAGTACTTTTGTCGAGTTAGTTCTCAAGAAGAGCATCGAAGTTAGCCGTTTGCCTTTCGACACCAGAGGCCCGATCGAGATCGGCGATGGAATCAAATAGTCCAAAGAAATCGAATAACCCCTTTAAGCGTTGCCCTCTTTGCAACGCTAAGTATGCTCGCTTCGACGTACACCCAGTGTGCAACAAGTGCCTCTCTCCAACACACGACGAAGCCACCTGTATGGCGTGTTCCAGGTTCCGATCGAAGAAAACTCTTCGCATTCGTCGAGCAGCTCGGCTCGAGGCGCAGAAAGCGGCGCCAAACCCGGACAACATCTTCGGGACCGAAGATGAAGAGGTCGTGGACCTTGAAGTTCAAGAGGGAATATCGGATCCGGCTTCGGAGCGTGAATCCGACTAGGATGCCGAAGACGAGCGTCTAGTAGATGAAGAGGAAGAGGATGTCGTCGAAAAGGTAGGAGACGACGAAGAGGCCCTTGGGGCCGAGGAAGATGGCTCGGAAGATGAGCTAGGCCCAAATGTCGGTACAGGGCCCGAAGAGGCACTCGATAAGGCTCATGTCGAGGGATCGCCACACGGCCTTACCCAAGATCTTTCCTCTTGTTCTACAGCCCCGCCTAAAGGCCCGGCTCCAAACTGTCCTAAAGAGCCATCGGTATCGAAAGCGCCATCATTCGATCAAGATAAATCGAAACTGAAGGCACAGGCACCGAAATCAAAACCGAAAGAGAAAATGTCTCTAATCGGCAACAAGGCCTCGAAGCCGTCGGAGCCGAAGACACAAAAGACGGCACCTAAGACCAAGGTCAAGGTGGTCGACCCGATAAAATCGGCGCTGAGGATCGTCGATACAGAAAAAGAGGGCGAGCCTCAAGAGCCGGCCCCTCCCAGTCCTCGTGTCGAGAAACCGACGTCTGGTACGGGGCTCCATGCCACTACAAAGAAGGTCTCAAAGGACCATGTCGAGTCGACAACACCATCTCCCTTCTTAAAGAAGACGGTGTCGGAGTCGTTATTACGCATCCAAGACAGGGCTTCGCTGCTCAGCACGAAAACAGCCCCGCAGCCGAAAACTGGCAGCACGGTTCAGACCGCGTCGACGCACATCAAGTTCGGATTACCACCGGCGGTTCGACCGAAGATGTTCGACGCAAAGAAGGGTCCCGAACCGAAGAAAGGTATCGACACGAAGAAAACTATCGAAGCGCCAAAAGGGGTATCAATGGGACAAACAGCTGTTGAAGTACCTCAAGAAGATGAGGAGCCGAGGCAGTTTATCTATGCAGGGACTGGTCAACTTTCAATACATAAAAGAAAGATAGTGCCACAGAAATCTATGGAGCCATACAAAATTCCATTAAAGAAAAAAAGAACCACATCACCAGTTCTTGTGGAACATATTCAATATTATAGCCAGGAGCCTCAGTCATTCTCACCCACACAGTCTGATGTGGATGATGCTGGTGATGATGAGGGCACTTATCCATTGACCACTGACCCTGAAGACCTAAACCAACCTTGGGTGGACAATACTGGTACAGGGGACCCACATACTGCTCCAGACACACAAGCATATGCGGTGAAGACATCTCCAACTGAGGATACTGCTGCCTTCAATGCATTAATTGAGAGAGCAGCTAAGAACCACGATGTACAGCTCCACACTGATCCTGTTGAGGAGGACTTTCTGATGGATACCTTCTCTACTTCAGAAAGATCTGTTAAGACTCTGCCCATGCTGAAGGGTGTCCTAAAACAGGCTAATGACATTTTTAAGGAGACCACGAGGGCGAGAGTACTAAACCCTAGGAGTGAGAAAAAATATAAGCCAGCTCCGGTGGACCCTACCTACATAAGAGGCCAACTGCCTTTGGACTCGTTGGTGGTTTCCAATGCTCGGAAGAGGGCCAACTCTCAGACAACGGGTGATGCTCCTCCCCCTGACAAGGAGTCTAAGGTCTTAGAAACATCAGGAAAGAGAGTTGCTGCACAGGCAGCTAACATATGGAGAATTGCCAACACTCAGGCACTTCTGGCTAGGTACGACAGGGCGCATTATGATACCCTGGAGACACTGCTACAGCACCTCCCAGATCAGTCTAAGGAAGGAGCAGAGTCACTAATTACAGAAGGGAAGCTCATAAGCAATGCTTCCATTAAGTGCGCTCTTGACGCAGCTGACACTGCAGCTAGGGCTATTAACACCAGCGTCATGTTAAGAAGGCATGCTTGGTTGAGAATCTCAGGATTCAAACCAGAGATACAGACAACTATACTCAATCAACCTGTCAACCCTCACTCCCTCTTTGGCCCCGAAGTTGACACCACCCTAGAAAAAATCAAAAAAGATACAGGGACTGCAAAGTCTATGGGGGCTCTGCAATCACAGAAGTTTAGGAGTGGGTCCTTTCGTCGCTCTACCAACAGAGGACCATCTAGAGGCCAGAACTCCCAACATTCGCATTACACTAAACAAGGTACACAGACCACCTATAATAAGAATAACAGAGGTGGATACCGTGGAAACAACGTCAAGGGCAGGGGCCGAGGAAACAACAGCTCCAGGTCCTCCGCCACCAACAAACAGTGACGCCTTGTCACTGCCCCCCCGACCACATAACACCTGTCGGGGGGAGACTCCAACGGTTCCTGCCGGTCTGGAAATCCATCACTACAGACAGGTGGGTGAGAGAAATGGTCCAGTACGGTTCTTGTCTGGAGCTAACATCCACTCCACCAAACATACCACCACGACACCGTCCTATGTCCGCAGAGCACTTGCACTTATTGCACCAGGAAGCGCTCAGTATGCTCCACAAAGGAGCCATAGAACTCGTGCCTGTACAAGACCAAGGATCAGGGGTGTACTCACTGTATTTTCTGATCCCCAAAAAGGACGGGTCTCTCAGACCCATACTGGATCTAAGACCTCTGAACCGTTGCATTCTATCAGAGCATTTTCACATGCTCACCCTGCAGTAGGTGCTGCCGTTGCTCAGTCAGGGAGACTTTCTCGCAACACTGGATCTCAAAGATGCGTATTTCCATATACCCATACACCCATCACACAAAAAGTATCTCAGGTTCACTATTCAAGATCAACATTACCAGTTCAAAGTCCTCCCTTTCGGAGTAACAACGGCACCAAGGGTGTTCACCAAGTGCCTGGCAACAGTGGCGGCACACTTAAGGAGACAGCACATACATGTCTATCCTTATCTAGACGACTGGCTTATCCAGGCAAAGTCAGCCCAGCAGTGTGCCAGCCACATATCCCACACCATTCACCTTCTTCACAGCCTGGGATTCTCACTGAATTATCCAAAGTCCCACCTTCAACCCGCCCACGTACGGCAGTACCTAGGCGCGACCATAGACACTCTAGCAACCACGGCACAGCCAAATTCCATGAGGATCAACAGCATGCAGTTGCCAATAAAAAAGTTCAGACCTCAACACTCACTACCGGCACGAGTGTTTATGCTGTTGATAGGCATGATGGCTTCCTGCATCTTCATAGTCCCGCACGCAAGATTACATATGCGCCCGCTTCAGGAGTGCTTAGCACGTCAGTGGAATCAGGCGCAAGGACAGTTGAAAGACCTAGTGTTGGTCAGCGGTCGGGCATACAACTCTCTGCATTGGTGGAATCCACAAAACCTTACCAAGGGCCGACCGTTCCAAGAGCCTGTACCACAAATAATACTGACGGCGGACGCGTCTCTCCAGGGATGGTGTAGGAGAGTAGGGTCTGCTTTCTATGTTCACCCCCACTTTTTGCTTTTGCTTTACTGGTTTTCGACTTAGATGTGGCTGTGGGCCTGCTAATCAGACGCACAGCCCTGCTGTTCTCTCTCTAAATTATACTATGTACTTTAGGTGCATAACCCATTTGGATAGGATCACCTTATTGGCCCCTGTACAGTGTACCCTAGGTACCCAGGGCATAGGTGTACCCTAGGCCTACCAGGGGCTGCAGCATGTATTATGCCACCCCTGGCCTGGCCTTCCATTTTGACACAACTGGCTGATCACTCAGCTGGGGCAAGGTCGTGTAATCACCCCTTGCTTAGGTGTAGTATTCCTATACCTAACTTACATATAGACACATGTGTACCTATCAGTCACTCCTATGGCAGGCCTTAACAATCCTGGAGGCAGAGTGCTTGGTAACATGTGAGATGGTGCTCTAGCATGAGCTGAGCCTGTCTGCAGCTTTCGGAACCTTGTCCTTATAGCTGTTCTATGATATAGCCTACCATATACTCTTAAAGTGCCTTATAATCTTAGACGGTTATGGTAACTATGGTTTGGCTTTATCGAAACATGTCGTGTAAGGTGTCTAACACTGTGGAATAATACCCCCATGCCATTTCTGGACATGAGAATATTATTCCCCCCTTCTAGAGGGAAAGACATGTTAAAATCATACTTCAACTGTTAGCCTCTGACCAAAGCCTCAGCATCACAAAATGGATGCTGCTGCCACGACACAAGTCTGACCTCCTGCAGCTGGGAGTGATCCCAGCCAGGGAGGCCTGGACAATAGGTTTCCTGCTTGGGGAGGTGCTAGCACCTCCCCAGACAGCCTTTAGTGTATTGGGGCAGGGTGGGCTGAAAGGAATGAGACATGCCTGGGGCACACAAGGTGTTCCTTGCATAGTCCAGTTCAAACCGGCGCTGGGGCACTCCAGCCCCAGCGCGAAACTGGACAAAGGGAAGTGGGTGTAACCACCCCCTCCCAGGTCCCACCCATAAGGCGTGACCTAGCAGGTATCCCAGCCCCCCAGATTAGTATAAGAGTGGGAGTTGGGCCTCAAGACTTTAGATTATCCTGAACCTGCAAAACTGAACAGAAACTCTGGACCTTCGACATTCGACGAAAGAAGAAGACTGAAGAATCTCCCTTGTAGCCAAGGAGTGGCTACCCTGTGCAAACAGGCACCATCAAGAGACTACCCTTTGCTTTGCCCACGTTCTACGAGGAACCGACTGCAGAGCCCGACCAGAGCCTTGACTTCCAGACTTCTCCGACCCTGATCCACATCTACAGCAGAGCTGAGATCCGTGGAGGCGACGAGCGACGTGGGACCGGCTACCTGGAAAAAGTGGCTAGTAACTTAAAGCGCAGCTTCTGAGGTACCCTCGAAGTTGTGCACCGGGGATTGAGAAGCCCCAACCCCAAGCACCATCTGCACCGAAGATCAGCCCCCCACACTCCACGAGTCCTGCGTGGGGCCCTTCAGCATTTTCCTGCTTGCCGCGTCTGTCCGGTTGCTTGCCCGCTGGCTAGTGGCCTTTGTGACGACGCACCCTGAAATCTTCTGCGCTGGTTTGGCTCCTCCAGACTGGCTCCCGCTTCTCTGCAAAGAAGAAGCACCCCAGACCTTCCTGGTCTGCACCAGAAGCAAGTCCTTCGTTCTTCGTGGGTTCCGCTTGCCAAGGCTTGGTGAGTCCTAGTCCAACTTCGACGCCGCCGACAGCAAGAGCCTTCGTGGGACAGCTCGCCTCCTGGTCCTGGTCGTCCTCGACGCTTCCTGGTCCTCCTGGCTGCAGCGACAAGCTTCACCTTCACCTGCAATCTTCACGACATCGCCTGGTTCCTTCCTGGTTCCACGTGGTCACTGGCTAGTGACCTTGACTCTGTCCCTTCTGCTTGCAGGTTTCTTCTCTTCTTGATCCCAGCCTTGGGATCCACCGGACACTCTTCACTGACTGCCTGTCAGCATCTTTCTTCAGGCATCCATAGGAGTCGACGACGAAAACGACGCATCTTCACCCCTATGCACCCGCAGCCTGTGGGCTAGGTAACTTGGGTGCTCCGGTGCTCATCAGGATAGTGACTATCCTAGTGTCTAGTTTTCAAGTCTCAACTTCCTAGCTACTCCGGAAGTGTCCTAAATCTACCGTTTTCTAAACTGTACTATTGCTATTGACTTTTACGCATTACGCGTGAGTGTTTCCACTCTGCACACGAATCCCGTGGGCCTCCCACTTCCTAACTAACGCTAGTGTAGTGTTGCCCCAGCGATTCCCTAGGCCTATTCTATTTCCGTGACAGTGGTTCTTATGCCACTTACTTAGTATATGGTTTGCGTGGCCCCTAGGGCCTAACTGTATTACTTACCTGTGTGACTTAATGTATGCTTAAATAAGACTGTGTTGTACTTACCTCTAATCTCATAAAGAGTGCTGAGGGTTTGACTAGAATAAATACACTTTATTTTATATATATATATCTGTTGTGGTGTCCTTTCATTTGGTATTCAAGGGATTATATATGGTATCACAGCTGGCTTCACATGCCATTCAGAGTTTAGCCTAAGACTGCTCTTGTCCATGCTACCACTAGGATAGCTGGTCTATAAGGTTGACTTTACAACCAATCACCATAAGGGTATTTGGACTGATATAAGGTGTACACTAGAACTAGTGACATCATACATCAGGCCAACTTCTCACAGATGGGGAGCTCATGTACTCAATTACACAGTGCAGGGGACTATGGACGACACAGCAGAGGGGGATGCACATCAACCTACTGGAACTGATGGCAATCTTCCTAGCAATGAAGGCATTCAAAGTACACTTGTGCAACAAAGTCGTGTTGATCCGGACGGACAACATGACTGCCATGTACTACATACAGAAGCAGGGAGGAACACACTCTCCACAGTTGTCTCATCTGGCTCAGAGCATGTGGAAGTGGGCCATTCAGAGAAACATCTTCCTCATGGCGGAAAACCTCCCGGGCAAGGACAACCAAATGGCGGATCTGCTCACTAGACACAGCCACCAGATGCACGAATGGGAGATACATCCATCAGTACTCCAACCGTACTTCCAGCAGTGGGGTCATCCAGAGATAGACCTATTCGCCACAAGGGATAACGCAAAATGCCAAAGCTTTGCCGCCAGGTTCCCACATCCACAGTCGCAGGGCAATGCGATATGGATGAACTGGTCAGGCAGATTTGCGTACGCTTTTCCCCCAGCACCATTAATACCGCTAGTGGCACGCAAACTAAGGCAACACTCGATGACTCTCATCCTGGTTGCTCCAACCTGGGCATGCCAGCCATGGTACACCACGTTTCTAGAACTCTCCGTGGTACCGCATCAAAGACTGCGGCTAATACCCAGGCTTTTAACGCAGAGCCATGGCGAGATTCAGCACCCAGATCCGCAACAGCTAAACCTAGCGATCTGGCTCCTGAGATCTTAGAATTTGGCTACCTAAACTTGCCTCCAGAATGTATGAATATCATCAAGGAGGCAAGGAGACCCACGACCAGAGCATGCTATGTGGCTAAGTGGAAAAGATTTGTCATTTATTGTAAAAATAATGACATCAATCCGCTGGATACCTCAACTCAGAACATTATCTGTTATCTATTACACTTATACAGATGCAATCTAGCATACAATTCCATCCGTATACATTTAACCGCACTGGCAGCTTACCTTCAGAACAGGCAGCACCTCTCACTGTTCAGAGTGCCTGCCATCAAAGCCTTCTTGGAGGGACTCAAACGAGTGATTCCTCCTACACACCCACCTTCACCAGTCTGGAACCTAAATGTGGTCCTCACCAGACTCATGGGACCACCTTTTGAACCTCTACACTCCTGTGAGATTCAATTTCTAACCTGGAAAGTAGCTTTCCTAGTAGCCATTACTTCACTAAGAAGAGTTGGTGAACTCCAGGCACTAACCATTCAAGAGCCATTTATACAGGTTCATGCAAACAGGGTCGTACTACGCACCAACCCTACATTCATGCTCAAGGTGATATCGCAGTTCCATATGAACCAATCCATAGAACTACCGGTGTTTTATCCTAATCCTGAGAATGTAGCAGAGAGAATGCTCCACACACTTGATGTCAAGAGAGCTCTCATGTACTATATTAACAGAACACAGACTTTCAGGAAGACAAAACAACTGTTTGTTGCCTTTTCTCCACAGCACAAAGGCAACCCCATTTCCAAAGCAGCAATAGCTAGGTGGATCGTTAAGTGTATACTGATTTGCTATGAAAAAGCTAAGCGCACACTAACGATTCCTCCAAGAGCCCACTCCACACGAAAGTTAGGGGCCTCCATGGCTTTCCTAGGGAATATTCCTTTACAGGAGATATGTAGAGCAGCCACATGGTCCACTATACATACATTTACAAAACACTACTGTGTAGATGTACACTCAAGACAGCAGGCAGCTGTAGGGAAGGCTGTTCTCAAAACTCTTTTTCAGACTGCTGCAGCTGGCACGGACAGCCGCCGCTAAATGGAGGGACTGCTATATAATCTATGCACAGATATGAATTCAGCAGCCCACATGCCTCGAACCGAATATGCTACTTACCAGTATGCATCTGTTCTTGGCATGCAGGGCTGCTGACATTCATATCGCCCACCCTCCTCCCCGGCGCCTGTAGCATTCAGTAATTACTAGTTAGCATGGTCATCATTCACTATATTACACTCCATTTATGCCACAATGGCGAAAAACAATCTAAGGATGGAGGGGATGCCCAAGCGCACTGTAGTCCAGGGGAGGAGCCACCTATCTCGTGATACTTCGAAGACTCTTCCAGGACAACAATATGCAATCATCCGGACCCAACACTAGGCGGCGATCTATGCACAGATATGAATGTCAGCAGCCCTACATGCCAAGAACAGATGCATACTGGTAAGTAGCATATTCGTTCTCCTTACTTTTGTAATCCAGTACTGGGTGTCTAGACTCAGTACTGGGACCTTTATCCAAAACAGGTAAGCAATTCCGTTTTCAGATATTATACGGTTTTTAAAGAACATTTAAAGTTTGCAGAAATTGACAGAAGAAATTTCACAGAAAAACAGTCAATGATTTCCTATGGGAGAAAATTGGGTTACCGGTAAGTACAGTTGTAAGTATTTTTCAGAATCCGTGCTGGGTACCAAGATCCAGCACTGGGAGCTCACCTAAGAGCAGGTGAGTATTTTCGTTTCTCGGCTGATTTTGGGTGAATATTTTAAGTTTTGAGAAGTCCACACTTAGAAGAAATTTCAGGAAAAGCCAGTCAATGTTACCCTATGGAGAAAATATCAGTTTAAAGGTAAGTATTCGACTAGCAGATTTAAGGTTCTGGGCATAGACTCGGGGGTCTCCCAGGGTCAGGTAGGTACAGTTGGTTCACCTTCAGCGACTCTAGGGCAGCCGGCTGCAGAGAGAGTTCGGCCCAATGTTATCCTATGAGGGATAGGGGGGCCTTGGTTGGTGGGTGCTGACTAGCAAGCCACGCGGCTGTGGGAGCTGGGCTCCTGGTCACTTACTCAGGGCAAGTGGGGAAGTAGGTAGGTGTAGAGGTTGCACTGCCAGGGCAACTCGGGCGGCTGGGTGCAGGGTGCTTTTGAGCCTTCGGGCGCTCAATTGATTTCAATGGGAAATCTCCGGTTTAGAAAAAGACTGCAAGCTCGGGGACAAGGATTCTTCAGGTGCCACCACCACTTCGAGAGGTAAGTTGGGTAGTTGGAGGATAGGTAGGTACCCCGGGATTGGGCACAGGGGCCCACGGGGCGCCGCGTGCAGGGGTGCCTTTTGGTGTTGGGAAATCTTACCCTCTGTTGATCGCGGTTGGGGGGCACCTTGTTCTGAGGCTGCAGGCTTCTTCAGGAGTGTCGAGGGAGGTCCTTGGGTGCCGGACTCGGGGTCACAGTCGCCGTGGGGTCGTCCTCATGGTCTTTATTCACTCCGGCACTGGCCAGGCTTGGCTGGTGCAGAGTGTGCTGGGTTAGCGGTTCCGGGCTGCTGCCAGGGATTAGAGGTAAGTTTTGAGTAGAGCCTCTACTCATGGGAGTTCCAGGGGCTTAGAGCCAAAAGGTAGCCAGGTCCTCCGGGGTTTGTGAGGTTGCTGGCCACAAGAGATGCCGGGTTGGAGCAGGAGCTGGTTCGAGGGTCGACAGGCCAGTAGAGCTGGGGCCAAATCAGTTGGTGTCTTCCTCTTCTTAGCAGCTGCAGGGCAGGTCTTCTTTCTTTTTGCTCTTCTTTGTATTTTGGAATGTGGAATCTGGGGAAGGAAGGTTCAGGGTGCCCCTAAATACTAGATTATGGGGCGTTACAGGTAGGTGAAGGGCAGGGACCAATGGGTCCCTGTCCTGGGGTGGGTACACCCCCTATCCTGCCTCTCTCCTGTGGGAGGGGGGCAGTAGCCTAGTCCTGATAAGGTAGGGATTCCCATCTTCAAGATGGCGAGAGCCCGGAGATGTGCTTCTCCTCGCCTCCCGCACCTGAGGGGTGGGGTTGGCAGGCTGGCACATCCCCTGTCCTTATTTGGGGTTTCCGGCCAAAGCTTTCTGCCAGAGTGGGGGGTTGCAGTGGCCTGGGGAAGCTCACAGAGGCGGCATGCCTTTGAAGCTTCCCCCTGCCCATCCTGGGGGAGGAGATTTAGCACCTCGCCCAGGATGTGTATTGTTGCAGGCCCAGGAGAGCAGGGGTTCTCCCACCCAGGGGTCCAGCAACATGTCTGCTGTGTGGCAGCCACAGAGCAGACGTGGATTGTAGGTTAGGTTTAAGGGGGCATCTCTAAGATGCCCTCTGGGGTGCTTGGTACATTAAATCCCACACTGGCATCAGTGTGGGTTTAATGTGCTGAGAAGTTTGATACCAAACCTTTAGTGTTGCCATTATGGTGCTGTGGAGTTCGTGTTTGACGAGCTCTCAGCACCATGTACTCTTAAATGACAGCACTGCACTTACAGTGCTCAGGAATGGACCTGGGTACTGTAGGGGCACAGGGCTCCTGCTCCTGTGCCCACACCATTGGCATAAGGCACCCAGCTAGAGGGGTGGCTGATGTATGCCATAGCAGTGTAGGTGATGAGCATGGCACACAGGGATGTGTGTCATGTCAACTTTGTTATGTATTGCACCCAGACACTCAGCCTGCAAAGGCAGTGTGTGTGTGTGTGTGTGTGTAAGGGTACAGGGCCTCTAAGGGTGGCACAATGAGTGCTGCAGCCCTTAGAGGCCTTCCCTGGTCACAAGGCCCTGGGTACCTAGGGTACCATTTACCAGGGGCTGACATGTGGCCAGGGTTTGCCAATTTGGGTTTTGTGTGTTTTAGGGAAGGAACATAGGCCCTGGGCACCTGATTGGCAGGAGTCCAGGGCACACTCAGTCAAAGTACATTCAGCAATTCAGCAAAAAGTGGGGACATACCATGCAAGAAAGATGGCACTTTCTCACAAACATTGGTCTGAGTTCGGTCTTTGAGTGTGTGACATTATTTTGGGCCTGAGTGTATACAATAAATGCTTAAAACTATCTGATAAAGCCTTGCTGCTCGCCCACACTATCACAAATAAAGAGTAAGGTAGTATCCTCTTTTTTCTCTGCCTCCCTTTGGGGTTCACTCGACTCTGTGCACACTATACTTACTTTGATATAGTATATACAGAGCCAGCAGTAAGTAACCTGTTTGTTTGATGGCATGTGTGTTTGTAGATACACATGCTTAGCATAAGTCCGCCATCTTGTGTTGAGCTCGGAAGTACACAAGTTGTTTTTCTTCGAAGATGTCTTTTGAGTCATTAGGTGCAGTAACTCCCCTTGTTTGTAATGCGCATGGTCCCCGACTCCGTTGTTAGATTGTTTTTTTCCCACCATTGGGTTTGGTCGTGTGCTTCCCTGCTCTGGTCGACATGGTCATTAGGGTACTTTCTAATACCATTGGTGTTGTTTCCATCTCAACTCTATCACTCTTTTCAAAACGATTAGGAGACTTTTCTGTTTTCAGTTTACATTTTTGGTAAATTCTTGTGGGGTTTTCAGTGTTTTCCAGTTGTTTCAATACCTTAAAAAAAGCATGGTTATAAGGGGTTACAGATGTTTGCACCATTAAACATCTGAAAACGTGGCTATTTCAAAACAGTCTGTAGACCCTCTCTCCATTTTACTTCTATTCCGCCGGCGCTGGGATACCTCTGGGTAGATACGCGCTCTAGAGATGTTAAGTAATAATAATAATAATTAAACACTGAAACTTGGATTTCAGCGTTTATGCAACATTTTACTTTTATTATTGCTTGCTTTCCGCACAAATAGTGCATGGTATATAGACAGTGTACGTACAGTGTATATGAGCTCCAAATACATTTTTACAAATCAAACTTACTGTAGTACACCATACAATAGTTCTTCAGTGAGTCTTTGGTCATGCATGCTCGCTCTTTTCTTCCCATGTAAATTTTATCTGTGAAAAGGCCCTCAACATTGGCACTTGAAACGGGCAACGCCAAAACAGCCAGTACACACTTTGCTTTCTCTGGCCACTGACATAGCTTTCTATGCCAATACCAGTGCACCTGAAGATAGTGATACTCTGGGACAGGTTCTGCAACATATGAGCTTAACTAGGCGCATATGCCCTCAGTTATTGAAGCGATGAAAAAGGAAGCAGTACTTTTCAAATTCTGTAGAAAAGTTCCCTTTACTGAAATGATCTAGAACTTTTGCAGAGTGTCATAATGAGACTTCATTGTCTTTAAATGCCATGGTTAGAGAAGGGACATTACTATGCATCATTGCAAGCCATTTTTCATGCATTGTAAAATAAAATTTTCTTAATTGTTCCTCAACATTTCTTTGCTTACCAATTGGAAAGATTTTTGACCTGAAACGTTGTAGTGCTAAAGTCCCTAAAAGTGTTGCCCAGCCTACTGTCAAGAAAATTTTTCACATCTAAACCAATTACGCTGAAAACTTGGTAGACAAAGGTGTTTTCAGATTCTAGTTTTTTGATTATGTCCACTACAGCAGTCATGTTTTCCTGTAAAAATCTAAGAACGCAGTAGAGTACTTTTTTCACATCCCTATCAAATGCAACCGAAGATCTTCACATTTGTTGCCTTTGGCATCATCACTAAGCAAAGGTTCAGTAAATGGTCACCACATGGATTTTTATGAAACCAGCCATTTTACCTATCTGTGAAAGAATCCAACGTAGCCAAAATAGCAAATATGATTTTGATATTTCCCGATTCTCTACAGTTTATAAAATAATTAAATTAGACCTAAACATGCTTCTAAACCCTTCTTCTTTAGACCGAAGGCCACCCAAAAAGCAAAATGAAGAAGATACTATGTTGGAGACATGTTAGATGTAGATCACATGCATTTCATACTCCTGCTATCAAGTGTTAAGTCTGGATGTTTGCAAGTTGTTTTTTCTGCAAAGACGTCTTTCCAGTCCCAAGGTTAGGTGACTCCTCCTTTCAGTGATAGTGCGCATGATCATCGACTTCATTGTTAGATTGTTTTTTTTCTGCCATCGGACGTGTATTGCTGCGCAAACGTTTTTCAGGTTCCCCTCAGTGCGCAGTTCACTATACCTGCGTTCGTATTGTTTCGTACGCGTATCCCATTTCTCTGTGTATCGTATCGGTCGAAGAAAATTTCTATTTCGATCGGATGACTCATGGAAGGCCGTCGGGCCTAACCACGCCGGTCCACCTCGCAGTCGATGGAACGAACTCCATTCAAATTCTGTCCTTGGTGCCATGTGAAGTATCTGCTTCCCGATTCGTGCGAAGTGTGTAACTTGTGCTTATCTCTGGAACATAACGAGCAAGACTGCGAGACGTGCAGATCTTTTCGATCGAAGAAAACGTTCTGCGATCGTCTGGCATGATGCTGTGAAATGCAAAGCCTTAACATCGAATACACGCTGGATATCTTCGGTGAAGGATCCAAACAAGAAGAATTCGATGCACAAGGGGCCGAAGAGGAGCAGGAAGGGCCTATATCGATTCCGGAATCAGACTCAGAGATGGAAGATAACATACTGCAAGGTCAACGTACCATGGGTACCGAACACCCCTTGCCCCGAAATCCAACTCAGACCAATCAAAAGGCTTAGGTTCCACCTCCGCCTTCGGGCCACGGTCCGCACCGGCAAGATGTTTCTGACGCCTCGCCTCCCGGCTGGGCACTGAAACACATTGTAAGCCATCAGGCTCTGGATCGAGTCAGCCAAAGTAAGGCACCGAGCAAAACCCTTGGGTTCGGAGCCAAAACCCCAGAAGCCAAAACTAAAAACGGCTTTGGAACCCAAACCTTATGCGCCAAATGGTCATTCCACCCCGGCACCATAGTCCTCGGTGCCGAAACCGAAAAATGCTCCCTGGAAAGACTACAATACTGATTCACCTACAGATAATGACTCAGACCTTTATCCTAAAAAGCCTTCCCCCTACTGATAACAATGTAGGGTATTTAGAATTACTTGCTAGAGCTGCAGAATATGATGGGGTACAATTATACAAAGAATCCCTAGAAGATCTCGTGTTTGAAACTTTTAAGTAGTACACACAGATCCAGTCAGACTCTCCCTATGCTCAAAAGCATGATGAGACATGCCGATGATATATTCAAAGACCCTTTTCTTGCTCGTATTTCACTCCCAGAATGGACAAAGTAGAAGCCTGCTCCGTCTGATAAAGTCTTTATTAGGAGGCAGTTACCACTAGACTCACTTGTCTCTAATGCCTGTAAACTGGCCAATTTACAGATTACTTTATGGATTACTTTTTCTACTCAGTGTGATATGCCTAGATATCACACTGGGGCATTTCCTAGAGAAAAGCTAAGTAGAGCAGTTTTTAGTTATTTGCAGTTTTTCAAAGTTTCATACAAGACCAACTCCACACATGGAACAATTTTCAAGAAAGCAGTCAATGCAATCCTATGGAAGGAAATTGTGTTATCGGTTTAAAAGTAAGTAGAAGTTTGTAGGAGTTGGTGTTCAGGGATTAGAAACAGGGTTCACACAGGGTCAAGGACGCACTCTCAAAGCACCCTCAGCGGCACTAGAGCACCCGTGCAGAGTGCTGAGGCCCAATGTTAACCAATGGGGAATCGGGGGCCTCCAGTTGGAGACTGCTCATGAGCAGGCGACAAGGTTGTGAGAGCAAAGCCTTTGGTGTTAGGCTCAGGGCAAAGGGGGGGGGGGTCAGTTAGCATCCACAGTACATCCGCAGCGGCGGCTGGGTGCAGGGTGCTGTTTTGGCATTGTGTGCCCTGTTTTCAATGGGAGTTGCCGGTTTTGGATTTTGGCTCCAGGCTCGGTCCAGGAAGACTTCCGGGAGAAACCAACAGCTGAGCAGGTAAGTTGGGGGGCTTGGGACGTAAGTGCAACTTGGGTTCTCTTCTCTAAGGCAGCTGGATGAGGGGTGTCTTTTGTTGTCAGATTTCACCTTACCGGGCCACTTGCTGTTCGGGAGGTGTCTCTATGCAGAGGCTGCAGGTGACGTCTGGGTGTCCTGGAGGGGTCAACCCACGGTGGACTCGGTCTATGGAGCGCTAGGGGACCTCGCTGGGACCGGTGGGCGACTTGAACTCGGGCCGTTGGTGACGAGTGCAGTCGTTCCAGATGTCTGGTTTCTTTGTCCTCCGCAGGCTGTCTGTTTTGGGAGTTTCTTTTGAACAGAGCAGCTATTTACAGGGGATCTGGTCTCTGTTGAAGGCAGTCAGTCAATCCTCCCAGGGTTCTGGAGGTCGCTGGCTGCAGAACAAGGCCATTTCTCTTCCAAGGGATCCTCATCAATAGTCATAAGCACTGAATATTAATTTATATTTTGAAATCATATACATATATCTATATATCTATCTATCTATATATATATATATTTGTACAGACAAACTGATTTTTTGCTATACTTGCACATGATAGGCATTATTTGCACACAATGGGTGAGGAGAGTTCGCTCGTGATTCACTACCACCCATTATAAAGGCTGTAATTTAATGCAGTGCAGGCACTTTACCCGGATAGCAGCGACGTGCAATATGAATGATAATTTGTGTTTTGAAAAATGTCAATGAGGGAAAAAAAATATATATATTTTTTTTTTATTTTGGACTGGAATCAACCATCAAGCTAATTTATGCTTTATTTTTCAATTTATTAGATTTCTATGTATATTTATCTTGTATGTGGAATATGATCCTTGTATGATTGTAAAACCGATATACACAGCCAATTGATGGTATTTTGTCTATGTCTATACGTAACTGAGGGCGAGGCTCCTTTAAAAAGCCACGTTCAGTAGATGCTAATCATGTGATCAAGACCGCTGTGTCGGTCGAAACGCGTCTGAACCAGAATTTTGTTGAACAAATAAATCGAGCATGAGAATTTGAACCAGCAACAGAGTGTCCGTGTCTTTTGGTAGTACCGGCTGGTACTTCGGAAGGAGGATTCGATATATATATATATATATATATATATATATATATAGTGATTGATTTGATCCGGACAAACAAAAATCGTGAATTGTATGTAATATTTTTTAACTTTATCTGCAAACAATGTGATTTACACGTTTTTTTGTTAGTTACATACTCTTTGTTGAAGATAACTCAGCAATGTTTGTTTTTACATATCGGGCCTGATGGGAGATTATACACTCTAATATGGCGCCTGAATATGAGAGTTTAGTGGTCTCTCTTTGATTTCCATGGTAAAATGCATCATGTGACCATTGACGTATTTTTAAATGTCAGCCGCTATTCGGCGCGAAACTTTAAAACATTAGACTAAGGCGTCAGCCGAAACGCGTCCTGTTTCAAAGCGGATGAATTGAAATAAAAAAAACTCGAAAGAAAACCCCTGTGAGTGCTTTCCTTATGCCAGAAGGGAGAAAGGAGTGAGCGAGCATTTCAAACGCGGATGCACCTCCGCGTTACAAAGCACCCGTCCGAGAGTGCGCTGGTTTGAGGTGCAGTTGGAGCCAATATATATATATATATATATATATATATATATATATATATATATATATATATATATATATATATATATATATATTACCTACTGGCAGTCGCCAGTAGGTAGTATAGTTAGGACCCTGTTTCCATAGGAAAACCGCAACATTCTATTTTGAATAACTTTGGCGC
Source organism: Triturus cristatus (assembly GCF_964204655.1). Lineage (NCBI taxonomy): Eukaryota > Metazoa > Chordata > Amphibia > Caudata > Salamandridae > Triturus > Triturus cristatus. The sequence goes on along the minus strand of NC_140586.1, from coordinate 48,851,368 downwards.
CGGTCGACGAATCCTCGCGAAATTTCCAAAACTAATGGGGCGCTACGCTCCGCTCCTACCCTGAAAGTCTCGGGGGGATTCGTCAAGCGGGGGCTGAGAAAAAAGGGGGGTCCCAAAACGCGTTTTCCCCATGCATTTTTCCATAGGACCTTTAGACACAGCTACAGCCCGAACGGCTGAACAGAGTTACTTGAAATTTGGCAGAGAGGTAGTCTACAGGTCAAGGAAGTGCCTTTTGTAGGTCTGGTGTAAATCTGTTCAGTAGTTCCTGAGAAAATAGCATTTAAATCAATATATAGATCTGTGGCAGCTTACCGTGCGCTTACGCTAAGCTTACCGTACGCGTACGGTGCCGTGCGCGAGCGCGATTCTGATTGGCTGTTAGATCTTAGTAAACATTCGAATCGGTCGAAACCAGGAAGTGTCGGCCGCCATTTTCTCTCTCGCACTCTGAGGGGGGGAGGAAAAACAAAGTTGGATAACATGAAAAGGGGCAGGCTAGACAGCTCCTAACCACCTATCCATGGTTAGGGTGTCCCAAAAGAACCCCCAAGCCAAAAATTCATTTTAAATTTTTTTTTAAAAAACGCCGATTGCGCTTACCGTACGCGTACGGTAAAAAAAAAAAAAAATTATCCACATTTTCCACACCCCGTGTGCAAAAGGTTCCCGAAGGACACCTTTTGTTCCTGGCATATATATAATTTGATCATTTAATAGATAACCTTTCACAACAAAGCGCCTAATATGTCCTCCGTGTGTGGACGATGCGCGAAGCGCATCGTGCGTACATGGCCCACGGCATGGCCCACGGCACTAACTGCGTAAAGTGGGCGCGCGGTGCGCGAAGCGCACCGCGTGCTCACGGTGCACGAAGCGCACCGTGCGCGCACGGAACGAACTGCGTGAAGTGGGCGCGCACGCCACCAACGGCGTAAAGTAACTTAGAATTTAAAAAAACGTACAAATTCACTGAAAAAACCATAGGTTTCACACACGTTATAGTTAGGAATTAGCATTTAAAAAACCTTGCAAATTCACTGAAAAAACCATAGGTTTCACACATGTTCTAGTTAGCTGGACATTTCACTCGTAAAAAACCATTGAAATTCCCCCGTTATAGTTAGTGCAGGCAACTATAACTCACGCGACCGCAATCCTCTGCTGATGACGTGTGTCTTTATGAAAAAAAAATATTTGCAATATATGTATAGCTAAAATTTAATGGAAGAAGACATGGGCAAATAAGTGTCTAAATACAGTATTAGCATCAGCAGAGGATTGAGGTCGCGTGAGTTATAGTTGCCTGCACTAACTATAACGGGGGAATTTCAATGGTTTTGTCGAGTGAAATGTCCAGCTAACTATAACATGTGTGAAACCTATGGTTTTTTCAGTGAATATATATATATATATATTTTCTCGGAAATGGTTCGAAAACCGGAAGGGCGGCGCTGCATAAAGGTGCGTGGTCCTCGCGGTTCGAACCTGAACCGCTAATAATTACCAAATTCCTCTCCAAGGAGAAATCAGGGTCCATCAGCAATCGTGCCAGATACACAAGTCTGGTTTGGAGACTTGTGTATCTGGCACGATTGCTGATGGAACATTGAAATGCAATAAACACCGCTATAAACCGAGCAAACTGGAGTGCGACCCTGATTTCTCCTTGGAGAGGAATTTGGTAATATATATATATATATATATAATTTTTTTTCTCATACCAATGCAGCTCCCAATAGGAGGCTAGACAATGTAATTACACACAGACTTTATTTGCCAATATATATATAAAAACACAAGAGGGCAAGTAGCTCTTGAACTCTGTTTTTTAATGAGCAAAGTACTCATAAATAGTAAACTGCAAATAAAGTAGACATTGTTAGCCTACAGGCTGCATTGTAAACCAATAGCATAGAAAATTAAAGCATTTTCAACCAAAACTGGCACCATGCCTTTAAGGCAGCCATGACCCCTAGCTTCCCATCATGCCTCAGGGGTGACAGTTAGGTCAGTTGTTCTTTACGGCTCCTTCAGTCCAGACCCTGGATTTTCAGCTCTTCCTTTTTTTGACTTTGTCAAAAATATCTTATAGATATCTAGTTTTTCTGCTTTCACTCAACGTCTTTTGGTCTTAGAGTGCAAGTAACACCTTTTTTGTGTTCCAGAATAGGTTTATTTTCTTTAAGAAATGCCTTCTTTATTCGATCCTTGCCCTTCCTGTGGCAAAAAGGCCAGAACAGATACACACCCTGTGTGTATTCTCCGCCACCCTGAGTCTCACTCTTCTAACAACTGCCATCATTGTAAGAAGTTGTCGAGAAGGACCATCAAGGCCAGGGAGAGGATTCGACTTTATGGCCTCTCTGAAAGAAGTAGTTCTCCTGTGAGGCAGCAAAAGAAGAGAACTCGGTCGACGTCAAGAGGAAAAGTCCCGACCTGTTCTCCGTCGGGATCGACTTCGAAGCTGCCGACAACGAAGAAATCTGCGTCGAAGACTTCGGTGATGCCAGCGCATCATCAATCGACAACGAAATCATCGTTGACGAAGGTAACAGGTCCTCCGTTGATGTCAACCAGGCGACGCTCAATGTCGAGAGACAGGTCTCCGTTGACGCTGGCTGGGCGTTCGACGCCGAGGCACATCACTCCGTCGCCTCATCGGCGATCGACGTCGAGGCACATCACTCCGTCGTTGCCTCATCATTGGCGATCGACGTCAAGGCACAGGTCTCCGTCGAGATCAGTCCAACGATCTTCGCCGTCGAGACACAGGACACCTCCTTCAGCGTCGAAGCAGAAGTCTCCATCGAAGTCAGGACAAGGCTCTTTAACGTCGATCCGTCATACTCCATCATCGACGTCGAATCAGAAACGGATCTTCGGCGTCGAGGCAGAAGTCTCCGTCGCCGGCAGCCCAACGCTGTTCGACGTCGAGGCAGCAGTCTTCTGAGAGGGGGCAGAGAACGTCGAAACATGGCACTCCATCTGCGTCGGGGAGACGTTCGACGTTTAGAGGACGTTCTGCAAGATCAAGTCCACCTTCTAAGAGAAGGTCAACGTCGAGGCATACGTCTCGGTTAAGATGACAGTAGGCGCACAGACGCTCCAGATCAACGTCAAGGCGTCCTTCCAGAGACGCCTCACCTCCAGAGAGCCTATCATCGTCACCTTAAGGCACCGACAGTTCTCACTGAGGGTCAACGTCCAGATCCCCGGAGGTGGTGATCTCGACGTCCAGCAGTCCAGTGTCAGGGGGACACCAAGCTTCACTCGGCACAGATCTCAGTTGGCTCGTCTAATACAAGCAGTGGATAAAGAATGATCTCCTTCAAGAGCCAGAGCTCGCTGATGCACCCCTGTGCACTCACACAGAAGGAGGTCTAGATCAAGAAGCAGGAGGAGAGCGCTCAGATCCCCGACTCCGTCCTCTTCTTCCACTCGTACGTCCCACGGAGACTACTCGGCTACTTTGACCGACAGTCCGCCGTCGAGGGTCTCTCCGGTGGACGACATCTACACTTTTCAGGACATTCTTAGTAGAGGGCCGCTAAAGCTGGGTACTCGTCAAAGCAAGTCCTCTGTGATTTTTGAGACTCTACACCAAAGTGCAGCATCTAAGTGTGAGAAAGTGCCATCTTTCTGGCATGGTATGCCCCCACTTTTTGCTGAATTGCTGAATGTACTTTGACTGAGTGTGCCCTGGACTCCTGCCAATCAGGTGCCCAGGGCCTATGTTCCTTCCCTAAAACAAACCAAACCTAAATTGGCAAACCCTGGCCACATGTCAGCCCCTGGCAAATGGTACCCTAGGTACCCAGGGCCTTGTGACCAGGGAAGGCCTCTAAGGGCTGCAGCACTCCTTGTGCTACCCTTAGAGGCCACACACACACGCACTCGCACACACACTCGCTCGTAAGACAAAAACAAAGTCGACATGACACACATCCCTGTGTGCCATGCCCATCACCTACACTGCCATGGCATACATCAGCCACCCCTCTTGCTGGGTGCCTTATGCCAATGGTGTGGACACAGGAGCAGGAGCCCTGTGCCCCTACAGTGCCAAGGTCCATTCCTGAGCACTGTAAGTGCAGTACTGCCATTTAAGAGTACATGGTGCTGAGAGCTCGTCCAACACGAGCTCCACAGCACCATAATGGCAACACTAAAGACTGAGAAGTTTGGTATCAATCTTCTCAGCACATTAAACCCACACTGATGCCAGTGTGGGATTTAATGTACCAAGCACCCCAGAGGGCATCTTAGAGGTGCCCCCTTAAACCTAACCTACAATCCACGTCTGCTCTGAGGCTGCCTAGGCTGCCACCCAGCAGACATGTTGCTGGTCCCCTGAGTAGGAGAGCCCCTGCTCTCCTGGGCCTGCAGCAATGCACATCCTGGGCGAGGTGCTAAATCTCCTCCCCCAGGATGGGCAGGGGGAAGCTTCAAAAGCATGCCGCCTCTGTGAGCTTCCCCAGGCCACTGCAACCCCCCACTCTGGCGGGAAGCTTTAGCCGGAAACCCCAAATAAGGACAGGGGATGTGCCAGCCTGCCAACCCCACCCCTCAGGTGGGGGAGGCGAGGTGAAGCACATCTCCGGGCTCTTGCCATCTTGAAGATGGGGAGCCCTACCCTATCAGGACTAGGCTACTGCTCCCCTCCCACAGGAGGGAGGCAGGATAGGGGGTGTACCCACCCCTGGACAGGGACCCATTGGTCCCTGCCCTTCACCTACCTGTAACGCCCCTAAATCTAGTATTTAGGGGCACCCTGAACCATCCTTCCCCAGATTCCAGATTCAAAACTACAGAGAAGAGCAAGAAGAAAGAAGACCTGCCCTGCAGCTGCTAAAAAGAGGAAGACACCAACTGCTTTGGCCCCAGCCCTACCGGCCTGTCGACCCTCGCTCCTGCTCCAACCCGGCATCTCTTGTGGCCAGCAACCTTACAAACCCCGGAGGACCTGGCTACCTTTTGGCTCCAAGCCCCTGGGACTCCCATGAGTAGAGGCTCTACTCAAAACCTACCTATAATCCCTGGCAGCAGCCCGGAACCGCGAACCCAGCACACTCTGCACCAGCCAAGCCTGGCCAGTGCCGGAGTAAACAAAGACCACGAGGACGACCCCACGGCGACTGTGACCCCGAGTCCGGCACCCAAGGACCTCTCTTGCCACTCCTGAAGAAGCCTGCAGCCTCAGAACAAGGTGCCCCCACCTACCGCGATCAACAGAGGGTAAGATTTCCCGACACCAAAAGGCACCCCTGCACGCGGCGCCCCACGGCCCCCTGTGCCCAATCCCGGGGTACCTACCTATCCTCCAACTACCCAACTTACCTCTCGAATTGGTGGTGGCACCTGAAGAGTCCTCATCCCCGAGCGTGCAGTCTTTTTCTATACCAGAGATTTCCCATTGAAACCAATTGAGCACTCGAAGGCTCAAAAGCACCCTGCACCCAGCCGCCCGAGTGGCCCTGGCAGTGAAAACTCTACACCTACCTACTTCCCCACTTGCCCTGAGTAAGTGACCAAGAGCCCAGCTACCACAGCCGCGTGGCTTGCCAGTCAGCAGCCACCAACCAAGGCCCCCCCTATCCCTCATAGGATAACTTTGGGCCTAACTCTCTCTGCACCCGGCTGCCCTAGAGTCGCTGAGGGTGAACCAACTGTACCTACCTGACCCAGGGGGACCCCTGAGTCTATGCCCAGCACCTCAACTCTGCCAGTCGAGTACTTACCCTTAAACCGATAACTCTATTTTCCTCATAGGGTAACATTGACTGCTTTTCCCTGAAATTTCTTCTAAGTGTGGACTTTTCAAATCTTAAAATATTCACCAAAAATCAGCCGAGTAACGAAAACGAAATTACTCACCTGCTCTTAGGTGAACTCCCAGTGCTGGATCTTGGTGCCCAGCACTGACTCTGAAAAATACTTACAACTGTACTTACCCTTAACCCAATTTTCTTCCATAGGAAACCATTGACTGTTTTTCTGTGAAATTTCTTCTAAGTGTCGATTTCTGCAATCTTTAAATATTCTTCAAAAATCGTATATCTGAAAATGTAATTGCTTACCTGCTTTGGATAAAGGTCCCAGTACTGAGTCTAGGCACCCAGTACTGGATTACAAAAGTAACAAGAACATACTGTACCTGCAACCTGAATTTTCTTCCATAGGGAATCATTGACTGTTTTCTTTGAAATATTTTCCAAGTGTCAACTTTTAAAATAGCTAAATATTGTTTAAAAATCATTACAGTAATTAAGTCGACTTTCATCACTTGATTCTGAGTACTGACCCAGGAATGAATCTAGGATCCAGTCCTGGAATTCCAAAAGTAATCTAAAAAGTAATCTGTTGCAAATAACTTGAATTTACCATTGAGCTCAATGCATTGTTGTGTTTAAAAATAGAGTTGCCTACTGCAACCACTTGTAACTGTTTACAAAAGTCTATTGCATATTGCAAAAGTATTTATATGAAACATCTCATGCTGAGAAAGTATATTTTAAATCCAAGTGTTGGTTCTAAAATAAAACAAGCATATATTTTTTATATATAAACCATTGGCCTAGAGTTCAGTTATTGAGTGTGTGAGACCATTTGCTGACTGAGTGTGTATAACAAATGCTTTACGCTGTCCTCTGATACTGCCTTACTGCTCGACCAAGCTACCACTTTTGAGAGTAAGGTTATATCTAACTTTAGCCTCTGTCAAACCCTGGGGGACTGTGGACTCTGTACACCCTGTACCTATTAAGGAACAGTATATACAGAGCCACTTTTTCACAGTAGGTGTCTGTGTGTTCCCGTTCACCAGTCAGCCATTGCCCATTCTTGTTTCACTAATTTTGTTATACTTTGCACAAAAAAAAGCCAGTGGTGGAAAATTGCAAGGAAGGATGTTTAAAGCAAAGTTTGTGGTAGATAAATGACGAAGAACAGCTGTGGGCAAAAGGGTGTCTGAGCTGATATGTGGATTAGGAACATGGGTAGCATGATGTGATGGAAATATATGATGCATAGGTTATTAATGTGTGCAATGTTGTTCCTATTCCAGACAAACTGCTGGAGGCCTCCAAGCATATTACCCCCGAGCGGCGTTTCCTGGACCCCCACAGCAACCCCCCATGCAGCAGCTGTGGCAGGCGCAGCAGCCTCCTTTGGTGAGCCGCTTCCAGCATCCTCCTGGCCTTGAAATGAACAGATCTGCCTCCTCCAGCTCCATAGGCCACCCACTATCTAGCAATGGTGATCAAATCCCCATATCCCCAAGTACAATGGGTGCTCCTTACATTGAGCTACGCCATAATACCCAAAAAGGGAAGCCTGGTGCTGTCTGCCCTCCTTTTATCCAACAGACTCCTCCCCCACGACCTCGTTTTTTTCTTGCCAGTGAGGAAATTGGCCGTCGGCACCTTCACCATCTTGACAGCCTGCGGACTCCCTCAACTTCCATGCAGGAGTTGCATATGCAGCCACAGAAGGCGCCTACTCCCGTAAACACCTCCCCACAGAATGTGGACATGGGGGACCTTCAGCGTGCACACAGTAATATCACAACAACGTTAAATAGTGCTGCTGAGCTGCCTTCACGGCACACACCTTGTACAGTGCTGTCTTCATCTTGCACTATTGAGCCAGAGCACTCAAAGGAAGAGGAGGGCTCTCGCTCTGCCCCTAATAACACTACATCTGTCAGCATTAAATCTCAAGTGGGCCCAGAAAGCGGGAGGTTGGTCTCAGAAGAAACTGTTGACCCAGATTTAGAGGATGATTTTGATACCCACAAAGACCTTGAGGATGATGATGATTTAGCCAACCTTGGACTCGACCCAGATGTAGCCAAAGGCGATGATGATCTTGGTAACTTAGACAATCTTGAGACCAATGATCCTCACCTTGATGATCTTTTGAATGGAGATGAGTTTGACCTCCTAGCTTACACAGATCCTGAACTGGACACTGGAGACAAAAAGGATATATTTAATGAACACCTTCGACTGGTGGAATCGGCCAATGAAAAAGCAGAGAAGGAGGCACTCTTGAAAAAAGAGCCTTCTGATGCCAGCGTCTTAACCTCTGCCCTGCCAGTGGAGAGGCAAAAGGAGAATGTTCCAACTGAGGACACGGACCAGAAGTCTAGAGTGATGGAAAGTATAGGACGTCCCTCAGTGTCTACGCTTACTGCAGCTGATCCAGTCTTTGAGAGTAGTTTGAAGGTACCTGCAGTTGTTGAAAATAAGATGGAAGCATTCTCTGCTAACATAACACCAAAACTGGAGGAGAATTGCTTGAAGATGTCGTCCTGCGATTATCCTTCAAGCCACCCTCAAATGTCAATCATCAAGACTGAGGTGGTGCCGAATGCAGATAAAATTGCATCCCCTGTTGGGTCTCATTCCCTAAAAGCAGATCAACGCCTTTTATCACCTGGAGGTCGCACAGCTGGTTTGAATAGAACTACAAACTGCTTGGGCAGCTCAAGTGTTAGCTTGGCACAGTTTTCAAACCAAAGAGAATCAACACCCTGCTCTGAAAACGGTCCATTAACTTCTGCCAGTCCAGTCCCAACCCAGAACTCCCTATCCACCCAGAGCAGCTCCATACTTGAGAAGTTTGAGTTAGCATCTGAGCCTCTGGGCTTGTCTAATGCTCACCATTCCTCAGCTGATGACTTGGACAAGATGGAAAGTTCTCTGGTAGCCAGCGAGCTGCCCCTTTTGATAGAAGACCTTCTCGAACACGAGAAGAAGGAGCTGCAAAAGAAACAATTGATATCTTCGCATCATCCTGGTGGGAGCCAGCATCTGCAGGCGGTTCAGCCTCACGCTAACATGGATCACCCATCGGGTCCTAGTCAGCATATGCTCACGATGCAGCAGTCACTAGATGGACAGTACTCTAATCTTGTGGGCGCACAGCAGCAGATTCAGCTGGGATTATTGGGAAGGCAGCACAGCATGGTGTCCAGTCCCCACTTACTCAACCAGCAACGCCAGGTCCAACAGCGGCTTTCGGGTTCCCAGGCTGGTCAGGTGGTGACACCACACATGACAGTGGCCCAGGGACAAGGAACTGTCATTGCTGGACAACAAATGGTGCAGTCAGCACTTCCACCTCAGCAGAGTCCAAAGCAAATTGCAGGAGTTCAGCCACAGCAACTAGGGATGAAAACACAGCAGGCGGTGATGCAGCAGCAGCTGGCCAACAATTTCTTTCCTGATGCAGGTATGGCCTCAATCTGCCTTATTTGTATGTTTAAATCTCTTTGCTAGCATTAAGGTTTGTGTGCAGCATTCTGCCTGAATAGATGTACAGTGATTGCTTTTTTGGTTGGTAGGTAGCTTATTGGTCAGGGGATATTTATAGTCATAAATTCAGAACTTCCCTGTTCATATACTGGATTTCAGAAGAAATTCTCCAGGTAAAGCAAAACACTGTGCCCACTTAATGGTAGCATTTGTTTTCCATATTATATTTTATTAATACAAGTGTATAAGAATATCAAAAAGATGAACATTCAGATTGGTTTGAAAGAGCGAAGGCTTTAATTCTGATAGATAATTCTAACTGCAGATTCCTCACCTTCTGAAAATACCCAGGTGCCAGATTGGTTCCTGAAAATTCAAAGTTGTTCTCCTGCGTACTGGCAGGTAGCTCCGCGCAACCCTGCGCTTATGCCATTCCACTCTAGAAGTGAGGAGCAGAGCCGGATAAAAGCACCACCCATGTGCACTGATGTCCATTATTTATTTTTGTGCCTTCAGATGGGTAAACAGAGCTTCACTGTTTCCTTACTCCGTGAAGAGATTTTTTTCCCATAATTTTTGCTTCAAAATTCTTCTATTGTCCAAGGAACTGTGCCATCCCCCTAAGACTACAGGGTGTAAACTTTTTAGGGACTGTCACCAACGGATTTCTATGACCGATCACCACAAGGTGTACCTTTGGTGTTTGGGTTAATCTCACGACTCCCAAGACCTGCACCTACTGTCTATATGAACCCCAATGCAATTCGAGATAGAGAGTCAAAGCTCTCTGTGGTGAAGCACTCTGCTCAGGTCTCCCTCTAAGTCGAAGTTGAGAATGTGGATCTGCTCCTGTAGTCGTTCCCAAGGCTGATATGCCTCACTGTTGAAGTCTCTGGGTACGTCAAATAAAAAGCACAAAGTCTAAACGGGCCTCTCAATCTCACTCTTGCTTAACCATGGAGTCAATTCCAATACTAGTCATGATGCACTCAGAGTTCCTGGGCCCATTGGTAACCTCTCAGCAAGTTGATGCCTTTTGTGAGGCTTTGCTGCTTATATTTGGTATGCTTCCTGTTTCCTCATGTACCTACAGGCCCCAAGGACTCACAGTGCCCTACATTTTGGTTAGATTCATCCTTGGTGCTGTCTAGACCTCTTGAAATCCACCTCAGGTTCTATACTATCCTCCAGCACGGCACCAAAAACCATGCCAGTTCCTCTTTGACTGGCACTGGAGGAGGACCCCCAATCTCTTGTCCTTTCTGACTCCAAGCCAGCTTCAGCTTGGCCTCAACCAAGACCACCTCCAGATCTTGAATAGTCACAGCCTATAGTGAAACCATCGAACACGATCCCACTACCTTGCGGCTGCACACTTACATTACACCAGCTCTTCTCTGAGGAAACAGTCATTTTGCTGGTTTCACATCTCTTTTTGCCCCTTTTTACCTCCCAGGCACTGGTGTAATGGCTCTGAAATGCCCTGACCCTGCTTATCCGCAATCAGTGTATGTGCTCTGAACCTTAAAAAGATATATGGTTGATTGGCTTCTACTCAATTGGCATAGCTTAACTTACTTTTAAGTCCCTAGTATATGATACTGGGAGCACCTAGGGCCTGTAAGTTAGTGTTACTCGCGGATGCAGTAATAGTTGTGCCACCACAAGTATGGCAAAGTAAAACATGTTCCCCAGACTGCCACTGCAAACTGTTGCTAGAAAAACAGAACAAAAAGTTCAAGCTGAGGTTTACTCAACCGGATACCTTAATAGCTCCTAATAAGAAATGAAACATAAGAGGAGGGTTTTTTTTGAATTTCCTTATTATTTGACGGAAATAATTTTAATTAGTTTCACATAACCAAATTGATTTAGCGCTGAAAACAATGCTTCATTGCGCTCAGATCATAAATACAAACTCTACAAAACTTGTGATACAACAACACATAAATAATGCTCCCCTCGGTGAATCAAACAATCATACAAACACTCATCAAACACTCATGGCCATTATACTCATGCATACACCAAAACAAACAAACACTGTAAAGAACTGGGTCCTTGTAGCGACCTTTCTTTCACTTTGTAGATTGATTACATCTCAATTTTCCATCTCAAAAAACCTTTTGTTTTTTCGTTAAACACCATGAATTGATCAAATTCTTTTGAAATACACAAGGCAAACAAAAATATCTTGAAAAGCGGTGCAAAACAAGGACTAGACTGGTCGACGCGTTTCGAACCACTGAATATAGGGTTCTCCTCAGGACCAACCAATTTCTGAAATGAATAATAAAAAACGTTTTAGGATATAAAACTTTAACGTCAGAGTACCTACGAAGCACCATTACGGCCTTACATCACCCACCTTGGAATATCAGAATCTATCTGCCTGAAATCGATCCAAGTTGTTTCCAATAAAAAGGAACCTAAACAAGAAATCAACTGCATTATAGTTTCTTTCATAGCTAAAAACGGACAAAACGTATAGCACAGGACACACAACATACTTGGGTTAAAATACTAACTCAACTTACTGGATCAGGGGAACGTGTCCTCTTTTCCGGCTACCACTAGTTTAGATGTTGGATTTTCTAAAGCGAGGGAGAAACGGGCTCCAATTATTAACATCATCAACCATTTAAAACCCGAAATTGCCGTCAAAAAGCTTTGAAGGCCTGAACCTCAACCAGCCTAAGGAAGTGCAACACTTACTTGGAAAAGTAAATCTGTGCATTCCGAATGATTTTCCCGCGCCGGTATCTGAAGATAAACAAAGCGGTGTAAGTCATCGTAAACCTGCTGAGACAAAAGAGCTCACCACCTCACGTCCTTTAAACCGTCTTATTTCTTAGTATACCCGCCAGCTTACCGGGAGTGCACCTTTCGTCCGTCTGTCTCTCAACGTGTCAAAACCATGAGTGAAAAACACATTGCATCATGGGAACTTGTGATGATTTGAAACTGCCAGACACATAGAGGTTGCTGGTATATGTAGTTCGAACTTAGCACCCCTAGGGGTGTGATTTAGAAGGCGGGGACATAATTCGAAAAAGACTCGAAATACTTTATGGGAGTATGCTTAAACTGGTAGCAGTAGGTTTTCAAAACATCCGCCAGGTGGCTGCTGGGCAATGTGGTTCAAACTTCTAAAGTTGTGTGTTCAAAAATGAATGAAAAAAATATGTATACATGTTATTACATATCGAACAGATGAAGGCATCCTAAAAAGGGGCTGCAAAATGTTCGGCAATGTCCATGGACTGTCAAACAAAATTGACAGAAAAGCCGTACGTAGTTTCATATTTAAGGACAGCAGGGCCCACAGACGCACCGGTGGTGACAACAAGACGATGTTGTCTGTCAGATTAAGAAATTGGTCTGAATATCTCCGCCACTTCATTAAGGCCATTGATCGCCGTGTTGAATTTCATGATTAATAATGCCTCACGTTGGCTTAATTGGCCTTCCAAGTCTCCTCCTCGCGGGTCTCTTTCAATCTTGGACAGGACCGTCCATTTCAAATCGTCCTCGCTGTGTGTATTATTAACCCAGTGATAGACTAATGGGGCATTCTCCACTCGTCGTCTAATCCTGGATTTGTGCTGGGTGATACGTTGACGAACCTCCTGGGTTGTCTTCCCAATATACAACTTTGGGCAGGAACACATTATTGCATAGACAACATTCCTAGTTTTGCAATTGCTAAATGTGTTATGCTTCCAGTGTATGTTGTTGAAAGAAAATACATCGCCCTCCATGGTCTGCTCACAACATATACATGTACCACATTTGTGGTGACCAACAACTGGCGGTAAATTGAGCATGCTCCTTAATGTGCGCTGTTCTTCTTTAGGTAGGGCAGCACGAACTATGTAGTTTGCTACACTTTTCTCCTTTTTGTAAGCAAACATTGGAGGGGTAGAAAATTCATCATGGAGGTCCTTTATCAAATGCCAATTGCCTAGAATGAGTTTCCGGAGTTGGTGACTATTAGGGCAGAATGTTGTTACACAGACTGGTCTGTTGCCCTTATTTCTAATTCTTTGCTCCAGCAATGTCTCTCTTGGTGTCCACCAAGCTCTCTTCAAAGAGTGTTTAAGTAATCTCTTCGGATATCCCCTTTCAAGAAGGCGGTCTCTTAATTTGTTGGCATGCATGAAGTATTCCTCTTTTTTGGTACAGTTCCTGCGGATTCGCAAGAACTGACCATAAGGTAGATTTTGTCGCAGACTGCGAGGATGGTTGCTCGTATAATGTAGTGCCTTATTCCGATCTGTCTGTTTGCGAAAAAGTGTTGTTTCAAGCTCTCCATCCGAAGCCACTACCTTGACGTCCAGAAATGTGATTGATTCATTTGACGAAACACTACTAAATTTGATGTCATTTGTCCTTCCGTTGAGCCACCCAATAAACTCGTTCAGTGTTTGCTGTGTGCCGGTCCAAATTAGGAAAATATCGTCGATATATCGCATGTAGTTGGATATGTTTGCTACAAACGGGTTGTTGTTGTATATGAAATTATTTTCATATAGACCCATGAATAGTACAGCCAACTCCGGGGCGAAAAAAACCCTCCTCTTATGTTTCATTTCTTATTAGGAGCTATTAAGGTATCCGGTTGAGTAAACCTCAGCTTGAACTTTTTGTTCTGTTTTTCTAGTATTTTGGGCTCAGTTCAGCTGAGCTATTTGAGCCAAAACCCGGTTTTGTTTTTTACTGCAAACTGTTGCAGCAGTTTGCACTTATAACTCTACTGTGCTATTGAAAGCAATGACAAAGCCCAAACCTCCCTTGTTAATGTAAATAATTTGCTCCTACAGAAGGCCTATCAAGACCTAAGTCGCATCGAATCCTGAGGCAGGGTGTAGAATATTAAAAAGTATTAAAAAATGTATATGTTCTAACAGTACAAACTCGCCATTTTCATTTTTACTGTGAGGCTGATAGCCCCATTGACAAGAACCGAGGTGCAGGCTGACAATTCAGCCCTCCTAACGTCTGATTGGGACTATTGAGGTAGGGACTTCAAGGTATCAAAATAATCAATGCATTAAATCTGATTTAGAGGTTAATTCGAATTTAATGTCACTGATGGGCAAAATGCAACGTTGGTAAATTGCCACTTTGGATGTCCGAGGTTTCCAGTGCCTGTTTATGATTGCACACAAAGACTGTCCTTCTGGGGAGACGTGTGAATGAATCCTAGGGAGTTTAATAGAGGCCTGCCACTCGAGGAGGTGTTACCTCCTTCTGGCAGGAAGCCTCCTCTGAAAGGGCAAGTGGTGCACACATGTGAAAAGGGCTGCTCTATTGTTTATTTAGACAGGCTGGCAGCAGGGACAGAGAGGGAAAACAGTTGCCAAGCCGATTTTTCCCATGGGCTTGTAGCCCTGCCTCTAGGGTGGGCTACCAAGCTCCACATGCCGAGAGGGGCCTAACATCTTGGTAGTGAGCCGAATAGATCACTGTGGGATAGCTAGATGGCACACTTCACACTTCACAATGTTTTCAATAGGTGGAAAGGATCCAGGTAGCCCATTGACTAGTGACTGCAACCTCTCCTAACCGCACTTTCTGGGCCTAAAAGGGGCAACCCCGGCACCTAGAACTCCAATCTTGCTTGACTGGAGTAGAGAACTGAAGGACAGTCCTTCTGACACTTGAATCAGTTGAGAAAAGGCTGCACCAAATCTGCACTTCACCTGCTGCTCTTTGGATTATCGAAGGAGAGGACTGTGCCTTCTGTGTCCGGCTCATGGAGAAGTCATCCCCTGAGCCTAGCCAGAAGCAGAGACTCAAAAGTCAGTTTTTTGACTTCCTGTTTGCAACACAGGGCCACAAATGCTGAAGAAGCCTGCCTGGACAAGGTGGTAGTCTAGATCAGAGTGGTCGCTCCTGGTTGCAGGGCAATCTGATAGACCAAGACTTGATGCTCAAAAGTTGCATCCTAGTCTGCAGGACCGGGAGAGTTGTTGGAGCTTAGTTGCCCAGGAGAGCCATCGCCAAAAGAAGGAAACCGGTGAGTTCATTATGATCAGCAATGCAGTGGTACCTGGACTTTTGCTGGACCAAAGGGTACTTTGAGGGTCATCGACCCCTGTGACCAAAGTTGCCCCATCCGAACTGAGGAGTTGCCTCAAGAAGAACCTGTCGACCGCATAGCATCATGTATCCCTTGCATCAGGGCCACTCTATAGAATCAATGAAAAGGGACCACTGGACTGAAAACTGCTTTTCATGTCAAGGTAACTGTTTCATCAGACCTTGCGGGTCGTCTTGACTGGCTTCCTGCCAGACTTGGCTGCCCAATTGAATTCCAAATAACCACATTCATTTTTGACCAAATTTTTCTTGAAAAAGTTTTTAAGTGCCCAATTTGTTGAATTTGCCAATGCTTGATCATGATTAAGTGAAAAGACTATTGTTATCCAAGTCAAGTCAAAAAAGCTTTATTTCGATAAAAATTATCATAAAAGCATATACATACAAACCTATAAAAGCAAGCGATTCATTGGGAGGACAGTATTTACTAAAGGTCACAATAATTGTAGAAATGCTCTCAATCTAATAGCTTATTGACTGATTAAATAAATTAGATCTAAAATATTAGAATTTGTTAAAAAGTTAAAAAACAAGAATAAAAATACTATAGACAAAATCATCTGCTGGGGCTAGTAAGTTTACTTCTAATGTTCCAGGACCAGCCCAGGAATTTCGCCACGGCACATACTAGCACCAAGCTTGTATCAGATTGTAGGATGCGTAAAGCAGCGCGATAGTTTGAAATGCCCAGTAGGCGACAGGCTGGGCCTAACCATCTCCTTCTTGGATTACTGTACACTGGGCATTCAAACATAATATGAGCAATGCTTTCGACCTTCTCCACACAAATCAGACAAGTGTCTGGTGGGGAGGCTTCCATTTGCTGGTAAACTCTCGAGTTGGAAGAATCTCGAGTCTGAACTGGAGATACAAAGATCTATATCTAGGTTTTTGAACAAACTCAAGATAAGGCTCGAAGCTAATAGACTGCTTATGAATGTAAAATGCTTCCGTCAACCTGCCTGGATTGGAGTTGCTAAGGTCCTCGTTGTCAATCCAGGCCCAATTGTTATCCAGTATTGGGTTATCTTTCATAGATTCACATGCCTGAATCATTCCCCGTTGTGGAGATGGGAGTCCCACCGTACCATAGTCAAGCAGCATTCAAATAATGCCATAGGCTGTAGTGGCCTTCAGCCATGATCTATATAGCCTACCTATGTCCTTTTTAAAAAAGGATGAAATATTAAATGCAGCCAATCAGTTGCCAGCACCCTCTAGAACCTTCCCAGCAGAGGCAGTTTTCCCTCAGATTTTCACCGCAGGTAGTTTGTGAAGGTATTCACCCTGAGTTCTACTCAGTTTTTCTTCTACCTTCTAGGTTTTTCTTCTAAAACAAAATAACATCTCCTCATCAGGTCTGATAAGAAAGGACTCTTTAGGGCCTGCAAGACCTGTGGCAAGAAGAGTCTCCATTTTGTTCCTCACAAGGATTTACTACCTCCACCCAGCCCATGAGGTAAAACAGTACAAAATCTGTTGCACTTTCTCTTCTAAAACTGATAGGGAGGGGAGGCTGCTTTTGTAGTTACAGTCCACTAAGCACCGTGATTGTTCGAGAAGTACTGATGAGTCATCCAGGCCTCACAAGAGAGCAAAATCTCAAGAGAAAGACTCTGGAGAGGGCAGGAAACACCTCAATCCCTCTCCAGAAAGCAAGTGTTCAATACAGAAGAAACATTCTAAGGTCTCCTCTGAGCCTTCGTCTTCTGTTCCCTCTGCTCCACTGAGGAAAGAAAAAAAGCACCCTAGAGCCTCCTCATCGGATCAGGGGAAGAGCAAAACTGAAAAATCCCTGTGGACGACGACAAGTTACACAATTACGTCTGCCCCGTCGACGTCCGTTACGATGACAACAATAGCCATCTCTGGACCCATACAATCGACGAAGGTATCGTTTACGCCATCATCGTCTGTCCACCCCATCTGTGCAGTCGGCGAGTAGTCTGAATTTGATCCGATTAAAATCATTGTTTACATCATGCTTCAGAATTAACAAACATACTTCACTTGTGCTTTCCTATAAGCTGATATATTTGAAATATTTGTACTGTTCATTTACCGGTATTTACATTTTTTTGTGTTAGAAAAAATATATCCTACAACCCTTCCTTTGTCAATTCTTTTACTTCAGCAAAATTGTCAAATAGTTCACTTTAAAAAATCTTATTTTGGAGTCAGAGAAATGAAAATAGACATCAATCTATACGGTAAAAGAATAAGCTGCAATTTGGAGAAGTCATAGTACACCATTTGAGCTCTCTTTGTGAACACTCAGCATACGTGACAAGATAAAAAATACATTTAAAGACCTCTTTATTTCTCATTCATCGTCTAACTCCAGCATAATTGCTTTTAGGGTGCTGCCCCACCCTAGCACCCCTACTTCCAACATCTGATAGAGACTACTAGCCGCAGATTCCTTCACGTAGAATTATCCCCAGGCGTGAGACTGGATCGGTAAACTTTTTGCCACAGCATCCCTGCGCGCCGGGGCGACATCACGTGACTACGCCCAGGCGTCGTCCGCGTACGTGACGTCAGCGAGGTCACATAAGACCCGCCCCAGCGCGCCCACAGCAGTTTTTTCCTTTTCTGCGTGCAACGTGGATCCGATCCTTGCTACGGGCCTGTTAGACCCTTTTTTCTTCCATTTTTTTAGTGGAACAGTGTGCGAATGCCTTCGGGCTTTAAGACTTGCACGTCTTGTGGGCATCTTATGTCGGCGATGGACCCTCACCTCATTTGTATGTGGGGTTTGGGGGAGGATCACGGCACCACAGACTGTACGCAGTGCCAACAGTTGAAACCGAAATCGCGGCGGAAGCGCCGGATGAAAATTCTCTTGGCGCGTCTCTCCAGGTCGACGTCCTCCCCTTGCTCTGCTTCGACGGACGGCTTCAGACTCGGCCGTGGTCGTCGTCCTCGCCTTTCTCCGATGTCACATGAGCATCGCTCCCCGGTGGGTAAGTGTCGCAGTTTGTCCCCGGGGGCTGTTTTCCAGCCTCCCGGGGGCGTGGACTCTCCGCGGGTGATGTGGTCCCGCGTGTCGTTTTATCCACCGTTTACCGGTGTTGGGGCGTCGAGAGTCCAAATGGAGACATACGCGGTAGCTTTGCCGGCCTCGCTGGCGTCTCCTCCTTCCCCTCCTGGGGCATCGGCAGATCCCTCGCTCTGCGCAGGGCCCTCTGCTGCTCCGCCGGTGGCTCCGGCCCTGACTGGTTCGAGTCTAGGCTTGGAGGATGTGGTACTGTTGGGGTGCGGCTCCTCTGGGGCACCTCCTTCAGGCCACGGCGTCTCTGCCTCGCCGCAAACTCCCACGGGGGTCCCTGTGGTGTTGCGGGAGATCGCCGGGGCTCTGGTCGCATCCCCGAGCCCCTCTTGGTCCTTTGACAGGGTGGTCCTGTCTAAGGCCTAGGTGACGCCGCTACAGCGCCGGCAGCAGCTGGACCGTGCGGAGCCACGGAGGTCGGTGGACCCTCCTCGTCCCGCCCCGGGTCGAGGCTGAGGGGAGACCCCTCGTCCCTCTCTGGGCCCCCCTCGTCCCTCCACACAGGTGGCTGCCTCGTCGGAGGGAGAGTCGGAGGTTGAATCGTCTCTGGCACCGCCGCATGGGTTGCCGAGTGATCTTCCCCTCATTCTGGGCCGTGGCTGTCAGAGGGCTTCGTGCCACTCCCCAGGCCCGTCTCGATCCCCCACGCCCGTCTCGATCCCCCACGCAGGTGGCTGCCTCGGCGGGTGTCGGGTCGCCGTCACTCCGGAGCCGCCCCAGAGCCGGTGCGGCTCTAGCTCTACTCCGGTCTCCACTCCCCAGTTCGGGGTGACATGGAGGTCCCTTGTCCGGCCACGCCGGCTGGTGCCGACGTCCTGCCTCAGGCAGCGGATTCTACGGCTCCGCACAGGGGTCGTACGGCGGATTCGTCTTCGGGCGCTTCTTCTCCGGGGGCATGCATATTGGTGTTGTCCTCCCCGGAGACTGGTCGACGTGTGGTGTCTTTTTCACCCGCGTCGAAGGGCGGCTTCCCGCCCTTCCTGGGCAGAGGTGTTCGTCGGAAGAGCGGCAGGTCCCTCATTCTTCGGCTCCTCCTGACTTCCAGGTCTGGCCCTTGCCGGCCCTGCTTGGCCTCGGGGACGGCCGCCTTAGTTTGCAGCTGTCGCCCACGGAGCAGCTGATTTCTCCACCGCGGGCCCTACGGAGGCTGGTGCGGCCTTTGCTCTTGCGGTGTCCACGGCTGTGGGCATCCTGCGCATGGGTGATCCGGTGGCTCACTTTCCGACGGACCATCTATTGAAGGTCCTCCATCAGGTCTCTGGTGGGAGGGAAATCTTACTTCCCTTTGAAGGTTCGCTCCTTTTTTCCCTGACGGGGTCTTGGAAGCGTCCTGCCTCAGGGGACCGGGTGCCTCAGCATCTTCTGCACCGGCACCGAGTAACCCGGCGTGCCTTTCCCTTCACCCCTCAGCAGCCAGCCCCCTTTTGCGGACTGCTTTTCCCTCCCTGCCACCGCTGTTTACTTAGCCGGCCCGCTGGCTGGACTCTTGGGGACGCAACATGTTCGCCTCGACCAGCGCGGCCCTGCAGGCCCTTAACACCTTGTGTGTGCTGGCTAGGGCCTCCTCCTGTTTGTGGGACTCGGCTTAGTCTCTGGGATCTGCAGCGTCCCAGGAGTCTGGCCTGGTGGACTTGTGGCATCATGCGTTGGATGGCCGGGAGCTTGCTGCGTTTATTCTCTGCTCTGGACATCTCAAAGGTGCTGGGCCGGGCCATGGCTTCCTCTGTCGCTCTCCGTTGCCATGCTTGGCTTCGGGACAGAGTATTCCCTGGGAATATTCGGGAGCGACTCCTCGACCTTCCGTTTGATAGCAGCCTGTTGTTCCATGCCCCGGCCGACACCGCCATCCAAAGGCTCTTGGCAGGGCTCCGTCCTCCTCCTCCGCCTTATCCTCGTCCTCCGTCCCCTCCTCAGTGACTTATGAGTTGGGTTGATTCTGGGCCTTCTTAGGCCGGCTGTTCTGACTGTGCAGTGTGTTTCTAGCCGTTTACGTCCTTCCTTGGGACTTTGGCATTGTTGGCTGCTGGACGGCCCTTGTGTTGATCATGTTTGGTTCTGCAGGAGTTGTTGCGCAGACTTGGCCCTGAGATTGGGCCTTCTGCTTTGCTTGGGCTGCTTGTCAAGCCTTCAGCGGGGGTGTTTTTTTCCCCGTGGCTCTTTTGTTTTCTTTTCTTCTGCTGCAGAAGTTCTTCCAAAGAGGGTTCCCATATCTTGGGATTTAACATACCCTATGTGGGGTAGTGGTAGCTGTCCTATAGCTTGCGCTCTGCTAGAGGGTTCTGGTTGGCTTCGGGTGCCTGTTCTTCATGGCGTTTAGGTAGGTCACTTTTGCTTCCTGAGGTCGTGTGTGCGGCCACTCGTAGTGGTGGCCCTGGCATCTCCTCCTCTCCCTGCTCCTGTCCTGAGGTCTGGGATGATCCTGTGTCCTCCCTTGCTAGGCGTCGCCTACTCGGCCTTTCTGGGGCCTCGGGCTGTTCTTCTTGCTTCTGGCTTTGCCTGCCGGCGCTGTTCTGGCTGGCAGGCTACTTTCCATCTGGAGTGGGTTCGCCTTCTTTTCCCTAGTTTCCTTGGGTCCTCTAGGCTTCTTTTTCTTCCGCTTTTCCTGTCTTGGCATTGGGCAGAAGCTATGTTGCCTTGTGGGGGGCGTGGGGTGCTTCGACCTCTCAGTCCTTGCCCTTGGTTCCCCTGCTGTGAGTGTACGAGCCTCTTCAGCCTTCTTTCCCCCCCCCCCCCCCCCTACATCCCCTTGGGGTCGGTTGGGTCCTGCTTGTGGGGGTTCCCTTAGCCTAGCAGGGGCGAGGTTCTACCTGGTCCACAGATCTGGTCCCCTGTGGGGCCCTCTGTTCTGCATTGGCTGGTGGGGTCCTTTCGCAGACCCTCCTTCCCAGGGGGTATTGCTAGGGTATCTATTCTACGTGAAGGAATCTGCGGCTAGTAGTCTCTATCAGATGTACGAGTTAGTTACCTTCGGTAACGATGTATCTGGTAGAGACGATTCTAGCCGCAGATTCCTTCACGACCCGCCCTTCCTCCCCTATTCTGCGAGGACCCTTGAGTTGGTCTTCGGTACTCGCCTCCTGGTAGGGGGGGCTGTGTCTCCTGTGAGTGCCTTTCTTGTTCTTGATAGGTGGCTAAGTCTGAGGGTGGTTCATTCCTCCTTCGGTCCTTTGGAGGATGGGGTTCTGGTGCTCCGGTGCCCTACTGCTCTGGCTACTCCAGGTTTGGGGGTGATTGCTTTCTATCCCTGTCCTCCCTCCTCTCCCTTCCTTCCATTGCTATCCTCTGATTAAGGGTCATCTGGCCTTGTCTTGCCCTTGGCCCTTGTGGGTGGTTGCCCTCTAGGTTGGGGTGGCTTGGAGGTTTGTTGTCCCTGTCTGTCTTGGGACTGGTCCCATTCCTTGCTCAGGATGAGGGGGGTGGGCTTCCTACATGTGCCATGACTTTTATGCCTGTTCTTGCCTTCGGGGCACCGGGATGGGAGGTTGTCTATGTGCGGGCAGGGTGGGTGCGCAGGTTTCTGCTTGTTCTTCTCTTTCTTCTTTCCCTGCCCTTGGGGTCTGCGGTGTTGGCACTACCTTGGTGGTGGTGGTGTTAGTCACCGTTTCTTTCCAATTGCTCTGCTCTTTGCTCACTGTTTCCATGCTCCCACAGTTTTTTATCTGGTGGTTCCACGTTGTGATGCGGAAAAGTTCTCCGAAGAAAACTGACGTGGGCGCGCAGGCGCGGGTCTTATGTGACCTCGCTGGCGTCACATACGCGGACGAGGCCTGGGCGGAGTTGCGTGTTGTCGCCCCGCCCCCGGCGCACAGGGATGCTGTGGCAAAAAGTTTCCGGATCCAGTCTCACGCCTGGGGATAATTCTACGTGAAGGAATCTGCGGCTAGAATCGTCTCTACCAGATACATCGTTACCGAAGGTAAGTAACTCGTACGCCTATGCCTGCTTGATGCTCTGAGGTCATCACTGATGATAATCTTGCTTGGGGGCCAACTAGGGTAATCTTGTCGATGTAGTCACTATTAAAACACTAATAATATAAGTAGCTCAGGGTGAATTTCATTGAACCGAAGTAGCTCTTACTACAGAAAAGTTTGTAGACCCCTCCCCTAGAGAGATGGCTCACCTGCCGCCAACTTTGATTCAAGACCTTCAAGCTATGCTGGCAGATTACAAACAAAGATTTTCATCTCAAGATGTTCTCAAGGAACCACTGGTGCAACAACATGCCCTTGAGAAACCAAGTTCGCCAACAACACCTACAGTGCCACAACCTTTTCCGCAAGAGCCGCATCCGGTCGACCCTTACTCCTTGTATGAAGAGGGAGAAGGCGAAATTGCAGACCCAATGCGTGCTAACCCTTGGCAGGACTACATCATTCCCACTCTCGCCTCTGTCACACCATCCAGCGGATTCCCTGCCAGAAGACATAGGGGGTTTCCACAACTTAATGGAGAAGGCTTCTAATAGTTTCCATCTCCCCATGGAAGTTTCACATAGACTGCTTCCTGTAGGACTTTATCGAGGAAGCCAGAAAAGCAATGCGCACAATTTCAATAGTACACATCTGGCAAGAGGGGATAAAGATAATGATGACCCCGGCCACAATACCACCAGTGCTCTTGCATAGAGAAAAATTACAAAGCCCCAGAAAATTCGCCGCCTTGTCTGACAGGTCACCCAAAGCCGGATTCGGTTATCTCGCAGGCGGCACAAAGGCAATCCAAGAACGCAGCCACCCCGATCTCCACTCCTCCAGACAAAGAAGGGCGTAAGTTAGACCTCATGGGGAAGCGTTTCGCCTCCATGGCTGCAACTACCATCAAGGCGGCCAACGCTTTGGCTATCATCGGCCGCTACGATAGACAAATTTGGTCGGATATGGCCTCTTTACTAGACCTCATTTCTGAGGACAGAAAGCAGAAAGCCAGAAAGATCCTCCTAGAGGGAGAGCAGGCGACCTCCGAGTCAATCGACTGCACTATGGACATAGCCAACATGGGGTTCTGCCAACTGGCAAGTGCGGCAGTCTTAAGGCGCCACGGGTGGTTGGAAGCAACCACATTTAGACCGGAGGTCCAGTAAAAAGTTCTGGATATGACGTTTTGATGGGAATTTATTGTTTGGCAAACATCTAGATGAGGCGCTTCTATCCATCAAACAGAACACGGATACAGCGAAATCCTTAGTTTCCCACCAATACTGGAAAGTACCATTCAAAGGGGCAAAAGTAAGTGGTTTTTTCAACTTAGAGGAAACTTCTAAAGGGCATAAAAATACCAGTCCTATCGGCCACAATATAGGCAATGCTATCAACCCGCTGCCTACCGTCAACTGGCCACGGCTGATTTCTCTCACCAAGGCGGTCGAAAAAGAACATTGACCAAAGGCAAGGACAATGGAAGAAAACAATGATTTCATCACGGTACCAGCTCCCCCCTCTTTTTTTTCCCTCCCGTGGGGCAAAGATATCCAGTTTTTTCCAGCAATGGGAGAGTAACATCGGAACGTTGGGTGCTGGATTTGATTGCCTTCGGTCACATGCTGGAGTTTGTACAAAAACCTCCAACTACGCCACTCAGGGGAGCCCCTCCCCCTCATCTTCACTTATTGCAGAAAGAAGCAAAAGATATGTTCGCAAAAGGAGTCAAGAAAGTTCCAACTCTGCAAAGAGGGCAAAGTTTCTACTCCTGTTTCTTCTTGATCGTGAATAAGTCGGGAATGGAGACCAATTTTGGATCTCAGAAAGTTAAACAAGTTACTGAGGAAGCAATCTTTAAGGATGGTAACTCTGGCCAAGATCATACAACGTCTCAACAAAGGAAACTTCATGACCTTCCTCGATTTAGAAGACGCATATTTTCACATCCCCATTCATCGGAAGCATTAAAAATTCCTCAGATTCGCGGTTGCTGGTACCCACTACAAATTCAAAGTTCTCACTTTCGGCTTAAAGTCAGCACCCAGGATATTTACAAAATACCTGGTGCCGGTGGCTGCAGCCCTACATTCTCAAAGCCATCAAGTATTCCCCTACTTGGATGACTGGCTGTTAAAGGCATGTACGGCGAAAGGCATGTACGGCAAAGCAAGCAACCAGGACCACCAATGCTTGTTTGCGACTGTAAAGCAAGCTGGGATTGACAGTCAACATCACAAGTCCTTATTTGTTCCCAATCAAAGAGCACCATTCCTGGGAGCCAGATTGGACACAATCCAATGCAAAGCATTCTTGTTGGAAAAACGTCAAACCCGTCTGACAATTGGCTATGGCCATCTCAAGAAAAGTCAGTTTTTGTAAGGAAATACAAGTCGCTACTAGGGATGTGCTCATCAGCGATAGATCTGGTTCCCTTGGCCAAACTCAAAATGCGACCTCTCCAAGAAGAATTGCAAAAGCAATGGCTTCAATCATCTGGATCTTTCAGAGACCTCATTCAGATTACTCCGGCCATGAAGATAGCAATGGAATGGAGGTACCAAACCCCAAATCTCTCAAAAGGACTGACTTTGTTGCAAAACATACCTGACTACATCCTGACGAGTGCCTCCATGGAAGGCTGGGGAGGCAATTTGCAGGACCTTCAATTTCAAGGCAAATAGTCCAATTCTCAAACAGTCATACCAACAGCCTGGAGTTGAAGGACATATTCCTCTCTCTGCAGGCCTTCCTGCCGAGAAAAGCAGGTGCTTCCGTACTGGTGAGTACAGACAACATGACCAGTATGTTCTACATAAACAGTGAGGGACCAAATTTCTCAAGCTTTCTCTAGAAGCGCAAGAATTGTGGAGCTGGGCAACAGAGCACTAGATTTCTCTCGGGCTGAGCATGTTCCAGGTTTACAAAGCATGCTGGTAGATGCTCTCATAAGAGCTACCGACAATTGCAACAAATGGGAACTCAACCAATTCCAGCTGGATGGAGTATTTTCTCTATGGGGAAAACCAGCTCTGGACCTGTTTGCCAAGAACATCAACATCAAAAGCTGGTCCTATGCCAGCAGGTACATGCTCCCGGGATCTCAGGGCAATGCCATTTCGATGCGATAGGGATATATGTCTACCCCTTTCCCCCCATCCCATTGATTCCCAGGATATTAACAAAAATTAAGCTGCAAGGATGTCTCCTGATTCTCATAGCTCCCAGGTGGCCCAGGCAGCATTGGTTCCCAGAACTACTTCACCTCTCAGAAGCCAGACCCATATGTCGGCTGCTGTTTCCTCCTCTCCTGGGACAATGGTCAAGTGCACCATTCGAATACGGAGTCACTGCACGTACATGCTTGGCTCCTGAATTCTTGGAGTTTGGAGACATGAGCATTACGCAAGTAGGTAGAGGTATCCTCTCAAAATCTAAAGCAGAAAGCACCAACAAGACATACAAACTAAAATGGAAAATGTTGTGTTTCTTGGGCCAACGAAATGATCTGCATCCATTTCAAGTATCTCTGCAACAGATTTTACCATATCTTCTCTCTTTGGCAAATTCAGGTTTGGCCTTCTCGTCGGTTAAGGTGCATCTGGCTTCCATCTATTGCTGTAAAAGAGCTTCCAGCGCCACTTCTCTTTGTGCCTCAAGCCTTCTCAAACAATTAATGAAGGGGCTGTTCTGTACTTTCCCTCCAGTGCGAGCTCCTCCACTGGAATGGAACCTCAACGCGGTCCTTGTACAACTCATGAAAAGACCGTTTGATTCCATTAATGAAACTGAACTGGATTACCTAAAATAGAAAGTCACCCTTCTGGCTGAGGTGAGGGCCAGCAGAAGGGCAAGTGAAATCCAGGCATTCTCCATTAAGAAACCCTTTTAAATATTTAAGAACGCTGTGATTCTAAGGACTAATCCCACGTTTATCCCTAAAGTGCCTTCACAACTCCACCTAAATGAGCTAGTTTTACTCTGGTCATTTTTTCCGCAACCATCAACGCCTGCATGCCAGGCGTTACATTTTCTAGATGTCAAACGTTGCCTTAAGTTCTATCTTCAGAGACTGAAGGACGTTCGAAAGACTGATCAATTGTTTGTTGCCTATGGCCAAGGCAGGGAAGGGACTGCAATAACACTAGTCACTATCACAAGATGGATATCGGCTGAGATACAATTCTGTCATGTCAAAGCCAACAAACCTTTGGAAAGGACAGCAAAGGCTCACTCTACCAGAGTGGTTGCTACTTCAGCGGCCCTTTTCGGAGGAGTGACTCTGGAAAAGATCTGTCATGCTGCTACCTAGAGGACCACTCATACCTTCACGCAGCACTACTGCCTGTAATCCGCATAAGATGCAGATGCAGCAGTAGGACAGGCGGTGCTTCGCCATCTTCCATTAAGGTAGGCCTCTTTCTAGCCCTTGGAAAGAGTCTTCGTTCTTATGATGATTTCAATTACTCGAATGTATTGTACTATTGGTTGCGCTAGTCTTTCTCTTTTTCTTTCGCTAATGCTGTGTATATGGAAATGCTGCTACATAAGTGATGTTTTATCTTTTAAGAGTATATTCCATGCATTCATTCACATAACAGTACGCACAGGTAGAGCCCTCTGGGTTTTTTCTTGTTAACCAAGATTGTTTGGGTTCACTATGTGATAAGTCTCCTACCATCCGCAACAGACCCACTAAGAAATTGAATGTGACTGCTTTCTATTCTGATTTCAGGCATGTGAATCTATGAAAGATACCCCAATACTGGATAAAAAATTAGTTACTTACATGTAACTACGGTTATCCAGCTTTGGTATCTTTCATAGATTCACATGCACCCACCCTCCTCCCCATAGAGGCTGTTTCCCTAATACATTAAGACACTCACTCCTCACTTGTGCTCGGAAAATCTGAGGGAAACTGCCTCTGCTGGGAAGGTTCTAGAATGTGC
The DNA here is from genome assembly GCF_964204655.1 of Triturus cristatus. Taxonomy (NCBI): domain Eukaryota; kingdom Metazoa; phylum Chordata; class Amphibia; order Caudata; family Salamandridae; genus Triturus; species Triturus cristatus. Next base: position 48,824,082 of record NC_140586.1, on the reverse strand, counting down.
TGGCAACTGATTGGCTGCATTCAACATTTGGTCCTTTTTTTAAAATGACATAGATAGGCTGTATAGATCATGGTTCATGGCTATTATAGCCTATGGCATTATTTGAATACTGCTTGACTATGGTACCGTGGAACTCGCATCTCGACGACTGGGAATTATTCAGGAATGTGAATCTATAAATACCAATACTGGATAACCGTATGTGAGCAAGTGCCATCTTTCTTGCATGGTATGCCCCACGTTTTGCTGAAATTGCTGAATGTACTTTGACTGAGTGTGCGCTGGACTCCTGCCAATCAGGGGCCCAAGGCCTATGTTCCTTCCCTAAAACCCAAATTGGCAAACCCTGGCCACATGTCAGCACCTGGTAAATGGTACCGTAGGTACCCAGGGCCTTGTGACCAGGGGAGGCCTCCAAGGGCTGCAGCACTTATTGTGCCACCCTTAGAGGCCCTGTACCCTAACACACTGCCCTTGCAGGCTGAGTGTCTGGGTACAAGACAAAACCAAGAGTCAACATGGCCCACATCCCTGTGTGCCATGCCCACAACCAACACTGCCCTGGCATACATCAGCCACCCCTCTAGCTGGGTGCCCTATGCCAGTGGTGTGGGCACAGGAGCATGCGCCCTGTGCCCCTACAGTACCCAGGTCCATTCCTGGGCACTGTAAGTGCAGTGCTGCCATTTAAGAGTATATGGTGGTGAGAGCTCGTCAAACACGAACTCCACAGCACCATAATAGCAACACTGAAGACTGAGAAGTTTGGTATCAAACTTCTCAACACATTAAACCTGCACTGATGCCAGTGTGGGATTTAATGTACAAAGCACTGCAGAGGGCATCTTAGAGATGCCCCCTGAAACCTAACCTACAATCCACGTCTTGTCTGAGAGGCTGCCTAGGCTGCAGCACAGTAGACATGTTGCTGGACCCCTGGGTGGAGAGCCCCTGCTCTCCTGGGCCTGCAACAATGCACATCCTGGTTGAGGTGCTAGGTCTCCTCCCTCAGGATGGGCAGGGGGAAGCTTCAAGGGCATGCCGCCTGGCGGGAAGACTGGCCGGAAACCCCAAGTAAGGACAGTGGATGTGCCAGCCTCTGCCAACCCCACCCCTCAGGTGGGGGAGGCGAGGTGAAGCACATCTCCGGGCTCTCGCCATCTTGAAGATGGGGAGCCCTGCCCAATCAGGACTAGGCTACTGCCCCCCTCCCACAGGAGGCAGGATAGGGGGTGTACCCACCCCAGGACAGGGACCCATTGGTCCCTGCCCTTCACCTACCTGTAATGCCCCTAAATCTAGTATTTAGGGGCACCCTGAACCTTCCTTCCCCAGATTCCGAAATCCGAAGAAGAGCTAGAAGAAAGAAGACCTGCCCTGCAGCTGCTAAGAAGAGGAAGACTTCAACTGCTTTGGCCCCAGCCCTACCGGCCTATCGCCCCTCGAACCTGCTCCTGCTCCAACCCTTCATCTCTTGTGACCAGCAACCTCACAAACCCCGGAGGACCTGGCTACCTTTTGACTCCAAGCCCACTGGGACTCCCATGAGTAGAGGCTCTACTCAAAACCTACTTCTAATCCCTGGCAGCAGCCCGGAACCTCGAACCCAGCCCACTCTGCACCTGCCAAGCCTGGCCTGTGCCAGAGTGAACAAAGACCACGAGGACGAACCCACTGCGACTGTGACCCCGAGTCTGGCACTCAAGGACCTCCCTCGGCACTCCTGCAGAAGCCTGCAGCCTCAGAACCAGGTGCCCCCCAACCGCGATCAACAGAGGGTAAGATTTCCCGACACCAAAAGGCACCCCTGCACCTGGCGCCCCGCGGTCCCCTGTGCCCAATCCTGGAGTACCTACCTATGCTCCAACTACCCAACTTACCTCTCGAAGTGGTGGTGGCACCTGAAAAATCTTTGTCCCCGAGCTTGCAGTCTTTTTCTAAACCGGAGATTTCCCATTGAAATCAATTGAGCGTCCGAAGGCTCAAAAGCACCCTGCACCCAGCCGCCCGAGTGGCCCTGGCAGTGTAACCTCTACACCTATCTACTTCCCCACTTGCCCTGAGTAAGTTACCAGGAGCCCAGCTCCCACAGCCGCGTGGCCTGCTAGTCAGCAGCCACCAACCAAGGCCCCCCTATCCCTCATAGGATAACATTGGGCCTAACTCTCTCTGCACCCAGCCGCCCTTGTGCCGCTGAGGGTGAACCAACTGTACCTACCTGACCCTGGGAGACCCCTGAGTCCATGCCCAGAACCTTAACTCTGCCAGTCGAATACTTACCTTTAAACCGATAACTCAATATTCTCCATAGGGTAACATTGACTGGCTTTTCCTGAAATTTCTTCTAAGTGTGGACTTCTCAAAACTTAAAAAATTCACCAAAAATCAGCCGAGTAACGAAAATACTTACCTGTTCTTAGGTGAGCTCCCAGTGCTGGATCTTGGTACCCAGCACTGACTCTGAAAAATACTTACAACTGTACTTACCAGTAACCCAATTTTATCCCATAGGAAATCATTGACTGTTTTTCTGTGAAATTTCTTGTCAATTTCTGCAAACTTTAAATATTCTTTAAAAATCGTATAATTTCTGAAAACGTAATTACTTACCTGTTTTGGATAAAGGTCCCAGTACTGAGTCTAGGCACCCAGTACTGGATTACAAAAGTATGGAGAACATACTATACCTGCAACCTGAATTTTCTGCCAAATTGAATCATTGACTGTTTTCTATGATATGTTTTCTAAGTGTTTAAAATAGCAAAATATTGTCTAAAAATCATCACAGTAATTAAGTCGACTTTTATCACTTGATTCCGAGTATTGACCCAGAGCTGAATCTAGGATCCAGTCCTGGAATTCCAAAAGTAATCCTAAAAGTAATCTGTGGCAAATAACTTGAAACTTCCATTGAACTCAATGCATATTGTGTTTAGAATTGTGTTGCCTATTGCAACCACTTGTAACTTTCTACAAACGTCAATTGCATATTGCAAAAGTATTTATATAAAGTATATTTTAACACCTATTGTTGGTTCTAAAATAAAACAAGCATATATTTTTTATATATAAACCATTGGCCTAGAGTTCAGTTATTGAGTGTGTGAGACCTCTTGCTGGCTTAGTGTGTGCAACAAATGCTTTACACTGTCCTCTGATACTGCCTTACCGCTCGACCAAGCTACCACTTTAGAGACTAAGGTTATATCTAACTTTAGCCTCTGCCAAACCTCTGGGGGACTGTGGACTCTGTACACCCTGTACCTATTTGGGAACAGTATATACAGAGCCACTTTCTCACACAGCTTCACTGGGGCGGCCGGGTGCAGGGTGCTGTTTCGACGTTGGGTGGCCCTGTTTTCTATGGTGAACCTCCAGTTTGAAGAAACGCTGCAGGCTCGGGGATGAGGATCTTCTGGGTGCGACCACCACTTCGAGGGGTAAGTTGGGATGTCTTGGCTTGGTCAGGCACCGTTGGTTGGGGCACACAAGGCCGGGGGACGTCGGGTGCAGTGTTGCCTTTTAGGGTCGGATTTTCTTACCTGCTCTGGTCACTGTAGAGGGGGTCCTCTGGATTGAGGCTGCAGGTGTCCTTTGGAGGCTTGAGGCAGGTCAGGAGTCGCCAGATCTTGTGTCAGGATCGCCAGGGGGACCTCCTCTGGGTTTTGTTTAACTCGATCTCGGGCCGGCGGGTGGAGAGTGTGCTGGATTCGCGGTATCCGGCTGGAGCCAGAAGCTGCAGTTTGAACAAGTCGGTTGTTCACTGAAAATTCAGTCCTTGAAGTGAAGGCAGGCAGGTCCTCCGTGGTTCTTGAAGTTGCTGGCTGCAGGATACGCCGGGATTTCGCAGGAGCAGGTTCGAAGGGAGACAGGCCTGTAGGGCTGGGGCCAAGTCGGTGGGCGTCGTCCTCTTGTTAGCTCTGCATGGCTCCTCGGTCCTTCTTATCTTCTTTTTTTGTGGTTTCTTAATCTGCGGAAGCAAGGTTCAGTGTGCCCCCTAAATACTAGATTTAGGGGCTTTACAGGTAGGTAAAGGGCAGGGACCAATGGGTCCCTTTCCTTGGGTGGTTACACCCCCTATTCTATTCTGCCACTCTCCTGTGGGAGGGGGGCAGGAGCCTGTCCCTGGTTGGCTGGGTCCCCCCACCCTCAAGATGGTGGGGACTCGAGGTTATGCTTCACCTTGCCTCCCCCACCTGAGGGGTGGAGTTGGCAGAGATGGGCACACCTCCCTGTGAGAAAGTGGGTTTCTGTTGCAGTAACCCCCCCTTTTTTTGCCTAATAGCTGATGCACTTTTCCTTGTTGTGCCCTGGGCTCCTGCCAATCAGGTGCCCAGGGCCTATGTTCCTTCCTTAAAACACACAAACTCCCAATTGGCAAACCCTGGCCACATGTCAGCCCCTGGTAAATGGTACCCTAGGTACCCAGGGCCTTGTGACCAGGGAAGGCCTCTAAGGGCTGCAGCACTCCTTGTGCCACCCTTAGAGGCCCTGTACCCTTACACACACACACTGCCTTTGCAGGCTGAGTGTCTGGGTGCAGGACAAAACAAAGAGTCGACATGGCACACATCTCTGTGTGCCATGCCCATTACCTATACTGCCAAGGCATATGTCAGCCACCCCTATGGCTGGGTGCCTTATGCCTATGGTGTGGGCACAGGAGCAGGAGCCCTGTGCCCCTACAGTACCCAGGTCCATTCCTGGGCACTGTAAGTACAGTGCTGCCTTTTACAAGTACATGGTGCTGAGAGCTCGTCAAACACGAACTCCACAGCACCATAATGGCAACACTGAAGACTGGGAAGTTTGGTATCAAACTTCTCAGCACATTAAACCCACACTGATGCCAGTGTGGGATTTAATGTACTAAGCACCCCAGAGGGCATCTTAGAGATGCCCCCTTACAGCTAACCTACAATCCACGTCTGCTCTGAGGCTGCCCAGGCTGCCACACAGCAGACACGTTGCTGGACCCCTGGGTGGGAGAGCCCCTGCTCTCCCGGGCCTGCAACAATGCACATCCTGGGTGAGGTGAGAAATCTCCTCCCCCAGGATGAGCAAAGGGAAGCTTCAAAGGCATGCCGCCAGTTGGAGTTTCCCCAGGCCACTGCAACCCCCCACTCTGGCAGGAAGCTTGGCCGGAAACCCCATACAAGGACAGGGGATGTGCCAGCCTGCCCACCCCACCCCTCAGGTGGGGGAGGCGAGGTGAAGCACATCTCCGGGCTCTCGCCATCTTGAAGATGGGAGGCCCTACCCTATCAGGATTAGGCTACTGCCCTCCTCCCACAGGAGAGAGGCAGGATAGGGGGTGTACCCACCCCAGGACAAGGACCCATTGGTCCCTGGCCTTCACCTACCTGTAACACCCCTAAATCTAGTATTTAGGGGCCCCCTGAACCTTCCTTCCCCAGATTCCAGATAGAAACCTACAAGAAGAGCAAGAAGAAAAAAAGACCTGCCCTGCAGCTGCTAAAAAGAGGAAGACACCAACTGCTTTGGCCCCAGCCCTACCGGCCTGTCGACCCTCGAACCTGCTCCTGCTCCAGCGCGGCATCTCTTGTGGCCAGCAACCTCAAAAACCCCGGAGGACCTGGCTACCTTTGACCTCTGATTCCCTGGGACTCCCATGAGTAGAGGCTCTACTCGAGAAACCTATTCCTAACTCCTGGCAGCAGCCCGGAACCGCGGACCCAACACACTCTGCACCAGCCAAGCCTGGCCAGTGCCGGAGTGGACAAAGACCCTGAGGACGACCCCACGGCGACTGTGACCCCGAGTCCGGCACCCAAGGACCCCCCTCGACATCCTGGACGAAGCCTGCAGCCTCAGAACCGAGTGCCACCCCAGCCGCGATCAACCAGAGGGTAAGATTCCCGACGTCAAAAGGCACCCCTGCACCCGGCGCCCTGCGGCCCCCTGTGCCCAATCCCGGGGTACCCACCTAACCTACAACTACCCAACTTACCCCTCGAAGTGGTGGTGGCACCGGAAACATCCTCGTCCCCGAGCCTGCAGCCTTTTTCCAAACCGGAACATTCCCATTGATTTCCATTGAGCGCCCGAAGGCTCAAAAGCACCCTGCACCCAGCCGCCCGAGTGGCCCTGGCAGTGCACTCTCTACACTAACTTACTTCCCCACTTGCCCTGAGTAAGTGACCAGGAGCCCAGCTCCCACAGACGCGTGGCTTGCCAGACAGCAGCCACCAACTAAGGCCCCCCTATCCCTCATAGGATAACATTGGGCCTAACTCACTCTGCACCCGGCCGTCCTGAGACCGCTGAGGGTGAACCAACTGTACCTACCTGACACTGGGGGACCCCTGAGTCTATGCCCGGAATTTCAACTCTGCCAGTCGAGTACTTACCCTTAAACCGCTAACTTCATTTCCCTCATAGGGTAACATTGACTGGCTTTTTCTTCAAAAATCTTCTAAGTGTGAACTTTTCAAAACTGTAAAAATTCACCAAAAATCAGCCAAGTGACAAAAACGAATTTACTCACCTGTTCCTGGGTGAGCTCCCAGTGCTGGATCTTGGTGCCCAGCCCTGACCCTGAAAAGTACTCACAACTATACGTACCTCTAACTCATTTTTCTCCCATAGGAAACCATTGTCTGCTTTTCTGTGAAATTTCTTCTAAGTGTCTATTTTTGCAAATTTGAAATATTCTTTTAAAATCGTACCATTTCTGCAAACGAAATTACTTACCTGTTTTTGATAAGGACCCCAGTCCTGGGTCTAGGCACCCAGTCCTGGATTACTAAAGTAACGATAAAGTACTCTACCTGCAATTTGAATTTCTTGCCATAGAGATCCATTGAATGTTTTCTGTGAAATATTTTCTAAGTGCTAACTTTTGAAATAGCTAAATATTATTTAAAAATCATTACAGTTATTAAGTCGACTTTCATCACTTGATTCTGAATCCTGACCCCAGGCTGGTTCTAGGATCCAGACCTGGAATTCCAAAAGTAATCTGAAAAGTAATTTATTACAAATAACCTGAATTTACCATTGAGTTCAATGCATTGTTATGTTTAGGAAATAGGATTGTTTATTGCAACCAACTGTGACTGTTTACACAAATTTATTGCTTGAAACAAAAGTATTTATATTCAACCTCTCATTCTGAGAAAGTATATTTTTACCCTCTTTGTGGTTCTAAAAATAAAACAAGCATATATTTTATATATACAAATCATTGGCCTAGAGTTCAGTTATTGAGTGTGTGAAACCATTTGCTGACTGAGTGTGTACAATAAATGCTTTACACTGTCCTCTGGTACTGCCTTACTGCTCGACCAAGCTACCACTTTTGAGAGTAAGGTCATACCTAACTTTGACCTCTATCAGCCTCTGGGGGACTGTGGACTCTGTACACCCTGTACCTATTAGGGAACAGTATATACAGAGCCACTTTCTCACATTGGTGGATCAGCGGTGGGATACAAACTTGCATTTGTTGGACTACTTGGTTACCATCTGATCACACGACAGAACTCTTAAAAATTGCCTTTAGAATTCTGATTGGTTTTTCCAAAATTACTAAAAGTCTTGCTAGGGCCTTGCTTAAGTCCCATTAGAATTTTAGAAAAATAAAAGTCACTATAGTCAGGGTAGAGGGTTAGAACTGTCAGGTTAGAATGTCTCAAACAAACCCAGCTATTAGTGATAATAATAACATGGACCTGGTGGAGGAGCTCGACCTCACACCTTACTTACACTTGTCTTTCAAGGAATTGAGGTCCTTATGTAAACTCAAAAATTTACAAATGGGTCAGCATCCAACCAAACAAGGGCTCCAGGAGCTCCTGGCTGAGTATGCTAAAGACCACCCATCTGAACATGGTGATGGCCAGTCAGATGAGGAAAGGGAAACAGGGGAGGAGGACAGCAACCTCCCCATACTATTCCCTAGGGAGGAGATGGCACCCATACCCTCCAACTCAAGACATAGCATCTGGGCACCTAGAGACCACACAGGTGGCTCTGGTCCCAGAGACAACACTGGGGGTCCCCCCAGTGAAGAGGACAGCCTTATGAGGCTGGCCAAAAGAATAGATCTAGAGTCCAGGCTCCTGGCTCTAGAAAAGGAAAGGAGAGAGATGGGTTTAGCACCCATCAATGGTGGCAGCAATAATAAAAACAAGGATAGGGAGGAAACTTCTGACCTTAAAATCCCCAAAGGGATTGTCCCTAAATTTGAGGAAGGTGATGATATCACCAAATGGTTCACAGCCTTTGAGAGGGCTTGTGATATCAGGAAAGTAAAGAAACCTCTCTGGGGGGCACTCCTGTGGGAACTGTTCTCTGGTAACTGCAGGGACAGGCTTCTGACTCTCTCTGGGCCAGAAGCAGGATCCTATGACCTCATGAAAAAAGCTCTGATTGAGGGATTTGGATTCACCACTGAGGAGTATAGAATTAGATTCAGGGGGGCTCACAAAACCCAGACCCAGTCCTGGATTGATTTTGTAGATTTCTCAGTGAAGACACTGGATGGTTGGTTAGCTGGACATGGTGTGCAGGATTTTACTGGATTGTACAATTTATTCATGAAGGAACATATTTTGAGTAACTGCACAAATGAAAAGTTGCATCAGCATTTGGTAGACCTAGGTCTAAAATCCCCCCAAGAATTGGGAAAAAGAGCAGACCACTGGGTCAAGACTAGGGTGACTAGGACGTTCACTGGGAGGGACCAGAACCAAGGGGTCCCAAAACCTCCCCAGAAGAAAGAGAGTGAACCCCTTGTGGATAAAAGAAAGGAGTCCCAGGTAGCCCCCCAAAAACCTGACCAGGAGGGTGGGCCCAAAGACACCTCACAAACTAAACCAGGGTACCAAGGTAAGAATTGGGATCCCAACAGAATATGGTGTTTCAACTGTCAGAAGGCTGGACACCACACCCAGGACTCTAGCTGTCCTAAAAATAAGGTTCCTAGTACAGCTCCAGGGGTGACTAGTGTAGCCCCAGGGGTTGCCAGTGTAGCTTGGGAGGGAGGGTCCTCAGATGAGGAAGTCCTCCTAGCTTTCAACTGGGGAATGGGCCCAAGAAGCAAGCTGGAGATCCCAGAAGGAAGTAGACACTTCCACCACCTACTGGTGAATGGAATCCCAGCCACTGCCCTGAGAGATACCTGTGCCAGTCACACTGTGGTACATGACAGGTTGGTATTCCCACACCAATATGTCTCAGGGGAAACAAGAAGGGTAAGAACTGTCCCAGGGGGAGTCACTGTTAGGCCTGTGGCTATAGTGCCCCTAGCCACAGCTGGGTCCCTTAGATGGAGGAAAGTGATAGTCAGTAAAAACCTCCCCCTTGATTGTCTCTTGGGGAATGATCACTCAGATGTGGAACTGAGCCAAAGAGAGGTGCTGGCCCAATGCCAGGCCTCGCCCAAAGAACCTGTGGGGGCTCAACCTGCAGTCAGTGCAGCTGAGTCCCAAAAGAATGAGAAGAAACAGGGTAGGAAAGGTGGGCAACTGTTAGCCACAGTTCCAGAGAGCCAGGGAGATGCTATCCCAGTAAGGGAAAACTCCCACAATGGCACTGGTAAAGCCCCCCCTAGCCAACAGCAAGACCTGACTAGTCAGGCAACTGTCCAGCCTGAATTAGTGGCTCCTCAGGTGGCAGAACAAGGGGTAGAGGAGGGGTGTTCCCTACCAAGAGTAGGGACCCCCTATCCTCAAACAGACCAACAGCCAGGACCCAAAGAGAACTATAAAATAGCCCCCTCACTTGCCAGTCAGGAGCTAAAGGTATGGTACTGGGCACTGACAGCTGTCAGCAGCCTCTGCTGGGTGTTAGCCTTCATGGCAGCCCTATCCTTGGCATGGTGGCCTAACCCCCTGCCAAATAGCAAGTCAGGCCCCCTGACCTTATTGGTCATGGTGGGGTTGCTCAAGCTGTGGGTAGCCTCTGTGGGTAAGCTGGGCCTAGCCCTGGCTAAGTTAGAAACTACCGAGGTATACACCTCTAAACCCAAAATAGAAAGATGGGACCAGGACAGTAAAAGACAAGGAGAGGAGCCTTGGGAGTTAGGTCCTGAAACTAATAAGACAGGCCAGCTCCCCAAAGGGATTGACCTAGGCAGAAGGATGTAAGGCAGAGTAGGCCCTGCAACTTTCAAACCACTTCCCCCAACTCTTCCTCGCCTGAAAGACTAGGTAGACTCTCCCAGCTTTGGCAGAAGTCTCCTGGCCTTTGGGCTGGGGGGGGCTTGTGTGAGAAAGTGGGTTTCTGTTGCAGTAACCCCCCCTTTTTTTGCCTAATAGCTGATGCACTTTTCCTTGTTGTGCCCTGGGCTCCTGCCAATCAGGTGCCCAGGGCCTATGTTCCTTCCTTAAAACACACAAACTCCCAATTGGCAAACCCTGGCCACATGTCAGCCCCTGGTAAATGGTACCCTAGGTACCCAGGGCCTTGTGACCAGGGAAGGCCTCTAAGGGCTGCAGCACTCCTTGTGCCACCCTTAGAGGCCCTGTACCCTTACACACACACACTGCCTTTGCAGGCTGAGTGTCTGGGTGCAGGACAAAACAAAGAGTCGACATGGCACACATCTCTGTGTGCCATGCCCATTACCTATACTGCCAAGGCATATGTCAGCCACCCCTATGGCTGGGTGCCTTATGCCTATGGTGTGGGCACAGGAGCAGGAGCCCTGTGCCCCTACAGTACCCAGGTCCATTCCTGGGCACTGTAAGTACAGTGCTGCCTTTTACAAGTACATGGTGCTGAGAGCTCGTCAAACACGAACTCCACAGCACCATAATGGCAACACTGAAGACTGGGAAGTTTGGTATCAAACTTCTCAGCACATTAAACCCACACTGATGCCAGTGTGGGATTTAATGTACTAAGCACCCCAGAGGGCATCTTAGAGATGCCCCCTTACAGCTAACCTACAATCCACGTCTGCTCTGAGGCTGCCCAGGCTGCCACACAGCAGACACGTTGCTGGACCCCTGGGTGGGAGAGCCCCTGCTCTCCCGGGCCTGCAACAATGCACATCCTGGGTGAGGTGAGAAATCTCCTCCCCCAGGATGAGCAAAGGGAAGCTTCAAAGGCATGCCGCCAGTTGGAGTTTCCCCAGGCCACTGCAACCCCCCACTCTGGCAGGAAGCTTGGCCGGAAACCCCATACAAGGACAGGGGATGTGCCAGCCTGCCCACCCCACCCCTCAGGTGGGGGAGGCGAGGTGAAGCACATCTCCGGGCTCTCGCCATCTTGAAGATGGGAGGCCCTACCCTATCAGGATTAGGCTACTGCCCTCCTCCCACAGGAGAGAGGCAGGATAGGGGGTGTACCCACCCCAGGACAAGGACCCATTGGTCCCTGGCCTTCACCTACCTGTAACACCCCTAAATCTAGTATTTAGGGGCCCCCTGAACCTTCCTTCCCCAGATTCCAGATAGAAACCTACAAGAAGAGCAAGAAGAAAAAAAGACCTGCCCTGCAGCTGCTAAAAAGAGGAAGACACCAACTGCTTTGGCCCCAGCCCTACCGGCCTGTCGACCCTCGAACCTGCTCCTGCTCCAGCGCGGCATCTCTTGTGGCCAGCAACCTCAAAAACCCCGGAGGACCTGGCTACCTTTGACCTCTGATTCCCTGGGACTCCCATGAGTAGAGGCTCTACTCGAGAAACCTATTCCTAACTCCTGGCAGCAGCCCGGAACCGCGGACCCAACACACTCTGCACCAGCCAAGCCTGGCCAGTGCCGGAGTGGACAAAGACCCTGAGGACGACCCCACGGCGACTGTGACCCCGAGTCCGGCACCCAAGGACCCCCCTCGACATCCTGGACGAAGCCTGCAGCCTCAGAACCGAGTGCCACCCCAGCCGCGATCAACCAGAGGGTAAGATTCCCGACGTCAAAAGGCACCCCTGCACCCGGCGCCCTGCGGCCCCCTGTGCCCAATCCCGGGGTACCCACCTAACCTACAACTACCCAACTTACCCCTCGAAGTGGTGGTGGCACCGGAAACATCCTCGTCCCCGAGCCTGCAGCCTTTTTCCAAACCGGAACATTCCCATTGATTTCCATTGAGCGCCCGAAGGCTCAAAAGCACCCTGCACCCAGCCGCCCGAGTGGCCCTGGCAGTGCACTCTCTACACTAACTTACTTCCCCACTTGCCCTGAGTAAGTGACCAGGAGCCCAGCTCCCACAGACGCGTGGCTTGCCAGACAGCAGCCACCAACTAAGGCCCCCCTATCCCTCATAGGATAACATTGGGCCTAACTCACTCTGCACCCGGCCGTCCTGAGACCGCTGAGGGTGAACCAACTGTACCTACCTGACACTGGGGGACCCCTGAGTCTATGCCCGGAATTTCAACTCTGCCAGTCGAGTACTTACCCTTAAACCGCTAACTTCATTTCCCTCATAGGGTAACATTGACTGGCTTTTTCTTCAAAAATCTTCTAAGTGTGAACTTTTCAAAACTGTAAAAATTCACCAAAAATCAGCCAAGTGACAAAAACGAATTTACTCACCTGTTCCTGGGTGAGCTCCCAGTGCTGGATCTTGGTGCCCAGCCCTGACCCTGAAAAGTACTCACAACTATACGTACCTCTAACTCATTTTTCTCCCATAGGAAACCATTGTCTGCTTTTCTGTGAAATTTCTTCTAAGTGTCTATTTTTGCAAATTTGAAATATTCTTTTAAAATCGTACCATTTCTGCAAACGAAATTACTTACCTGTTTTTGATAAGGACCCCAGTCCTGGGTCTAGGCACCCAGTCCTGGATTACTAAAGTAACGATAAAGTACTCTACCTGCAATTTGAATTTCTTGCCATAGAGATCCATTGAATGTTTTCTGTGAAATATTTTCTAAGTGCTAACTTTTGAAATAGCTAAATATTATTTAAAAATCATTACAGTTATTAAGTCGACTTTCATCACTTGATTCTGAATCCTGACCCCAGGCTGGTTCTAGGATCCAGACCTGGAATTCCAAAAGTAATCTGAAAAGTAATTTATTACAAATAACCTGAATTTACCATTGAGTTCAATGCATTGTTATGTTTAGGAAATAGGATTGTTTATTGCAACCAACTGTGACTGTTTACACAAATTTATTGCTTGAAACAAAAGTATTTATATTCAACCTCTCATTCTGAGAAAGTATATTTTTACCCTCTTTGTGGTTCTAAAAATAAAACAAGCATATATTTTATATATACAAATCATTGGCCTAGAGTTCAGTTATTGAGTGTGTGAAACCATTTGCTGACTGAGTGTGTACAATAAATGCTTTACACTGTCCTCTGGTACTGCCTTACTGCTCGACCAAGCTACCACTTTTGAGAGTAAGGTCATACCTAACTTTGACCTCTATCAGCCTCTGGGGGACTGTGGACTCTGTACACCCTGTACCTATTAGGGAACAGTATATACAGAGCCACTTTCTCACATTGGTGGATCAGCGGTGGGATACAAACTTGCATTTGTTGGACTACTTGGTTACCATCTGATCACACGACAGAACTCTTAAAAATTGCCTTTAGAATTCTGATTGGTTTTTCCAAAATTACTAAAAGTCTTGCTAGGGCCTTGCTTAAGTCCCATTAGAATTTTAGAAAAATAAAAGTCACTATAGTCAGGGTAGAGGGTTAGAACTGTCAGGTTAGAATGTCTCAAACAAACCCAGCTATTAGTGATAATAATAACATGGACCTGGTGGAGGAGCTCGACCTCACACCTTACTTACACTTGTCTTTCAAGGAATTGAGGTCCTTATGTAAACTCAAAAATTTACAAATGGGTCAGCATCCAACCAAACAAGGGCTCCAGGAGCTCCTGGCTGAGTATGCTAAAGACCACCCATCTGAACATGGTGATGGCCAGTCAGATGAGGAAAGGGAAACAGGGGAGGAGGACAGCAACCTCCCCAAACTATTCCCTAGGGAGGAGATGGCACCCATACCCTCCAACTCAAGACATAGCATCTGGGCACCTAGAGACCACACAGGTGGCTCTGGTCCCAGAGACAACACTGGGGGTCCCCCCAGTGAAGAGGACAGCCTTATGAGGCTGGCCAAAAGAATAGATCTAGAGTCCAGGCTCCTGGCTCTAGAAAAGGAAAGGAGAGAGATGGGTTTAGCACCCATCAATGGTGGCAGCAATAATAAAAACAAGGATAGGGAGGAAACTTCTGACCTTAAAATCCCCAAAGGGATTGTCCCTAAATTTGAGGAAGGTGATGATATCACCAAATGGTTCACAGCCTTTGAGAGGGCTTGTGATATCAGGAAAGTAAAGAAACCTCTCTGGGGGGCACTCCTGTGGGAACTGTTCTCTGGTAACTGCAGGGACAGGCTTCTGACTCTCTCTGGGCCAGAAGCAGGATCCTATGACCTCATGAAAAAAGCTCTGATTGAGGGATTTGGATTCACCACTGAGGAGTATAGAATTAGATTCAGGGGGGCTCACAAAACCCAGACCCAGTCCTGGATTGATTTTGTAGATTTCTCAGTGAAGACACTGGATGGTTGGTTAGCTGGACATGGTGTGCAGGATTTTACTGGATTGTACAATTTATTCATGAAGGAACATATTTTGAGTAACTGCACAAATGAAAAGTTGCATCAGCATTTGGTAGACCTAGGTCTAAAATCCCCCCAAGAATTGGGAAAAAGAGCAGACCACTGGGTCAAGACTAGGGTGACTAGGACGTTCACTGGGAGGGACCAGAACCAAGGGGTCCCAAAACCTCCCCAGAAGAAAGAGAGTGAACCCCTTGTGGATAAAAGAAAGGAGTCCCAGGTAGCCCCCCAAAAACCTGACCAGGAGGGTGGGCCCAAAGACACCTCACAAACTAAACCAGGGTACCAAGGTAAGAATTGGGATCCCAACAGAATATGGTGTTTCAACTGTCAGAAGGCTGGACACCACACCCAGGACTCTAGCTGTCCTAAAAATAAGGTTCCTAGTACAGCTCCAGGGGTGACTAGTGTAGCCCCAGGGGTTGCCAGTGTAGCTTGGGAGGGAGGGTCCTCAGATGAGGAAGTCCTCCTAGCTTTCAACTGGGGAATGGGCCCAAGAAGCAAGCTGGAGATCCCAGAAGGAAGTAGACACTTCCACCACCTACTGGTGAATGGAATCCCAGCCACTGCCCTGAGAGATACCTGTGCCAGTCACACTGTGGTACATGACAGGTTGGTATTCCCACACCAATATGTCTCAGGGGAAACAAGAAGGGTAAGAACTGTCCCAGGGGGAGTCACTGTTAGGCCTGTGGCTATAGTGCCCCTAGCCACAGCTGGGTCCCTTAGATGGAGGAAAGTGATAGTCAGTAAAAACCTCCCCCTTGATTGTCTCTTGGGGAATGATCACTCAGATGTGGAACTGAGCCAAAGAGAGGTGCTGGCCCAATGCCAGGCCTCGCCCAAAGAACCTGTGGGGGCTCAACCTGCAGTCAGTGCAGCTGAGTCCCAAAAGAATGAGAAGAAACAGGGTAGGAAAGGTGGGCAACTGTTAGCCACAGTTCCAGAGAGCCAGGGAGATGCTATCCCAGTAAGGGAAAACTCCCACAATGGCACTGGTAAAGCCCCCCCTAGCCAACAGCAAGACCTGACTAGTCAGGCAACTGTCCAGCCTGAATTAGTGGCTCCTCAGGTGGCAGAACAAGGGGTAGAGGAGGGGTGTTCCCTACCAAGAGTAGGGACCCCCTATCCTCAAACAGACCAACAGCCAGGACCCAAAGAGAACTATAAAATAGCCCCCTCACTTGCCAGTCAGGAGCTAAAGGTATGGTACTGGGCACTGACAGCTGTCAGCAGCCTCTGCTGGGTGTTAGCCTTCATGGCAGCCCTATCCTTGGCATGGTGGCCTAACCCCCTGCCAAATAGCAAGTCAGGCCCCCTGACCTTATTGGTCATGGTGGGGTTGCTCAAGCTGTGGGTAGCCTCTGTGGGTAAGCTGGGCCTAGCCCTGGCTAAGTTAGAAACTACCGAGGTATACACCTCTAAACCCAAAATAGAAAGATGGGACCAGGACAGTAAAAGACAAGGAGAGGAGCCTTGGGAGTTAGGTCCTGAAACTAATAAGACAGGCCAGCTCCCCAAAGGGATTGACCTAGGCAGAAGGATGTAAGGCAGAGTAGGCCCTGCAACTTTCAAACCACTTCCCCAACTCTTCCTCGCCTGAAAGACTAGGTAGACTCTCCCAGCTTTGGCAGAAGTCTCCTGGCCTTTGGGCTGGGGGGGGCTTGTGTGAGAAAGTGGGTTTCTGTTGCAGTAACCCCCCCTTTTTTTGCCTAATAGCTGATGCACTTTTCCTTGTTGTGCCCTGGGCTCCTGCCAATCAGGTGCCCAGGGCCTATGTTCCTTCCTTAAAACACACAAACTCCCAATTGGCAAACCCTGGCCACATGTCAGCCCCTGGTAAATGGTACCCTAGGTACCCAGGGCCTTGTGACCAGGGAAGGCCTCTAAGGGCTGCAGCACTCCTTGTGCCACCCTTAGAGGCCCTGTACCCTTACACACACACACTGCCTTTGCAGGCTGAGTGTCTGGGTGCAGGACAAAACAAAGAGTCGACATGGCACACATCTCTGTGTGCCATGCCCATTACCTATACTGCCAAGGCATATGTCAGCCACCCCTATGGCTGGGTGCCTTATGCCTATGGTGTGGGCACAGGAGCAGGAGCCCTGTGCCCCTACAGTACCCAGGTCCATTCCTGGGCACTGTAAGTACAGTGCTGCCTTTTACAAGTACATGGTGCTGAGAGCTCGTCAAACACGAACTCCACAGCACCATAATGGCAACACTGAAGACTGGGAAGTTTGGTATCAAACTTCTCAGCACATTAAACCCACACTGATGCCAGTGTGGGATTTAATGTACTAAGCACCCCAGAGGGCATCTTAGAGATGCCCCCTTACAGCTAACCTACAATCCACGTCTGCTCTGAGGCTGCCCAGGCTGCCACACAGCAGACACGTTGCTGGACCCCTGGGTGGGAGAGCCCCTGCTCTCCCGGGCCTGCAACAATGCACATCCTGGGTGAGGTGAGAAATCTCCTCCCCCAGGATGAGCAAAGGGAAGCTTCAAAGGCATGCCGCCAGTTGGAGTTTCCCCAGGCCACTGCAACCCCCCACTCTGGCAGGAAGCTTGGCCGGAAACCCCATACAAGGACAGGGGATGTGCCAGCCTGCCCACCCCACCCCTCAGGTGGGGGAGGCGAGGTGAAGCACATCTCCGGGCTCTCGCCATCTTGAAGATGGGAGGCCCTACCCTATCAGGATTAGGCTACTGCCCTCCTCCCACAGGAGAGAGGCAGGATAGGGGGTGTACCCACCCCAGGACAAGGACCCATTGGTCCCTGGCCTTCACCTACCTGTAACACCCCTAAATCTAGTATTTAGGGGCCCCCTGAACCTTCCTTCCCCAGATTCCAGATAGAAACCTACAAGAAGAGCAAGAAGAAAAAAAGACCTGCCCTGCAGCTGCTAAAAAGAGGAAGACACCAACTGCTTTGGCCCCAGCCCTACCGGCCTGTCGACCCTCGAACCTGCTCCTGCTCCAGCGCGGCATCTCTTGTGGCCAGCAACCTCAAAAACCCCGGAGGACCTGGCTACCTTTGACCTCTGATTCCCTGGGACTCCCATGAGTAGAGGCTCTACTCGAGAAACCTATTCCTAACTCCTGGCAGCAGCCCGGAACCGCGGACCCAACACACTCTGCACCAGCCAAGCCTGGCCAGTGCCGGAGTGGACAAAGACCCTGAGGACGACCCCACGGCGACTGTGACCCCGAGTCCGGCACCCAAGGACCCCCCTCGACATCCTGGACGAAGCCTGCAGCCTCAGAACCGAGTGCCACCCCAGCCGCGATCAACCAGAGGGTAAGATTCCCGACGTCAAAAGGCACCCCTGCACCCGGCGCCCTGCGGCCCCCTGTGCCCAATCCCGGGGTACCCACCTAACCTACAACTACCCAACTTACCCCTCGAAGTGGTGGTGGCACCGGAAACATCCTCGTCCCCGAGCCTGCAGCCTTTTTCCAAACCGGAACATTCCCATTGATTTCCATTGAGCGCCCGAAGGCTCAAAAGCACCCTGCACCCAGCCGCCCGAGTGGCCCTGGCAGTGCACTCTCTACACTAACTTACTTCCCCACTTGCCCTGAGTAAGTGACCAGGAGCCCAGCTCCCACAGACGCGTGGCTTGCCAGACAGCAGCCACCAACTAAGGCCCCCCTATCCCTCATAGGATAACATTGGGCCTAACTCACTCTGCACCCGGCCGTCCTGAGACCGCTGAGGGTGAACCAACTGTACCTACCTGACACTGGGGGACCCCTGAGTCTATGCCCGGAATTTCAACTCTGCCAGTCGAGTACTTACCCTTAAACCGCTAACTTCATTTCCCTCATAGGGTAACATTGACTGGCTTTTTCTTCAAAAATCTTCTAAGTGTGAACTTTTCAAAACTGTAAAAATTCACCAAAAATCAGCCAAGTGACAAAAACGAATTTACTCACCTGTTCCTGGGTGAGCTCCCAGTGCTGGATCTTGGTGCCCAGCCCTGACCCTGAAAAGTACTCACAACTATACGTACCTCTAACTCATTTTTCTCCCATAGGAAACCATTGTCTGCTTTTCTGTGAAATTTCTTCTAAGTGTCTATTTTTGCAAATTTGAAATATTCTTTTAAAATCGTACCATTTCTGCAAACGAAATTACTTACCTGTTTTTGATAAGGACCCCAGTCCTGGGTCTAGGCACCCAGTCCTGGATTACTAAAGTAACGATAAAGTACTCTACCTGCAATTTGAATTTCTTGCCATAGAGATCCATTGAATGTTTTCTGTGAAATATTTTCTAAGTGCTAACTTTTGAAATAGCTAAATATTATTTAAAAATCATTACAGTTATTAAGTCGACTTTCATCACTTGATTCTGAATCCTGACCCCAGGCTGGTTCTAGGATCCAGACCTGGAATTCCAAAAGTAATCTGAAAAGTAATTTATTACAAATAACCTGAATTTACCATTGAGTTCAATGCATTGTTATGTTTAGGAAATAGGATTGTTTATTGCAACCAACTGTGACTGTTTACACAAATTTATTGCTTGAAACAAAAGTATTTATATTCAACCTCTCATTCTGAGAAAGTATATTTTTACCCTCTTTGTGGTTCTAAAAATAAAACAAGCATATATTTTATATATACAAATCATTGGCCTAGAGTTCAGTTATTGAGTGTGTGAAACCATTTGCTGACTGAGTGTGTACAATAAATGCTTTACACTGTCCTCTGGTACTGCCTTACTGCTCGACCAAGCTACCACTTTTGAGAGTAAGGTCATACCTAACTTTGACCTCTATCAGCCTCTGGGGGACTGTGGACTCTGTACACCCTGTACCTATTAGGGAACAGTATATACAGAGCCACTTTCTCACACTCCCTTCCTCACTTGTTTTTCCCCACCGGTTCCCCCACCCAAAGTGAGGGGGGGGGGGGTTAGAACCAGTGGGGACCAGTTGCTGAAAGCAGCAAATGGTCTTGAGAGGCTCACTAAGGCGGCATGCCTTTTGAAGCTTTTCCTTCCTGAACCCTGCCCATCCTGGGGGAGGAGACTTGGCACCTCGTCCCAGGATGTGCATTGTTACAGGCCACTGAGAGCAGCAGGCTCTCGACCCAGGGTTCCAGAAACATGTCTGGTGGTGGCAGCCTAGGCAGCCACTCAGTCAGGTCACTAAAAGTTGGTCGATTTTCAGGGGGCATCTCTAAGATGCCCTCTGTTGTGCATTTTACATTAAATCCCACACTGGCATCAGTGTGGGTTTAATGTGCTGAGAAGTTTGATACCAAACTTCCCAGTATTCAGTGTAAACATTATGGTGCTGTGGAGTTCGTAATGACAAGCTCCCAGCACCATATACTCTTAATGGCAGCACTGCACTTACGGTGCCCAGGAATGGACTTGGGCACTGTAGCGGTACAGGGCTCATGCACCTGTACCCTCACCACTGGCATAGGGCACCCAGCTAGAGGGGTGACTGATGTAGGTCAGGGCAGTTGTTTGTGGGCATGGCACACAGGCGATGTATGCCATGTCGACTCTTCACTTTGTTCTGCACCAAGACACACAGCCTGCAAAGGCAGTGTGTAGGTGTCCGGGTACAGGGCCTCTAAGGGTGGCACAATAAGTGCTGCAGCCCTTGAGGCCTTCTCTGGTCCCAGTGCCCTGGGTACCTGTGGTATCATTTACCAGGGGCTGACATGTGGCCAGAGATACCAATTGGGTTTAGGCTTCAATGCAGTTTTAGGGAAGGAACATAGGCCCTGGGTACCTGATTAGACGGAGCCCCGGTTACACTCAGTCAAAGTACATCAGCAATTCAGCAAAAAGTGGGGCATACCATGCAAAAAAGAGGGAACTTTCTCACGCAACCCCCCCCCCCCTTACCCCCTCCTGCCAAACAAAAGAGGATGAGCCTAATCTTGCCCTAGAGAGTCTTTATTATCTAAGTGGAAGAACCTGGAAAGTCCATCTGCATTGGCGTGGGCAGTCCCAGGTCTGTGTTCCACTTCAAATTCCATTCCCTGTAGGGAGATGGACCACCTCAACAGATTTTCTCATTTCATTTGCATTAGCCATCTGAGAGGTCTGTGATCAGTTTGAACTAGGAAGTGAGTACCAAACAAGTATGGTCTCAACTTCTTCAGGGACCAAGCGACAGCAAAGGCCTCCCTCTCAATGGCACTCCAACGCTGCTCCCTGGGGAGAAGCCTTCTGCTTATAAAAGCAACAGGTTGGTCTTGGCCTTCATCATTGGTCTGGGATAGGACCGCTCCTATCCCTAGCTCGGAGGCATCAGTCTGCACTGTGAACTGCTTGGCATAATCTGGAGCCTTCAGAATTGGTGCTGAGCACATTCCTTCTTGCAGGGTGTCAAAAGCCTTTTGGCAACTAACTGTCCAGTTAACCTTTTTGTGCATTTTTTTGGAGGCGAGTTCTGTGAGGGGAGTCACAATGGACCCATATCCATTCACAAACCTCCTGTAGAATCCAGTCAAGCCAAGGAATGCCCTGACTTGGGTCTGGGTGGTTGGAGCTGCCCAGTTCAGGATGGCCTGGATCTTGGGCTGTAAGGGCTGTACCTGGCCTCCACCAACAAGGTGTCCGACGTACACCACAGTGCCCTGCCCTCTCTGGCATTTGGATGGTTTGGTAGTTAGGCCTGCAGTTTGCTGGGCTTTTAAAACCTTCCCAAGGTGGATCAGGTGATCCTGCCAGGTGGAACTAAAGACAGCAATATCATCAAGATAAGCTGCTCTAAACGACTCCAACCCAGCAAGGACTTGATTCACCAACCTCTGGAAGGTGGCAGGGGCATTCTTTAAATCAAAAGGCATAACAGTGAACTGATAGTGCCCATCAGGTGTGGAGAATGCAGTTTTCTCTCTTGCTCCTCGGGCCATGCCGATCTGCCAGTACCCTGCAGTTAAGTCAAAGGTACTTAAGAATTTGGCTGCACCCAACTTATCTATCAATTCATCTGTGTGAGAAAGTGCCATCTTTCTTGCATGCTATGCCCCCACTTTTTGCTGACATCTTGAAGATGGGGAGCCCTACCCAATCAGGACTAGGCTCCTGCCCCCCTCCCACTGGAGAGTGACAGGATAGGGGGTGTACCAACCCCAGGGAAGGGATCCATTGGTCCCTGACCTTTACCTACCTGTAACGCCCCTAAATTTAGTATTTAGGGGCACCCTGAACCTTCCTTCCTCAGATCCCGAATCCGAAACAAACAAGAAGACCTGCCGTGCAGCTGCTAACAAGAGGAAGACACCAACTGATTTAGCCCCAGCCCTACAGGCCTGTCGACCCTCGAACCTGCTCCTGCTAAACCCCGGCGTCTCCTGTGGTCCGCAACCTCAAAAACCCCGGAGGACCTGACTGCCTTGTGACTCTTAAAGACTGGGACTCCCAGGAGCAGTGGTCCTGCTCAACAACAAGCAACAACTCCTGGCACCAGCCAGGAACCGCAAACCCTGCTCACTCTGCACCTGCCAAACCTGGCCTGTACCTGAGTGGACAAAGACCACGAGGACTTCCCCCCCGGCGACTGTGACCCAGAATCCAGCACCCAAGGACCCACCTCGATGCTCCTGACGACACCTGCAGCCTCAGAACCAGGGATCCCTCCAACCGCGACCAGCAGAGGGTAAGATTTCCCGACGCCAAAAGGCACCCCGCCCACCTGTGCCCAACTCCTGGGTGCCTACCTATCCTGCAGCTTCCCAACTTACCTCTCGAAGTGGTGGTCGCACCTGAAGAATCTTCGTCCCCGAGTTTGCAGCCTTTGCTCGTCACTGAGCTTCTCCATTAAAATCCATTGAGCGCCCGACGGCTCAAAAGCACCCTGCACCCAGCCGCCCGAGTGCCCCTGGGAGTGCAACCTCTATCCTAATCTACTTCCCCACGTGACCAGGAGCCCAGCTCCCACAGCCGCGTGGCCTGCTTGCCAGCAGCCACCAACCAAAGGCCCCCTGCCCGCCTTAGGATAACATTGGGCCTAACTCTCTCTGCACCCGGCTGCCTCTGTGCTGCTGAAGGTGTAACTACTGTACCTACCTGACCCTGGGAGACCCAGAACCTTAACTCTGCCAGTAGAGTACTTACCCAAAAGCCGATAACCCACTTTTCTTCCTTATGGTAACATTGACTGGTTTTACTTGGAAATTCTTCCAAGTGTCGAGTTTTGAAACTTTAAAATATTCACCTAAAATCAGCCGAATAACGAAAACTAAATTACTCACCTGTTATCAGGAGAGATCCCAGTGCTGGATCTTGGTGCCCAGCACTGACCCTGAAAAGTAATTACAACTGTACTTACCGCTAACTTTATTATCCTCCACAGGATAACATTGCCTGGTTTTCACCAGAAATTCTTCTAAGTGTCGATTTTTGAAACTTATGAATATTCCTTCAAAATCGCCTGTATTACAAAAACGCTTTCTTTCAACTGTTTACAGGAGATGCACCAGTGCTGGATCCAGGATCCAACGCTGAGTAAGAAAAAGTAACGATAACCTTACTTACCTGCTAAGTGAATTTCCTCCCATAGGATAACATTGGTGATTCTATGTGAAAAAGTTTGTCAACTTTTAAAATACAATAATATTCCTTAAAAATCATACCAAAACGTTTTTACTCACCTGTTTCCAGGAAATGTCCCAGGACTGAATCTAGGATCCAGTCCTGTGGTAAGAAAAGTAATCCAAAAAGTAACTAATTGCATTTACTTAGAAATTCCCATTTAGCTCAATGTATAATTGTTTGAAATTGTGTTGCCCATTGCAACAACTGTGGCTACTGTATTCAAAAGTCTATTGCCTATTAAAAGCATTTATCTAAAGCATCTCATTCTGAGAAAGTATATTTGGGTACCTATTGTTGGTTCTAAAATAAAACAACCATATATTTTTATATACAAACCATTGACCTAGAGTTCAGTTCTTGAGTGTGTGAGACCATTTGCTGACTGTGTACAACAAATACTTTACACAGTCCTTTGATACTGCCTTACTGCTCGACCAAGCTACCACTTTAGATAGTAAGGTTATATTTAACTTTGGCCTCTGGCAACCCTCTGGGGACTGTGGACTCTGTGCATACTGTATCTATTTGGGAACAGTATATACAGAGCCACTTTCTTACAATCTGCTCTTGGGATAGGGTGAGCATCTGTCTTGGTGACAGAGTTGAGCCCTTTATAGTCCACACAAAACCGAATTTCTCTCTTTCCGCCCTGTGGATGATGTTTGGGGACCAGAACAACTGGGCTAGCCCAGGGGCTCTGAGGGTTCAATAACCCCTAACTCCAGCATCTTTCTGACTTCAGCTCTGATGCTTTCCTTGACTTGGTCTGACTGCTGATGGATCTTGTTTTTGACAGGTGCACTGTCACCAGTGTCCACATCATGGGTACACCAGGTTGTCAGACACGGGGACAAAGAAAAGAGCTTTGGCATACTGTTGCAAGACTTGCTTGCAGTCAGTCAGCTTTTGGGCAGAGAGGGTGTCTGAAAAGACAACTCCATCTACTGACCCATCTTTTGGGCTGTAGGAGAGGAGGTCAGGAAGAGGTTCACACTCTGCATCCTGTTCCTCATCAGTATGGCGATGTCAGCCCTGTCATTGTAGAGCTTTAGGTGGTTCACATGGATAACCCTTTTGGGTGTCCTGCTTGTGCCCAGGTCAACTAAGTAGGTGACCTCACTCTTTTTCTCTAGCATAGGGTTAGGGCCACTCCCTCTGTCCTTGAGTGCCATTGGTGCCACTGGCTCCAAAACCCACACCATTTACCCAGGTTGAAATTCAACCAGAGCAGCTTTTTGGCCATTCCAGTGCTTCTGAAGCTCCTGGCTGGCCTCCTGATTCTTGGATGCCTTCTCCGTGTACTCAGACATTCTGGACCTTAGGCCAAGCACATAGTCCACAATATCTTGTTTGGGTTCTTGGAGAGGCTTCTTCCAACCCTCTTTTACAAGACAGAGTGGTCCCCTCACAGGATGGCCAAACAGAAGTTCAAAGTGGGAAAAAACCTACTCCCTTCTGTGGCACTTCTCTGTAAGCGAAAAGCAGGCATGGTAGGAGGACATCCCATTTCCTTTTGTGTTTCTCAGGGAGCCCCATAATCATACCTTTCAATGTCTTGTTGAATCTCTCAACAAGGCCATTGGTTTGTGGGTGATAGGATGTAGTAAACTTGTACTGCACTCCACACTCTTTCCACATGTGTTTGAGTTAAGCAGACATGAAGTTGGAACCTGTGTCTGAAGCCACCTCCTTAGGAAACCCTACTATGGTGATGACACCAGTGAGGGCCTTGGCTACTGCAGGAGCTGTAGTAGTGCTAAGTGGAATTGCTTCAGGGTACCTAGTGGCATGATCCACTACCACTAGTATGAATTTGTTCCCTGAGGCTGTGGGAGGTTCAAGTGGACCCACTATGTCCACACCTACTCTTTCAAAAGAAACCCCCACCACAGTCAGTGGTATCAGGGGGGGGCTTTGGGTGTCTTGCCACTGGCCTGACAGGTAACACAGGAGCTGAAAAACACCTTTCCCAAGTCTTGGTTTGGCCCAGATATGGGGAGGTCATGAGCTAAAGTTAGGAGGAACTCCCTGTACTTCTGTGGAACTACCACTCTGCTGGTGGCTCCAGGATTGGGGTCTCTTGCCTCAGTGTATAGTCATTCCTCTTCTCAATAAACTGTGGGTACCACTGACATCTCCCTTTGCTTCTGAAACAGCTTGCTGTCTCAGGCTTTCAAGAGTGGGACAGTCTTGCTGCCCCTGGCACAGCTCTTCCCTAGAGGGTCCCCCTGGGCCCAAGAGTTCAACCTGGTATGGGTCAAGCTCCATAGGCTCAGTTCCCTCTGGGGTGTCCAAGTCCTCTCCCTGAGGAGAGGGGTCCCAATCCTTTTGCTGAATAGAAGCTGGTTCCCCAGTCTTACCTTTCCTCATGGTAGGATGGGCCATTCGATCAGGCTCAAACACTATTTTGTCACCCTGCCTTTTGCTCTGTGCTCTTGTTTTTACACACACCAATTCAGGGATGTCCAGCATTGCTGCATGGGTTTTTAGTTCAACCTCAGCCCAGGCTGAGGTTTCCAGGTCATTGCCAAGCAGACATGCAGCTGGGAGCGTTTATTGTCACCATAGCCATTGCATGATTAGTGGTAACAATGTCAGCATTGGTGTCTGGGTAAGTACGCCCAATCAAATATTGCTCAGGGGAAACCAGTGGGTCTCTCACCATAGTGACAATGGCACCTGTATCCCTCAGAACCTCTATCCTAGTTCCTTTGATCCAAGGGTATTGCAAGTATTTCTTTAAGTTCGATTGCCACACAGCTAAAGTGGCAAACTCAACTTCCCCGTCTGAAACTAGAACTGCTTCAGTGTGCAACTTGATTTGCTGTGGGCACACTGTTGATCCCATCTGGAGACTGGCTACACCAGGAGTAGCTGTAGCTATAGGACATAAAGCCTTCTTTCTAGGGCAAGCCTTGTCTCCAGTTAAGTGTCCCAACTTCTTCTTACAGTTGTTACACTAGGCCTTTGCAGGATCAAAGTTCTTCCCCCTGTATTGCTGTGGAGTATAGGGAGTAGTTTGGGACCCACCCCCCGTGCAGATTTATGGGGCCCTTTGAAAGACTCAGACTTTTTATCTGGGGGATTCTCACCACCTTTCCCCTGGGGAGGTTTTGTAACCTCCTTTCTTTTGGGAGAAAAAGTGTCAATGTTATCCTATGAGGAAAAATTAGTTATTGGTTTCAAGGTAAGTAATCGGTCTTTTGAGTTGGGGTTCTGGGGTTAGACTCAGGGGTCTCCCAGGTTCAGTGATGCACTGTTGCACGCCCAGTGGCACTAGGGCGGCCAGGTGCAGAGTGTTGAGGCCCAATGTTATCCTATGGAGGATAGGGGGGCTCCGGTTGGTGGCGGCTGGCAAGCAGGTCACAGGGTTGTGGGAGCAAAGCTGCTAGGTTTAAGCTCAGGGCATGTTGGGGACCAAGCTAGCACAGAAGGGGCACCCTCAGCGGCGCTAGGGCAACCGGGTGCAGGGTACTGTTTTGAGGACGGGTGCCCTGTTGATTTCAATAGAGATTCTCCGGGACAAAGAAACACTGCAGGCTCGGGGACAAGGATCTTTCAGGAGTGACCACCACTTCGAGGTGTAAGTTGAGATTTAGAGGGATGGTTAGGCACCGATGGGTTGGGCACACAAGGTCCTGGGGCGTCGGGTGCAGGGGTGCCTTTGGACGTCGGATTTTCTTACCCGCTCTGGTCGTGGTAGGGGTGGCCCTCTGGATTGAGGCACTCAAACACGGACTGGGCTCGGCGGGTGCAGTGTGTGCTGGATTCGCGGTCACTGGCTGGCACCACGAGCTGCAGCTCAAACGCGTCCGGTGTTCAGGGGAGAAGCAGCTTGTAAAGTAAAGCTGCTTTACAGAAAGTAAATGCAGCCAGGTCCTCCGGGGTTTTTTGAGGTTGCTGGACGCTGGACACGCCGGGATTTTGTAGGAGCAGGTTCGAGGGAAGACAGGCCTGTATGGCTGGGGCCAAATCAGTGGGCGTCGTCCTCTTGTTAGCTCTGCATGGCTTCTTGTCCTTCTTCTTCTTTTCTTGTGGTTGCTGGATCTGAGGAAGGAAGGAAGGTTCAGGATGCCCCTAAATACTAAATTTAGGGGCCTTACTGGTAGGTAAAGGGCAGGGACCAACAGGTCCCTTCCCTGGGGTGGGTACACCCCCTATTCTGCTACTTTCCAGTGGGATGGGGGCAGTTGCCTGTCCCTGGTTGGCTGGTTCCCCCCATCCTCAAGATAGAGGGGACTCAAGGTTGTGCTTCACCTCGCCTCTCCCACCTTAGGGGTGGAGATGGCAGAGGTGGGCACACCTCTCTTCCTCACTTGTTTTTCCCGCCGGTTCTCCCGCCCAAAGTGGGGGGTTAGAACCATTGAGGACCAGTGGCTGAAAGCAGCAAATGGTCTGGCGAGGTTCACAAAGGCAGCATGCCTTTGAAGCTTCTCCTTTGTGAACCCTGCCCATCCTGGGGATGGAGGCTTGGCACCTCGTCCCAGGATGTGCATTGTTTCAGGCCCCCAAGAGCAGCAGGCTCTCGACCCAGGGGTCCAGAAACATGTCTGGTGGTGACAGCCTGCGCAGCCACTCAGTCAGGTCACTGGTAGTTGGTCATTTTTGAGGGGGCATCTCTAAGATGCCCTCTGTGGTGCATTTTTCATTAAAACCCACACTGGCATCAGTGTGGGTTTATGTGCTGAGTAGTTTGATACCAAACTTCCCAGTCTTCAGTGTAGCTATTATGGTGCTGTGGAGTTCGTAATGACAAACTCCCAGCACCATATACTCTTAATGGCAGCACTGCACTTACAGTGCCAAGGAATGGACTTGGGCACTGTGGGGGTACAGGGCTCATGCACCTGTACCCTCGCCACTGGCATAGGACACCCAGCTAGAGGGACTCCGAGCAGGATTGGGTGGATGACTTTAAAGATGCGGGTGATCTTGATGTGGCTTCTGACCCAGGGTTTGCCTCCCCTCCGCCTACTATGAAGGAGGACACTTCCTACACTATGGTGCTGCGGAGGCTCTCCATCTCGACCTCCCTACGGTGGCCCTTAAGACCAACCTCCTTACGGAGGTGCTCCAGACGGCATCTACGTCGTCGGAACTGCTGCTCCCTCTCAATGAGGCCCTTACCGAAGTCCTCTTGGGCACTTAGTTGCGGCCGGCCTCTGGGGCACCGGTGGATAAGAACGTTGCTAGGCTTCATCGGCCGGGAACCTGGTGACCCTGCCTTCTTGACCACTCACCCTACGCCTGAGAGCCTGGTCATTCAGGCCTCAACGTCGCAGAGTGCCTTTCCCACGGCTCCACCGGATAAGGACTCTCAGAAGCTGGACCAATATGGCAAAAGATTGTTCTCTTCGTCCAGCTTGGGGTTGCGGTCGGTTAATACAGCCTGCTTGTTGAGTCGTTACTCCCACGCCGTGTGGGATACGGTAGCAGAGGTCCTGCCTCAGTGTTCTGAAGAGTGTTCTTTGGCGCCCACGTAGTCAACCAAGAGCTGATCATCAACCCGGAACTGCTGTGTACGCTGCAGATAGAATGCAAGCACACGTTTTGGGTCCAGACGGTGGATCCGCTTCTCTTCCCTTGTAGGATGCGGAAAAAAGGTGGGCAAAGTGATGGTCTGCCCGATCTGGAAGGGCGTGACCACCTTTGGCACAAAAGGACGTGTCCTCAGAACCACCTTGTCCGGATGAACAGAAAGGAAAGGAGGTTTGGAAGAAAGAGCCTGGAGCTCACTCACTCTCCTGGCAGAGGTGATAGCTACCAGGAAAGCCGCCTTGAGAGTAAGAAGACGTAAGGGACAGTTATGAAGGGGCTCAAAGGGAGCACACATCAGAAAAGTCAGGACAAGTTTTAAGTCCCACTGAGGCATTATGAAGGGCACAGGTGGGAATGTATGCATAATGCCCTTAAAAAAACGGTTAACAACCAGGGACTTAAAAGAGAAGGCTGATCTGGAAGCCGTAGAAAGGCAGAGATGGCCGAAAGATAACCTTTAACAGTGCCCAGAGCAGAGCCCTGCTGGGCCAAAGAAAGAAGGAACAGAAGAACCTCAGAAAGAAGGGCAGAAAGGGGACCCACAGCCTTAGCTGTGCACCATGCCACAAATCTATTCAACCTACAGGCGTACACCGTTTTAGTGGAGAGTGGTGGCTCACGAATCGCGATTGGGTCAGTGGCAGATCCCTCTCCCTTCCCCAACTGGAGCACACAGTGGTGACGGATGCGTCCCTCCTGGGATGGGGAGGCCACTTGGGAGAGGCGGAGATCAGAGGCCTCTGGTCTCCGGCGGAGTCCCGACTCCATATCAACCTTTTGGAGCTTCGGGCGATCCGGCTTGCACTGAAAGCATTCCTTCCCTCTGTCCGGGGAGGTGTGGTGCAGGTTTTCACGGACAACACCACCGCCATGTGGTATTGCAACAAACAGGGCGGGTGGGGTCCTGGACCCTATGTCAGGAGGCTCTGCGCCTCTGGACGTGGCTGGAACATCAAGGCATTACCTTGGTGGTTCAACACCTGGCAGGTTCTCTGAACGCCAGGGCGGACGAACTCAGCTGCCGGGGCTTGATGGATCACGAATGGTGTCTGAACTCGGACGTGGTGAAAGGTCTCTTTCGGCAGTCGGGAGAGCCTTGGTGAAATCTATTTGCCACCGAAGAGAATGCGCAATGTCGTCAGTTCAGCGCGTTGGAATTTTCAAGGCGGCACTCACTCGGCGACGCTTTTCGTCGCAAGTGGAGTTGCGGTCTGTTGTACGCCTTTCCGCCTATACCACTTCTGCACAGAGTGCTGAAGAAGATCCTGCGTGACCGGGCCCAAGACATCCTTGTGGCTCCGGATTGGGCACGAAGATACTGGTATCCCGAGCTACTCAGCATGGTGATCGATCCCCCGATCCGTCTGCCTCTTCGGGAGGATCTTCTGTCGCAGCAGCAGGGGACGGTTCTCCACCCGAACCTGTTCAGCCTCCACCTCCATGGGTGGAGATTGAGCGGCGACAGTTGACCGCTTTCGATCTTCCTCCCGAAGTCTGTGATGTCGTTCTGGCAGCCAAGCGTCCCTCCACTAAAACGGTATACGCCTGCAGGTGGAACAAGTTTGTGGCATGGTGCACAGCTAAGGCTGTGGATCCCCTTTCTGCCCCTCTTTCTGAAGTTCTTTTGTTCCTTCTTTCCTTGGCCCAGCAGGGCTCCGCTCTGGGCACTATCAAAGGTTACCTTTCGGCCATCTCCGCCTTTTTGAGGCTTCAAGATCAGCCTTCTCTTTTTAAGTCCCCATTTGTTAACCGTTTTCTTAAGGGCATTATGCACACGTTTCCTCCCGTGCCATTCATCATGCCTCAATGGAACTTGAATCTCGTTTTGACCTATCTGATGTGCGCTCCTTTCGAGACCCTTCATACCTGTCCTTTGCGTCTTCTTACTCTTAAGACGGCTTTCCTGGTCGCTAGCACCTCGGCCAGGAGAGTGAGTGAGCTCCAGGCTCTTTCTTCCAAACCTCCTTTCCTTTCTGTTCATCCGGACAAGGTGGTGTTAAGGACTCGTCCTTCTTTTCTGCCAAATGTGGTCACGCCATTCCACATCGGGCAGACCATCACTTTGCCTACCTTCTTTCCGCCTCTCCATCCTTCAATGGAGGAAGAGATGCTCCACCGTCTGGACCCAAAACATGCGCTTGCATTCTATCTAAAGCTTACACAACAGTTCAGGGTGGATGACCAGCTTTTTGTTGGCTACGTGTGTGCCAAAAACGATCGGGCGGTGCACAAACGGACCATCTCTTGGTGGGTCGTTCTGTGCATCGAAGCATGTTACTCCTTGGCTAAGAAGGAGCCTCCTGTGGGACTGCTTGCTCATTCTACCTGGGCAACAGCAGCCACTACTGCCTTGGGACGTGGCGTCCCCTTGCACGACATTTGTCAGGCAGCTACGTGGGCCTCGCTGCATACGTTTACCAAGCACTACTGCCTTGACAGTCCAGTCCAGAGGTACGGCTTCTTTGGCCGTTCCGTGCTCCATGACTTTCCGTGCTCCGCAGACCACCGGGGTTGGTATTGCTGGGGTATCTATTCCAAGGTAAGGTATCTATCACTAACGTGTCTCTTTCAGATGCACAGGTTACTACTTGTGTAACGATATATATGTAAGAGACATTAGTTAGTGATAGATTCCTTACCGCCCCACCCATCCTCCCCGTTCTGCAAACTGGTTACTAGGGTTAACGTCATCCCTCTTAGGGCCCTAGTTTTCTGCACCAATGGTCAGTATCTTGCATGGCTCTGTGTTCCTGGCGCGGAAAGTCGCGTACAGAACTGACGTCAGCGCACATGGGTGGCGCCTAAGTACTCTCCATGGCGTCATCTCGGCACTTACGATGACAGTGACGGACACGGAGCCGCACGACAACACCTACTGACGCGCAGGGGTACTGCTAAGCAAATCTTTCCGGAACCAGTCTGATGCCTGGGGATATTCTAAGGTAAGGAATCTATCTGTAATGTCTCTTACAGATGTATCGTTACACAAGTAGTAACTTGTGCATCTAAGTAGCTACTGCAACGTCATCCCGGCGACCACGATGCCAACGACAGACGCGACGACGCCACCTTTTGATGCGCATAGGTACTGCTGACGAAAAAACTTTACGGATCCAGTCTGACGCCTGGGGGTAATTCTAAGGTAAGTAATCTTTAACCAACTACAATTCTTACAGATATATCGTTACCGAAGGTAAGTAACTTGTTCTTTCATTGCAAAGTCGATACAAAGTATATGTACAGCATTTCACAGTATTGCATTACCAGTAATTCAAACTGTAACCATTTCAAAGTCCATTTACTTTTGCATTCTAAATTGTATATTTACTTCAAAGTATTTATCAACTTACCTGTTGCAAGCTTGCTTGGTTTTAGGAAATAAAATAACTAAAAGAATATTTTTATACAAAAACAATTGGTCTGAAGTTCAGTCTGAGTGTGTGAATTCATTTGCTGACTAAGTGTGTACAACAAATGCTTAACACTGTCCTCTGAAACTGCCTTACTGCTCGACCAAGCTACCAAAAATAGAGAATGAGGTGCTATCTAACCTTACCTCTGCCTACCTTTGCAGATCCACTGGACTCTGTGCATACTATACCTCACTTTGGTATAGTATATACAGAGCCAGCTTCTTACAAGATGTAGATAAAGAACTCCGATCCTTGTGTGATAAAGGGATTATTGAACCCACTGATTCTTCTATGTAGTTGTCTCCCTTAGTGGTGACGCGCAAGAGGTGTGGTAAGTTGCATCTGTGCGTTGACTTTAGGTCACTAAATAAAGAAATCTGGGTGGACTCACATCACCAAACCAAGATTGATAATTTGTTTACATGTGTCAGAGGATCTAAAAAAAAAAAAATCTAAACTGGATTTAGCTAACGCTTATTATCAAATTGAGTTACATCCTGATTTGCGTGCTTTGACAGCTTTTTTCCCCTTTTGGGACATTCTAGTACAAAAGGATTCCTCTGTTTGGCTTCCGCCTCATCCATATTTTAGAGAGTAATGCAGAGTTTGTTGGGTGCGGTGGAAGGTGTGTTGGTCTTTCAAGGCGATGTATTGATTCATGCCAAGGATGTTCAGTTACATGATAATATTTTGTGCAGGGTCCTGGAAATTTTTGAGAAAAATGGGGTTGTATTAAACACGGAGAAATGTAAGTTGTTGTGTGAAGAGATGGAATATCTGTGTCATCTCATTTCTAAAGAAGCTATCAGACCTAGACAAGACTTGTTGGTGCTATGTGGAGCTGCCACACCTGTTGACAAGACAGGAGTGAAGTCGCTCTTGGGACTCTTTGAGTATTACTCATGTTTCATTCCAGATTTTGCCACCATTGTGTGCCCCATCAGCAATCTGCTTAGAAAAGGGCTAACATTTGTGTAGTCCAATGAGTGTGTCTCTGCTTTTCAGCTAATCAAGTTGTGTTTTAAGCAAAAGGAAGGCTCTTAAACCCTATGACCCAAACTTTTCATGTTGCTGCATAACTGTTGATGCTAGCCAAGTCGCATTCGGTGAATTTTTGACACAAGATTCAGGAGAAGGAGAGAAAGCTGTTGCATTTGCTTAAAGGGTTCTTAAGGATGCTGAATTACAGGACTCCATCATCGAAAAGGAACTTATGGCATGTCTGTGGGCTGTGGATAAATCTTGCCCCTATTTATGGGTTAGACTTTTTCCGTTGTGAACGGATCACAAACCATTAGTCAGTATTCTCTTCATAGGATCCTACAAATGTGATACACCAAGGATATTGAGAATGGTTTCTCGATTAATGCAATATCAATTAGATGTGATGCATATTTTAGTGGTAGAAACGGTAGGGCTGATTTCTTGTCCCGGTTTCCTTTGAGAAGGGATGAAGGGGATGGTCAGGAATTTCATGAGTTATGTGAAGACACCAAGGATTGTTTCGTAGCTGCATTAGAGATACCTGAACTTAGTCTTGGCTAGGAGAAGATTTGGATGAATGTGCTGATGGATGATGTGGTTCTGCAGCAAGTTTGCGATTTGATTAGAAGTGGTTTTCCCAGGGAGAAGGTTTTATCTCCCCTCCTTCAACCTTATTGGAAGGTTGAGGCAGACTTGTCTCTAGTGGATGGGTTATTGCTACGCTCAGAATAACTGGTTCCTTCTCACAGTATTAGACGGATTATTATCAACAAGGCTCATGAAGGTCATCTGGGCACAACACTTGCCAAACGTCACATTCGAGAGACATTTTGGTGGCCACGTATAGTTGCTAAGTAAGATCTGTGAAGTAGTTGAGAATTGTGGTGTGTGGATCTGCAGAGAAAAGTTTTAAGGTGGTCACCCCACCTCTACTCCCTATAATGTGTCCTTCTGGCCCATGGGTCAAGGTGGGTTTAGATATCATGGGGCCTTTTGAATTTCTACCTGGGGTTCTCACTATATTTTTGTGCTGGTGGATTATGCATCCAAGTGGCCGGAAATAAGGTGGTCAAGGAGACTAGTGCATCCAACCTGGTGTTTCTCAAGGAGGTATGCATGAGAGACGGGTTCCCAGAAGTACTGGTTTCCGACAATGGACCACAATTTGTGAGTGGAGAGTTTAAATCTTTTCTGGATTTCTGCAACATAAATCACTTGAGTTTCCTTTATCACCCACAAACGAATGGTTTAGTTGAGCAAATGAAAAGAGTGGTTGGTGAATGTATTAGGTGGGTAAATGCATTAGGGGGGCAAAGTCAGGGGACCATGAAGTGGGCAAGTCCTTGGACAGCATGTTGTGGTTTTGTAGAACTACCCCTCACTCCACTACTAAGATATCTCCGTTTGAATTTTCGAGATGAAGGAGAGCCAACACGAGTTTTAAACCAGGATGGATGAATAAGTGGATCAAGTCAGTTTGAAGGACATTGTGAAAGGAAATGTGTTAAGGCTGTTGGTTCGATCAGAGGATAAGAGTTCAGACTGTTCCAGTAGGTGTAGGTGACATCATCCTTCTTAAAAATCACCCGTCCATGTGAAAAAGGGCTTGAACAAGTATTGTGCGCCGACCACAGTGATAAAAGTTGGGAGTAATGCTGTCCAAGTTGAAGGAGGAAAATGGAGGAATGTTAGCAAAATTGTTAAGGTGAACAGGAAGGCTAATGACTAGAAAGTCATGATTAACCACAGGGTATAAAGTGCAGGGAATAAGGAAAAGGAGGGTGAGGGTGACTGTGACTCTAATGAGGTTTTTGTTTGGAGAAGCTCCAGAACCAGTATCATCCCCCATAGATATCGCGTACAGTCTTGTGTAGAGTATTGATACTATCTGGGTGATCATGTTGGTAAATGTTTTATTTTTATTGTTGTTAATGAGGAAGAAGGATATGTAGTGTTTATTTTTAGCACTGAGTAATGTTTATTTATTTTTTTTATTATTATTTTTGGTTTTTTTTTTAAAAACCTTTATTGCACATAAAAATCAATACAAACATGGGCCTACAACCACCAGGGCCGGCCGCTAATATGTTACATGTTCAACAACATCAAGGAAGCAATGGGCCCCCTGGGGCTCAGCCGAATTGACAGAGTACTGAGTGCACCTCAGAAGTTATCCGGAGACATACATTTTAGAAATACAAACAAAAAGGAAAAATAAAATAACACAAAAAGACAAGGCGGAAATCATCGAAAAAGAGGCGTCTAACCACGGCTGGGGGACCACACAGTACCAACTCCACCCTCGGGTGGTCAATGAGGATGATCAAGGGGGAGGTGGGGGCGACGGGAGAGCCACAACCATCTACAGGTGAAATGCAATAGTCCGGGAACCTCAGGATCAGGGGGACAAGGCAGCATCAGATGAGTCCACGAGGGGGGGTGTACAGATGTTCCCACGGTACGCTTTCCACTGGCCCCAAATTCTACCCCACGCCCCCGGCTTGCCCCGAGCCACATACACAGTCTTCTCTCTGCACATGCACCAGTCCATGTTCTCCTTCCATACTGACACAGTGGGAGGCCGCCGGGAACCCCAAAGCTGTGCGATGTCCCTCTTAGCAACCATGTTCCCAAGGGCCGCCCACCGAGTCTGAGCCGCATTATAATCGTTAGGCTCCCACACGTTCAGCACACATCGGCGAACCTCAGGCAACAGTGCGACCCCAGTGACACATTCCATGACCGCATGCACCCGGCACCAATACTCCGCAACATTACGGCACTCCCAGAGAACATGGAGAAAAGTGGCGCTGAGCCCACAGCCGCGCCTACAGAGCCCGTCTTCAGAGAAACCCATCAGAACTAAACGAGGGCCCGTCACGTAGACACGGTGGAGAATTTTAAGCTGGACAAGACGGAGACGCGCGGGTATAGCCACCTCTTTAGGGGAGGACAGCGCAGACCGCCAGTCCTCGTCGTCCAGTTCCACCCCATCCCTGATCCACGCCTCCCGCAGACGCACGAGGAGATCCGCCCGAATGTTTATTAGTTTTTTATAGATAAGGGAAATAGTACTGTCGGGCAAGTGACCGTCGAGTATGCGGTCCTCGAGTGGCGAAGACACAGGGACTGCAGTCCCCGCCCCGATGGCCGAGAGCAAACCGTGGCGAACCTGAACGTACCGAAAGAACTCCCTCTCACTCAATTCGTACTCACTCTGCAGCGCAGCGAAGGATTTAACCACACCCTTCACCCAAAGTTCACCTACTCTGCTGATGCCAATCGTGTCCCAACGCTCGAATCCCTTCGTCGTCCAGAGGCTTCCCAATCTGTCAGACGCAAACAAGGGGGTCGCGCCCGTCAAGCGATCATTCCAGCCCATGGCCACATTCGCAGCCTTCCACAAGCGTACTGCCCAATAGTACCTCCTGATGTCCCGGAGCGCGATGCCCCCGTCGTACCAGGGGAGAGTCAGTTTTGCAAGAGCAATACGTGCACGACCGCCCCAAACAAGTCTCCTTTGTAAGCTCTCCACTTCCCGGAAGTAGGCCGCCGGAATAATATCAAAGGAGTTCTGAAGTGCGTAAAGAAATCGGGGAAGAGACATCATTTTAAAAAGTGCCGCGCGACCGAGGGGAGACAAGGGAAGCTTACGCCAACGGGCCACGTCTAACCTCAATCTCCGAAGTGGAGAGAGGAGATTATGCTCGTAGCGGGCAGCAGGATCCAATGAGACGTACACCCCCAGGTACGTAAAGCCGGAGCTGGACGCCTTAATGGGAAAATGAGAAGGCAAGAGAGGAAAGCCACCGGATATAGCATAGACACAAGATTTGGACCAGTTAATGATCAAACCAGAGTTCTTGCCGAAGGAAGTGAGGATGTCAAAGAGCACATTGAGTGACTTACGTGGTGAGGTGAGGTACAAGAGAATGTCGTCCGCGTACAACGAAACACGATCCTCGAAGCCAGGGGCCCACTGGATCCCTCTTATCGACGGTTCCCAACGGAGCCAAGCAGCGAGCGGTTCCAAAGCTAACGCGAAGAGCAGGGGAGACAACGGACACCCCTGCCTAGTGCCCCTCCCAAGAACGAAGGGCCGGGAAACCCTCCCATTAACGACCACCTGTGCCAGCGGGGCACCCAATTAATAAATCCCGCCCCGAAGCCAAACTTTGCCAGGGCGGCCCAAAGATACGGCCATTCTATCGTATCAAAGGCCATCGTGGCGTCCAAGGAAACCAAGATGGCCGGCTCTGAAAGATATTCCGCCCTTGCAAGTACGCCATGTAGGCGCCGCAAGTTAAGGGCCGTATTCCGGTGCGGGATAAAACCGGATTTGTCCGGATGCACCAGATCGCAAATAACAGTAAGCAGGCGGTTTGCAAGAACCTTGGCAAGGATTTTCGGCTCTGCGTTCAGCAGAGAAATAGGCCTATACGAGGCGCAACGGTCCCGAGGCTTACCGTCCTTGGGAATCACGACGATAGTGGCCAGGCGTTGGTCATCAGGGAGAGAGCCGAGTTCAAGGGACTCCGAGAACATACGACGGAGAAATGGTGCAAGTTTATCCGGTTGCAGTTTATAGAGTTCAATCGGGAGTCCGTTGGGGCCCATAGCCTTGCCTGAGCGAAGGGAACGAATCGCGGTTGCAATCTCGTCAACCGAAAGTGGGGCATCCATCTGCTCACGCTCCTCCACCGACAAGCAGGGCAAAGCAATATCCTTCAACAAGTGACGAGAGTCAGCCTCATCTCTAGTAGACACCGGGGAGTACACAGCACAGAAGTAGTCCGCAAAACACTCCACAATCTCACCAGGGTCAGTCACACTCACTCCACCCCGACGTCTGAAGCACGGGGACCACTCGATTCACTCTCTCCTTCTTATCAAGCCAAGCAATCAATTTACCCGCCTTATCCCCAGCATCATACAGTCTACCCTGCTGTTCCCTATACATTGTCCGAGCAGCATCTGTAACAAGGGACTTGTATTCGAACTGCTTCAGGCTGAGGGCATGGAGCCCGTCCTGAGTGACACCCATCTCCAAGGCAGCCTCCAACCCCGATATCTCAGCCTCCAATGCAACCACCTCCCCGTTCTTAGCTTTCTTGGCCTCCACGATCAGGGATAGGGCGTGTCCTCGGAGGACCGTTTTGAAGGCCTTCCACAGGGACACTGAGGACAAGACGGACCCCTCATTCTCCAGAAAATACTGATCAAGCGACTTGAGACCCTTGCGAATCTTGGGGTCACGCAAGTACCAGGGGTTAATGGGGGCGATCCGCCCGGCGGATCGCATCCCGGTGTCGAAGAGGAGCCACAATGGGGAATGATCGGAGATGCCCCGGGCCAGGTGCTTAACCTCCCGGACCCGGGTGGTCTGGGCCGCGGGCATTAGAAAATAATCTGGTCTGGAAAGACTCCCGTGGGCCCCTGAGTGGAATGTGTACTGACTGTGTCGGATGTATCAACCTCCAGCAGTCCACCAGACCGAAAGTGTCCAAGAACCCGCCGAGCCACGCCTGGGCGGCAGAGCGGGCCCTGGGAGGGTAACGATCTAACTCGCCAGAAATCACGGAATTAAAATCCCCACCCACAATCAGGAGACTATCAGGAAGTTCAAGTAACATACGACCCACATCAGAGAAAGGGGAGGTCTGGAGGCCCGGGGGAACATAGACCGAAACCAATGAAAGAGTTTGCCCCTCCCACCGCCCAGTCAAAGACGCATAGCGCCCTCTATCATCAAGAGTAACTTTGTCAATCTCAAGCGAGAGGGAAGAGCGCAGTAAGATGCCCACCCCTCTGGAGCCAGTGGTGAAGCCAGAGTGTGCGACCAGTCGGTAGCCCCCCCTGTTCATAGCATGACATACATTTCCCACCAAGTGCGTCTCTTGAAGAAATGCCACATCAGGGGCCAATCGGCGCAAATATTGCAACACAACCCCACGTTTGATACGGTCCCCCAATCCGTTGACGTTCCAAGACATCAGTTTCAACCCGTCCCCCCCCCATCCCAACACAAGAAGCTGGAACCCCCGGGCACGCAGCCAGACACCTGAAACTGAAAGAAAACAATAACACCGCCTTGAAAAGAAAAAACACACAACCCATCCACCACTGCCACCCTCCCACCCCCACACCATTGCCACCCCCCCCACACCATTGCCACCCCCCCCCACCCTGCACCGCTGCGGACTATACAGCCCCCCCAACTTGCAGTGTGCCTGTCGCCCTAACAATCCCATGCTACAAAAAGACCCTAGAGGAGGAAAGGGACCCGTCCCCGCCCGCACCCAGACGAAACATTAATAGACAAAATATACAATTGAAGTAGAACCTGGCTGAGCACAGAAGGAAATGTCAAAGTGGAGGACCAAGAATAATTCCTGCAGAGGCCCGCCGCCCTCGGCACCGCTAGTACGCCCAGTTCGGTCTCCCGGTTCCGGCAGGGAATCCAACCAGTCACTCACTGTGTCGGGGCGTTCAAAGAAGAGAGTCCGATCTTCATATTCCACACGAAGCCTGGCAGGGAAAAGCATAGAGTATTTGATGTCCAGATCTCGAAGACGGCGCTTCACCCCCTGAAAGCTCATTCTCTGTTTCTGAACGAGTTGGGTGAATTCCAGGAAGAGGTTGACGGAGGAATTCTCATATTTGACTGGGCCGTGCACCCTCGAGGCCTGCAGGATCGCATCCCGGTCTCTGTAATGAAAAAGTTTTGCAATGATAGGCCTCGGGGGAGC
This sequence comes from Triturus cristatus, assembly GCF_964204655.1. Lineage (NCBI taxonomy): Eukaryota > Metazoa > Chordata > Amphibia > Caudata > Salamandridae > Triturus > Triturus cristatus. The sequence continues at coordinate 48,784,262 of NC_140586.1, read as the reverse complement.
GCCTGGTCGAGGCCTACCGCCCGGGACACGATGGGCACGCTCCACGGCGAAGAACTTGCTCAGGCCGGAAGGAGCAAGATGATTGAGGATGAGATCCTCGACCATAAGGTCCACCGGACGATTGTTGGAAGTCTCCGGTACACCTATGACACGGATATTATTGCGTTGTGCCCGACCTTCGAAATCCTCCAGCCGCCGGGACATCGCGTCGTTTGCAGACTTTAGATCGCCAAGAGTTGCTTGGAGGTCTGATACATCCGTGACAAGAGTGGATGTCCTCAAGTCCAGCGATTGAACCCTCTCGTTAGTCTTAGAGAGATCCGCCCGGATTAACGTAACATCAACGGCAACCGTGTCAATTTTACGGGCCAGAGCCTCGTACTGCTGGGCGATGGTCTCCCTTATGCCGTTGATGGCGCCCATAACGTCCTGCAGCGACAATTCCGTGGGGACGGACGAACCCCCACCGGAGTCCTCCTTGACGGCACCCACCGGCCAGGGGGCTCCTTTACCCTGGGTATAGCGATCCATGATGTTACTCTGGACCGGTCCTCCACGCAGGGATGTCTTGGTCTTCCGTTTCTCGGGATCCCCCTTGCCCCCCATGTTGGGCGATGCTCACCGGTGGGGTCCGCCCGGACCAATAGCAAAGGGGCACCAGCAGATCAGACACAGACTGTCCGAGAGCCCGCTTGGGAGAGTTGAGAAAAAGGCACAAATCAGTCCAGTACCAAGGCCGGAGGACGCCCCAGCCGTGCAAAGTAGCTCCTCGATCAGGACATGCAGAAGTGCAAAAGCGAAACTGAAAGTGGGGGCGCGGTCATTGGCAAGGCTCCGATGCCGTTGTTGTTCAACTACTCCCCGGCCCTACGGTTCACCAAAGCACCGGGCACAGCTCCCAGGTTGGCCTCCAAAATGCAAGACCCTGTATTTCAGGTCTCCCCGGTCCGATTTTCGTTCTGAGAAGAGTTATGGGTTCAGCCGAGGTTCATCTTCCAGAATCCGTCCACAAATCCAGGATAATGTCAGGATAAGTTGCGAGGAGCGGCAAGGGTCCGCGGAGCCCTGTGCTCACGCGACCATCTTGGATGCGCGCGAAGCTCCTCCTCCGAGTAATGTTTATTGAGCTTCATTTGCTCATTCTATCCTGGAGATTCCAGTGTTGTCAGGTAGCTTTATTCTGACGTGGAATTTTACTGTTCAAGGGACAGTGGGCAGTTGGAGCTGGACGGGAGCTGGCTGTGAAGTACTTGTCTGCTGTGTAGCCTGTTAATAAAGAGACTTTAATCTGCATGGACTAGCTTGATTACTACACAAGGTTCTTCACAAAATGTTTCACCACAGAGACCAGCTTTAGGCATTTAACCCAGACTTCTAGGTCTTTCAGAATGGCTTTAACATAAAAGTTTGCCTCAACATTGTGCACAGCAGTGAGCCTGTAGCTGGCTAGTTCTGAAGTTTGACTATTTCTATATATGAGATGTAAGGTGTAATCATGGCAGGGCTCTGGGATAGCTTTAAATAGGTGATGGTGGTTACCAATCTAAAAAGCTTTATTCGACAGTTTGTGTCATGAAGGCAGGTCACAATAAAACCGCATCATTTTCAACATTTAAAATACAATAAATTCATAGGAGAAAACGTTGAAATTTTATACAACAAACTAATCCTGGTTAAAACAGTATCAAAATTTTAAAAAGAAAGCATATCGTATAGGTATTAAAAAACCATCATGGGTAAGAATAGCTAGGGGGACTTATTTCAAACATCACAGCTATATATCTGGAGCACACAGTCAGATAAAATGTAATGTTTTTTCACATGACGCCTGTAGAACGGGATATAATTGTCCACATCCATCTTAAGAACTTGGCTACTGCTATGGTAATACACGGCGACGTGCCAGTACATAATATTCTTAGAGCGATACTACTCGTTCTAGTACCCAGGTTCCTACAAATTGTTGTCAGCCACACTTTACGAGGGCCAGAGTAGGCAGGGCAGACTAACAGGACTTGGGCATGAAGGAGAGAGTTTTTATTGTATGCAACGTTCACTCCAAGGAATATCTTGGCGCTCTATGCGGAGAGGGAAGGCACCTACCAGGAGAAGGAGCTGGCACAGACTCAAATAATAGAAATTCAGAGAAGAGACCAAGCAGTATTGGAATACCAAAAATCCATGTTTTCAAGGACTTCCTGAAGTTGAGTTCAGTTTGTGTGTGTCTGAGTTGAGTTGGCAAGGAGTTCCAGGCTTTGGTCCCTATGGCCGCCAGTGTCTTTCCACCCCTGGTTTTTAGTTTAAAATTGGGTGTTGTTAAAAAGTTCTCTGAAGATGACCTTAGAGTACCTTGAGTGGTGTATGGCTTAGTTCTGACATTGAGGTATTCTGGTCCAGTATTATTAATTGTTTTATAAATGCTGGTCAGAACCTTAAAGAGAATCCTCTTATGGACGGGCAGCCAATGGAGGGATTTTAGGGCTGTTGCTGAGGAGGAGTCTCTAGACAAATTGAGTACCAGCCTAGCTGCAGCGTTCTGGACCACCTGTAGTCTTTGTAGGACTTTTTTGTTAGTTCCTGCATAAAGACTATTACAGTAGTCCAGACGGCATAAGCCTCTTCATGTACATTGCAAAAGGGACATTTACTATTGCCTGATTTGGCCCATTTCACTGTAAATGTTCTCAATGGCAGGGTTCCAGCTCAGAATTTGAAGTACAACCTCCAATCGAATGGTTTAGATATGACGTCCCAGTACCGTTCCAGGCTTTGCCAAGTCTTAACTGTTAAAAAAGCCCCAGTTAAAGATGAACTATCACTAGTTCTCTGGTTATTGTGGTAAACCAATTCCCAGTATTTTTCTTTTATGATTTCTTTAGAGGGGAATTGGCAACACAATGGATTTTCCCACAATTTTGACATACCAATACTCACTAGGGAAGCTCTAACTGCTCTCAGCCAACTGATCTTGTGAAACCGGTCGGAGATGATTTCATGCCTAAGACCTGCAGCATATGTTGACATCTCTGGAGTACACCATATTCTCCACCAGTACAGGATGGGGCGTTGTCTTGCTAAATCTGCCAATGCTTTCCTACCCAGATCTTGTAACAGTGGAAGAACCGGGGTTCTTTGGGTGAGAGTAGAGATGTTTCTCAGAAACCTGTTTTCAGCAACAGATAACTTGGACAGGTTTTCAAACCCCCAGAGTTCTGCCCTGTATAACATTGAGCTGACCACTTTCATATTATAAATTTGCAGGACCGGGCTAACTGGCTTGGTCAGAGATGTATTGAACTCGTTGTGTATGGCCCCCGATAATTGTCGGTGTTTTAGTGAAGCAGTGTCAATTTGGCGCCCCCAACTCATATCTTTTTGCAGGATAACCCTAAGGTAGGTAAATGCGTTCACTTGTTCTAGTGGCCTCTTCTCCAAAAATATACTTCCTTTATAAGATCTGTGTTGGTTAAAAGTCATCAATTTTGTTTTTGCCACATTGATTTCTAAGCCCCGTAGGGAGCAACATTTTTCAAAGAGAGTTAAGGCTCGCTGTAATCCACTAGGGGCTTTAGAAATAATCAATGTCATCATCGGCTAACATTAAAATGGGAATTGTGGAACCTGCAAGGACTGGAGCATCTGTAGGAACCGATGTTAAAAACTCAGCAATAACATTAATAAAAAGGGAAACTAAGGTAGGGGCCAGTACGCATCCTTGGCGTACCCCCTTTACTATAGGAAAGGGACTGGTGACATTTCCCTGCCTACCCCAACGTATTTATGCAAGTTATCTTCATGAAGGCGCGCTATTAGGGAAAACAGTTCAGGAGGTAACCCTAGGTCCTGCAAAACAACCCAAAGCTTGCTACGCGAAACCAGGTCAAAAGCTGACTTAAGGTCGACAAAGGCAGCTTACATGCTACCTTTGCCTTACCTGGTCAATCATACTGATGTGGTTCCGAAAGCCCACCTGTAGCGGAGTAAGGATTTCATGTTTCTCTATCCAGTCTTGGACCTTATCTAGCACCAGTCTAGCTACTGTCTTTTGAATGGAATCAATTAGGCTAATAGGCCTGTAGTTCCCTGGGAGGGACTTGTCACCCTTTTTATACAATGGAATAATCTCTGCCCCTCTCCAGGAATCAGGAGCAGGGGCCCCAAGAGCAATCGCATTAGCCAATGTCAGGATGTACCTGTTCCACCAGGACTTATTGTGGGGAAAAATATTAGCAGGGATGCAGTCAGTCCCCGGTGCCCTACCCCTGTGATTGCACTAAGGGCCACATCAACATCCGCTGCAGTGAAGGGCTTATCAAGGTAGTGTTTGTGAGGGAGTGCTATGACGTTTGCCTCTTCAGGGCCATTTGCGTATTGGGATTCAAGATGAATTACCCATTGGTCCTGGGCCACAAGATTCTGTGGCTGGGATCTGTGGCCCCCCCCCATACCCCATTTCATCAGATTCCAGAACAGTTGGGAATTGTTGTCGACACAAGCCTATCTAAGATCATGCCATCTCTTTTCATCTCATTTTTTTGCCTTCAACTTGCCCATCCTATATTCTGTCCTAGCTATTCGTACACTACATGGATCTTTCAATCTAATCGCTTCTCTGAGATGTCGACGGGTGATCTAATCGGTTCTCTGAGATGCCCACCGGCGATGGTGGCTACATAGTAGGCAGCGATTTCAGTCCAAACATCTAGCTTTTTAAACAGTCCTGTTCAAAGCCCATTTTGTCCTGGTGCACCATTGAATATGCTGCTTGTAATTCTATTACAGGTTGCGATAGGAAGAGAAAAAAGGGTCATTATAATATCCGTACCCCTGTTAATTATATATCTATTGGCATATTCTGAATAGAGCTTGGATAGAAGCTGGTCATATAATGTACCCAGCTTTCTACTGAGATGTTGCCTTGTTCCGAGAAATCTTCTTTTTCGAGCCTATTTATTAATGAAGGATCAGAATTCTTAATTGCAGATTATAAATGATATAATCCAGGTTTTATCTTTAGCAAATCTTTTTTGCAGACCAAATTGCTTTCATGTATGCATTAAGTTCCATTGTGCATGTTGAAAATGGCCTTTTCCTGATATGCATGTGGCACAGTTTAAACCAAGAGGGGATCCCCTAAGGCAACATTCTGCTTATGGACATTTGGAAGGCTGTCACTTGATCATCCGACTATGCCTTCCTTAAACATTAGTATGTTGACACTAATGCTAGGAGAAAAAAACAAGTGGGTAAGACAGTGCTAAGGACCTTAATTTATAATTCTGCTACTACTTTCCATCAGCCACAACTTTAGATGTGACGGTGCAGTTCAGTCAATGTGCAGCATTTTAGCTACAACACCACTTTCTTCTAACTGAAAACCTTGTTTTCCTGTAAGTCAGAGTCAACAGCTTGAAGTGTTTCACATGTCCTCTCCAGCCTCCACTGTCATTGGAAAGTAATAGTTTTGTCTGCTTTACTAAGTGTTCTTGCATTGCTAAGCTCATGCAAACATACACCCTTTTATAATAGGGAAAACAGTACATTATTGGGATGGGAGTTCTTTGTACTTTTGTATTGTGGATTCCTGTAATGTGGGTGCCATTCTTGAAACTTAAAATTACTTTGAAGTAAACACGTGTAATATTCTGAACCTATAATACAAGGAGGGAGGAGAGTACTGAGCATGGTATCTTCAACACTGCAGGAAGATTTTAACTGGAACACTGAGTTAGCAGTTTGCAGTGCTGTAAATTCTCATGTGACCCTGCCTCTGACTGAGGAGGTAAATACTCTTTCAATGATATTTTTTAAATGTCTCAGAAAATACAGACACATGTTCTGGTGGGTGAAAATCCTTAATCAAAACTGAAATCTGTTCTGGTGCATTGTTGTTGGACTCTATCTGCATGCTTCACCCCTGTGCCACCTCTAATCGAAAACTAAGTATCCAAAGGAAAAAAGTTACAGTTCTCTGAATCAAACTCTGGGTGGTGATAGAGTGCACATAATGTGATTTGCAACACTACAAGATGCAAACGGAGTGTTTAAGTACAGTTTTCCTTCTGACACCACCTACCTCCAGGGAAAAGCCTTTGTTACTACCCTGAAAAAGTTGTGTCTAAAGGGTGCATAAGGCTACTAATTGGAGTGCATCTGAATCATGGCCCTTAGCCGCATTTGTGATAGTACCGCACATGATACTACCATGTGACCACTAACCACCCATGAAAAGGCCCTACATCTAGGCAGGAGCTAGGAGTGGGCTGAACCACCCACACAGGCTTCTATCAGCTTAGCTTTCTAAACTGTACTGGTACCTCTGATAACTTGAATGGGACATACTAGACATGAAGTCTTTATTTTTACACATACCAGACTTTGGTGAGTCCATATTAACAACTCAGTACCTGCATTTCTCAATCAGCTACTCTCTCTGCAGTACTCTAATGTATTATTGCCCCTAATATTATATTTTGGTTTTCAACATTGCAGATCTGGATACCTTTGCTACTGAAGACATTATTGATCCAATTGCCAAAGCCAAAATGGTTGCTCTGAAAGGCATCAAAAAGGTGATGGCTCAGGGCAGCATAGGAGTGGCTCCAGTAATGAACAGGTATGAGGTGGGAGTCCTTCGCATTGTCTTGTGCCTTAACTGGTTGTACCCTGCCAAGAAGAGGTGAAACTATTGTGTAAACTGCACATTCATTTTTACTAAATTGCTGTTCAATGTTTTGATTCCCTATTATGATGGCAAGCTTCACATTTAATGTGAACTCAAAGGAATACCTTTTCTGGTGCTGTCTGCAGCATCTTGCTCCAACACCCTCAGGTCACCTGTGGCTTTACCCAACCTTCCCCTGAACCTGTATCCTGCATTACTCCGGCGACTAACCATTCTCCACTGTTAGCACAGCTAGACTTTTGAACTCACCTTGGCCACTTCATTACCTCGAGAGCCGCCTTGCTGTTTCGATGGATGGGTTTTTACATTTGTTATTTTTTCTGGGTGGGGGCTGTTTAGCTGGAAACCGCCACATGGATTCCAACCCATGTGATTGCCTAATGTTGCTTGCCACAGACATACTAAAGTAGAGGATCAAACATAACATTGCAAGCAAAATGCTGTGTATTATCCTTTTGGCATATCTCCTTCATTGACTGGCCAGAAATATTAATATAAACAAATAGTAATTCAACCACCCAAAAGGCTGCAGATAGCACCTGAATATGTAATCTCAGAATAACATCTTAGTCCTGATGCTAATGTTAATGTAAAATCTGCAGCCTAGCCTAAAGACTTCCAGAATTTCTAATGCTTTTAATCTTGCCATAGTGTGCATGTCTGCAAGTAAAGTTCCATTTCTAATAGTAACACAAGCTAGATGTTAATTTTGATTTGTTTACTGTTACCCTGTATCTGAGTTTCTACACCAAGCCGCATCATGGAGTAACACTTGCCGGCTGAACTTCACTTCCTGTAAGAGTCCGGTTCCAAATGAGTAACCAAGTTATCCAATTGGGGTCCAATAGTAATGTTGGTCCGAGGGCTTAATATATCCCCTGTGTTCGAACCTCTTTACCCAGCACAGTGTTATCAAGTATGATATAATAGAAATAGAATGCCTAATTTCAAGAGAGGAAAAAGGCGGAAAACTGATTGCTTCATTTAGAACTTGCAGTTTTGAAGAAAAGTCACAACCTAAAGCACCAGTGTCAATAAAACAATAACAGGTGTAACTGTGAAGTAACTAATGCATATAAGTGGTTATCATAAAACAGAAAGGAGGACTGAACAGTATGTTAAGCCAACAGATTAGTGTTGTAAATAAATTGTATATCAGCTTAAGTATTTTTCACAAGTTCAATGAGTGAGTCTTTCTCTGGCGGCTGAAATTCTGCTGCTTCCTGCTAGGTGGCCGCCAAACAAAGCAGGAACTCCTTATGTTTCTTTCTTCAACAACCAATTTAACTTTACTTCTAAAAGCTTTCAAACTGAATGTTTAGTAAACTCTGGAATCCCAGGTGGGATAACTAACTAGTTAAAATTGGCTATATTCAAGCATATGCCTAAAACAAACTGGACTAGAAAAAGTAAAGCAGTTAGCCATCTACCTGTAATAGTAGTGAAGGGGAAACATTTTCTAATTGGAGATACAATCTGCAAGTCCCGCCAGGCTATCTTGCATATGCACATTTAAAATCGGACCATACAGCCTTTTCAGAATTAAAATCCCATTTTGAGTCAAAGCTAAATGATATCACAGTTGTCATATAGTCCACAAAAGAGGTAGTGAATTATGTATTTGATCAAGAACATATATTCGGAAATTGAAGAGTTAATGGTTTTAGGCCTGAACCTTAACGTTATCCAACTTTTATAGAACTCTCTATCTCGTCCCAAAACCTAACACCAGGTATAACTTCTTCAGGAGGAGAAAAACTTAGCTAGGTCTTGATTGCGCACATCCAAACAGTTGAGCATTTCATGGCCTCTTATCAGGTTGATCAGCAGGACTGCTGGCCTTTCCTTTTGCACTAACCCGAAGTCAGATTGGAGCTAAGTGGTACAGATTGTGTCTTGATATAAAATGGAATCAGTGAAGAAAACAAGTACACTTTGATGGTTTACAAATCACCACCCTCAGTTAGCAATTGAAGTCCAGTCTTGAAAGCCCTCTGTAAACTAGTTCTCCGGTAGGACTGTCGATTTTATTTTCTCTATAATTTGTGTAAGTGTAAAATCACAATACTTGATGATAGTCTTTTTTTTAATTTTATATATACATATATATATATATTTGAAAATGTGGGTCATCTATTTCAAAAGTATTACTAATTATCTTAAAGCAAAATCCAGAAACGAAATGACAGAAGTCCTTAGTAGATAAATATTTCAGGACCGGCACCATGGTATGCATGAATGTTATTGCAGATGCTCTGAAAACCATCAACCATGCAGAAAAACGTGGAAAACGCCAGGGTTCTGATCAGGCCATGCTCCAAAGTGATCATGTAGTTCTTAACTGTGATGATGAAACATGGCTACATTGGTGAATTTGAAATCATCGATCACCAAGCTGCAAAAATTGTTGTGAACCTCACTGGCCGACTAAACAAGTGTGGTTTAATTAGTCCATGGTTTGATGTGCAACAGAAGGATCTGGAAAAGTGGCAGAAAAATCTGTTGCCGTCTCGTCAGTTTGGATACGTTGTGTTCTCACAAGGTCAGCTGGCATCATTGACCACGAAGAAGCTAGGCGAAAACATACAGGAGGCAAAATTCTGAGATTCTTTTTCTAGAATGTAAAAAGGCAGACTAATAAATTGTAAAAGAGATGCATGAATCCCTGTGATGAATTATATACGTACCTGCTATCCTGAAGCATGTTGGCTATTGTGAGTTGATTATAAATTAAATCTCCTTGTGACCAATAATGATTAATTACTCCACTAGCATTTCTATTTGTGGATGATATTAGAGGGTGATCGTTCTCTTCAAAGGAAAAACCATTTGTGATCAACACTCCTAGATTCCTTACATGGCCAGGGAGATCATTTTCAAAATGTATGTTTCATATCTGATTTTTCAATGTTTACTCATTCTTTGTTTTGGAGAAATGTTGTACTTCTAAATTTGCTTCTCTACAGCTGTTTGAGTATTATTGATTTACAACTACTGAGCAGGTTGCGAAATGATCCCTATTAAAAACTGACTAATATTAGCAGTAAAACAACAATCCTACTCACTTTGCCTGGAGTAGGCACGGACTATGACCTAAAATGTTTAAAAACAATTAAGTGGTAAACTGGAATTATGCTCAGGTTGTCAACATGAAGGTAACAATCTCATATTAAGCTCCAATTCTTGAATCATCAAAAGAATTGTACTATCTGAGACAAGACTCTCTTTCATGGCGTACTTGGGAAACTGCTAGCACTCTTTGAAATAAACACTCTTGAGTACAGCACAGATGAGCCTACTAAGGAACGGTTAGAAAAAAGGTTTGGAATGCAAAATGTGCAGAGACTGAAAATACTGGCTAGATATGTATGCATTATCTCTTAGAAATGTTATATGGCAGTTTTGGAAATTCATTAATAATCACAGAAATTATGCTATTGGGGTGCAGGACAATAATGTCCTGTCTGCCACTTAAATTATTATAATGGCCAGTTATACCACAGTGGTTGTATGTAGATAGTGCATGTATAACTTGATGATCATGATTGAGGTCACTTAATTTATCAAGCAGATAGTAAACTTAATTAAGGAAAGGAAACAAGATGGGGCACCAGGTCCAAATGGGTTCCCAGCTGTGCTGTTTAAGAATGAAGTCACATTTTGGACCCATTCTCCGTCCAGTTTTTTTGGAATGGTCTTCAATGTAGTACTGTTCCCGATTCCCTCAGAGTTTCTATCATATGTCATTTGTGATTGAAGGCCCCATAAACAATCCGCAAATTATCATCTGATAGCTTCTATTGATGTGGATGCAAAAATCGTATTCTAGAGTACTCCTAAAATAATTTGAAAATAGGAGAAATTATCACAATTGGTTCCCTATTATTAAATGGGGTTTCTAGTGAAAAGTGCTACAACTGATAAATTATTAGCATTTTCTTTTCTCGAACAACACTGTCTACATTTAGCTTCCACTCTGCATGTTTTATAATAAAGCTTTATTCAGGAGTTCAGAAAGGTGAATTGTGGCAGAAGCTGTCAAGCCTAACAATATCAATAACTCCTCTGAGAGCAGTAGAACAGTTGAAGTGTTTGTATTAACACATGGGTGAGGGCAAAAATTCACTCTTGTGGTCTAATCTCCTTGTGGATTGCGACGCTAGAGGTTTGAAACATATGCATTTTGGCATCCCTGCTTTTTAATCCATATGTGGCAGATTTAGGGAGATCCTTGAAGTATGCTCCCTTTCTTTCTCTGAAACTTTACCCCACTGTACACCACTCTAGTTATACAGTATGCAAAAGAGACCATGCTTTTAAATGCCACCAGTATTAGACTGCAGTAATTAGTGACAGAACCTTGAGGGAAGTTAACAATAGACCAATGTGATCTTTTGGAGGTGAGCTTTGAGAGAAGGATCTAGGTTTCTGAATAAGGTAAAAACTGAGCGAGTATCCCAGTAGAAGCACCTGGGTGTTTATCTGAAAGCGAGGTAATGTCACTATAAGCATCAGTTGCTTTTGAAAATTAGAGCATATTCTTTGAAATATGCATTGTATGTCTCTGTTCCTTATTGAAACCCAATACTGAAATTTGTAAAAAAAAAAGAAAAAATATATTCCAGCCCTCAACTACAGCTTGGAGGCTTTTCTGGAGAAATTTGATATGGGTTAGATCTCACCCAGTTTAATTTATGTAGGGCCCTTTTCCACTTCCCTGCGTCAACAAATGAGGTCCAGCGTAGGTTAGAATTTGAGACGATTGGTTAGTCTCTAGCAAAATGTGCAGCTTTTGTTAATGGTAGAAAATGAAGTATCTGAATAAGGGCACTCTTAGATCTCTACTTTAGGAGGAGACTATGGCAATTGCAACAAATAAAAGAAGACCAACATGACCTATGGTGTCTTGATGTGAGCAGTGGTATTTTCAAATAAATTGTGAACTATCAGTTTCAAAATAACTTGTTTCTTAAAGTTATGGTAACTCCATCAAAACCAACAGATTGGATTCACCCCGGAAATGTGACAATTAAATTACTTGAAGCCCTTTATTATTTGATACTGATTAAGACTTTAATCCACATTCTAACAAATTGTGCAAACTTTTAGGTTTTAGTGGATCTTTAGCGTGCATTCATTGTTCTTGTCCAGGCTCATTATCTGAACATATGAAGTGTCTTTGTCCCATGGCTGTTTTTAATTTGTATTTTATGGTGGAGCCCCCAGCTTGTCTCCCTAGTTTTTAAATGTATGGATTGTTTTGCCTGTGTAAAATGTGACTTCTTCTAATTAGTCTCTTCTCAGTTTCTCTGTGTCGATATTGTAATATTCTCTATCCTATGCTTAGCTTAATTTTATGTTCTGTTCAAAAGACCGGTTATTTTAACCAGAGTTTTGAATGTGTATTCTATTTTAACTTATTGAGTTTTTGAAACCACTAAGCATTAAATTGTATACAACAATTTGGAAATCATTTCATCCAGAAAGAAATATTGCCGTAAAGCTGCATACCTGTATTGTAGGTTGGGCAATGGGTAAAGAACCTATCTGTTTCATCCCTCAACCTATGCTTTCAATGTTACCATCTCCCTCCCTTCCCACCCACATTCCATACTTGTTTTTCCCCTCTACACTATCAAATTCTAACCCTCCCACAACACCCCAATTCTCTTCCCAAACCACATCCTATCTCCTGCTACTCCAGCTTGAACCTTCTCTCACTATCCATCCCGGCCTCCTTCCCTACTTATCTGTATCCTGCACATGGCTGAATAAATATCATCTCATATTGAATTCTTCCAAGACCGAAATCTTACTATTCGCCAATATAGTGAACCTCTGGTAATCTTCTCTTTGACCATGCTCACTAGGTGCATGTCCCTCTATCCTTCGATGCCATAATAAGGGAACTAGGCATGATCCTAAACACTGAATTGAACTTGGAAAAGCAAACCACAAATGTTACAAAGGCCTGCTCTTTTCAGGTTTGTGCCCTGAAGTTTTTTTTTTTTTTTTTTTTAAACCGTTTATTACAGAATCCAAAAAAATATACAAAGATGGGCCTACAACCTTCCGGCTGGCCGCTTCAAATAGAAGGAGCATGTAATACAGACAATAGAACGCACGCTGCGGCAAAAGGGAATTCACAGGAGTTGAAAGAGGCGTTGGCAGCCACACCATCCGGACCCCACACGACGGTTTCATTTTTATATAAATAACAAAAAAGCAAGTCCACAAGGCAACCCACAGTCGGAAACAACAGCATGTGCTCCCCTAGGGGGGGGACCCCACTGATTCATAGGAATATCGAGGGGGGGAATAGGTCAGGACGGGGACTAAGTAAACTCATTGCCCAGAACCGGGAAGACAAACAGGCTAAGGAGACGGGGCCGGTGACGGATCAGGCAGTAGCGGCGGGGTACAGATTCCCCCACGGTAAGCGTTCCAGGGGCCCCATACTTTCACCCATGTCCCAGGCTTACCTCTCGCAACATACACCACCTTTTCCCGAAACATACACCAATCCATGTTGTCCTTCCACGCCGAGACAGTCGGCGACCTCTGGGAACCCCACAGTTGCGCGATGTCACGTTTGGCCACCATATATCCCAGAGTCGCCCACCACGTCTGCGGCACTGAGTAGTCGGTTGGCTCCCATACATTCAAAAGACATCTCCTCGCCTCAGGCAACAGCGGCACATGCGTAACTACCTGCAAAACCTCATGCACACCACGCCAGAATCGCACCACCTCCGGGCATTCCCACAGAATATGGAGAAAGGTCCCCAAAGAACCACACCCACGCTTACACAACCCGTCCACAGCATAGCCCATACGCATCAGCCTCGGCCCTGTAACATAGACCCTATGGAGTATCTTGAGCTGGACGAAGCGAAGGCGGGCCGGTATGGCCACCTCTTTCGGGGAGGCCACCGCAGACACCCAGTCCTCGTCATCCAGCTCCAATCCATCAGCCCCCCACGCCTCACGAAGGCCGGTCAGCAGTCCCGAACGGTCATTGATGAGCTTTTTGTAAATTAATGAAATCGTGCCGTCCGGGACATGCCCTTCTAGCACTCTATCCTCCAGAGGGGAGTACTCCGAGATGGAGGCAACGTCCGGAAATACGGAGCACAACGCATGACGAATCTGCATATAACGAAAGTACTCCCTGTCCTGCAGCTGGAATTCTGTCTGCAGCACATCGAACGTTTTGAATCCCCCCCTCGTCCAGAGATCGCCCACCCTGCTGATGCCTATCATGTCCCACTTCTCAAAGCCCTTCGAGGTCCACAGGGAGCCCAGCCGCTCAGATGCGTACAGTGGCGTCGCCCGGGTCAAGCGATCCTTCCACCCCATCACCACGTTAGCCGTATGCCACACCCGTACCATGACCCTTGTGGGGCCCGTCAGCCGCGCGTCATGCGAGCTAGAATAAAGCGCCCGATTATAGTCACCGCCCGGCAGTAACATTTTATCCATCTCAAAGGCCGGGTTTAGGGCGGGCCCGTAAAGGCCGTGATTGATAGCAGCCAGCTGGGAGGCCCAGTAATATCGCTTGATATCTGGGAGGGCAACCCCCCCGTCGTACCACGGGAGCGTCAGCTTCGCCAGGGCGATACGCGGCCTACCCTCCCAGAACAGTCGGCGCTGCAAACTCTCCACCTCGCGAAAGTAGCGTGCCGGGACAACGTCCATTGTATTCTGCAAAGCATACAGGAAACGTGGCAGCGACATCATCTTAAACAATGCCGCCCGGCCGAGCGGCGAGAGCGGCAAGCGCTTCCAACGCGCGACGTCCTCCTTCAGGCGCTGGAGGGGGGGAAGCAAGTTCTGGCTATATCGGGCCTCCGCGTGCAGGGTAATGAAGACACCCAGGTACCTAAATCCCCGCGGGGCGATCTGGATAGGACAACCCCGCGGAAGGATAGGATCCTCCCCAGAGAGGACATACACACACGATTTAGCCCAGTTGATGACCAGGCCGGAGTTGAGGCCAAATGAGTGCAATACATCAACCAGTACTATCAGTGATTTACGTGGGGAAGCCAGGTACAGAAGAATATCATCAGCGTAAAGAGATACGCGGTCCTCATACTCGGGGGGGGTCCATCGGAGACCACGAATAGAAGGTTCCCACCGCAGCCACTCCGCCAGGGGCTCCAGGGCAAGCGCGAAGAGGAGCGGTGATAATGGGCAGCCCTGCCGCGTGCCCCTGCCCAGCTCAAACGGAGCCGACACTCTACCGTTCACAACCACCTGCGCCAGCGGTCCCGAGTACAACAATTTCACCCAACCGATGAATCCCGGGCCAAACCCAAACTTCGCCAGTGTCGCCCAAATATATGGCCACTCAAGTGTGTCAAACGCCATAGTGGCGTCCAGGGATGCCAAAATGGCCGGTTCCCGTATAAACGGGACACGCGCAAGCACCCCATGCAAGCGCCGCAGGTTAAGCGCAGTGTTGCGATGGGGGATAAAGCCGGACTGATCCTGGTGAATCAAATCGCACACCACGCCAACCAGCCGATTGGCCAACACCTTGGCGAGAATTTTGGGCTCGGCATTCAGCAGCGAAATAGGCCGGTAGGACGTGACCCAGTCCCGCGGCCTCCCCTCCTTGTGAATGACCACGATAGTAGCCAGACGCTGGTCTAGCGGGAGGGAACCCGCCGAACGGGCCGCGAGAAACATCGCACAGAGATGCGGCGCCAGCGTATCCGGTCGCAGCTTGTACAATTCGATGGGAAGACCATTAGGACTCATGGCCTTGCCGGAAGCGACCGAGCGTATGGCGAGAGCAATTTCTTCAGAGGTTGGGGCGGCGTCCAACGACACTCTGTCCTCCTCCGAAAGGGAAGGCAGCGCGATATCCCTAAGCAGGGCATGGGAATCCTCTTCCGAGCGGGAGGATACCGGGGAATACACCCCACGGAAATATTCTGCAAAGTAATCGACTATTTCTTCCGGTTCCGTGACACACACACCATCCAGTTTCTCAATCGACGGGACAACTCGACTCGCCCTCTCCTTTTTATCCAGCCACGCAATCAATTTCCCAGCCTTATCACCCACATCATACATTCTCCCCTGTTGCTCTCTACTGAGGCCCCTGGCCGCCTCCGTGACGAGGGCCTTATAGGCCGCCTGCTTGAGTCGGAGGACATGTAATTTGTCATCCGTCACCCCACATTCGAGGTCGCCCTCCAACTCCGTTATTTCAGTTTCAACACGGATCACCTCCTCCCGCTCACGCCTCCGGGAATGGGAAATAAGGGACAGGGCATCCCCCCGAATCACCGTCTTAAATGCCTCCCATAGCGAGACCGCAGATGACACCGACCCCACATTATCATCAAAATATCGCTTAAGGGACTTAACCAACTCTGCGCGAATGGTGGGGTCACGCAGGTACCAGGGATTAATCGGGGCCACCCTACCCTCTCCCCTCGGGAGAATATCGAAGTGCAATAAGAGCGGGGAGTGGTCTGAAATACCCCGCGCCAAATGGCGCACCTCCCCAATCCTCCCTGCATGCGCCGCCGGCACCAGGACATAGTCTAGTCTTGATAGACTGCCATGGGCCCCGGAATGAAAGGTGTACTGTTTCTGCGTAGGATGTTTCAAACGCCAACAATCCACCAGCCCCAAGGCATCCAATAGGCCAGACAACCACGCTTGGGCACGGGGGAGATCCCTAGGGGGGTGACGGTCCTAAATTCCGGAAACCACAGCGTTAAAATCCCCCCAACCACCAGAATCCCCTCCGGAAGGCCAAGGAGGAGGCGCCCCAGATCCGCAAAGGTGGTCGTCTGCAACCCTGGCGGGACATAGACAGAAACAAAAATAATCACTCTGCCCTCCATTCTACCCACCAGAACCGTGTAACGTCCCCTGTCATCATGGAGTACCTCATCAACTTCCAACGGGAGCGAGGTCTTGGCCATGATGCCCACACCCCTTGAACCGGACGTGAAGCCCGAATGGGCCAGAAGGCGGTAGCCCCGCCGGTTCATAGCACGAAAGGAGTTGCCAATGAGGTGCGTCTCCTGCAGAAAAACTATGTCAGGTGAAATTCGTTTCAGGAACTGCAGGACCACACCTTGTTTTATCCTGTCCCCCAGTCCATTAACGTTCCAGGACAAAAGACTCAGTCCCCTACCCCCCATCATAAACGAAAGCAATCACTCGTCCCCCCGAGAGCACTTTGGAAATAGCACGACAATACTTTTGCCTTGTGGTACAAATGAACAACACCCCACCCCAACCCAACCGCCCCAACAAAACTCCCCCCTCCCTGCACCCCTGCATGAGCCCAAACAGCCCCCCCAACTTGCAGTGTGCCTGTCGCCCCTATATAGTTGAAACTAGGTAAACCCCCTAGAGGAGGAAAGAGTACCCCTTCGAGACCCCGCACCACCTACAAAGGAGGGAGAACGAGTACAAAAAACGTGAGACCCTAAGCTTGGCCGAAAGCGGCAGCATCTTCGTCCAGAGTGAGTCCCAGTATCAGCACCTCCGTCCCGGTCCAGTGGGCCTTCTCCTCCCGCAGCCCCCCGCCATCCCGATCCCGACCCCCAGACAAAGTGTCCAGCCAGTCCCCGGCCGCCTCAGGACGGTCAAAAAAGTGAGTGCGACCATCCACCTCCACCCGCAGCCTGGCCGGGAAGAGCATGGCGTATTTTAAGTTCATGTCCCGAAGCCGCCGCTTGACGCCCAAGAAGCTCAGTCTCTGCTTCTGGACCGCTTGGGTGAAGTCAGGATAAAAGTTCACCTCCATGTTCTCCAACTTAATCGGCCCTTGCAGTCTGGAGGCTTGCAGAATTGCATCCCTGTCCCGAAAATTAAAGATACGGGCAATAAGAGGCCGCGGAGGGGCTCCGACCTTCGGCCTTCCCCGGGAACTCTATGAGCCCTCTCCACCGCAAAAAATTTACTCAGTCCCCGAGGCTGGAGATGGGTAGTGATCAGGTCCTCCACAAAAAGATCCGCCGCCGACTCCTCCCGTCCCTCAGGTACTCCGATGATGCGGATATTATTCCTCCGGGCCTGGCTCTCGGAATCCTCCAGGCGCCGATCCATGAGCGCACTCGCCTGACGAAGCCGGTGCACCTCCGTCTGAAGGGCCGCCACCTCAGTCGTGAGGCCCGACGCGGTGTGGGCCAAAGAATCGACCCGGTCGTTGGTCTTCGAGAGATCAGCTCTCACCAGGTTGACATCAACGAGGACCGCGTCGATTTTATTTGCTAACGTGTCAAACCGCTGGCCCACCGAGGCCTTCATCTCAGCAATGGCGCCCATGACGTCTTGCAGAGTCAGATCTGTGGGCAAATCCGGGGCATCCGGGGGGCACTCAGAGGACTTGTGCGGTCCACCGGGAGATCCCTTCGGGAGGGTGTAGCGGTCCATGACGTTGGCCTGATGTGCGGCGCCACGCCGGGTCGACTTTGCCTTCAACCGATCTCCATCTTGTTTAGTGGCCATCGTCGCGGGTCTCACACCCTCACCAGCCACGCAGTAAAAAGCGAGCAATCAAGGCCACGAGCTCTGAAGGGCCACCCCAGGACGGCGGAGCGGGCCACAGCAGGCAGGCAGGGTCTCCCAGCGAGGCCACCCCAACACCAAGAGCGCCGCGATCCCACTTGCAAAGACAGCAAGGGGGCGCGAAAGTGAAAGTGCGGGGTACGCGACTCGCCAGGCCCAGCTCGCCGTTGTTGTTCACTTTGCCACCGGGTCGCCCCCAAACGCGAATCCGGGGTCAGGAGAGAAGTAGGCCGCAAACTTCAATCGGTGCTCACTCCGGCACCCGAGGTCCGATTCGAAAACGGGAAACGGGTACCACCTCGGCTCAGGCTCACCGACACAGTTCCCTCAACCGATGCAGGATGAAGTCAGGATAAACGTAGGAGGTTGCGGAGGTCCTCGGGAGCCTCGCACCTACGCGGCCATCTTGGTTGCGCGCTAGGCTCCTCTGTGCCCTGAAGTTTATATTTCCTTTTCTTATCATTTAGTCTCGGGATAGTGGTGGGTAATGCATTTGTGCAGTCATGCGTAGATTATAGCAGCTCTGCCTACCTTGGCTACCCAAATATGCAACCACATGTCTACAAAATAACAGGATTACTTATGGTAGTCTGCAGCTTGAAAAGTTTGACTCTCAGAACACCTCCGCCAGACGCACTGTCTAGCAGTGAAGAAGCAAATTATGTTTAAATCAACCTGTATCAAATGTATCATCATACTGCTGTCGAAATTCCTGACAATGAAATGTATAAAATTACAGACCTAATTGCAACTTGAAGTCTGCCAATAAAGCCTTATTTTCAATCTCCACACTAGATACCTAAAATTGGGCTCTAGATCTTTTCACATCCAAGGTGCTCACCTCTAAAATAATAAGCAAGAGAGTGAGAAGATTTATTTCCAATGCGTTAAGTTCAGAAAAGCACTAAAAACAGTACCTTTTTATTTCCATCTTGTAATTCAAGTGCTCGTTTACATAATTCAACCCCCACCCCTTGTAATTTTTCGTACCTCCACTCATTGGCTTTTCAAAACCTAAAATAACCATAAATGTCCCTCGTATTCCAACACTACCTTCTCTAATTTCAGGTTTCTCACCTCTCCTGTTATTATTTTGCCACGCTGTTTCCCGTCCCTGTTCAGCTCTTCTTCCTCCTCACCCACTATATGCCTCATTCTACCTTTTTTCGGATTCTCCTTTCTCGCCTTTCCCAAGGCCTTTGAAATCTTTAAGCATGCTCAAGTTTGATAATGGCCTTACCGTCACCTTTTTCCATGAACACACTACTTTATCCACTCGTTACCCCTTTCAACTGCTGGAATTTAGTCAGTTCCTTTTATTCATAGTCCCTGTTGCCAGATCACGGATTTCGAACTGTTTAAACATCTATAAACGAATATCAGAATCTAGCCTTGGCCTACTTTTTATATTGGAAACTTGGCTAACCAGTGATGCTCCACAGTTCGACATCAAACCATTTTTGCAGGTCATAATATACTTCTAATAAGTCATAGTTCCAGAGAGACTTTCCGAGGTATGGTCATTGTGCTCTTAACTGCCCTTCACACCAAATGGATTGAGGACTATACAGCCCCTGAATGCCAATCCCTTCTCATCCAGTGGTGTAAGCACCTATCTATCCATGCACTATTCTCCTCACCCCAGTCACAGAAAATATAACCTGCAATTCTTGAACACTGAGCCATTTGTGAAACCAAATAACACATTTTATGTGCACTTTTATTTTCAAAATAGCCAAATATTTTTAGGAAAGTATGTCTTAGTACACCCTATGAAAGGGATATATTGGACCGTTTTACTTTAAACAAAAAAAAACATTTTTAAGAAAGTCACTAGAGCTAACCTAGCAGCATGAAAACTTTCACAAACCTTTCTTAAAGGAAGAGTGTGAACATAGGTACTATGTACCCTGAAAAGCTTAGCTGTAAAAACTGTGCTGCTCCCTTAAGGAATAGCATACCACCAGTATCCCACGATGCCCTGTAGGTTGCAGTTGAGTCAGATCTGTTTTTCGGACTCCTGCTGACAGTATTCTGAAGTACTGTGCTCAACCCTTTCAAAGTTTTTTTGCCTGCCTTTGGAAATCTTTCCAAATTTTTTAAAAACATATGTTCAAGGCATATGAGCTGCAGATTACACATTATGCATAGATCTCCATCTGGTGTTGGGCCCGGATGTTTGCACTTGTTTTTGTCCTGGAAAGTCTTTGGAAGTCACGAGGTATGTGACTCCTCCTTTGGATCATAGTGCGCATGGGCATCGGCTCCATCCTCAGATTGTTTTTTTCCGCCATCGGGCTCGGATGTGTTTCTCGCGCTCCAGTTCGGAACTGTTACCGTTTTTTTCTTTCGACGCGCAATCCTTCCATTTTCGACGGAATTGTCTCGATCGTGTTTTCCCAATCCATGCGACTCTCAACAACTTCGAAGTCTTCAATTCCGGTCGTCGACTAAGGCCTTTGGGCCTACCTGGGCCTTATCATCTGGCTCATGGAAAGGCCGCCATTCAAAAAGTGTCCTTGATGTGGGTCGAAGTTTCCCCACACCGATCTGCATGAGGTGTGTAACCTCTGCCTCTGACCGGAGCACGAGGCCAGAGACTATCCAGCTTGCACCTCTTTCCACTCCAAGAAGACGATTCGGGACCGACGAGCTAAAAGAACCATGGCTCGCTCGTTGTCTTCGATCCCCGACAACATCTTCCAAGAGGGTGTCGATGTGCCAGAGCAGGGGCTGGTCGAAGAAGGCCTCGTCAGCGCCTCCGAAGCAGATGACTTCGACGTCGAGGACATCACTCCAGCACAGAGGGTCCGCACCTAAGGAACTGCCCCCCACAGAAGAACTGCTTCGCCCAGATCCTACCCAAAAAACTCTTGTTAAGGATCCTAAGACTGGTCACTTGATGCTTAGCTTCAAGAAGCGGCCACTAGATACGCCTGCACCGGCTCCACCACCTAAAAAGACAGATTTTGCTTCCTCTCCATTAAGGATACCTTCTCTTCCTCCTCCTCCCCCTCCTCCCCACCACACCGCTCTCCTACACCATCCCCTACTCCAGTTGATGATGATGATACCTCTTATGATGCCGGGGGAGAAGCGGACGATCAACCGCTAGAGGACCCTAGTCCTACTGGCTCCCCAGACCCCTGGGATGATTATAGCATCCCAGACGTCCCTAACATCCCACAAGAGGACATCTACCCGTCCAGGCCTTCCCACCCAGAGGACACTATGGGCTTAAACCAGCTCCTACACAGAGGTGCCCACTACCACAGGGTTGACCTACACACACACCCCGTGGAGGAGGATTTTCTGATGGACACTTTCTACACCACACAAGTCCACCTCAATTTTACCCATGCTTAAGGGGGTCATTAAGCACGCACCAGAGGTCTTTAAAGACCCGGTCAGGGCTCGAGTCATCAACCCTAGAATCGAAAAAAAGTATAAGGCCGCCGCTACTGATCAAGCCTACATTAAAGGCCCGCACCACTAGACTCCCTTGTAGTCTCCAATGTGCGAAAAATTCCCAATCATCAGGTAAAGCACCACCACCAGATAAACTCCTGGACGCCTCTGATAAACTAACGGCGTCACAGGCAGCACACACATGGCACATTGCCAATACTCAAGCGCTGTTAGCTAGGTACGACAGGGCACATTATGATGAGCTTGAGTCCATAATGCAGAACCTCCCAGACAGGTATAAAAATAGGGCCAATGAACTCACACAAGAAGGTAAAACCATTACCAACACCTCCATCCGTTGTGCCTTAGATATATCAGATACCGCCTCAAGGGCAATAAACACCAGTGTCCTTTTGTGTAGGCATGCCTGGCTACGCATTTCAGGTTTCAAACCTGAAGTCCAGAGTTCCATACTCAATCAGCCATTCGATGAGCAACACCTATTTGGCCCTAATATTGATGTAGCCCTTGAAAAAATGAAGAAGGATACAGACACAGCCAAATCTATGGGAGCCTTGCAGTCGCAAACTCCCAAACGTTCCTTTTGTCGCTCATCCTTCAGAAGCACCCCCAGAGGCTATTCCTCGGATAGCCCCTGCACTTCTTACAAAGCTCCCACCCAATCCACCTTTACTAGAGGTTACCAAAGAGGTGGCTACAGGGGTAACAACAACAACAAAGAAAGAGGCAAAACCAACAACTCCTGCTCTGCCTGCACCCCCACCCAATGACTTCCCTCCACTTCCCCCGGACCATTACACTTCAGTCGGGGGAAGACTCCAACAATTCTTCAGTATTCAATCTTTCATAGATTCACATGCTTGTATCTTCCCCGTCGTCATGGTGGGAGTCTCACGGTAACAGAATGACCACAGCAGTACTAGACAAAACTGCATAGCAAAATTCCATAGGGAATAATATTATTTGGTAACCAAACCTCATTATTCTTTGGCCCAAAACTCAACCAATCAGCTGCCAGCCCTGACATCACACTCCCCAGCAGAGTCATCCTACCTCAGATTTCCAACCGCCTTCGTGTGAGGAGGAGTCTCCCTGAGCCTTGCTCAGTTTTGTTACTGAGTGAACTTTTGACTTTTTTTTCAACTGAAAGTTCTTTCTACTGGATTTGAGGTACTGTGTTTCATCTTTTGCTTACTATGGCTGAAAGCTCTAAAAAGAGGCTCTTCAGGCCCTGTACATCCTGTGGGAAACCTAGACTGTTTTCTTAAGATCCCCACAAGGACTGCTTGTACTGTCTTCACCCTAAACATGTGCCTAAGGACTGCAAGCATTGCAGAACTTTTTCTGCAAAAACCCTGCGTAACAGGGAGGCATGGCTTCTGTTGTGGCTTCAAAAAAAGGTCACTTCAGATTCTGACTCTGAAGAGGAAACTAAATCCCAATCATCTAAAAAGAGGAAATCTTCTGCTTCTGAGGAGAAGGTAGAGCTTAAAAAGCAGAAAACGAAACCCAGAGGCTTCTTCGTCTTCTCTTCCTCATACTCCTCTTAAAAAATCTTCAGGGTCTAGAGAAGTATCTTCAGCTCCGTCGACGAAGGCTGGGGCGTCGCCGGCATTGATTTCAATGAAAACGTCGACAGCTCCGACGACAACTCCGTCAACAACTACCATATCGACGACGACAGCTGTGTCGACGACTAAGACATTGTCGTCGAAGAAAGGCTCGTTGACGGGGAGGGCAGTTACGACCTCGTCGACAACTTCATCGTCGGCGACCTCGATGACGACTCCGTCGACAATGACTGCGTCGACGACCACCTCGTCGACGATAATTCAGATTTCCTCGTTGACGAGAACTCCGTCGACGGTAGCCCCGTCTACGGCATCTTTTAACCCCTTGAGTGCCCCGCCCTTTCCACGCCCTGTGCCGGGCGTTTCATTAGCGGGCGGGGCTCATGACGAGATAGTCTCGTCATGGGCACAGCGCAACCGCGGCCCATGACGAGACCATCTCGTCATGGGCACTCAAGGGGTTAAATCTCCCAAAGCAAAGACGACAATTTCATTAAAGTCTATTCCATCGTCGACGGGCCCGTCGATGATGAAGAAATCTTCAGATTTTACCGGCTGGACAAAGATTTCTCCGCTTCCTCCATCTAATCTGCTGGAATTGCAGTCAGAAGATGAAGAGTCATCAGGAGTGGCATATAGTCCTTCTCAACTTCAGATAAAGAGCCAGGAAACTGATGATAAAGAATATCAGGAGGTTCAGGAAGTATTCTCTTTCCAGGATCGTCCAGTGCAAGAGTCAAAAAGATATGAGGCTTTTTCAGCAGTCATATGACTATGAGGAGGAGGAAGAAGCTCAATCTGATATGAGAGAGGAAACTATATCGATGCCAATTTCTCTAGTGACGGACTTACGTTTCATGATTAACGATTATTATCGACGTTTTCCTGAGGCTAACACACAAACCTCAAAAACTTCATCTACTCGTACTCACATTCAACCACCTCCCAACATTTCAACTCCTCCTATTGTTACAATTAGGGATGATTTAGAGGAGAGTGATGCAGATCAACCAGAAGAAGGGGAACTTCTTCAGGATAATCAGGTCGGGGAAGAATGGGATCAGTACATTCTACCTACTACGCCGTCTCCATCACTGTCGCCGGCGAACTCTCCTCCACAAGATATTGGAGGTTTCCATGACATTATGGGAAAAGCATCGAGAATATTTGAGCTTCCGCTTCCGCTTCCGGTACAAGAAGCTGAGTGTTTTTTGTATGATTTCAAAGAGGATTCACGGAAATCCATTAGATCGATTCCAATTATTGCTCATATTTGGAACGAGGGGTTAAAAATAATGAGGAATCCGGCTTCGGTTGCTGCCTCGGTACCCCGGATAGAGAAAAAATATAGAGCCCCAGAATCTTCTCCTGCGTGTTTAATTGGACATCCGCAGCCGGAATCTGTAGTGATGCAACCGCTCAGACACTCCAAAAATCCGGTTTCCACTTCTGCAGCTCCCCCAGATAAAGAAGGAAGGCGAATGGATGGTGCGGGGAAGCATTTTGCTGTGATGGCAGCGTCCTCCATTAAAGCTTCATATGCTCTTATTAGGAGATATAATAGGCAGAAGTGGTCAGATATAGCACCTTTGCTGGCTCATCTACCAGAGGATAAAAAGGAGGAAGCAGCCGCCACTTTACAAGATGGAGCTAGGGCGGCTTCGGAATCCATAGATATTGCGATGGATTTGTCTTCGGTGGCATTCAGGCAAATGGCGGGTGCGGTGGCCCTCCGAAGACAAGGATGGCTTAAAGCCACTTCTTTTAGACCAGAAGTCCAAGCAAAAATAGTGGACATGCCGTTTGACGGAGAGAACCTCTTTGGAAAACATATAGATGATGCCCTCCAAAGTATCAAAACTGACACAGACACTGCGCGTGCGTTGGGGTCTCTTCAGCAGAGCAGGTTCCAGTCCTTACGGAGAAGAGGATCTAGAGGACAATATAATTAAAGATCTTCTTACCAATCCAATAGATACCAGCCATACAATCAGCAGGGGTATCGCCAATTTTCAAATAGTCAACAATTTCGATCCTCAAACACATAGCAGCAGCCCAGAGGGAGGTCTTCTGTGAGATGTAAATCGCAACAATCTAATAGACGACAGTGACTCTGTCAAAGCGCCCGCCACATGTTCAGACGTCAAGATCATTACCTCTCTTCCTTTTATCTGGCTTGGCTGTCGATAACCACAGACAGATGGGTATTGGACGTGATTCAACAAGGCCATACCCTGGAGTTCATACAAAAGCCTCCAAATCATCCTCCTATACCCAGGAAGCAAGAACACCTATCTGCCCTCAAAGCGGAAATTTTATCCCTTCTACAAAAGGAAGCAATAGAAGAGGTTCCGCGCCTTCAACGAGGGAAAGGCTTTTATTCGCATTTCTTCTTAATAAAGAAAAAAGATACAAAAAAATGGAGGCAGGTAATGGACCCGAGAGGTTTGAACAAATTCATCAAAAAGAAATCTTTTCGAATGTTATCCCTGCAGGAAATACTCCTTCTTCTCTGCAAGGGAGATTTGGCATCCCTGGACCTCTTAGATGCTTATTTTCATGTCCCAATTCATATAAATTACAGAAAGTTTCTTCGTTTTATGGTGGCGGGGCGCCATTACCAGTTCAGAGTATTGCCTTTCGTCTGAAGTTGGCGCCAAGGGTCTTTACAAAATGTATGGCGCCAGTAGCGGCACATCTAAGACTTCAAGGTCACCAAATGTTCCCTTATCTAGACGATTGGCTCATAAAAGGTACTTCGTTCAGGGAAACACAGCGCTCTCTGCAATGTTGCATGGACCTCTTCAGTCGTCTGGGTCTGAAAATCAATCTAGAAAAGTCGCACCTCATGCCATCGCAGTCCCTTCAATTTATGGGAGCTATAATTCGCACAAAGGAAGCGAAAGCTTATCCCTCAGAGGAGCGTAGTCAAAAAATCTTAAGCCTGGCGTCGCATATGCAAATAAAGTGAGTTTCAGTGAGAATCTACAAATCATTGCTGGGGATGATGTCTTCCTGTATTCCCCTACTTCGCAATTGCAGACTTCACATGAAGCCTCTTCAAGAGCTTCTAGACAAACAATGGATTCAATCAAGGATCCTTCGAAGATCGGATAGTGATCACTCCTCAGATCCGAAAGGTCCGGTCATGGTGGAAGGTCAGAGATCATTTAGCAGAAGGACTGACTTTTGAACCGCAGAATCACAGTTTTGTTATGATGACGGATGCCTCACTACAAGGTTGGGGAGGGCATCTCCAAGAACTCGAAATTCAGGGTCACTGGTCAAACCGCGAAGCTCAACTTCACCTTAACTTGCTGGAGTTAATAGCTTTTTTCTTGGGATTAAAGGCATTTCTCCCCAGAATTCACGATTCGACAGTACTTGTCAAAACAGACCGCTCAACATCAATGTTTTACCTTCTAGAAAAAGGGGGTACAAAGTCAAAAATCCTGTCGAAACAAGCGCAGGAAATTTGGATGTGGCTTCTGATTCACAACATGTCCACTCCTGGAACGTGCTGGACTTGAAGTGATAACACAAGCAGATGTTCTGAGCAGATCGTCCAATGTTTCTCACAAGTGGGAATTGGACCAAAGCCAGCTTCTCAGTGTTTTCCATCAATGGGGCATTCCATCGCTAGATCTGTTTGCGAATCGCCACAACTCAAAATGCAAGCACTTTGCAAGCAGGTTTTCACAAAAAGGTTCATGAGGCAATGCTCTTCAGATGTGCTGGACAGGGATGTTCGCGTATGCCTTCCCTCCATTTACCCTAATATCGAAAGTGTTGAGAAAGATGAAATCGGAACCATGCCATTTGATTCTGGTAGCCCCAGCATGGCAGAGACAAGCTTGGTTCTCCGAACTTCTCAAATTATCAGTGGCACCCAGGATACAGTTTCCATTAGTGCAGAATCTAATCACTATGAACAACGGATAAATTCTTCATCCAAATTTGAAATTGCTGAACTTGTCAGCATGGAATCTCACGAACATGAGTTCCAATCTTTGAATATTTCTCAGGAATGCCGGGATATTTTGTCACGATCTCGAGCAATCTCTACAAATAAAACATATTCGGCTAAATGGAAGAGATTTTGTCATTGGTGTGCATCTAAAAATCTGCATCCTTTTCACGCCTCCTCGGAACAAATTCTTCCATATCTTTTAAATTTGGCTAAATCTGGACTGTCACGTATGTCTATAAAAGTGCATTTGGCCACTATCTCAAGGTACACGAGAGTTCCTGACCGCCCATCTCTTTGGTCTCAAAGAGTTATAAAATAATTTCTCAAAGGGCTCTTCAGGATGTTTCCTCCGGTGCAATGCCCAGTAGTTGCTTGGCAGCTTAATACGGTTCTTACACAGCTCATGAAACAGCCGTTTGAACCAGTACATAAGGCGGACTTACAGTTTATCTCATGGAAAACGGCCTTCTTATTAGCTCTTACGTCGGCAAGATGGGTCCGCGAGATTCAGGCCTTCTCAATTGCAGAACCTTTTCTCCAATTCCGACAAGATAGAGTTATCCTTAGAACGAATCCAAAGTTCATTCCTAAGGTCCCTTCCAACTTTCATCTGAATGAACCGGTGGTGTTACATACGTTCTTTAAAGCTCCTTCATCATCCGCAGAAAGAGCACTACACTCTTTAGTCATTAAACGGTGTTTGAAATTCTACATCGATAAAACAAAATCTTTCAGAAAAACAAACCAGCTTTTTGTAGCCTTTTCTGGTCCCAGGAAAGGTCTGGCACTCTCCAGATCTAGTATTTCAAGGTGGATAACTTCGGCGATCTCCTTGTGTCATGTCACAGCTGGAAAACCTCTACAAGCCAAGGTGCATGCGCATTCTACAAGAAAAATGGCAACTTCTATGGCTTTATTTGCAGGAGTGTCTTTGCCGGACATTTGCAGAGCAGCGACGTGGAAAAATGCACACACCTTCACTAGACACTATTGTCTAGAAGCAGCTTGGAAAAAGAATGCAGCAGTGGGACAGGCAGTTCTACGTCATCTATTTCAATAAGGTATTTATCAAGATATGTATATGTGTATATATATATGTGTGTGTGTGTTCTGGTATACATATTGCAAATGTATATATGTCTTCCTAACTATTTTCTTAAATATTTTGAATACTGTTATGAATTGTAATATTCTAGACAAAGGAGCAGAGCCCACAGACTATTTAGGGTTCTATCCTGGGAACGCAGTTTGGTAGAAGTACTACTCGCTATTCTGATACAAGCATGTGAATCTATGAAAAATTGAATACTGGAGAAAAAACTAGTTACTTACCTGTACACTATGGTTCTCCAGTATTATCTTTAATAGATTCACATGCGGCCCGCTCGCCTCCCCATTTCTCAGGTAAAACCTCTTTATCTCTAGATATATCCTGGTCTCTCACTTGGGGTTGGAAATCTGAGGTAGGATGGCTCTGCTGGGGAGTGTGATGTCAGGGCTGGCAGCTGATTGGCTGAGTTTTGGACCAAATAATAATGAGGTTTGGTTACCAAATAATATTAGTACTGCTGTGGTCATTCTGTTACCGTGAGACTCCCACCATGACGACGGAGAAGATACAAGCATGTGAATCTATGAAAGATAATACTGGAGAACCATAGTGTACAGGTAAGTAACTAGTTTTTTCCCTTCGGTAACGCCTTTTCTGATAGACAGGATCTAGCTGTAGATTCCTTACTGACCCACCCATCCTCCATGCACTATGGACAGGTTCTTAAAGTCAGAACTTTTCCCTTACAGGGCACTAGTTGTTCAGAAACACACCAATGTCAATGCATTTCATGGCTCAGCTGCTGGAGAGGAAAGCTGTGAAAAGTAACTGATGTCAGCTCTCTGAGGTGTTGCCTTTATAGATGACTCTGATGTCACAATTGCGGAGACGACGCTGACATCGCACTGAGCCGCTTGACGCCACCTACCAACGTGTAAGGGTATTGCTCGATATAAAATCTTTCGGATCCAGTATGACGCCAGGGATATTCCAAGGTAAGAAATCTGTGGCTAGATCATGTCTCTACCAGATAAGGCGTTATCGAAGTTAAGCAACTTGTCCTTCGGTTCATGGTCGAAGCATTTTTCAGTTAACCGTCCTGCCGTTTGGCTTTACCTCGGCTCCTTGATTGTTTACAAAGGTGATGGCGCTGGTTGTGTCCGTCCTGTGCTGGTCGGGCATGTATGTATTGCCATACATCAATGATTGACTGCTCAAGGCGGTTTTACTGCAATCAGTCGCAGACCATCTCCAGACCGCTGCCCTTGATCTGTCATCCCTGGGATTTTTTTAATCAAGGAGCCAAAGTCCTGTCTTCAGCCTACAAAGAGGATCTCTTCACAGGTTCCATCCTGAACATAACATGCCATTATTTCTACCCCCGTAACAAGTCCTGGCTCTTCAGGTTATGATCTAGATGTTTTGTCTTCCCATCTGGGTTCTAGAATATGCCTCCTTACAACGCATGCCTTTTCATTGCATGCTGTTACAATGCGGTCGTTACAGCGACTGCGTTGTAACAATGTATACCATTACCCTGCAAGTTATAATGACTTGCTTGGGGGGGGGGGGGGTGCGCTGGATGTTGGAATAGTATAATTTACTATTCCAACTCCAGTCTGCGCAAAAGTGAGAAGGTGTTGGATTTTAAATCCAACACCTTCTGACCCCTGCGCAAGTTGTTATGACTAGCGGGGTAATGGTATGCGTTGTTACAACGCAGTCGTTTTAACGACCGCGTTGTAATAGCCTGAGGGGAAAAGGATTTGTGTTAAACTATTTTTCTGGGTGGCTGTGGGGCACCAACTACCCTGCAGCAGACTGTTCTCCCTACCACAGCAAGAGCTCACAATAGTGACTTCTAAATAGTTTCTGAATTGGGGATGGTCGTCCAAAACAGGTGGAGCTCGGGTCCTTTAGTCCCCAGCAGTGCAAAGCCACCACATCAAAGTGCTAGAAGTTAACTCTGAAGGCATTTCTTCAATTCATCAAAGGGAAACCGGATCATGTCCAGAAGGACAATACGACTGCCATGTGCAGTGCGATGTGTGGGTCACAGGTCCTGTGCCAGGAGTGACGTTTTCACCCAGAGGTTGCTCAATGTTTCTTAGCCCTTTGAGCTTACTGTGGCTAGTTTTTTTTCTTCCTGCCAAGAATGCACGTTTCTAGGAATACTTCGTATTTTACTTTCCACCAAGAGATTTCCTGATTAATTCTGCCTGCAGTGAGACTCTGGGCTCCCAGTTGCCTTCCTGCCTCTAACTTCACTGCTCAAATTTCTGAAGAAGGAAACCCTAGACCAGACCCAGATTATTCTGATAGGTCCTGATTGGGCTAGTAGAGTTTGGTATTCAGATTGCCCAAGTCTGAGCATATGCCTCTTTTGGAGGACCTTCTATCTCTGCAACGGGGCATGGTCAAGGGCCCAAACCCCCACAACCTACACCGACATGTATGGAGATTGGGCGACACCAACTGAGTGGGCTCAATCGGTCCACAGAGATGGTGAATGTCATTTTTGCAGCTTGATGCACATCTCCCAAATCTATTCTAGTTGTTGGGTTAAGTTTTTTCTGGTGCGGGTGCCATCAAATTGACCTTCTCTAGGGGAAACTGGCAGATGTTTTGATATTTGTTTTATCTCTAGGGGAGGAAGGTTTTCTGGTTTGCTGGTTACAGGTTACTTCATCTTTTTGGCATTTCTATGTTTGCCTGACCGATCTTCATTATTCAATTCAACAGTTTGTGTTCATGTTACCTCTTGCGCCTTTTATTATGCCTCAATAGAATCTTCAATTGGTCTTCAAGTTTTTGATGCACATCCCCTTCAAACCTATTGTAGTAGAGTAGGATCTGCACTTATGTTGCCCCCACTTTTTTTCTGATGTATACACTGGTTTCTGGCTATAGTCTGGCTGGGTCCCTGCTAATCAGGGCCCCAGTCTCTCTGTTCTCTCTAAACGACTTGGTGTGCATATTAGATGCACTAGTGATTGGATACTGTGGTACCTTATGTGCCCCTAGTATATGGTACCGTAGGTACCTAGGGCATTGGTACTTCACAGGCCTACCAGGGGCTGAAGCATGTATTATGCCACTCCTGGGAAGCAGACTCAATCTGACACCACAGGCCTGCTACTGCAGCCTGTGTGAGGTAGTGTTAGCACGCCTCCCTGAGATATAGGTTCCTATATCTCACCATACACACACATATAAACCTATCAGCCACCCCCATGGCAGGCCCCATCAATCCTGAGGACAGGGTGCTTGGTTTACAATGTGAGGGGGTGCCTCTGCCCGAGCAGGGCCCCTCTGCAGCTACCAGAGTCTATTCTCTATGGCTGTTTGTGGATGCGGTTAAACCATATACTCTTAAGTGCATTAAAATGCTAACTTTGGAATGACTGCATCAAAACATGTCGTGTTTGGTGTCAAACAACTTGGAATCATACCTCCACATCAGTCGGGAGCATGATCCCACCTTTCTAGAGGAGACGACATGTAAAACAATAGAAATCCTATAGAGCCCTGGCATCACAAAATGGATGCCACCAGCACAGACACTGGGCTGCCCTCCTGCTGCTGACTGAAACTCGCATTGGAGGAGGCCCAACAAAAGGCATCCTGTCACAGGGAGGTGTCACCACCTTCCAGACAGGATTTAGTGTATTGGAGCTGGGTGTGTGCACTCCTAGAGTGCTTTGAAGTCCTGCACTGGGGGAGCAGTAGGCTCCTCTGTGCATATGCCAGCTCAAACCGGTTCAGGGGCTACCTGTCCCTGCTCTGGCGCGAAACTGGACAAAGGGAAGTGGGTGTAACCACCCCCTCCCCTGACCCTCCTAGAGGAGTGGTCCTAGAGCTAGTCCCTCCCCTATCTTCACTATTGCCATGTTCGGCGACTTTCATTATTGGTACAAACAGGCTGACGCCGGCCCCCATGCTACCGAATTGACCGAGGCACTCCTCAGCTTAAATTTGACCCAGCATGTTACCACTCCCACTCACATCGGGGGTCACATTCTGGATCACATCTGGACGCTGGGGGTATCACTCTCTTGCCCGATCATTTCCCCATGTGTCTGGTCAGAACACTCGTTGATTGAGACCTCCATTTCTGTGAAGGGCCTGGTTAGACTGCCGCCTTTGGAGGGTGGGGCCGCTAGGAAATGGAATGCTCTCGATCTTCCTGCCTTCCTCTCCCTTCTCGCAGAGACTCAACCCCCTTCTAGTAACAGCTTAGGGGTCGAAGTCCTGGATGCAAATATCACCGACTGGCTCACAATGGCTAGCGACCAACTTGCCCCCTTCTCTCGGTTCCCTCGCTCCCGACATAGTAAATCTCATAAATGGTTTACTTCAGCCCTGAAATTTTGACATCTTGAGCTACGTCAATCTGAGCGTAGGTGGAGACGCAATTACCTTAGTACCGATAGGGAAGCGTACGTGCTTGCACGTAAGGAATATAAAAATGCCATCACCACCACTAAGGCCGCCTTTGTCTCTAAGAGAATACTAACTGCCCCTAATAAATCCAAAGAGATATTCAAGGTTCTTGCTGAATTAACATCAGACGATAGGACACTCCCCAACCAGGCCCCTTCTGCCGAGTCATGCAATGCCCTGAACTCCTTTATCGATAAAACCTGGCAATCAAAAATTCTATCCCTTATTCTCCCTTCTCGGCTATTGCCGCAGCCCCTTCTATTAATACATCTACTCTGACTTGTTTCCCGACTCTTGACTCCGACTCTCTGGCCAAATTGGCTATGCGTGTAAAATCTGACTCTCCCAAAGATTGCTGCCCTCCCTCAGTGTTCCGTGAGATCTGTCACACTTTCCCGCACAATGTTTTATCCCTACTTAACGCCTCTCTTAGCTCCGGAATAGTTCCAAAGTCATTCAAGGAAGCTATCCTGGTGCCTTTGCTGAAAAAGCCTGGCGCGGACCCTGCGGTCCTCGCAAACTATCGGCCCATCTCCCTTCTGCCTTACCTGTCTAAAATCTTAGAGGCACATGTCACTGCTTGCCTCTCGCAATTCATTGAGGAATCCCATTTCTTGGAAATAAATCAAGCGGGCTTTAGACCAGCCCACTCGACCGAGGCTGTCATTCTCGCTGTGCTGGATGACCTCAGAAGTAATGCTGACAGAGGTCTCTCCCAGGCACTGGTCCTACTGGATTTGTCGGCAGCTTTCGACACGGTGGATCATGCCATCTTACTCCACCGTGTCGAGTCAGCTGGAATTCGTGGGCTCGCCCTGACTTGGGTCAGGTCTTTCCTTGAGGGAAGATCTCAAGCTGTCAAACTGGGCCCCTTCAGAGCTACTAGTGCCCTGTCGTTGTGCGGTGTTCCCCAAGGATCATCTCTGTCTCCCCTTCTCTTTAACTTATATCTCCAACCCCTTATCCACTCCTTGGGCAGGTGGGACGTCACCGTGTTCAATTATGCAGACGACTTACAAATTATTTTCCCCCTCACCTCCCCTGACGCCATCACCAACTTCCAGGCGGTTATGACACACATCCAGCACTGGATGAATCAAAACCAATTGAAGCTCAATCCTGGAAAAACTGAGCTCCTCCTTCCTGGGAGGAGCGTTTCCCACTGGGGTCCTCAGTTCTGGCCCTCTGAGCTCGGTCCTCCGCCCCTTCCAGCTGATTGTGTAAAGAGTCTCGGGGTCATTATTGACTCTGAGCTCAATCTCAAGGCTCAGGTGAGTGCTGTAATCTCCGTCTGTATGTTCCAGCTCTACAGAATACGGAAAGTCGCCCACCTTTTGACTCCGGAAGCCTTGCTACAGGTCATAATAGCATTGGTGATGTCCTGCCTAGACTTCTCCAATTCCCTTTACTTTGGCCTCCCAAAATCCCTGCTTTCCAGGCTACAGATTATTCAAAACCAGGCCGCAAGACTTGCCTTTAAAATCTCAAGATGGCAGTCGGCTAGACCTCTGCTCCACCAATTACACTGGCTGCCTATCAGTGAAAGAATAGCCTTTAAGGTCTGCTGCCTGGTTTTTAAAGCCCGTACCGGCTCCTCCCCGGTTTCTGTGAAGTCCTTGGTCACCCCTTACTGTCCTTCCCGTACTTTGAGGTCCTCCAATCTCCAGCTTCTGGTTATTCCTCGCTTCAGACTCTCTAGACTAGGCGGTCGCAGCTTTATCCACTTGGCACCTAAGCTGTGGAATTCCCTTCCACTCTCCCTCAAGACTGAGCCTTCTCTTCTGTCTTTTAGGAAATCTCTGAAAACCCTGCTTTTTTCACGTCCCCGCTAAGTCTCCTCTGCACAACCTTGGTAGTCTATCAGCGCCAGGAAACTCATGGTGTCAGCGCGCTTAATAAATTCCCCTTAACATTAACATAAGATAGCAAGCATTGCCCTTACAAATCAGATAACCCTGGACGACGCTCTACAAAGAAGAATCCTGGCCCTTCGACGTTCCACTACCTTTGGAAGACAGAAGAATCTCCCTTGGAGTCAAGGAGTGTCTCCCTTGCTTGGCAGGCACCAATAACCTTAATCAACGGTTGCAAACATTCCCGCTCCTGCCGGAGTCCGAAGTCCCTGCGACCCCAGAAGCGGATTTCCTGACCTCTCGATGGCCATTTTGAGTCCCCAGCGAAGCTGTGGCGTCTGGACCCCACGACTGACGAGGAACTGCAATACATGGGAACCGTGCACTATTTTCGTGTGCAAACCCTAAACAACGTTCTACGAACTTGTGCTTTGGACCATTTGTGGCCCAAGCCCCCAGCAGGTCTTGCACCAAAAATCAGCGGCCTACCCTGTCCCGAGTGACCGTGGGCTCCTGTGAAGCATTTCCTGTGGCGGCGTCTTCGCGATCACTTGCCCGTTGGCTAGTGGGTCCCCCGAAGACTTTCTCAACGACTCAAAGGGCTCTCCTGGTTGCTCCGGGCCTGCCCTCACTTACCCTCGCTGGGTGAGTCCATCAGACCTTGCTGGTCTGCACCATCGACTTTCTTCAGTCTACACGAGACTTGCATTTGGCATGGCTTGTTGGCTCCAATCCGGTTGCCGACACTGCCATCAGCTGCACACGTCGTGGGAGACTCCAAATCCAGCTGCTGGTCATCGTCGATCTCTCCTGGACCTCGTGAGCGAAGAGTCAAAACACCATCAACGACCTGAATCGATGCGACATCTGTGGTCATCCATCTTGCTGGCCACCGGTCACTGGCAAGTGACTTTGAACACTGTCCCCTCAATTTTCAGGTCTCCTCCATCTTGAATCCACCTTCGGATTCCACCGGACACTTCTTCAGACGACGCAAGCAGCAAGTTTTCTTTGGTCTCCATAGAAAACAGCGACGCGACCCGACACCTATGCACCCGGCTTCCCTGGGTGAGGTAACTCGTGCACTCCGGTGCCCAAGTGTGTGTTGGCTCTCGAAATACTTACCTTGTAAGTGGCTTGCTTGTAGTCTTCCTAGAAGTACCCTAGAACAGTAAAAATCTAACTGCGACTTGCACCATTATAACCAATAGGAAACCCGCGGCTGTGTTCACACACTGCACGCGTCTCCTGTGGGCCTGTTACTTACCTGCTAACACTGCAGTAGTGAAGCCCCAGCGATTCCCCAGGCCCTAGGCCTTGTTATTTTGCAAGTCGACATCCTTATACCACTTTCTTAGTATATGGTCTGGTACGCCCCTAGGGCTCCAGCCATATTTGTGCTTCATTTATTGTGAAACGTTGACATTTGAATGTGTACCTGGTTTCTAATCTCATAAAGATATTAGTAGAGTGTGTCTAGTAATAAATACATATATATTTGATATATATACCTGTGTGGTGTCCTTTCATTTGGTAATTCAAGAGATTATAAGGTAAAACAAGCTGCTTTACATTCCTCTGAGACTTAGCCTGAAGGCTGCTCTCCACAGCTACCACTAGGATAGCTTTCTTTAAAAGGTTGTCTTGAACCTATCTACCATAAGAGTCGAATTGGACTGGTGCAAGGTGGCCACTATAACTAGTGACCAGCATATGCCAGGCCAACTTCTCACACCTATGCATAGTTCCTCACTAATATTGCTGACCATCAGGACCGTATTTCTCATTGCAATTACTTCTGTGTGACACTTCTGTGAGCAGCAGGTGCTGTCAGTGCAACCTCCATATAGCACCTCTATTCAGACAAATTGATGCTGTGATCTTGACCCTATTTTCTTCGTCATGGGACAGTCCTTCATTCTACCTGCCTTCTTCGTCCCTCTTCACCCCTCGAAGGAGAGGCTTAACAATCTGGCTCAGTAGAGGGCTTAGCTTGTACATTGACTACACGAAGGAGAACGGGGTAGATGATCAGCTTTGTTTAGGCTTTGCTGTGGCCAAAAAGAGGAATGCTTTCGAAAAGCGAAGCTTGTCCGAGTAGATGGCCCTGTATGTTAAAACGTTCTATACTCTGGCTAAAAAGGAGCTTCATTATGGCCTTCTGGCTCACTTCTCCAAATGTAAGGCTGCCACTATGGTGTTGGTGAGAGGTTTACCTTATTGGGTATCTCTCAAGCGGTGACCTCAGTGTGCATACACACCTCAACTAAACATTACTATTCTAACAAGTCCTCAGTGAGGGCCATTTCGCCGTCTTGATCCCACATGGCTTGTGGTGTAAGTCCACGACCTAAAACCTCCACCTTTTGGGAGTCAGTGCTTCGGCGTTCATTCAAAAGGTATCTAATCTGAGGTTAGAAGTACTTTGTCTACCTTTTTCTGATGGCTACTGTAGCTGAAAATTTCTCACTACCCAGCCTCCTCTCTGTTCTGGAGATTTGGCTTTAAGGGTTCTCAAATAGTCCCATGCTAGTTTTGTGTACAGTATCACTGCAGTCTGTCACGTTTGAGCCTCTCCTGAGGGTGTAGAATAGTTTGATGGCAATCTGAGATCATGGCAGAGCGGTTGTGCAGTTCTACAGTTCTGTGTGATCACCTCCTGGGACACGCAGATGACGGTGCAACCTATTGGTGTGTCATTAGTAGATGCTTCGAATTGTTCAAGGTTCAGTCTGCCACCTGGCGGATTACTAAAAGTGAGAAATCTGCAATTATAGTATCCACCAGAAAGAGCATTACCAAATGTAAAGTAGCTTGTTCTTTGTGTGTATGACCCTAGTTTCGCATGAGAACTGATTTGATTTTAAAGTGGAAACAAAATAAGCATGGTTACTCTAGTTAGTCTGTACCATGTTTATAACATGGAATTTGTTCTTTTGCACGGCAGTAGTAATTGAAAAGGTGTCTATTAGTTTGCATTTTCCAATCAATTTTGCAATTCCTCACCACCAATAAATTAATACATGACTGAAGATTTTTATTATTGTGTGACTTAGCACCTAGCGTATAATGCTGGCTATGTGGAATTCTGATACTGGCTGTTCGGTAGTAGATGGTAGATTTGTGCTCGGATATGATGGTGGGTGTTTGGCATGATGGCTGGTCAAATATATTGCATTGCGTTGCATTGTCTGTATAGGGCTTTATACCCCTTGCTCAGTTGCAAAGTACTGCGATCTTCTTTGAGTCCCTCGGCTCCCTCTTGAAATGCATGGTTGAAAAGGGTGTTTGTCCTTTGGCACTTGTGGGAGGTATTGAATGATGTATTTAAAGGTGTGGCATTTGCTGTATGCATTGGGTGGCGGCGTCCTGACCCTTAAGTGTGAAGTTTTGGAGAGCATGAGAGAATACAGTCCCACATGTGGATGTAAACGGCGCTGTTTTCAATTTCGAATACATTGCGGATACAACTGCCAGTTGCCTCTGTTCGCAGTTTCCATCAGGGTGCAGGGGCATGTGGGATGTGCCCCACTAATTCAAAGGCATTCATCGTGATCCAAAGACAAGCGGTGCAGGGCCTCTTTCCCCCTACACACACACTTTGTTTTTGTATTTATGCTGGTAGATTGTACAATAAGGTCTTCCAATCTGTGGCAGTGTTTGAGGCTTAATTCCCCCCACCCAACTCTGGGCTTGCCTTTGGTGGTGTTTTATCCAGATATTGTGAGCAAAAAATAAAAATATAGAGATTTTGTGTATGTTTAGTCTCCAACAAATCAGCCATACTCAATTCTTGAGTTTTGAAAGCAGTTTCCGCAAGATGAGTGCAGATTGGATAGATTGGAGTTCAAGTTAACCATGCACATCCAGGAAGTACATGAAGTTGATGATTCCACCTTAACTACATAGGCAAACCTGAACCTCTTTCCTATCTTCATTCATTTTGAATGTTCAGTGAACTGGTGACATCTCTGGTTTTAGTTTCGCTGCTTCCCCCAGGTTTCCTCCTGATCCTTTGTCCAACATTTACATTTGTTGATCAGCTCAGCTGATCGAGTTTCGTCATCCCAGGTTCAAATGAATGTACATGTTCTAAAAAGCCTTCAATAGCTTGAGATCATCCCAAGAAAATACTCTTAATGCAATGTCACTTTATCAGATCGTACTTCTGAGTGTAACTGATTATAGAAAAACATAGATTGGCTAGTGCCAGATCCATCTTCTCTCGTCAAAAAAGTAACTTTTTCTTCTACTCATTG
This sequence comes from Triturus cristatus, assembly GCF_964204655.1. Taxonomy (NCBI): domain Eukaryota; kingdom Metazoa; phylum Chordata; class Amphibia; order Caudata; family Salamandridae; genus Triturus; species Triturus cristatus. The sequence goes on along the minus strand of NC_140586.1, from coordinate 48,745,457 downwards.
CTCGGATCTTCGTTATTCCACAAGTTGTTGCTGTGGTTGAAAATTCAACTTTTCTTGCCTTGCAAAATTCTTCAACTTCTAAAGCAAATTATGAACCTGACACGATCCCTGTAATAGCCTAGTTAAATGAATATATGTAATTTCATTTTCTCTCTCATAAAAAGCATATCGACTCAGCTGACCAGATTAGCGTCCTACTCACTTGTTTTATTCCAATTTGCCAAATACTTACAAAAGAAAAACATAGATGGTTCTTGGAAATGTTCCCAAGCTTCCAACCAACATAACCCTCCTCCTGCCTTGAGATCGACAGCTATATGCTGCATGAGGGCCTTCTGAAGCCTTTGTGAAATGAATTCATTTTTTTCTAGTCACCAGATGCATTGCAATTTTAGATTACAGCAACAAATCCACGTTTTTAAATTAAAATGGTTTTATATTCACTTAAAAATACTCCCATCAGTGATGAAAATTGGAGTTTTATCCCAAAGAAATCAATTAAGGGCCGCTTGGAAAAAGAGGGAGTAAAGTACTCCACTACAAAACTTTTCTGCATCCTTGGGCTGGCTGCATGTGCTGTATTGTCTCCAAATAGCCAGACTACCTTGCAATGTGACAGTGTGCCTGCATTAGGTACATTTCACAATCATACTGACATCCATGTTGAAATTGGGATCAAATTAAGCTCTCCACTACTAGAGTTTTTGGAACTGTATATACCTAAGCTTACCCTTTGGCCTCTAACCGAACACAAAACTGGGTGCCCGCTAACACTCTTTGCTCAGTGTTACCCCTAGAGTATTTGCTACAGAAGTACAATCTGAAAAGACTTTTAATGAGCCATTTGGAGTACTAGTTTGCAAATGTTGAAACAAATGTTGAAACACCATGATTCCACCACAGGGGGCACAATTGGTCTACCTCCAGTTTTGGGACTGCTGAAAGCCAACCTGTTTCTGCATGCAGTTGCCTTAACTGCAAATTTGAAATGTATTGAATATGTAATGCCACAAAACCAACTCTCAACACACTGAAAGCATCCTACCCTTTAGATTAACTGCCGTCCATTCAGCCTCATAATCGATCAACTTCCCACGATAACCGAAAGAGAAACATTGCTCTGTTATGGATCCTACGAAGATGTGTTAATTTTTGACATATATTTTCTAACTGCCTTGATAAGTAAAAGGTGCTCTGAAGTGAGCCCTGAAGTTACGTTTCGGTGCAGTGCAGTTGTAAACACCCGAAGGCAAATTCAGAATGTTACCTCCATATTAAATACAAGGGCTGCTGCTGCTCAAGGCTGTCTTTCTGTTTGCATATTTTATATTGATATAAGTTCATAATGCAAGCAAATCCTGCTTCTGCTTGAATTTGAAGTATTCATAACAAAGGTTTTGCTATCAGTATATATTTGCTAATGCCACTTTTCATTTAATTTCTGAAGGCAACAAGTTTCTCTGCTCGCCCAGCGGTTATCTGGAGCTCCAGGATTGAGTGAAGTTCAGAACCATCTCCCTTCAGGAATCTCTCAGGTGAGTGCAGAAGAAGTGCAGTAGTGAGATGCTGTTAAGTTGTGTGAGGCCCAGAAGCAGGAAACATTGGTGAATGCAGTGAGTTACAGGTGTGAATCACTATTCAATAGTATGAAGACTTTGGCATTGGCTTCAGTGTAGAATAGTATGGTAGTGGGATACTCATGTCGATATGAGAGTCATGGGAATGGGACACTCGAGTGGAGGAGAATGAAGTGGTCTTGAAGTTGATGCTGAGCAGTTGTGGGACATTCTGAATGTGGAGGCCTAGTGCTTCCCTCATGTGAGTACAGATGTGTGACAGATACTTGTATGAGAGCCATAGAGGTTTGAAGTGTGGCATACTCTGGTCAGTGTTGATGTGTTGGATCAGTGTACTCGTAGGTAATGGGTTGCTGAGACTTAATGGGCACTCGTGTATGTTGATGTAAGGGTGTAGTAGACTGCAGTATAGAGGTGGTAGGTGATTTAGGGATAGTGGCCTTTTCAGAAGGCTTATAGATGCCTTAGGTTAATACATTTTGTGCTGCTTTCTCAATCTAAAGTGTCATATGGCATATTCAGCATTACAATGCTAAAATTAATTCAATTTTAAATACCATTCTAGGAAAGGTGCAACACAGATCCAGTACCACAGGCTCGGCCAAACCCGCCAACGTTTGCACAAGGGGTTATCAGTAAGTATGTTATACCACAGCTAATTTGATGTTATATTTTATCCAATTTTTCCATCTTGGATCAAATACTCTGTGCAAGAAAATTGGAATGCAGGTTGGCCTGTTAAGGCAATGCAGTGCTTCTCTTGGTGCGTATTGGTGTTTATCTCCTTTCTGACACCCGTTCTCGGCTTTTCTTGCTACAGATGAGGCAGACCAACGTCAGTATGAGGAGTGGTTGTATCATACCCAACAACTCCTGCAGATGCAGCTGAAAGCCCTGGAGGAACAGATTGGTGTTCACCGCAAGTCCCGAAAGGCTCTTTGTGCAAAGCAGCGTACAGCTAAGAAAGCAGGCCGTGAATTTCCGGAGGCAGAGGCTGAAAAGCTGAAACTGGTCACCGAGCAGCAGGGCAAAATTCAAAAGCAATTGGATCAGGTAGGTGATTTGGTAGTGTGATTGGGCTGCAGTCTGGATCAGGTCATAGGCTCAGCAGAATGTGTGGACTGGGTCAGATTTTCAACTAGCTTTTTGTGTGGCACTGTAAGGGCTTGGGTCAGGGACGTTATCTAGCTAGCTGTTTATAGGTATGAGATCTTGGTCAGGATGGTGGCCTAGCACGCTTGTCCTAAGGTACAAAGTATCATGGTCAGGATATTTACGGAAGATCATGTGAAGGTTTGATGGCCAAGCCATACAGTTTACCTGATAAGAAGTCTGAAGACACAAGGGCTGGCTAATGTGGGTATGAAGGGATATTAGGCTGAGCAGATATCAAACACCTGGTTTTTGTGAGAGTGCAATGAATGAATGCATCAGGTCAGTGATGTGTGTACCTCTCAAGGCCCCCAGGGACTGCAGCAACTGTTGTACCACCCTGAGTGGGACAAGATTAAACCTTTCTCCCAGTCTGCCACTGCAGACTGGAAGGGCAGTTTATAACTGCTGTCTCAACTTAGCCATTTAATGTAATGGCAAAGCCCAAACCTCCCATTTTAATGTATGTAAGTCACCCCCATGGCAGGCCTAATGAGCCCTACGGCATGTACTTTTACATTGTCGTTTTTACTGTGGAAAGGCTAGTAGCCCTATTGACCAGTGCAGAGTTGCAGGCTAGCACCCCAGCCCTGCTAACGTTCGAATCTGACTGCTAAGGTTGGTGCTGTTTGGTATCAAAAGAATCAGTGCATTAAATCTGGTTTAATAGTTAAAACTAATTTAATGTCGGCAAAATACAACTTTAGAAGTTGCCACTTTAATTGCCAAAGGTTTCCAGTGCACATTTACTGATATACACAGGGCTTATCCTGCAGACAGTGTTCTGCCCTCCTGGGGAAACTTATTAACTACTTCTAGTAAAAGACAATATAGGGCCCTACATGGGATAGAGGTGTTACTTCCCTCCTGCAGGAAGCCACAAGGGTGTTAGCCCATAAGGTAGGCTTCAAAGGAGAAGCTGCCTTAGAAGGACAAATGGGTAACACTTGGTAAAGAGGCTGCTCTATTGTTTACCCAGACAGGCTGAAACAGGAAGACAGAAGAGGAGAAGCCAGTTGTCAAACCGTTTTTCCCAGGGGCGTGTAGTCCCATGGTAGCCACATCGGAGTGTGGGCTACGGAGCTCTGAGTGTTCAGAGAGGGGTCTCGCCATTATGGATGTGGGATGAATGATTCATCCTGAGTTAGGCAGATGCTACACTTCCCAGGAAGTTGTCATCAGGAGGCAGGTAACCTGGTAGCCCATTGGCTAAGAACCACATCCTGCCCTGATGTCACTTTTTGAGCATAGGAGGGGCACCCCTGGCACCCGGACCTCAGATCTCAACCGACTTGAAAGAAGGACAGAAGGACTTCTGCCTTACTGCACCTAGGGACAAACAAAGTGAGACTGCATGGACGAAGACTGCACCTGCTGGCTTGCGTAGAGCGGGACTGTGCCTGCTGTGTCATGCTTAAGGAAAAGCCAGTCAAGCCAAAAGAACTGATTGGCCTCCTGTTTGCAGCACAGGAACACAACAGCTGAAGAATCCTACTGGGTCAAATTGATAGCCCAAAGTTTTCAAGCCAGTACCACCACCACCGCGCAGCACTGAGGACCAAGACCCAATGCACCAGAGTTTGCCGAGCCACAGGAGTGCTGTCTGAGAGTTGCTGGTACACTCAGAAGGTGAGTTATCGACACAGGAAGGATTAACCTGTGACCTAGACATCAGGCGACTGGACTTCAGCCAAACCATAGAGGATTTCTTGGGACGTTGACCCTGAAACCAGGACCCCCTCACCATCTTCGTAGACTGGAGAATTCCAGCAGGAAGACCCTCGTCAACCACTCGCATCCACAGCATCCTTGGAGCATCTTCAACATTCTTCATCCCTTGCATCAGGACCACTCAAAAGTAATCCATTGCAATGCATTTGAAGTACCTGGAACTGCTGAAAGACTGCTTCTTCTTTGATGGTAACTGTTCTTAAGGACCTTGCTGGTCCCCCTGACTAGCTCCTTGCCAGAGTCGGTCACCCCAAGTACTTCTAACCGGCCGCACTGACACCTACCTTAGTATTCCTTGAAAAACGTTTCCAGGTGTCCAGTTCGTTGACTTTGCAAAGGCTTGTTTGTAGTTGAGTGAAATTGCTTTGTTTTATTATTGCTTGGAAAATCTATAACTCTGGAACCCTCCAGTGGATCTTTAATTCTAGTGTCTAAATTATTTTAAAAATACAACATATTTTTATAAATTGGTGTCGGGGTTTCATGAGTGCAGTTTGAATGATTTACTCTTTTTCCTGTGTAAGCCTTGCTGCTCAGTGCCATAGCTACCCAGGGTTAAGATGAGGGTTTGAAAGACGAAACCTACTGGACCTAAAGGGATTGCAAAGTGTATTACGCGATGAGGGAGCACAACCACACCTTGTAATACACCCTATTTCCTCACAGTTTGGTTTTTGAAATGTAGTTTGTGTGAAGGATTGAGGGGCAAACGAGGCAGATGGACTGCTGTAGAAAGCCATTAAGTCTGAAAGTTAATATATAGCATGCTGATAATGTGCAAAACCTGGCTTTCTGTGCATGGTATGCCAGTGCTTGGGCAGGACTTTGGCATGGGTTTATAGTTCCTGCTACTAAATTCATCTATACAGGTTGATGAAAGAGATTTGTTCTGTGTTAGTCAGAAGATTTCAACCTCCTTTCCAACTTCTTATGGTTTGCATTGTAGCAGGAAAGTCTTTCAGTGGCTACAGTTAACTTCTATTTGGCTGCTTTATCTGCCTTCATGTATCTTCCCTATCTACCTTCCCTGTTTAGATAGACAATTATGTAACATTTTTTTTAAAGGTTTTCTGTTTCCACCATCTGCATTTATTGTTCCTGTGTGGGATTCAAATCTTGTATTGGCTTTCTTGATCGAATTACCATTTCAACTGATGCACAGAAGGCAATAAATAACTTCAGTACTTGGGATTAGAGAACTGTTTTTCCACATTTTACAGTTTTCTACCTGAATAAGTCCATCCTCTTTACCTGCCCATCCTTCCTAACCAAGATGTATTCTGCATTACACATTGGTTAGTCTATCACCTTTCCATTCTTCCTTCTTTCCACTTCCAAACAAAGAGGAGGAGCAACTACATAGACTGGATGGCAACCACTCAGTATCATATTACGTTGCCTTCCTGTAACGAGAAAGAGTGGATTAAAAGCATTTTTGTGTGCTTTGCTGCAGTAACTTGGTGACCAAATGCCCAGTTTAGCCCTGTCCACTGTATCAAGATTGGTTTTGCCTTAGCCTAGAACGTTCTTCCTCAGGCATTCATGCCCGTTCTGCTAAAGCCCTGGTTTCCTCCTTCGTTCTCTCCAGGGCTTTCCTGGTAGCTGACTTCCACTGGACATCTTTGTGCTTATCCTTGCATACTTTTGTCAAGCACTACTGCTTTGTGTCTCAGGGACGCAGTGACTGATACCTTTTTCCCAGCTAAGTTGAATGGCTTTCTTGATTAACCAGCACAAGTCAGTCATACCTCCTGTGGAGGCATTTCTTTAGACCTCATTCCTAAGCTGATAAATCTGCAGGAATTACTATCCATCAGAAGAAAGAAAATAAGTTACTTGTAACTGTAGTTCTCTGGTATTGGAATCTTTCATAGGTTCACATCCTTGATTCATTCCCCGTCGTTGAGACGGGAGTCCCCGGTATATTTAAAAAAAAGTAATGTCACGATAGACATAGGACTTAAAGGCCTAAGGCCTCACTATTTAGAAACATATCCAAGTCCTTCTTTAAAAAAGGACCAAACGTAGAAAACAACCTATCAGATACCACCCTGTGGAACTTCTGAGAGAAGCTCTAGTCCCTCAGATTTTTCTAAGCAAGGTGCATACAAAACGAAGTAACTGAGAGACAAAGATGAGCCTTCCCAGGGGAGGTGGGTGGGCCGCATGTGAATCTATGAACGGTTCCGATACTGGAGAACTACAGTTGGAGGTAAGCAACTTATTTATCCGATAGAGACTACTAGCCGCAGATTCCTTAACGTAGAATTATCCCCAGGCGTGGAACTGGACCCGGAAAACTTTCTTGCCCAGCATCTCTGCGCGCAGGGGGGCAGTACCTCGCGACTCCGCCCCAACGTCCTCCGCGGACGTGACGTCAGCGAGGTCCGAGGTCACATAAGCCCCACCCTGGCACGCTGACGTCAGTTTTCTTCTTTCCCGCGTGCAACGCAGATCCGGATCGTGTTCCTGGCCTGTTTCAGGCCTTATTTTTTTGCTTTCAGCATTTTCTTGAGAACAGTGTGCGAATGCCTTCGGGCTTCAAGACGTGCACGTCTTGCGAGCGCCAGATGTCGGCGACGGATCCTCACCCCATCTGTATGTGCTGTTTGGGGGAGCACCACGACTCCACGGACTGCGAGGCGTGTCGGCAAATAAAGCCGAAGTCCCGGCGGGAGCGGTGGATGAAACTCCTTTCGGCACGCATGTCCAGGTTGGCGGCCTCGCCGCGTCCGTCCCTCGCAGAAGGCTTCAAGAACCGCTGCTTCCGTCTCCGACATCGTCCCTCTTCCAGGCCGCAAGGGCATCGCTCACCTGTTGGTATATGTCGCAGTTTGTCCCCGAGGCCCGGTCTCCGGCCTGTTGGGGGCGCGGGTTCTCCGCGGGTGGTGCGGCCCCGTGCGTCGCCACCCTATTCGCCATTCCCCAGCGCAGGGGCGACCAGAGCCCAGATGGAGGCCTTTCCGGCCTCTTTGGCTCTTCCCCTTCTCTTCCTGGGATATCTGCGAACCCTTGCCGTGTGCGGGGACATCTGCGGCAGCTCCGGCACCGACCGGTTCGGCTCCAGGTTCTGAAGATGTGGTGCCGTCGGGGTGCGGCCCTTCGGACCACGGCGCCTCTGCCTCGCCGCAAACCCCTGCGGGGGTCCCTGTGGTGTCGCGGGAGGTTGCCAGGGCTCGGGCGTGTCCTCTAGTCCCCCTCGGTCCCCTGTGCAGGCGGCAGCCTTGTCCGAGGCAGAGAGGACGCCGCTCAGGCGCCGGCAGCTGCTGGCCCTGACGGCGCTGCGGGGGCCAGCTAGGGGTCGGGTCGTGTTCCCGGGCCCCCCTCGTCCCTCCACGCAGGCGGCTGCATCGTCGGAGGTAGAGTCGACGCCTTTTCAGCGCCATTCCTTAGCCGCTCCGACCCAGCCCCCGGTCTCCCGCGCCACGCGTTGTGGCGGAGGTCGTTCCGGTGTTCCTTTCGGCGCCGGTCGACGTTGACCTGATGCCGGTGGCGGTCTCTACGGCACCGTGCCTTCTCCAGAGGTTCCGCAGCTGTTTGTTTAATCTTTTCCGGAGACGGGTCGCCGCATCGTGGTTATTTTTCCCTGGCGTCTTCCAAGGACGGCTCTTCGCCGTCACCACGGTCGCATTCTTCGCCGGAGGCACCTCAGGTTCCCCATTCATCGGTCCACCCTCCCCAAGCTTGTCCTTTCCTTCTTCCGGTTGGGCTCGGGGACGGCCGCCTTAGCTTGCAGCTGTCGCCCACGGAGGAACTGCTTTCCCCGCCGCGGGGCCCTACGGAGGCGAGTGCTGCCTTCGCTCGGGCTGTTTCCACGACCGCGGGAATCTTGCGTATGGGCGGTCCAGCGGCCCATTTCCCCACAGATCATCCACTAGAGGTTCTCCATCAGGGCTCTGGTGGTTGGGAGCTGCTTCTTCCCTTCGAGGATTTGCTCCACACTTCTCTTTTGGGGGCCTTGGGGCGTTTTGCCATGGGGGACCCGATGCCCCAGCCACTTCTGCAACGCCACCGTCCTGCTCCGCATGATCCTGTCTCTATCCCTCCACCCTTCTACCAGGGGCCCAGTTTTACAGACCGCCTTTCCCTCCTTGCCATCGGTGTTGTCTCCTCCGTCACGGGGAGGCCTGCTGGTTAGATTCCTGGGGGCGCAATATCTTCGCCTCCTCCAGTGCTGCTTTGCGGGCCCTTAACACTCTTTGTGTGTTGGCTAGAGCCACGTCTTGCTTATGGGATTCGGCGGAGTCCCTTATGTCTTCCGCTTCTCAGGAGGGTGCTTGTGTTGATCTGTGGCACCATGTGTTGTGTTAGATGGCCGGGAGCTGGCGGCGTTTATTCTTCCCTCAGCTCTGGACGTTCGGAGGTGCTTGGTCGTACCATGGCTTCTTCGGTGGCCCTTCGTCGCCATGCCTGGCTACGGGATAGTGTATTCCCTGAGAACATTACAGAAATGCTGGTTGACCTTCCCTTTGATGGCGCTCTTTTGTTCCATGCCCCTGCGGATTCTGCCATTCAGAGGTTTCTTGCGGGGCTTCGCCCTCCTCCTCCTCCTCCTGTGTGTTCTGGCGGCCGGCTTGGGCCGTCCTCCGGCTCTCTTTCTCTTCTGCCGGTTCCTCCTTTTCTTCGTGGGTCAGTGTGTGTGTGTGTGTGTGTCTGTGTCTGTGTCTGTGTGTGTTCCTGGCCTGGCCTTTCCCTTGGGGTGTGTCCTGGCCCTCCCTGGCCTCTGCCTTGTCCTGGGTGCACGGTTCCGTAGTGTTGCCTATTGCTGGCGGCGCATGCAGGGCTTTTTGTTCTACTCCACCGTTGTGAACTTGGTGTTCCGTTGTGCCTCTGCCTCTGGTTCCGCTGGGGCTTTGCGCACTGGTACTTTCTTTTTCCCCATGTGCTGTTGGCGGTGGAACTGTTCTGGCCTTACCCGCTGCTTGCGGCCAAGATGTATTCAGCCCTTTTTTCTCTCTATCATGTGTTTCTTACGGTGGGCCCTGCCTCTGGTCTACCTCTTCTCACAGGGTTTGAGGTGGCCCTCCTGTTCCTTGAGGTTTTTAGAGCGATGTCTGCCCCTGCGGGGTGTTGGGCACTCTCCCTTTGTTGGGCTTAGGATATCCTGGTCTTTTTCTTCTTGTTCTTGTGCCATGTCCCCTATTGGGGCCCTGGTCTCTCCTGGTGGGGAGGCTCTCTCGCAGGCCCTCCTCCCTTCTGGGAATGGGTAGGGTATCTATTCTACGTTAAGGAATCTGCGGCTAGTAGTCTCTCTGATGTACAAATTACTTACCTTCGGTAACGCTGTATCTGGTAGAGACGATTCTAGCCGCAGATTCCTTCACGACCCGCCCTTCCTCCCCGTTCTGCGAGGACCCTCAGCTTGGTTTTCTGCGCTCGTCTCCCTCTGGGTAGCTTGTCTTCTGTGGGGGTCCTTTCGTTTTCTGTCTGTCAGGCTTTCCTCCAGCTGGTTTCTCTCCGGTGTAGGGGCCTGCTTTTCCTCATTTTCCCTTTGTTACAATTTCTGATCCCCTTGCAGCCTTCTACGCTGGGGGTTTTTTGCCTGTCCTTGGCCTCCTGCTCCTTTCAGAGGCTCTGGCCTTCCTTGATTATGTAGTCTGGGGGTGGATTGCTGTTGCTCCTCTGTTCCGGGCTTGTGGCCCTTTGCTGTGTGGTCTGTGGTTGCAGTCTCTCTCTCTCTCTGTTTCGCTTACAGCGCTTTTCACTGCTTGTGCCTCCAGCCTGGCTATCGCCTTGGCTTGCACGGTGGTTCCACGGAGGGGTGCTTTACGCTTTCCCTACTGTGGCTTTACTGATATGGCCTTCTGGTACTTTAGTGCTCACTGGTGCTATCGCCTGGCTTGCACAGTTGTTCCTCAGAGGTGGTCTGCTCTTTTCCTGCTTGGCTTTCCTGTTGTAGCCTCCTGGCACCTCGGTGCCACCTGGTGCTGTTCCTCAACTTTTGTCTCTCTCCTTTTGTTTCTTTTGTTTTTTCGCACACTGTTCCCATGCTCTCCTCAGTTTTGTTGTGATGACTCCGCGTTGTGGCGCGGAAAACTTCCATGAAGCAAACTGAAGTCAGCGCGCCGGGATGGGGCTTATGTGACCTCGCTGACGTCACGCCCAGGGAGGACGTCGGGCGGAGTCGTGAGGTACCGCCCCCCGGCGCACAGAGATGCTGGGCAAGAAAGTTTTCCGGGTCCAGTCTCGCGCCTGGGGATAATTCTACGTTAAGGTATCTGTGGCTAGAATCGTCTACCAGATACATCCTTACCGAAGGTAAGTAACTTGTACTCCTACTCCAGTTTTGGAACTTTCAAAGATTCTCATGCTTGAATCAGAGTAAATAGCAGTAATCAGCACATTTTGCCATGTATGTTGCCGTCGTCCCACAACCGTGCACTTGAGTAGTATGGATTTCCCTCTTCTTCAAATCTTTTTATAATTGGGTCTTTAACTGTTGCTTATTCAGCTTAAGAAAACTGTTTTCCTTCTCGAAGTTTTTGGTCCTTGGTAATTGTGGCTAAAACAGTTGTTGCTTGTTTACCCCCCCATCACTGAGATACATGCATTTGGCCACATGTACAAAAATCGTGGACAGAAAGCCCTGCCACACATCCCATAGTTTCCAGCACCATAGGAGCCATGTATAATTTTTGGCACACTGCCACAAGACACAGCAGTCACCATCTTTGCCCCATCCTTTGCTATTCCACCAGCCTCGTACTCGCGGCCAACCATGAAACCTGTTATGTTTTGTAAGAAAGGAATGGGAATATTTCGTTGACAGCATAACTGCACAAAGTGAGTTCCCTTCTTCGCTGACTCTGAGAAGAGAACGCCATTGTTTCCAATAATACCAACTGGATACCCAAATATTATTGCAAAACCTGTGATTAAGGTGTCACCATAAAAGGCTTTAAATTCATCAAATTTACTTCCATCCACGATCAGGGCAATTACCTCTTTGACATCAACATTTCTTTTCAAGTTATCGTCTACTATCCCATACAATTCATCTGCAGGGTACAGTGGTTCTTCGGGTTTTTCTACTGTCACATCAACTTTCTTCTGATAGTTAAAACTTCTCACAACCTTCCTTGCCAGATGAAGTGCATGGGCATCATCCAAAGCATAGTGATCTGTTACGCCGGACTTTCTGCAATGAAGATAAGCTCCTCTGCTGATACCTCCCCTCCTGTAGCAGCCTTCACCAAAGGAGGTTCTCCTAAGAAAATGGTGCACTGTTCCTTGACTATAATGCTTTCGTCCGCCATTGCAGGCACATAGGCACCGCCTGCTGTACAGGAGCCCATTACTACAGAGATCTGAAAGATCCCTTTTGACGACATACAGGCCTGGTTGTAGAATATACGGCCATATGATCTGTCAGGAAATACTTCTACTTGTCTTGGGAGATTCGCACCATCAGAATCGACAAGGTATATACACAGAAGGTGATTCTGCATAGCAATTTCTTGTGCCCAGAGATGCTTTTTGACTGTAATTGGGTAGTAGGCGCCACCTTTGACAGTTGCGTCATTTGCAACAATTAGGCATTCAACCCCTGACACACGACAAATTCCTGTGATGATGCCTCCAGTAGGGACCTCTTCATTACCATATAACTGGTAACCTACAAACTGTGGGAACTCCAGAAAAGGTGAACCGGGATCTAAGAGCCCATCAAATCGTTCTCTGGGTAACAGTTTTCCTCTTGATGTGTGCCGCTCCCGCGCCTTTCCTCCTCCCCCAATCAGATTTTTTCCGCTCTCTGAGTTCCGTTACTAGTGCTTTTATTGGTTCATAATTCTCCTTGTACTGCTCAGCGCGAGGGTCGGGCTGCGAGCCCACTGTAGCCACCTTGTCCGTGTGATACAAGCTCCGCAGAGCAGTATGGCAGCGCAGAAGGCGGAGGTGAGAGCGCACGACCAATATATATACTTTGAGATTGATATATATATATATATGTATATGTATATGTGCATATGTGTATATGTGCATATGTGTATATGTATATATGTATATGTGCATATGTATATATGTATATGTGCATATGTATGTATGTATATGTGCATATGTATATATGTGTGTGCATATGTATATATGTATGTGTGCATATGTATATATGTATGTGTGCATATGTATATATGTATGTGTGCATATGTATATATGTATGTGTGCATATGTATATATGTGTGTGCATATGTATATATGTGTGTGCATATGTATATATGTGTGTGTGCATATGTATATATGTGTGTGTGTGTATATATATATATATATTCACTGAAAAAACCATAGGTTTCACACATGTTATAGTTAGCTGTACATTTCACTCGTAAAAAAACAATGAAATTCCCCCGTTATAGTTAGTGCAGGCAACTATAACTCACGCGACCGCAATCCTCTGCTGATGCTAATACTGTATTTAGACACTTATTTGCCCATATCTTCTTCCATTAAATTTTAGCTATACATATATTACAAATATTTTTTTTTCATAAAGACACATATGTCATCAGAAGAAGATTGCGGTCGCGTGAGTTATAGTTGCCTGCACTAACTATAACGGGGGAATTTCATTGGTTTTTTACGAGTGAAATGTACAGCTAACTATAACATGTGTGAAACCTATGGTTTTTTCAGTGAATTTGCAAGGTTTTTTAAATGCTAATTCCTAACTATAACGTGTGTGAAACCTATGGTTTTTTCAGTGAATTTGTACGGTTTTTTAAATGCTAACTTACTTTACGCCATTCGTGGCGTGCGCGCCCAGTTAACGCAGTTCGTTCCGCAGTTCGTTCCGTGCGCGCACGGTGCGCTTCGCGCACTGTGCGCGCACAGTGAGCACGCGCCCACTTTACGCAGTTAGTGCCGTGCACGCACGGTGGTCACGCGGTGCGCTGCGCGCACCGTGTGCCCACGTTATGCGGGATGGGCCATGTACGCACGATGCGCTTCGCGCACCGTGCGCACATGGGGGACATATTATGCGCATCGTTGTGAAATGTATTCTTTATTATTTTCATAGGTTTGATATGCCATGCACAAATGGAGCCCTTCGGGAACCATTTGCGCACGGGGTGGGGAGAGTGGATAATTTTTTTAAAAAAATGTGACCGTACGCGTACGGTAAGCGTAATCAACGATTTTTCGAAAAATAAAAAAAAATTTTTTTGGGGCCTTGGGGGTTGTTTGGGGACCCGTATATCACTGCTGGGTGGTTATGATCTCAATATACTGCCCCTTTAGACATTTTTTGGCTTCATTTATGCTGCCCCACTCAGAGTGCGAGAGAGAAAATGGCGGCCGCCGCTTCCTGGTTTCGGCCGATTCGAATGATAACTAAGATCTAAGAGCCAATCAGAATCGCGCTCGCGCACGTCACCGTACGCGTACGGTAAGCACACCGTAAGCGCACCGTAAGCTGGCTCAGATATATATATTGATTTAAAGGCTATTTTCTCAGAATCTACTGAACAGATTTACACCAAACCTACAAAAGGCACTTCCTTGACCTGAGGACTACCTCTCTGCCAAATTTCATTTAATTCTGTTCAGCCGTTCGGGCTGTAGCTCTGTCTAAAGGTCCTATGGAAAAATGCATGGGAAAAACGCGTTTTGGGACCCCCCTTTTATCTCAGCCCCCGCTTGACGAATCCCCCCGAGACTTTCAGGGTAGGAGCGGAGCTCAACGCCCCACCTATTTTGAAAATTTCGCGAGGATTCGTCGACCGGCGCCAAAGTTATTCAAAATAGAATGTTGCGGATTTCCTATGGTAAGAGGGTCCTAACTATAACTACCTACTGGCGACCGCCAGTAGGTAATATATATATATATATACACACACACACACACACACACACACACAGTATGTAACTGTTTTGCGTATACATAATAAACACCTTAAACAGAAAAAGCAAATGTGCGTTAAAAAGGATGGTGGGAAGTAAGGGAAGGCTCACCTGCATTGAAACAGATGTCTTCGCACCGCTTGTCCCACTGCAGCATCTTTCATGACCTCAGTCCAAGCAGTAATGTGTGACGTTTTCTAGGTTTCTGCCCTACTTATGTCTGATAGGGACACCCCTGCAAACAGACCCATAGATGTAGACACGCCACTAGTAGAATGACGGCAGTGGCAGGCCTGTCTGATGGCAGAATAGGATTGCCCTAGAGATCCATCTAGAGATGCTGGTTTTCGTCCGAGAGGAACCTTTCCTAGGTGCACTATAAGCTACGAACAATTTACTGGATTTGCGGAAGGATTGGGTTCTATCCAGATAGAACTTTAGGCAGCGTTTTAAGGAATGCAAGGTACGCTCCGCTGCCGTCTGAGGATTTGGGAAAAAAGACTTTAGCGCAATTGGTTCATTAATATGAAAGTCTGGTGGAACTTCAAGAATAAACTGTTGTGTAGTTCTTATAAACCTATATAGGATCTGCTTATATGGACAACCTACACTATTGAATTGGTGTTGGGCTGATTCTAGACACCCCTACTGGGTATGTTAGCCAGTATACCAGCTAGCTCACAGTGCCACTAGAAACCCCTCTTACCAAGGAGAGAATAGTTCTTGGCAATTATCGAACATGCCAACCCTGACCCCACAAGATTGTGTAAACAGTGTACTACTTTTCGCTCAGTCACTTGTGCTCACTTCGTCTCAAAGAGATACACAGAATAAACGGAGGGGACGTATTTCAATAAGCATTTATTGAGCCAGCATCAGTCTAGTGTAAAACAGGTGTGCTGAAACAACCATTAGACCGTAACAGATATAAATGATTATAAGTACTAACAGAGTGAAAGGATGGTAGATTTTTACCATCGTGCTAAATCAATGAAAACAGGCAAGTATATAAAATACATGAAAGTAAAAATGCGTACTCCTACGATGAGACCCTAACTAGATGTATCTAAGTGTATCTAGCATGTATGTAGGTGTAAAGCCAAGAATCCCTCTAGGATAAAGTCAACCCCATTACCTTAAGTGAGAGACTGTGGGACCCCGTCTTGGTGTCGAGATGGACACCCCGCAAGGGATATCAGACCACTGCGAATTGGAGTGTCTGCGTGCAGGAACCTCAGCGTATCGCGTCAGTGTATTGGCATGGAAGTCTTTTTCTCCTCTGACTACCTCAGCAAGATATGGTGTATATATGTCCAAAGTGGTACCCCCTGAGGATATACATTGCTGTGTCATGTCGGACTAGGATGATGGAAGGAATGACCCTTATACCTAGTTATTATGCAGGAAATGGTAGGCCTGCTGTGTATCCAAGAATCCTCATGCATAATGAATGAGGTTTAAGCTTTTTGGAGAAAACCCCATGTCATCTTTGGACATTACCGCAACTAAGTAAAAGGTCAGTACTAAGAACTGTTATGCAGTGTAATGGTAGGGGAGAATATAGGTGAAAGATCTGAAAGAGACACGTTAGTGATAGATTCCTTACCTTAGAATATCCCCAGGCGTCAGACTGGATCCGGAAAGTTTTTGTCAACAGTACCCCTGCGCGTCGGTAGGCGTCGTCGTAGGGCTCCGCGTACTTCGCTGGCGTCATAGCCGCCGAGATGACGTCGTCAGAGCTACTTAGACGCGCCCACGCACGCTGACGTCCGTTCTTTCTTTTTCCGCACAGCAGCGCAGATCCAAGAGAGAGCGGTACCCCTAGTTAAAAGTTTAACTTGGTTTCTGACAACTTCTTTTGCCGTGTACTTGACTCCTGGTGCAATAGAGATGCCTGGGTTTAAGTCCTGTAGGGCATGCCGCCGAAACATGTTGGTGTCGGACCCTCACGACGTGTGTCTCTTCTGCTTGGTGCACACCCATGACCCCGAGGCGTGCCCCGAATGCCGGGCCATGGGGCCGAAAGCTTTGCGGGAGTGTTCCCAAAAGTTGTTGGAGGTCCGACAATTGGTTCCGCGCCGATCAAGGTCCCGATCCCGTGGGAGGTCAAGGGAGCGGTCGCGGAGCTATCAGCATCGCTCGTCGGAATCGGGGACAGGTAAGTCTCGGTGCCATAAAAAGTCGAAGCAGCGTTGTCGCTCTTCTACCCCTCATCGGTCGCGGGATGCGGTGGACGGGGCGGGCGGTAACTCCCCCGCGGCTACGCTGGTGCCCCTGTCGTTGCCTGCGGCCTACCCTCCCTTTCCGGGGCCGCACGCGACTTTGGACGAGGTGCAGGCCTTTATGTAGGCCTTGCGCCATATGTTTGGCCTGCGAGGATGAGCCTAGGTGGGAAGGCGATGTGGAGGGTCCAGTGGATCTGGATTTCTCTCCACACCCTGGCACTCTGTCCCACGGAGGAGGTTGGGACTTTTTCGGTGGTTTTACGTCGGGCAGCTGAGGCTCTTAACCTCGAGCTCCCTTCTGTACCTATCAGGACCAATCTCCTGACTGAGGTCCTGCAGCCGCAGTCGTCCTCTGCGGAGCCGTTACTGCCCTTCAATGAAGCGCTTACTGATGTCCTGTTGGGCACCTGGATTAAACCTAACACAGGAGTCCCTGTGCGATCCCTGCTTTCTCACACAACACCCGACGCCTGAGAGTCTGGTTGTCCAGGCTTCTGCCTCACCGAGTGCGTTCCCTTCTGCTCCTCTGGACAAGGGATCTAGGAAACTGGAGCAATTTAGGAATAAGATTTTCACATCTGCCAGCTCTGGGTTGAGGGCGGTGAATACTGCGTGCCTGCTATGCCGCTATTCCCATTCTGTGTGGGACACTGTGGCACAGGTGCTGCCTCAATGACCTGTGGAAGCACGGGCGGTTCTCTCCCAAGCCATTACCGAAGGGAGAGATGCTGCAAAATTTACTTTTCGTTGTGGGCTTGACACGGCCGATTTTCTCGGTAGGGCACTTTCCACAACTGTGGCGCTCCGTTGTTATGCCTGGCTCCGCACTACTGGCTTCTCTGGGGATGTCCAAAACACCCTGTTGGACATGCCCTTTGACGGTACGTGCCTCTTTGGTGATATGGCGGATAGCGTCCTGGAATGCTTTAAGGACTCTCGGGCAACGGCCCAGTCTTTGGGTCTCGCCAAAACGCGCATTTCCTCGGGGTCCGTTATTCGGTCCTGTCAAGGTCGGGGCGCCCAGGCGCATTCTTTTCAGACCCGCATGTCTGCGCAGCCACAGTCTCAGCGCGGACGTAGGACCCGCCGTGGTGGATCCCGGGGACAGCGGACGGGTTAGTCCACCACCTCCCCTGCCGCCGCCTCTAAACCTTCCTAGTTCGGTGTTTCAGGCCCTCCTGGCACCAGTGGGTGGCAGGATTGGCCATCACCTTCCCCACTGGTGCTCCATAACCTCGGACAGGTGGGTTCTACAAATAGTCCGCAGGGGCTGCTCCCTCCCCTTCGAATCTACCCCTCCAGCCATGCCACCTAAGTACCACCACATGTTGGGGGAACACTTGGCACTTCTTCAGCAGGAAGTTACGGCCCTCTTGGCCAAGGTCGTGGTTGTAACTCCCACTACTTATTGGTTCCGAAGGTCTGCGCCCTATCTTAGACCTCCGGAACGTCAATCGCTTCTTCCAGAAGGAGAATTTCAAGATGCTCACGCTAGCTCAGGTCTTGTCTGCTCTAGACCCGCAAGACTTGCAGGATGCTTATTTTCATGTTCCCATCCTGCCAGCCCACCGGCGTTACCTACGGTTCACGGTGGGCCACGAGCACTTTCAGTTCACCGTGCTCCCTTTCGACCTTACCAGCGCCCCTCGGGTGTTCACGAAAGTTGTTATGTTATGTTATTTTAATTTATTCAGCGCACAGCTACTCGGAAGTGTCCCGGCGCTATAGACCGCTGGGGAACCCGTCCTGGCTATCCCTGTGAGATGGTCCCTTTCTGGGTATCTCCAAGGTGAAACCAGGCATCTCCGGCGTTTGTGGGGGGCCGTTGTAGAGATGAGGCAAGCTTAATGCCCAGAGTTGCCGAGTGTGTTCCTGGTTAGAGTAGGTACCGAGGCGAGAATTATCAAGTCCGTTTTGACCCTGGTCCACGACCCTGCCGCGTCGGGAATTGAACCCTGGTCCCTGGCCGATTCTCTGCTTACGGGTCTGCCGCCTCTAACCAGTGAGCCACACCTCTCCACCAGAAAGTGATGGAGGTGGTCGCAGCTCATCTGCGCAGATCAGGGGTTTCAGTCTTCTCCTATCTCAACGACTGGCTGTTGAAAGCAGGCTCGCCCCAGGCAGTTGTCTCCCACCTCCAGACTACTGCCGATCTCCTGCATTTGCTGGGGTTTTCCATTAACGTGCCGAAGTCGCACCTGAATCCCTTTCAGAAGCTCGTCTTCATTGGTTCAGTTCTGGATACAGCGCAGTTTCGGGATATGATTCCGATCTTTCTGCCCTGGTCTTGGGTTTCGGTCAGGAAGACACTGTGGCTGTTGGGCCTCCTGCATATCGATCATGCCAGATGGCATATGCGGGCTCTGCAGTGGGACCTGAAGTTCCAGTGGACGCAGCATCTGGGGAACCTGTCCGACTACGTCCAGATCTCAGAGGGCACTGCACAGGACTTGCAGTGGTGGCTCACGAACCAGCGTTGGGTCAGTGGCAGATCCCTCTCCCTTCCCCAACCGGAGCACACAGTGGTGACGGACGCGTCCCTCCTGGAATGGGGCGGCCACATGGGAGAGGCAGAGATCAGAGGCCTCTGGTCTCCGACGGAGTCCAAGCTCCATATCAACCTTTTGGAGCTCAGGGTGATCCTACTTGCACTCAAAGCATTCCTTCCCTCTGTCGAGGGGAGAGTAGTGCAAGTGTTCACAGACAACACCACCGCCATGTGGTACTGCAACAAACAGGGTGGGGTGGGGCCGTGGACCCTATGTCAGGAGGCTCTACATTTTTGGATGTGGCTGGAACTTCAAGGCATTTCCTTGGTGGTTCAACACCTGGCAGGTTCACTGAACGCCAAGGCGGACGAACTCAGCCGACGGTGCATGTTGGATCACGAATAGCATCTTTACTCTGAGGTGGTGCAAGGTCTCTTTCAGCAGTGGGGAGAACCTTGGTTAGATCTATTAGCCACCGGAGAGAACGCGCAATGTCAGCAGTTTTGCGCTTTGGAGTTTCCAAGGCGGCACTCGCTAGGCGACGCTTTTCGTCGCAAGTGGAGTTGCGGTCTATTGTACGCCTTTCCGCCTATACCACTTCTGCCCAGAGTGCTGAAGATCAGGCGCGATCGGGTTCAAGTCATTCTTGTGGCACCTGACTGGGCTCGAAGAGTTTGATATCCTGAGCTACTCAGTATGAGCGTGGGTCCCCCGATCCGACTGCCTCTTCGGGAGGATCACCTGTCGCAGCAACAGGGGACGGTCCTCCACCTGAACCTGTCCAGCCTCCACCTCCTCATGTGTAGATTGAGCGGCGACAGCTGATTCCATTTGACTTACCTCCCAAAGACTGCAATGTGATTCTGGCAGCCAGGCGTCCCTCCACTAAAACGGTATTCGCCTGTCGGTGGAAGAAATTTGTGGCATGGTGCACAGCAAAATCTGTTGATCCTCTTGCTGCCCCTCTTCCTGAGGTCCTATTGTTCCTCCTTTCTTTGGCCCAGCAGGGCTCTTAAGTCCCCGGTTGTCAATAGATTTCTCAAAGGCATTACTCACCTTTTCCCTCCTATTACTTTTGTGATGCCTCAATGGAATTTGAACCTGGTTCTCACATATCTGATGTGCGCACCATTGGAGCCTCTTCATAACTGTCCTTTGCAGTTATTGACTTTTGAAAACTGTCTTCCTGGTGGCCATCTCCTCCGCTCGGAGGGTGAGTGAGCTTCACGCTCTTCCCTGCAAACCTCCTTTCCTGGCGATTCATCCGGACAAGGTTGTGCTTTGACCGCGTCCCTCCTTTCTACCAAAAGTAGTCTCTGCCTTTCATCTCAGGCAAACTGTAACTGCCCACTTTCTTTCCGACTCCACACCCTTCAAGAGAAGAGAAGAGGAGAGTCTCCACCGTCTGGATCCAAAACGTGCGCTCTTGTTCTATCTCAACCGCACACAACAGTTCCGGGTGGATGACCAGCTCTTTGTTGGCTACGTGGGCGCCAAGAAAGGCCGGGCTGTGCATAAACGGACTATCTCCCGTTGGGTTGTCCTCTGCATTAAAGCCGGTTACTCTCTGGCTACAAAGGAACCTCCGGTTGGGCTGCGCGCCCATTCTACCAGGGCCACGGCAGCTACCACAGCATTGGGATGTGGTGTCCCCCTGCAAGACATCTGTCAGGCGGCCACTTGGGCCTCGTTGCATACTTTCACTAAACACTATTGCCTTGACAGTCCGGAGAGACTGCTTCTTTGGCCGTTCAGTTCTCTGTGTCTTTCTGTTGTAATCTCACTTCGCAGACCCACCACCGGGGTTGGTATTGCTTGGGTATGTATTCTAAGGTAAGGATTCTATCACTAACGTGTCTCTTTCAGATGCACAAGTTTTTTTACTGGTGTAACGATATATCTGTAAGAGACATTAGTTAGTGATAGATTCCTTACCGCCCGCCCATCCTCCCCGTTCTGCGAACTGTTCTCTAGGGTTCAGGTTATCCCTTTCAGGGCCCTAATTCTATTGCACTAGTAGTCGGTCTCTGGCATGGCTCTGCACTTCTGGCGCAGAAAAGTTATGTACAGAACTGACGTCAGTGCGCGTGGGCGCGTCTTAAGTAGCTCTGACGACGTCATCTCGGTGGCTACGACGCCAGCGACGTACGCGGAGCCATACGACGACGCCTACTGACGCGCAGGGGTACTGCTGACTAAAACTTTCCGGATCCAGTCTGACACCTAGGGATATTCTAAGGTAAGGAATCTATCACTAACTAATGTCTCTTACAGATGTATCGTTACACCAGTAAGTAAATTGTGCGTTAGGCGACTACCTGAGCCTATATTGGGGTACCTACATGGAACGTAACAAAACTTATGGTAATTTTATGGACCAATCCTATCATGTTTAAACTGTAAGAATGGGTCTTGGATAGTGAAAGCTCAAGGAGTTCACCAATTCTCCTTGCAGAAGTAAGGGACAGGAGGAGAGCGATCTTCCAGGAGAGGAACTTTGCATCAGCTCTATGGATAGGTTCAAAAGGTTGCTTCATTAGCTGTGCTAGCACCATGTTGAGCTGCCATGTTGGAGGTGGAATTCCCACAGGTGGAAAGGTCCTGAAGAGTCCTTTAATAAATTGCTTTACCAGTCTGCTAGACCATAAAGATGGGCGCTCAGATGATCTCTAGAACCGGGAGATTGCCGCTAAGTGCACTTTTATCAAAGCATTAGCTAAACCGGTCTGTGCCAGGTGGAGGAGATATGGCAAAATCTCCTCTGGAGATGACCAGAGAGGGTGCACCCTAGCTGATCTACACCAAATACAGATTCTTTTCCAATTTAAAGGGTATGTTTTGTTGGTACCGTCCGCTGCATTCCTGTGGGATGTTCAGGTGTTGAAACTCCTGGGACTCAGGAGCCAAGTGGATAATCACAGAGAACCTGGGTCTGGATGTCGAACTTGTCCCTGGTTCATGGTTAAGAGAGACTGAATCGGCTTGAGGGGTATCGGAGGTTGCAGAGACAGAAGATGGAGTTCAGTGTACCAATGTTGGCGAGGCCACGCTGGTGCTATTAAGATGATTTTGCAGGGTTCTGCTTTTATCTTCTTTAGCACCCTTGGTAGGAGAGGAATGGGAGGAAAAGCATAGGCAAATACGCCTGACCATGCTTTTGAAAAGGAATTCCCCCAAGATCCCTGTTAGGGATGCCAGCTTGCGAAGCACTGGCATTTGGTGTTGTCACGAGTGGCAAACAGGTCTATAAATGGTTTTCCCCAGTGGGAGAAAATGTGATTGAGGGTGTTTTGATTCAACTCCCACTTGTGGCATGTCATTTGCAATCTGCTTAGCGAGTCCGCTATGGTGTTCTGCTTCCCTGGTACGTACTCTGCTGTCAGAGAGACGTTGTGCCTAATTGCCCAGTTCCAAATCAATTGAGCTTCTTGAGACAGAGGCAGAGATTGTGTTCCTCCTTGCTTGTTTAAGTAATGCATTTTCGTAGTATTGTCTGTCCTGACAAGCACTGAGGAATTCTTTATTCTGGGCAGGAAGGCTTGTAGGACAAGGAACACCACTCTTAGTTCTAGAAGATTTATATGTAGGTTCCTTTGAGATGGCGGCCTTTTGCAGCGAGTACGAAATTCCTGTAGGAGGCTCCCCAACCCTCCAGAGAAGCATCCATTGTTACCACCAGGGGAGAGACTTGCAGCAGGAATGGTAATCCTTGTGAAAGATGACTAGGCTGTGTCCACCAATTTAGTGAGATGTCCATTGGAGGAGTAACTTGAATGAAGTCGGCGAATGTTCCGTTGACCTGTGGCCATTGGATGTTCAGAGCATCCTGAAGAGGACGCTTGTGTAGACTGCATTGGGGATGAGAAGAATACAGGAAGACATTACCAGGAGAGATTTGTAAAGGCATACGGAAAGAGACTTTCTTCTTTGTATGAGGCCTTCTAAAGTTAGAAGCTGTGTTGTCTTTCCAATGTGGGATAAGCCTTGTTTAAAGTAGTATGCAGGATGGCTCCCAGAAATGTAATCCGCCGGGTAGGCTGAAGGACTGATTTCTCTGCATTTAAAGGGAGACCCAGTTGACTGAAGAGGCGTAGACAGGCCTTGATAGACGCTTTAACGGCATTGTAGGTAGGAGCCTTGACTTTTGCCTGAGATACGCCGCTACTGGCACTAGACATTTTGTAAAAATGCGAGGGGGCGACTTGAGCCCAAAAGGCAACACTTGGGACTTGTAATGCCTGCCGGCCACTGTGAATCTGAGAAACTTTTTGTGTTTCTTTTGAATGGGAATAATGAAATATGCATCCTGCAGGTTTAAGAACGTCATGTAGTAGTTTCCTTTGAGAAGCTGCAACACATCCTGGATGATGATCATACAGAACAACTGTTTCTTGAGGAATTAGTTTCGATTTCTCAAATCTAGAATTGGTCTCCACTTCTTTGTCTTCTTGTGAACCAAGAAGAACTGGGAATAAAATCCTTTTTACCTTTGGTGAAACCTAACGCTCTCTATTGCTCCTTTTTGAATCATTGAGACTATCTCGAACTTCAGGAGGTGCAAATGTCTGTGAACAAGAGGCGGGGGTGAGGTGGCGGCTGAATGAAATCCAGAGACTGATCAAATTGTACCAGATCTAAGACCCAGCGATCTGTCGTAATCAGTTTCCAATTTTGTAGATAGTGGGAAATCTTGCCTCCTACTTTAGAGGGGGGGGGAGGGTAGCAGCCGGCAGTAGTGTGAGGTCATTGACAACGGTTAGTATCCCTCTTCAATCCTGTTTTCCCTCGAAAGGAAGACTTGTAGGCAGTTCCAGAAGGTTGGTCTGTTTTGTTGGCTGGAAGAGGTATAAACTAGATATCGGTACTGTTGGTAGCCTCCTATGTAAGAAGACTGGCTCTTGCTCAGAGCACCACGACAGGGAATCTTTCTATATTGGAGAGTGCCAAGAGCTTTAGCAGTATCTGTATCTTTCTTTATGCCTTGCAAAGCTTCATCGTTATGCTTCCCAAAAATCTCCTCTCTGCTATAGGGCATATCTAAAATCTTGTTTTGAACCTGTGGTCCTAATGTTGTGGCCTTCAGCTATCCTTGGCGTCTTAAGACATCCTTGGCGTCTTAAGACTGTAGCCCCGGCCAGTTGGCAGAAGCCGGTGGAAGCAGTATTTTCTTCTTTGGCATCCGATGGAAAATTGTTGATATAAGAAGCAATATCCGACCACATTTGTCTATTGTAACGACCTAATAAAGCCAGGGAATTAGAAGCTCTGACCGTTAATGCAGACATAGTTGAAAAACGTTTCCCAATGTTGTCCAGTCGTCTACCTCCCTTCTCTGGGGGTGCAAATAATGGTGCTGAAGGGTTCTTTGATCTGCGTTGCGCCCCTTGAGATATCACTGAATCAGCTCTTGGATGACATGTGAGACAAGCAGGGGCATCGTCAGGAGCTTTATATTTTTTATCATGTCTCAGTAAGACTGGCAGAACTGTTGCTGGATTCCGCATTATTTTTACTCCTTGATCCCAGATATAGTCAACAATGGGCATTGATCTGACTGATTACCTGAAAGGCTCCTTGAAGTCATAAAGGAAACAATCCTGTTGATGCACAGGCATTGGAAGCTCAAAACTCCTGGCGGCTCTCTCTAAGAGGTTATGGAAACCTCCTATGTCTTCTGAAAGTGAATCAGTTTGTGGTGGAGATGGAGACGCTGGTGATGTAATAATATAATCATCCCATTCGTCATGTTGTTGCTGTTGATCCTGTATTTCACCTTCATCCTGTTCTTCCTCTTCATCAGAGATGATAGTTGTTGTACAGGCACTTGTGACTAGGGAGAAGGTGGGGGTTGACGTTTTACCATGGGAAGTGGTGGAGGTGCTGGTGCAGGAGACGGCGTCGTTGGCGGAAATCTTTCTATAATCCGCTAGCATGGATTGTAGATCTGTAACAAGGGTGAAAGGAAGGCTTGTTGTGGTTGCTGCTGACTGCGTTGGTCAGAATAGTAAAATTGTTGACCATAGTACTCCTGCTCATCGGAATCCTCTTGGTACTTTACATTGAGCTTTGACCGACTTTGTGCTGCTCCAAAGAGGCTGTCCTCAACAGAATTATCCTCATCGTCTAAGAGGTGTGTTGGTAACAAGGGCTGGACTCTCCTTGGTGATGTCAAGGAAGGTGTTAGCTTCTCCTGTTGAAATTTTGGTTGAAAAATCAATTTTTCTGTTTTTGATGGTGGGGTAGTCAACGAGATCGTTGACGCATCGTCGCAAGAAAATTTGCCTTCGTTGATGAGCCGTCGACGGAGGTAAGCAGCGTCGACAATGACAGCGACATCTCCGCCAATACAAGCATGGATGAAAATCTCCGTCGACCATACACCCCTCACCGACGAGGCAGTTGACGAAATGATGGGGGGAGATCGTTGACGAGAGGATGTTTACCGTCGACGACAAAGGGAACCTGGCTTGTCGACAAGATTGTCGCTGATGACACTGTGATAATGGTGACCGTCGTCGACGATGTTACCCCAACAGTACTTAATGAAGATTTCTTCGTCGTCAAGGGTGCTGTAGACTAGCTGTCCGTCGGCGGGGCTGAGGTAGGCTTTTTTTTAAGTATGTTTAACCTTCAAAGGTGGAGTAGAAGGGTCTGAGGCCGGTTTCATGGAGGATTTTTTTTTTTTTACAGAAACTGAAGTCTTAACATGTTGTGAAGGAGGCAACTTGGAAGATGGGTCCTGCCCTTCCAGTATCCTCTGAAGACTTTTTGTACGTCGTCTTTAAAGATTGCTGCGAGAACTGACCTGGAGAGTCATCCAGTGGTCTTTTTTTTAAACGTTTTAGAGGAGGAGCGTGAGAAAACATCACTCTATTCATCAGAAACAGGATCTTATCTGCCTTTAAGCTTCTGCAGCCATAGTAAAAGCCTCCCCTCATGATCTTTCAAAGTCTTTGAAGAAAACGTGCAACATACCTTACAGTCCTGAGGTTTATGGTCTGGGTATAGACAATAAAGGCAGTCCTCATAGGGGTCATAGACATGTAGTCTCTTCTTCCTGCAAGTGCCACAGGGCCTGAAAAGGCCTTTTTTAGGAGTATCTGGCATGGAGGTGTCAGTTTATTCCTGTAAAATATATACATGTAGGAAAAAACCTGAAGAAAATGTGATTTCAAAGAATTGTGAGGAATTAACTGAGCAGAGCTCAGTGGAGACTCCCCATCACGATATGCGGTAGAAAATCTGAGGGACTAGAGCTTCTCTCACGAAGGTTCTACGGGATGGTATTATCTGATTGGTTGTTTTTTTAAGTTTGGTCCTTTTTTAAATAAGGACTTGGATATGTTACAAAATAGTGAGGCCATAGGCCTTTAAGTCCTATGTCTATTGTGACATTTCTCGTTTTTAAAGATACCGGGGAGTCCCAGCTCGATGACTGGGAATGATTTAATGATTCAAGCATGTAAACCCTATACTGGATCCATTATAGGTTTACATGCAATACTGGAGTAAGTTTTACTTACCTTCTGCAACATTATTTCTTGTGGCAATATATCCTTCCGCGATTTCCCTACTGACTTGCATTGTCCCATTGTGATTTAGTCCTGTGACTAACATGATCCCAAAATATGCAAACATATTATGCTGTAATTGTTGCTGTCATTGCGGTCTCCGTTTCTTTCCACGCGTCTTCCTAGTATGTGGGGGGGGGAGTATTAGGAAGTGACACCAGCGCACAGGTTGGTGCCTAATATACTGTAGTCGCACCATTACAAAGCGGAGTCCCCAGTAGAACCTCATGATGCCCACCAGCCGGGGCTAGAGAGGTTGCAGAGAGAACTCTTTCAGTCCAGTCCGAAACATTGAAGGATAATTCTTAAGCTGAGAATCTGTGGAAAGAGTACGTGTTCATAAGAAATATTGCTACTAAGCACACCTTTTCTTCTGGTGAATTTCTCTGTCAGAAACTTTACTTCATTTGGGACTCTCATTTTGATTAGTAAAACTTCAAGATGCCCCTTAATACTCCAAAACAAGCCTCAATAGGGGGGTTAATCATCCAGTACAAACAAAGTGGTTAATATGGATGTAGGGACTGCTGCAGAGAGATAGAAAAAAACCGTATTCGACCAAAGTACTATATCTGATATTTATGACTACATATACTTTTATTTCTGATGTTCCTCCATTTATCCATATTACTTTTATGGTAGTCTTATTTCAACAAAACACTGCTTGCACATCATGTTTATTGTGGCTGATACTTGTGCTGGAAGAACTAAACATTCTAATCTACACCACCCTTCAAGAATAAACCTTTACTGTTTACCTAGGTTTTGTGTTTCCACCATCCCTGAACTTGTCACAAGGATTTCCTAACTGCCTTTGTCACACCGTCCCTAGGGAAGTGGCCTGAGAACTAATCCTTTTTCCCCCTGCCCAAGAGTGCTAGCCAGGAAGGAAATTAAGGTATAACTCTCAAAACTTAACACGAGCATCAAAAGCTGGATTTGGTCTTTCCATTTGCAACTTAAAATCCACTGCATCACCCTGTTCTCAATCACTATACTAATGGGTCAGTGCCTCAAAGCTTTCAAGAAGTCAATTCACTCCAATCAAAACTTTCTAAGCATAAAGTGCCCTGGCTTTATTTGGCTAGCATAATCAACCAGTGATCAGAAATTACCACCTTCCTCTACATGATAGAATGGATGCTTCAATACCAATCAGGTACTTTCCATCCGTTTTGGATGCAAGTCTTTTCTCTTGCTTTGAGACCTGTGTGGCCACGCAATGGGTGTCTTTTCCTGGGTAGCCTATTTTTTCCTTGAATGATTCTGAACAATCTGTAAGTCCTGCAGAGGTGTTTGACATTTTACTGTGGTTATTGTAGCAACTGTGTGACTGCTGGCTGGAAGGGATCTTTACCTTCATCTGCTGGTTGTCCGAGCTGTACTGCACCCAATGAGTCCATTCCCCACTTTTTATTTGCCTGCTACTACTATCGAAGACCAAGAGCTAAATGGTTGCGCCCGATTTGTAGAATGCTCGGATGCCGTGACTATCGTACTGTGCTACGCATTCTGCAGACTGATACCTCGTCTCTCACCATTGTCTGTGGTATTGCTAAGTATCTGGGCTGTGCTTGGCTGCTGCGAAAGAAAAAAGTCTTCCTCTAATTACACTGATCCACTTCTGTGATTTGTTCCCATTTGCACTTTAACAAACTTCAGGTCACCAAGCACTTTGTCTTGTTTTTTATATATATGCTGTTCTTAACTATTTTTATAACCTTTTTAGATGTATTTACGATCAATTGTTGCTTTTTATTGTCCAACTTGATCCTTTTTTATCATTGTATGTTGTGCTTTTATGATATTTTTTATCGAATAAAGCTTTACCTACCATATTGTAGCAGAACTTAGGTCTAATACCTGGGTCACACAAAATTAACTTACCACTGGAGTCTGGGTTAGCTACGTGTCCCTTTATCCCCGGCTGTGAGGATGTGGGGTTGGTAAATTCATAGACCAGGAGTCACACAAGTGTACATCTAACAGAAAGCTGGCTCCTCCTGATAATTTTCAACCAGTCCCATTAACTGATTCCTTGACTTCTTCATTCATATGTGGTAGCTGTGTGTGGGCACTTTGTATGTAATTGTGATTAAAAAATGTTCAGTAAATGTTTTCTGATGGAAACTGCTAGCCTCAAATTCTTCCCTTTTTGAATATTCGCCAGGTGTTAGACTGTATCTGGAAACTTTTCAGCGGTATATTTGTGTACCTGCGCGTGGTGCAATGCAGTTTCACACTAACGCAATTCCGTATCCCAAAATGACATGAAGAACTTATATAGGCATCACTCCGGTGCACTGTCGGTTCCTATCTTTCCGCGCCACCGGTAAAAACAGAGATTGTTTTTTTGTCACTGCTTCTCCAGAAACCTGGCAGACTTTCTGGCCCAAAAAAGCCCCCCTTCTAGGCCCTCAGGGAGGCATAGTTTAGAACTTAGGGGTCAAATCTGATGATTGCCTGTCTTTTAGGTCTGTGGTGGGCACTTGCTTTGGTGTACTGCGGTCCGTGAAAAGGTCCCTTCACAATTTGTCCTTTGCAGCAAAAAAGGAGGTAGTTTTGATATTAAATGATGACATCAGTTCTATGATGGGGGGCCATGTAGATGTTGAACAGCACTGGGTTTAATATAGTCAAGGTCAACGGGCTGCCCAGTCCACTGCCCACCTCCTACCCCTATGATCCCCCTCACCCTTGCAGCTCTACCTGTAGTCACACATACTTCAAGCAGTGGCGCCCGTCCGTATACCTACAGTGGTCTCCCCGGCCTGCCAATCAGCCCTCTTTAAGTCTCCAGTTATGTGGTTTTTATAAGGTTTACATTTGTTTCCTCCCTCTTTGTAAGGCAACAATAGGACTTTAACTTTGTCCTCACATTTCTGATGTGCACTCTAATTGAGCCTTTTAACAGCTGTTACATGCAGCACCTCACCCTCAAGACAGTGTTCCTCGTCACCGTTACACCGGTGCGGCGTGTGAGTGAGTTTCAAGCTCTATTTTGACCCGCTGTAACCCACCTACTTCCAAGACAAGCTAGTTTTGCAGACATGGGCATTCTTTTTGCATATAGTTATGACGCCATTCCATATCAGTCAAAGCATCACCTTACCAGTGTTCTACGCTCCACCTCACTCGTCTAAGGTGGAGGAGAAACTCCATCGCGGGGACCCTGAAAGAGCAGTGAGTTTTTACTTAATCATACCAAAGGTCAACGGGTGAACTATCAGCTCTTTGTGGGTTTCTCTAAAGCAATGAAAGGTAAGGGCGTGCAGAAGGAAGCCATGTCCTGCTGGTTCGGGCTCTGCATTAAGATCTGCTATGCACTGGCTAAAAAGCAGCCTCTGGATGGACTGTGCGCTCATTCTACCAAGGCTAAAGCAGCCGCCACTGCGTTTGCACCTGTAGACTTGTAGCCGTCCTAAACATTAGTGAATCACTATTGTCTGGATAGGTTTGCTGAGTGGGGCACTGCCTGCTTCTGCAGGACTTTATGGTTTAAGTCCATCCCCAGTCCACCTCCAAAGAGGTACTGCTTTTGTATCTATTCAAAAAGTGAGGAATCTGTGGCTATGGCCTCTACCAGAAAGAGCATTACCAAAGGTAAGTAATTTGTTCTTCTGATAAGAGACTTCAAATAACTTACCTTTGGGAAAGCTTTTTCTGGTATAGTCTATAGCCGCCTATTCCTTTCCGATCCTCCTCATAGGATGGTTGACATCCATCCATTATTAATATTCCATGTCTAGGAATCTACACACTGGTTACACCAATTTGCTTTTGGGGCTCTGCGTCTGGAGGCTCAGACAGTCCTGAAAGCAACTGACAGCGTGTAGGAGTGTTGCCGATATAGTCTCTGCACATCATTTCCTAAGTAGAACAGTCATTGTGGAGCATCACGGTGCCACCTACTGGCGCACACAGGTACTGCTGAAAAGATTCCGAATCCAGTCTGATGCCTGGAGAATATTCAAAAGGTGAGTCCTCTACAGCTAGATAATCACTACTATAAAGGGTGTTAAAAAAGGTAAGTAACTTGCCAGGGTGAACCACTTTTGCATTCTGCACAAGATGGTCTGTTCTTAAGAAAGATGGTCTTTGTCTGACATTGATATTTCAGCAAGTACTTACTGCTTGCCAAGTTTCCCTCCCTGAATCCTGTTGTGCCTGGTGGGTACAAATAGGTTATGAGTCCATTGCTTTGTTGCAAGTCAGTTTCTCACTGCCTTAGGTTAAACTCCCATGTAGTTGTTGCTGTATTGCTAGCTTCCCATGCAGTGGCAACAGATAAAGAGCTCTGTGTGACCTGCATTCCACAAATCCACCACCACCAGTCAAATTGCCCAGTCCCATGAATCTGAGCTTCAGAGACTTGGAATATCTGACACTTGAAAGACAAAAAATCTGTGTTGGCTGTGGCTTTGTGCCTTGACTTCCAGAGGTTGATAAATACTTGCTCCCCTTGAGCTAATATTTTGTTGATCATTTGGTCACTAAGAATTTCTGAGGCAGCCCCGGAAAAGACATTGCACAAAAAGAGAACCTCAAGTTGGTTGCTTCTCTCTGTAGACTAGAAGTACGTTTGGGAAGCCTCTGTAGCGCCACATGTTTGTGATTAAAAGTGGCTTATGGATTACTTTCCTGGCAAAGAAGCTTTACAGCTCTTATGTGGAGGAGACAACCTGATCTCAAGACCTGCTTAAGGCACATCTTACTAGAGTCTTCATTGAAATGTTGCAAATAGCCAAGGTAGGCTAGGAAGGCAGGAGTAGAATGAACTAAAAAAAGAGCCATGAAGGTGCAACCTTGTTGTGTTAATAAAGTTGGACAGTCTCCACCATCCCTCACCCATTTCCCAGTCTCAGAAGGACTTAAAAGCAATGCAACTTGACATGCCTGTTGTAGGATCTGTTTCTGTTGGCCTGGAGAACAGCCTGTATTTCTCCTCAGGCAATCTTAAAATTAGCTTTGTTGAACCTAGTCTTGTTTTCTTTGGGAAACAGTTCAGGCACTGACTTCAGTTGGAGGCTCTGTCACTGGATAGTCATGGTCAGTAGATTCAAAGTTTGTATAGTTTTTAGGTACACTTGGTTAATCCATAGTGGCGACGTTACTGCTACTCCTGTCCCAGTGAAGACAAACAAACCACTTTGGTTCTAAACTGATTGTTCAACTCCACTGACTTGGACTGAGTCCTGACAGGACACTAGTGACCAGACCCAGTGAGGTCCTTGTTCCTTTGGATGATTGTCTTGTTCTAGCCAGCGGACTGAAAGTCGCCACTGTAATATTGATGATCTTTGGGTACAAGAGGCTTGAGGTGCCTAATGAGTGTTCTCTGGTATATTGGGTTTGCAATGTGAATCTCTCCTGGATACATAAGCTGTGCATAATTCCTCCATCTATTTATTAGGTCTGGAAAGTACGGCCTTTATAGGTCGAGTCTGCGCAGCGCATGCGTTGCTCTGTGAGGCATGCTGTATTCAGGTATGAACTTGAAGCTCCGTTTATTTTTTGCCCATCTTTTCAATTGGCTCCCGTTACTGTCCTTTCTAAATGGTTGCTTTTGATTCCTAAATAGGCTTATTAGTCCCTCCAATAAGGACTTTTACTTGTTACTCTGTGTGTTTTATTTAGGTCCGTGAGCACAATTGTTTTTTAAATGACTTTCTCCTATTGAAGCAGGCCATGCTTTCTTGCAGAGGACCCCTTTTCAACTCTCTGCTCCTCATGGCCAGGGCGCAATACAAACCATGGCGGCCGCAGCTTTATTTTCACAGCAAAAACAACAGTTGATGGACAGAATGCAGAACAATGTCATACATTCACCCCAGTACAGAGATCTGGGCCTATTTCCATCGTTTTTTTGCTCACCATGCCATTCCAGTTTAAACCCAGCCATATGCAAATCAGTCTTGACCCTGTGCCTCATGGGAACAGTCCAGCCCGAACTGCCAAGCCAGGTCCTCCCTGTGAGAAAGTGGCTCTGTATATACTGTTACCTAATAGGTACAGGGTGTACTGAGTCCACAGTCCCCAAGGGTTTGGCAGAGGCTAAAGTTAGATATAGCCTTACTCTCTAAAGTGATAGCTTGGTCGAGCAGTAAGGCAGTATCAGAGGACAGTGTAAAGCATTTGTTGTACACACTCAGTAAGCAAATGGTCTCACACACTCAATAACTGAACTCTAGGCCAATGGTTTATATATAAAAAAAATATATACTTGTTTTATTTTAGAACCAACAATTTGCATTAAAATATACTTTCTCAGAATGAGATACTTTGTACAAATACTTTTGCAATATGCAATTGACTTTTGTAAACCGTTACATGTGGTTGCAATAGGCAACACTATTTTAAACACAATAATGCATTGAGCACAATGGAAGTTTCAAGTTATTTGCAACAGATTACTTTTAGGATTACTTTTGGAATTCCAGGACTGGATCCTAGATTCAGTCCTGGGTCAGTACTTAAAATCAAGTGATGAAAGTCGATGTAATTACTGTGATGATTTTTAAACAATATTTTGCTATTTTAAAAGTTGACAGAAAATATTTCAAAGAAAACAGTCAATGATTCCCTATGGAAGACAATTCAAGTTGCAGGTACAGTATGTTCTCGTTACTTTTGTAATCCAGTACTGGGTACCTAGACTCAGTACTGGGACCTTTATCCAAAACAGGTAAGTAATTACGTTTTCAGATATTATACGATTTTTAAAGAATATTTAAAGATTGCCGAAATTGACACTTAAAAAAAAGTTCACGGAAAAACAGTCAATGATTTCCTATGGGAGAAAATTGGGTTACTGGTAAGTACAGTTGTAAGTATTTTTCAGAGTCAGTGCTGGGCACCAAGATCCAGCACTGGGAGCTCACCTAAGAGCAGGTGAGTATTTTCGTTTTCGTTACTCGCCTGATTTTTGGTAAATATTTTAAGATTTGAAAAGTCCACACTTAGAAGAAATTTCAGGAAAAAGCCAGTCAATGTTACCCTATGAAGAAAATAGAGTTATCGGTTTGAAGGTAAGTACTCGGCTGGCAGAGTTGAGGTTCTGGGCATAGACTCAGGGGTCCCCTAGGGTCAGGTAGGTACAGTTGGTTTACCCTCAGCGACACTAGGGCGGCCGGGTGCAGAGAGAGTTAGGCCTAATGTTATCCTATGAGGGATAGGGGGGGCCTTGGTTGGTGGCTGCTGACTAGCAGGCCACGCGGCTGTGGGAGCTGGGCTCCTGGTCACTTACTCAGGGCAAGTGGGGAAGTAGGTAGGTGTAGAGGTTGCACTGCCAGGGCCACTCGGGCGGCTGGGTGCAGGGTGCTTTTGAGCCTTCGGGTGCTCAATTGATTTCAATGGGAAATCTCCGGTTTTGAAAAGGACTGCAAGCTCGGGGACGAGGATTCTTCAGGTGCCACCACCACTTCGAGAGGTAAGTTGGGTAGTTGGAGGATAGGTAGGTACCCCGGGATTGGGCACAGTAGGCCGCGGGGCGCTGCGTGCAGGGGTGCCTTTTGGTGTCGGGAAATCTTACCCTCTGTTGATCGCGGTAGTGGGGGCACCTTCTTCTGAGGCTGCAGGCTTCTTCAGGAGTGTCGAGGGAGGTCCTTGGGTGCCTGACTCGGGGTCACCGTCGCCGTGGGGTCGTCCTCGTGGTCTTTGTTCACTACGGCGCCGGCCAGGCTTGGCTGGTGCAGAGTGTGCTGGGTTCGCGGTTCCGGGCTGCTGCCAGGGATTAGAAGTAGGTTTTGAGTAGAGCCTCTACTCATGGGAATCCCAGGGGCTTAGAGCCAAAAGGTATCCAGGTCCTCCGGGGTTTGTGAGGTTGCTGGCCACAAGAGATGCCGGGTTGGAGCAGGTTCGAGGGTTGACAGGCCGGTAGGGCTGGGGCCAAAGCAGTTGATGTCTTCCTCTTCTTAGCAGCTGCAAGGCAGGTCTTCTTGCTCTTCTTTGTATTTTGGAAGAGCAGGTTCAGGGTGCCCCTAAATACTAGATTTAGGGGCGTTACAGGTAGGTGAAGGGCAGGGACCAATTGGTTCCTGTCCTGGGGTGGGTACACCCCCTATCCTGCCTCTCTCCTTTGGGAGGGGGGCAGTAGCCTAGTCCTGATTGGGTAGGGCTTCCCATCTTCAAGATGGCGCGAGCCCGGAGATGTGCTTCACCTCGCCTCCCCCACCTGAGGGGTGGGGTTGGCAGGCTGGCACATCCCCTGTCCTTATTTGGGGTTTCCGGCCAAGCTTCCCGCCAGTGTCGGGGGTTGCAGTGGCCTGGGGAAGCTCAAAGAGGCGGCATGCCTTTGAAGCTTCCCCCTGTCCATCCTGGGACCTAGCACCTCGCCCAGGATGTGCATTGTTGCAGGCCCAGGAGAGCAGGGGCTCTCCTACCCCGGGGTTCCAGCAACATGTGTGCTGTGTGGCAGCCTAGGCAGCCTCTCAGACCAGACGTGGATTGTAGGTTAGGTTTCAGGGGGCATCTCTAAGGTGCCGTCTGTGGGGCTTGGTGCAATAAATCCCACTCTGGCATCAGTGCGGGTTTAATGTGCTGAGAAGTTTGATACCAAACTTCTGTCTTCAGTGTTGCCATTATGGTGCTGTGAAGTTCGTGTTTGACGAGCGCTCAGCACCATGTACTCTTAAATGGCAGCACTGCACTTACAGGGCCCAGGAATGGACCTGGGTACTGTAGGGGCACAGGGCTCATGGTCCTGTGCCCACACCACTGGCATAGGGCACCCAGCTAGAGGGGTGGCTGATGTATGCCAGGGCAGTGTAGGTGGTGGGCATGGCACACAGGGATTTGTGCCATGTTGACTTTGTTTTGTCTTGTACCCAGACACTCAGCCTGCAAGGGCAGTGTGTGGGTGTTAGGATACAGGGCCTCTAAGGGTGGCACAATGAGTGCTGCAGCCCTTAGAGGCCTTCCCTGGTCACAAGGCCCTGGGTACCTAGGGTACCATTTACCAGGGGCTGACATGTGGCCAGGGTTTGCCAATTTGTGTTTTGTGTTTTTAGGGAAGGACCATAGGCCCTGGGCACCTGATTGGCAGGAGCCCAGGGCACACTCAGTCAAAGTACATTCAGCAATTCAGCAAAAAGTGGGGGCATACCATGCAAGAAAGATGGCACTTTCTCACACTTCACTTTTTGGAAAATTGTGAGAGTAAACTCTGAGTTTATGGTGTAGTCTTTGGGAGACACAAGTTAGTTGCCTTCTCCTCCTGTGGAGGGGATAGGTAATTCATTTGTTCATTCCTAGAACATAATGGGGTGAACTCTGTATCTTGTGCTGTGTGATAGGTAATGCTAGCTGCAGTTTCCTTACCTCTTTTCGGTCATACTGTTTATGGCTTTATAAGAAGCTCTTCTTGTTGTTCTCCCACTATGCTTTGTAGGTCTCACGTAGCGACGCAGCGCATGCGCTGCTCGCTTTGGCGAGATCTATTGTTGTTGATTTAGCTTCCGAAGGGGGACATGAGATGTGCACGCACCCGGACAGGCGATGTGCACGTGTACGGCTCACACCGTTTGAGCACAACGCGCCCATGGCATGTTGCGTGTTAACCCCTTCCTGTTTTGGAATCAGGGGTGAAAGGGCATGGGATGTCGGTTTTGCCTCCCCTGGGATTTTGGTGCTAAAACATCAGTGGCCACGTGCGCTCAAAAATACCTGAGTGAAGCAGCCGCATCTAGATTTAGTTTGGGTACCGGAATGCCCGCCCCCGTTTCCTGCATGTTTTTAGCTCCTGAACTCTTCATTTATTTTTAGATCTCACCTAGCAAAGTGTTTCTTTTACCGAAGTTAGTTAATCAATTTACCAACTTCAAAATGAAGAAAGGCTCAGATGGCCTTGTGGGGATTCAATCATGTGACCTTCATATTACTGCATGTTTCAGTGGCGATAGTTTAACTCACTACACTATCTGTAACCTGAAATAAATGCATTGTGCGAAGATGTCATGAGCCAAAACATTAAAAAAGAACCAGCAGGAGTCTTGCTTTCAAAAGACCCTGATGGTGCACATGTAGCATGCTCTTTCCAGCTGCAATTCATCCATTGCACGGAGCATTAAAAAAATAATGCTCTGTGAAGGGTGAATCATTTGACAAAGCCAATAGGTCCTCTCTATGTGAGAACTTGTGGCTTTGCCAAAGTTTCTTAGCCATGTAGCAACATGGCTTAAAGTAAAGAAAACAAGCATTTGCAATGCAATAGGTCTCACATTTGCTAGAGTTTGAGCTATTGGCATTATAAATGACAATGCCTTTTATTAATGTGTTTTGAAAACCTGCATAAGCACACACTTTGAACTTCGTCATTGCTAATGAGAAGCAAGGCTGGCAGTAACCGCGCCTCTTTTACTGCCAGCCTTGCTTCGCGTAAGCAAGGACTAGAAGTACAAAGTGCGTGTCTACGCACCGCTTGCAGGTTTTCAAAACATAAATGAAAGACATTGTCATTTGCAATGACAATAGCTCAAACTCTTGTAAATGCGAGACCTATTGCATTGCAAATGCTTGTTGCATCTGTCTGGAGGTTGTATATTACCTGTCTTTTTGGGTATATATCTATTTTCTCTGTTTTACCAGTCCTTTGGAAATCATGGCTGTTACTTCTAGAGGCGGACTTGTGATGAAATTGTGTTTCATATCACAAAAGTTGTTGAATGAGCTTGTTGCTAAAAATTTATTTTTTGTATTATTTCCTTTTAATCTTTCGTTTATTTCTTATTTAATGTTTTGATACTGCACTGATAGGTGCGTTCCCTTTTCATCTTTTACTTGCCTTGGTATTTTGAGCGTGCCCATGTTTTGGAGTCATGTTTAGACTTTCGGACCATGACACTGAAGGCCATGCATTAGCAGACTTTGTAGATTCCTGCGATCCTGCAGTAAATGTGGGCCAGTGAATGCTCTGTGTTGTCAGACCACTCAGTCTATTGTGACACAATTTTATATTGTGTATGTCTAGGTGATACACCTTTGTGGCAACGTTTTTTACAACTGGCTTAACTGATGAATATCAATATTCAATTCTAACCTGTTAGTGGCATTTTAGTCTCTTTACAGTGCATTATGTAACCTTTGAGTGGGAATTTTGTTAAAAAGAAATTCTGTATACCATGGAGGTATTATTGTTCAGCTTTCTTTTGGTGTTCATTCATCTTGGTATAATGGAATGAGTTCTGAGAGTCCTTCTTTCGGATTTTATCAGGGCAGTTTTTTCTCTATTTCTTTATTGTTGTGAAGTATGCGGATTACGTGACTTATGTCTTGCGCTCTGCCTTTTTGGTCGAGTTTTCTTTCCCCTTGGGAGATAAGAGGTTAATGTCTGATAACTGACAGATGTTTTTTTTTAGTGTTTTTTCCCCTTTTTCCTAAAGGCCGGATTATTTTGGGCCTGTAGGGTTGTTTTTAGGTCTCGCCAGACCCAGCGCATGCGCTGGTCTGGCGAGACTTATTGAGAGGGCTCCAAAAAGTGCTACCAGGCCAGCCTAGAGCTACAGTGCATGTGCGCTGGTGTGCGCGCCGCGCTTGACCGCGATTACTTTCACTTTCGCGGCTGCTTTGATGTTTGATCGCGATCACTTTCACTTTCGCGGCCAAACGGCCGCTTTGCATAGCTAATAGGTCTCGCTTTTGGGACCTTATAAGTATTTAGTTATGCAACTGTTGCATAGCTAAACACTTATAAGGTCCCAAAGGCGAGACCTATTGGCTATGCCAATGCTTGTTTAATATGTTCTGTGACAGTGATCATAGATTTGATTGATCCAAGCTTTTGTTCTGCTATTCATACGTTAATTTGGTTGGTTGATAGTTATGATCGGCTGGTTCTCTTTGAGAACGTTTGTAGGATTAGTTCACAGACCCTCCTCCAAGGGGTTATAGCTATGGTATTTAATTAAAAAGTTATGGAATCTGCGCCTAGGTGTCTCTATCAGATGTAAAAGTGAATTACCTTCGGTAACGTGATATCTGGTAGAAACAGTCTAGCCGCAGATTCATTAACTCCCTGCCCATCCTCCCCACACTGCGAATGACCTATGAGGTAAGGGTTATACCCTTTTTCCGTACTGGGTGTATATACTGGTGATCACTTGGCCTGGCCACATAGGTTTTGTTTTCCAAATGTGTGTGGTTGGTAGGGTGGGGTATGTGAGCAGTCTTGATTTATTTATTCTTTCTTTGAAAGTCTTTGTTTGGTCTCATCATACCATGTATTGGCACTATCAATATGTCATGTAATGGTGTGAGTCAACACACAGCTTGGTGTTTTTATAGGTTTTGTTTTGCTATTACCATGCCATTCATTACCATTAATGAATGGACTTTAGTGTGTAAGGTTTCCTTCCCCCTGAGGGTTATTCACCAAGGCACAGGGTTTTACATTGCCCTCTGATTTGTTGATTCTTTTGAGTTTTTCTTTGAAAAACAGGTCTGGTATTAACTTACCATTTGATGTTTCTTCTTTATTAATTTTTCAAAGATTTTTGATCTTTTTGGTACACTGCTTCCACAACCAGTTTCTTTAGTGGCTCTGTTTTCTAGAGTGGAGGGTTTCACAGAAGAAACTGACATCTGCGCGCTGGAGGGGACTTATATGGATCCACTGACGTCATGACCAGAGTTGACGTCATCGTGAAGCCGTACGACTCTGTCTCCTGGCGCATAGAGGTACTGCTGAAAGATTTCCGGATCCTGACTGGTGCCTGGGGAGATTTCAAAAGTTAATGAATCTGCAGATAGACTGTGTCTCAACCAGATATTACGTTCCCAAACGTAAGTAACTTTTACTTCAATGCCTGCCAACCTGCAGATGGCAGGCGCACTCCAATCAGGATAAAGGATTGTGCCCACTCCCCCACGTGGGTTGAGCACACCAAGGGTGTAGTCACTCTAAGGTCAGTAGCCCATTGGCCACCACCTCAAGACCCCTAAAACGTCCCCCTAAATATAGTATTTAGGGGGCAGGCCTGAACCCAGAAGGCAGATTCTTGCAACCTACAAAGGACGAAAGAAGACGCCCAGCACAGGAGACTGTAGAGAAGAACTGACTTGGCCCCATCCCTACCGGTCCGTCTGCAGTTTCCACAGATCCTGCTCCAAAAGTCGCCTTATCCTGCAGCCAGCAACCTCCAGAACCCCTGGGAGGACTGACTGCCTTCATGAAAGACCGGATCTCCTGTGAACAGCAGCTCTGTAAAAACAAATCTGCAAAGAAAGACTCGGAGCCTGCTGAAGACAAACCCAATGCCTGGAACCACCACTGCACCTGTTGCCTACGGCCAGAGTCCCAGTGACCCACTGGTCCCAGCGAAGTCCCCTAGCGCTCCAGAGTCCGAGTCCACTGAGGTTTGACCCTCACCAGGACTCCCTGACACTGCCTGCTGCCTCTGCACAAAGACCCATTCCTCCCTTTCTCTCCCCCCCCCCCCCCCCCCCAAACGTAGAGTGGCCCGGCAGGGTGAAATCTGACCTCAAAAGGCACCCCTGCATCCAGCCGCTCTGCACCCTGGAGAAGAGCACCTGAGGTGCAATTATGTCCCGGAGCCCTTCAACTTACCTACCCACTATTAGTTCCTTCCGTAAGATTTCCTGGACCGAGTCTGCAGACAAAGCCAGCAACTACCATTCAAAAAACAGGGCACCAGATGCCAAATCTGCACCCTGCACCCGGCTGCCACTGTGGGTGCACCTTGTGTGCTAACTTGGATCCCCTGTTACCCTGAGCTCAACCCTAGTAACTTTGCTCCCTCAACCCTGTGGCTTGCCCAAGAGCAGCCATCAACCAACGGCCCCCTAGACCCATAGGCTAACATTGGACCTCAGCACTCTGCGCCCTAGTGACACTGAGTGCTTTGAGAGTGCATCTTTGATCCTGGGGGACCCTTGTTCTAACCCCAGAAATTCAATGTAGGAAAGTAGTATCTGCTTCTATGGTTACCCCCACTTTTTGCATGATGTGAAGCTGTTTTTGACTAGTCTGACTGGGATCCTGCTAATCAGGACCCCAGTCTATCTGCTTTCTCCTTAAATTGTTGTATTGAGTACTTGGGTACATTCCAGATTGGATACTGGGGTACCCTTATCAGTCCCTAGTATGTGGCACTAAGGTACCCATGGCATAGGTACCCCAGAGGTCTCCCATGGGCTGAAGCATGAACTATGCCACCCATGAGAGACCATGCAAAATAAACTACAGGCCTGCCATTGCAACCTGTGTAAGTTGGTGCTTGCACCACTTACTTAAGATCTAGGTTTCCTATATCTAAGGGTCATTCCACTTAAAACCTACGTCACTCCTACAGCAGGCCTTTGCAATCCAGAAGGCAGGGTGCTTGGTTCTAAGTGAGAAGATGCCCCTGCATGAGTACAACACCCCTGCAGCCTACGGAGTCCATTCTCCAGGGTTGTCAGTGAAGCAGCCGTATACTGTAAAGAGGGGCACCGCGTAATTACTTATGACCATCTCAAATGGCTGCAACGAATCCTATCATGTTTGGTTTCAAACATGTTGGAATCATACCCCCACACCGTAAACGGTGTCGGAGGTATGAATCCAAGCACAGGAAGACACCTCCGTTAGGCACTCGGTGTTCCCGGTACTAGCATTCTAGATCCGGACAACACAAAATGGTTGCTGCCAAACAGACACGCATTTCTGCCCTCCTGCAGCTGAGCTAACCTCGATCAGAGGAAGGTGGAACAATAGGCATCCTGTCACAGGGAGGTGTGACCACCTCCCAGGCAGGATTTAGTGTATTGGGACCGGGTGGATGTGCTTGTCAGTGCCAGAAAGTCTGCATGAGGGCCACATTTGTTGTCCCTGTGCATAGTCCAGTTCTAACCAGTTATGGGCTCCTGCTCTTTCGCTGGACAAAGGACATGGGAGTCACCTCCCCCTGTCTAGACCCTCCCCTAGGAGGGTCCCCTGAATCTTCCCAACCCTTTACCTGGGGTACTTAAGGGCTTACCTGGGTGAAGGTCCCTAGATTGTTCGTGGAATAAGATTCAGATCAGACACCACTTCTTCTTCTACTGCCTGGGCACTCTAGACTTCGCTGGACTTTATTTTGGCCGGACTTCGTCTCCCTTTCAGTCTGCTGCATCGTCTGTGCCTGTGCATCATGCAGGAACCTTCCAAGGCCTGTGAAGCATCAAAGACACTTGAAGGAATCCCCCTTGGAGTGAAGGAGTCACTCCCCTGCATTCGCAGGCACCACAACTAAGTTGACCGATCTACTGATCCTGAGCTCCTCCGGACTCCAAAGGCTCTGCAACACAGGTAGGGTTTTTCCACAGCTCCTGAGGCCTGGCCTGCCCTCTCACCAAGTTTGAGGCCAGTATCCCTCGTGGGGTTTGCAATAACCGAACCCCTGTGCATTGCGTCAACTTGCAGTTGCATAGGCTTGTTGACTTCTTTCCAAGGAGATCTTCGGGCTCCAACTTGCGCCAACCTCGAGCACCTCCAGTGACAAGAATCTTCTGCCACACCGTATTGTGTGCATCGTGGCCTGCATCTTTTGGTGAGCTGCTTGAGGTCCTGTCGCGACTCCAGTGCCTCTGGCTTGTGGGTCCACTTGAGGGTCAGGCAAGTTTGTTTTGGGCTCCCCTGATTGCTCGGATCCTGCCCTGACTCCCCTGCTGTTGTTGAGTCCCCTGGACCTTGCTGGTCCCGACGTTGCTCCTTCTTTGATGCCTGCATTGGTTGTATTTGCCAAGGCTTTTGGGTGTTCCCGCCGGACACTGACTCCTCAGGACTCAACATCCTTCGTGGGACAGCTCGTGCACGGCTCCTGGTCTTCCTCAGCATTGCCTGGTCCTCACAGCTGCAGAGTCATGGTCCTCGTCACCCATCCTGCAACACCTGACATCGGTGGGCATTCATCTTCCAAGTATCCTGCTCACTCCTGAGTGACATAGACTCTGTCCCCTCTGCTTGCTGGTACCTTTCATCAGGAATCCATCCTCGGATTCCACCAGACACTTATTCCTTCTTTCACAGTGGCATTTTTCTGAAGTCCTCCATTGGATTTGACGGTGGTTTCTGACACCACATGTATGCACCTGGCTTTCCTGGTGTAGGTAACATGGGTACTAGGGTATCCACAGGTGGGGTGGCTCTCCAACCTTCTTTCTTCCACGGGGTTTCTTCAGGGGCCACTGGAAAGGGTCCTTAATCTTTAAAAATCCAACCACGACTTGCACATAGAGTTTTACGGAGCACGCAGTGGTGTTTTCACGCTGCACACGCTCTCCGTGGGGTCCCTATCTACTTCTACGTCCTCTTGACCCTTTCTTGATCCGAGTCGTAGTTCTTATACCACTTTCTTAGAATATGGTCGAGTCTGCTGTGTATTTTGTGCTATTTACTGTGTTTCTTTGCTAAAGTTTTTGTGTGCATTGTGTATCTCTGTGTTGGAGATATTGGAACGTACTAGTGTATTATATAATAAATACATATTTTTATAAATACTTAACGTGATTCTTTTCACCTAATCTATACTAGAAGTTTGCATGC
The DNA here is from genome assembly GCF_964204655.1 of Triturus cristatus. Classification (NCBI taxonomy): domain Eukaryota; kingdom Metazoa; phylum Chordata; class Amphibia; order Caudata; family Salamandridae; genus Triturus; species Triturus cristatus. The sequence continues at coordinate 48,702,356 of NC_140586.1, read as the reverse complement.
TGGTAAAACATGCTGCTTGGCACTCATTCTGGACTAAGCCTGAAGGCTGCTCTCCACAGCTACGACTTAGAAAGCTTTCTAAGGTTGTCTAAGACCTCTTAAATCACCCTAGGGTTGTCTGGACTGTTGCAAGGTGCCCACATACATTAGTGAACCTCATATACCAGACCATCTTCTCACACTCCACCCTAAAGACCGATTGCTTACTTGCACACCAATAACCTCATTTTTCTCCAAACGATTGCATTGACTGTTTTCCGCTGAAAAAGTTCTAAGTGTTGGGTTGTGCTTGTATGGAAACCTAAGCAACTGAGTTTTAATTCAAAACTATTTTACTTACCTGTATCTAGTAAATGTCCCAGTGTGATGTCTAGGCATATCACACTGAGTAGAAAAAGTAGTCCTAAAAGTAATCTGAAAAGTAATCGCAAAGAAATTACAAATAGTTACTGTTTTGAAATATTTTACAAACCTGTAAAAAGTCATTTTCATCCAGCTTGCTTGTTTTGATCAATCAGTCTTGAAAAGTACATTTCTATATACCTGTACCAATTCCTGCTTATTTGTAAAAAATAAAATACCACTAAAGAAATATTTTTAATACAAACAACTGGTCTGACTTCAGTCTTTGAGTGTGTGACATCATTTCTTGCCTGAGTGTGTACAATACATGCTTGACACTACCCTCTGATAAAGCCTTTCTGCTCGCCCACACTACCACAAATAGAGAGTAATGTATTATCTACTTTAATCTCTGTCAGCCTTTGGGGTACACTGGACTCTGTATATTCTATACCTTACTTTGGTATAGTATATACACAGCCAGCCTCCTACACTAGTTATTTAGCATATCAAGGCCAGGGGCCTCAAAGGCCCTTCTGCCTTTGATGTGCGACCCTGGCTTACCCCAGACCTGGGAGATGCCACTCCCTGCCCTGAGGACCATTTGGCACCATGACAAGTGGGCAATTAGCTATGCAGTAGGCGTGTTGCACCACCATGCTAGTCACACCCTTCATGTGGGCTACTGAATGTGCTCCATGAAAGAATAATTCCACCATCTTGTGTGTGGTGCAATTAGGAACTCTAGAACAGGGTTATTTCCACTCCGCAGAGGAAGTGGCCATATAAGGGGTGTAGTGACCCCAAGGATAAGTAGCCCATTGGCTGCTACCCTGTACTCCCCTTAATGCCCCTAAATTCAATATTTAGGTGTTCCCCTGACTCCATGAACTCTGATTCGCCTGACTAAAGGACAAAGAAGAGTTGAACGCCAGAACTGTGAATTCGGCTCCAAACCCTGCCTTCCCTCTTCTGTCTTGGCATTTGCAAAGACCCGACTCGTCCTGTGTGAGGAAGTGCCCTCTTGCATGGTTGCCCCACTATTTGCTGAATTGCTGATGTGCTTTGACTGAGTGTGCCCTGGGCTCCTGCTAATCAGGTACCCAGGGTCTATGTTTCCCTAAAACTGCATTGAAGCCTAAACCCAATTAGGCCTATGGTCCTTCCCTAAAAACACAAAACCCAAATTGGCAAACCCTGGCCACAGGTCAACCCTGGTAAATGGTACCACAGGTACCCAGGGCACTGTGACCAAAGAAGGCCTCTAAGGGCTGCAGCACTTATTGTGCCACCCTTAGGGTCATCTGTACCCTTACACACACACACCACACCGCCTTTGCAGGCTGCGTGTTTTGGTGCAGAACAAAGTAAAGAGTCGACATGGCACACATCTCTGTGTGCTGTGCCTACAACTCAATACCCTGGCATAGATCACTCACCCCTTGAACCCTGTACCCCTACAGTGTTTAAGTTCATTCTTGGACATTGTAAGTGCAGTGCTATCGTTAAGAGTATATGGTGCTGGGAGTTTGTCATTCCGAACTCCACAGCACCATAATGGCTACACTGAAAACTGAAACGTTTGCTATAAATCTTCTCAGCAAATTAAACCCACACTGATGCCAGTGTGGGATTTAATGAAAAATGCACACAGATGGCATCTTAGAGATGCCCCCTGAAAACGAACCCACCACTAGTGTCCAGGCTGAGTGGCTGCTTTCAGCTGCCCCCGCCAGACATGTTTCTGGAACCCTGGGTCGAGAGCCTGCTGCTCTCTGGGGCCTGAAACAATGCACATCCTGGGACGAGGTGCCAAGCCTCCTCCCCCAGGATGGGCAGGGTTCTTGAAGGGGAAGCTTCAAAGGCGTGCCGCCTTTGTGAGCTACCCCAGGCCACTTGCTGCTCTCAGCAACTGGTCCCCACTGGTTCTGACCCCCACTGTGGGCGGGAGAACTGGCGGAATAAATAAGTGAGGAAGAGAGGTGTGCCCACCTCTGCCAACTCCACCCCTCAGGTGGGGGAGGAGAGGTGAAGCACAGCTCGTCAGACCATGCCATCCTGAAGATGGGGGGGACTCGGCCAACCAGGGACAGGCTCATGCCCCCCTCCCACTGGAGGGTGGCATAATAGGAGGTGTACCCACCCCAGGGAAGGGACCCATTGATCCCTGCCTTTTACCTACCTGTAACGCCCCTAAATCTAGTATTTAGGGACACCCCTGAACCTTGCTTCCTCAGACAAGAAGACACTACAAGAAGAAGGAGGACCAAACAGCAGCTAATAAGAGGAAGACGCCCACTGACTTGCTCCCAGCCCTACCAGCCTGTCTCTTCCCTCAAACCTGCTCCTGCAAAGTCCTGGTGTGTCCTGCAGTCAGCAACTTCAAACACCGGAGGACCTGCCTGCCTTCAAGCACAAAGACTTTGTCTCCCGTGAACACCGGATTTGTTCATCTTCAACCTCTGGCTCCAGCCGGACACCGTGAATCCACCCCACTCTGAACCCGCCGTCCGCCGCCTGAGCTCGAGTGGGCAAACACCACGAGGAGGTCACCCCGGCGATCCTGACCCGAGATCCGGCGACCCCTGACCTGCCTCAAGCCGACGCCTGCAGTCTAAATCCAGAAGGTCCCCCCAACTGCGACCAGGCGCTGATAAGAAGATTCGACCCCAAAAGGCACCCCTGCACCCAACGCCCCACGGCCATGTGTGCCCAAACCGATGGTGCCTTACCAACCCCTCACTTACCTCTCGAAGTGGTGGTTGCACCCTGAAGACCATCGTCCCCAAGCCTGCAGTGCCATTGCAAACCGGAGGTTCCTCATTGAAAACAACAGGGTGCCCGACGTTGAAACTGCACCCTGCACCCGACCGCCCTCGTGCCGCTGAGGGTGCACCTTTGGTGCTACTTTGTTTCCCCATTTGCTCTGGGCTAAAGTCCAGGAGCTTTGCTCCCACAACCAAGTGGCCTGCTTGCCAGCAGCCACCAACCAGATGCCCCCAATCCCCGAATGGATAACATTGGGCCTCAGCACTCTGCACTCGGCCGCCCTACTGCCACTGAGGATGTAACAAGAGTGCATCCTTGACCTTGGGGGACCCCTGGGTCTACCCCCAGAACCTCAACTCCCACTACCAAATACTTTACTCAAAACCGATAACATTATTTTCCTCCATAGGATAACCTTGACTGTTTTTCTTGGAAAAGTTTCTAAGTGTGGAGTTTGAAAACCTTAAGAAATTCTGTAAAATTGCACTAACAAAAACGATTTTACTTACCTGTTTGCAGGCAATGTCCCAGAGTAGTATCCAGGTATACTACCCTGAGTAAGAAAAGTAATCTCAAAAGTAACTTACCTGTAATTTTACTGAAAAGCCCATTAAAGTCTATGTACTGTATTTACAAAGTATTGCATTTCTCTGAAACCATGCTGTTAGTGAAAACAAAGTGCAACTACAATACAAATCTAAAGTGTATTACAACTGTAGATTTACTGCAAAGTACTTATCACTTACCTGTGCCAGGTTTGCTTGGTTCTAGAAAATAAAATCACTAAAAGGATATTTTTATACAAAAACAATTGGTCTGAAGTTCAGTCTTTGAGTGTGTGAATTCATTTGCTGACTGCGTGTGTACAACAAATGCTTAACACTGTCTTCTGATACTGTCTTACTGCTCGACCACACTACCCCCAATAGAGAGTGAGGTGCTATCTAACTTTACCTCTGCCTACCTTTGGGGATCCACTGGACTCTGTGCACACTATACCTCACTTTGCTATAGTATATACAGGGCCAGCTTCCTACATCCTGCAGCTGTGCATCCTCTAAAAGCCTGGGAGGGTTGCCAGCACTTTGCCAACCTGCCAGCATCTCCCTTAGTGTAGGAGCCACTTGCCTGCAGGCACCAACTCTGTACACCGATCTGCTGTCCCCCGGGTCCACCGAGTAAACAGCATGGAAGGGCGAGGTTCTCCACTCTCCAGAAGGTCCGATCCGTCTACTTACCAAGTTTGGAGACACCAGGAGCCCCCCCTACACCAATACCCAGGTTACTGAGCCCTTGCAGTAGCCAAGGCATGTTTAGTGTCCAGCCCTAAGTCCAACCTACCAACGTAGGTCATCGGCAACCAAGAGCCCATCGATGACAGTGGCCCTCCTGTCCTGTTTTGTCCCCATCTCCAGGTTGACTTAAAAAGTCAGAGCCTCCAACGTTAGCGACCCGCTGGACAAAACACCTCAATCTGAGTCTACTGACGGTGCTCTCTTCCCCCAAAGGTCCTCAAGGACAAAATACTGCTTTGGGCTGTGCCGGACTGACCCCTGAGGCCCCACTTTCAGCCTTTTTCTGTTACAGGCTTACCATGGACTTCAGCGGTAGCGTACGAGGCCACCCTTGTGACCAGCACCTCGGCACTCAGACACACCAGGGCAGGTTAACCAAAACAGCTTGTGGTTCCATGGACTTTTGCCCCTTCTTACCTAGAGTCCTCCATAGCAAGTACCCCTAAGCAGTGTATTTTCTCCCATATTATAACAATACCGCGTTCGAGGCTCATGCCTCAAATCTGACAGCTGTATTTTCTGTGTTTCTAAAAATTGCTAACTCAAAAAGTACTTACCTAATCTTGTAGAGCTTGGTGTCTAAATTACTATAAAAATCTGTTATTTTTCTAAGTTGGTGTCCGATTTCCTTTTGAGTGTGTCTCATTTATTGACTCTGTGCGCAGCAAATTCCTAGCACTCCCCTCTGATATGCCTGAGGGTGCTCAACCACACCACCACAAATACAGCCCCTTGGGATTGTTAAAACAAGTTCCTGTACACTAGTAAGAGATACCTGGACACTCTACACAGTGAACCTCATTTTGATATACTATATAAAGAGCCAGCTTCCTACATGATCTACCTGGAGTGACAAGATCATATGTTGTCTTGAAGCTACCACAAGAGATATGTAGATGTTCATATGAAAAGCGATAAAATTAACAGCAATACAACTGCTAAGCATTCAAAACGTGCAAGCAGACCGGATAAGCAGATGAGGAATCTCACCACAGTGGGATCTCAAGCAAGAGGTAATACAACCTATTTTTGCAGCGTGAATCTTTCTGGATTCACTATGCTGTGCATTATTCTGTCATCTAGTGGTTGGGTCCGGAATTGTAGTCTTTTTCTATCTTTTTTTTTTTTTTATTTCGTGGCCCAGGTGTGCTTCCACCGGAATCTCCCACCTTTGGCCGCCATCTTCAGATTCTTTTTTCCGCCATTGGGTCTGGATCCTTACAGAAGAGTTGCAGAGTTTTGGAAGAGGAATCAAAGAAAATCGACAAATCAAAGTTTCAGCTACACCAGACTTCAGGTCAAGTAACTGGGACGACGAGGGAGAAGGTTTTGACCGAGATCTCGACGTTCAACGGAGAATGCGCTCGCAGGGGGCTCCCTGAGCGCTGGAATGGACAAAACACCTTTGAAGTTTTGCACCAATTGCCACCACAAATGCGCCCAGAAGGACCAGCATCCAGTCTGGAACCTCTGCCTGCCCCTCGACCACAACAGCGAGAACTGCAAGGCATGCTCGGCGTTCACACCCAAGACACTCAGGATAAGAGAGAAGCAGAGAAGGGCAAACCACACCATGCAGGGGCCACCTCCAGCTCTCCAGTGGAGACGAAGACAACATCGCCGAAGGACCAGAGGACTGCACGGGCGTCTAGGTCCATAAGAAGCCGTCATAGGATGTAAGGGAGTCGTCTACCCCTAGACACTCAAGCGACACTCGAAAGCCCGGAGCGACACTCATAGGAGTGAAGCCAAGTCCTCGAAGAGAGCATTGCCGCCAAAACACTCGACGATGGCAACAGTAACCAAGGACAGTCAGCGGATCCTTCGAAAAGGACTCCCAATCGGCGAAAGCCCTTGAAAAACCTATATCATTGAAGGTTGCCCCCGAAAATGACACCTCGACGCCGAGAAAAGAAGGACCTGCATCGACGTCGACTGCCTCGAAGCAAGGCGCTCCAACCCTCGCCGCCGAACATGCCGCCGAGATGGAGAGGAAGAAGAGGAGGCTCGAGGCCGAAATGGAGAGCATCCTGCAACAAAAAAGGGACTTCGACGAGAAGATGAGCCAATACACCATCTCGCCGAAAACCGCGCTCGAAGGCGAAAGACGACTGACGCAGAACCGCCGAAAACGCCCGAACCGGTCGAGAAACAGGAGGACGAAGTCTATTATTTCGAGGGCGATGGGGACGAGAATCGGCAATCCTACCGGGGCTCGACGTCGTCGGGGGCACCAGACTTTGAATGGCAGGATCACGCCGCCGAATCACCGGAAGAAGGGGTAGACACTTACCCTTCGAGGCCTTTGCCGCCAGACGACATAGGGATGTACAACATGGTCATCCAAAAGGCTGCACAGACGTATGGAGTGAAAATGGAAGAGAAGACCAAGGCTTGTTTTCTCCTGGAAACTCTACCTCCTCAACAAACAAGGAGCCAGTTCCTGCCCATGCTCCCTAGTGTGCTGGATCAAGGAAAAGAGGTATTTAAGGAACCAGCAGTTTGCAAGGCTGTGACTCCAAGAACGGAGAAGTATAAACATAAATCTAAGGACCCTGCATACATCCAAGGGTCAGTACCAGCCAACTCCATAATTGCAGCTACGGCTAGGAAAAAGGCCAATGTGCCCACTAATACCGGACCACCTCCGGATGGATCTCACAGGGAGAAAGGTGGAGAGAAATGTGGCAATCCATTGGCACATCGCAAACTCCAAGCCCTGATCAACAGGCATGCATACCAGCACTGGGAGGAAGTGGGGCAACTCCTAAAGCAGCTACCAGACCAGTACCAACAAAGAGCGAGTCACGTGGTAGAAGAGGGCAAAAGCATGGCGAACACATGCTTAAAATCAGCCTTGGATGCTGCAGAGACATCCAGCAGACTAATGATGATAGGAGTGATGGGAGTGACCGAGAGAAGACACGCATGGCTCAAAATTTCTGGTTTCGAGCCAGAGGTGCAAAGCAACATCCTCAACACGCCTTTTAACGGAGAGCAACTGTTTGGTGCACCCATTGACGACAAGTTGATGCAGCTAAAGAAGGACAACAAGACAGCAAGGTCAATGGGAGTGCTGCAGTTCAGGGAGATGAGAAGGGGTACACCCACAAGAAGACCAGGTGGTTGGGGGGAGGGGGGCAACGTGCCTACAACATCGCACCAAACATTTTAACAAGGCTACCAAGGGAACAACCAAGGCCAGCAGCAGGGACAGCAGCAGCAGAACTGGCAGTACCAGCCCCGGGGCCAGTCCTTTCGAGGGCACGGAAACAGAGAACAGACACCGAGATAGAGCTAGAGAAACAACCTCCAAACAGAAAACCAAGAAGCAAGGCACATTCAGCAAAGGAACTCTTGCGACTAGAGGCGCAAGAACTGCTCAGCAAAGAGGCAATAGAGATAGTGCTGGACAACCAGAGGAACAAAGTGGTCTACTCAACTTACTTCCTCGTGCCAAAGGTGGACAAAACACTAAGACCTATCCTAGGTCTGAGGTTCTTGAACAAATTCATAAAAACTCAGATTCAAAATGACTTCCCTATAAGAAATAATACCACAAATACAACGAGGAGATTACATGGCAACTATAGATTTAAAGGATGCGTACTTACACATCCCCATCAACCACAAACATCTACTAAGGTTTGTGATCAACCAAAGTCACTACCAGTTCACAGTACTGGCATTCATACTCAAATCCCCGCACCAAGGGTGTTTACAAATTGCCTAGCAGCTGTCGCAGCGCACCTATGAAGGCATGGAACACACGTATACCCCTACCTCGACGACTGGCTCGTAAAGGTAAGTTTGTACAGCCAATGCAACCAACACATCCAGCAGGTCATACTAACACTGACGCAACTGGGTTTCTCAATCCATTGGGAAAAATCGTCGCCGGAGCAAATCAAGATATTCTTAGGGGCGGAGATCAGCACCATACAGGCCAAAGTGTTCCCCAGCTGGAAGAGAACATTGGCAATACTGAAGGAAACAAGTCATTACCGCAAGGGGCAAGTTCTGACAGTGAGGACGGTGAGCAAGCTGATGGAAATGATGGCGTCATGCATTCACCTGGTGCAAAATATTCGACTACACGAGACCATTCCAGGAATGTATACAGGAGCAATGGTTACAGTCAACGGGGAGTTGGGAAGATCTAGTGGTTGTCACACACTCAGTGCATCAAGAAATAGCGTGGTGGAACAAAGAAAACGTATCACAGGGGAAACCATTCACACAACCAACTCCAACAGTGACCATCACAACAGACGCCTCCCAGCTGTGGTGGGGCGCGCACATGGACAAGCTGAAGGTGAGGGGACTATGGTCGCAGCAGGATGCGGTCAAGCACATCAACTACCATGGAACTAAAGACTGTGTTCCTAGCCTTAAAAGCCTTCCAGAAGGAGCTGTAAGGAAACAGGGTGTTGATCCAAACAGACAACACCGCGATCATGTTCTACATCAACAAACAAGGAGGAACACAATCAGTAGCACTGTCAGGGCTAGCACATGAAATATGGACATGGGCCATTCCACTAAAAATAGACCTACTAGCAATACATCTCCCGGGGAAGGACAATGTGGAAGCAGACAGACTCAGCAGGCAGACAGCATCCCACGAATGGGACATAAACCAACAGGAAATAGAGAGTATTCCAGAAGTGGGGTACACCGCAAATAGACCTATTTGCAACATACCAAAATGCAAAATGCCAACACTTCGCATCCAGACAACCAGACCATCTGTCACAAGGGAATGCGCTACGGATAAGTTGGTCAAAGACATTTGCATATGCTTTTCCCCCCCGATACCACTGATACACATGGTACTCAGCAAATGCAGGATCAGCAACATGACTCTAATACTAATAGCACCTCAGTGGGCCAGACAGTCATGGTTCTCACAAATAGTAGAGATGGCACATGCACCAGCACACAGATTCCCAAAAAGAAGGGACCTCTTAACAATGCAGAACGGAAGGGTGTTACACCCAGAGCCAGAGAGCCTCAGCCTAGCGGCATGGCTCCTGAGGACCTAGAGTTTGCACAACTCAAACTACCGGCGAGCACAATGGCAGTGCTCAGAGAAGCGAAAAGACCTACCACAAGGAAATGCTACGTAGTAAAATGGAAAAGAATCTCCAAATGGTGCATTAGGGAGAAACTGCAAAGGAAAATTACAAAGGAGTCAACAGTACTAAAATACTTAACACATCTACTGCAAAGTAAACTAAGCTACACGTCCCTAAGGGTGCACTTAGTGGCGATAGTGGCTTAGACAAGAGGAGATACAGGGACAAGTTTCTTCACCTCCCAAGTAGTAAAAAGATTTCTAGAAGGAGCAAAGAGAATCGCACCTCCAAACAGAATGCCAGCACCGGCATGGAACCTCAACGTTGTGCTAACTCAACTGATGAAGGCACCATTTGAGCCGATTCACAAGGCTACACTGCACATGCTCATGCTAAAGACGGCTTTCTTAGTGGCTATCACATCACTACGAAGAGTAAGTGAGTTGCAGGCGCTAACACTTCAAGAGCCCTACCTGCAGATTCACAGTGATAGGATTGTAATAAGAACGGATCCACACTTCATGCCGAAGGTGGTGTCACGGTTCCACATCAACCAAACAATGCAAATACCTAGTTTTTTTCCAAAAAACAACCACTAGCACAGAAAGGGCGCTACACACGCTGGATGCTAGAAGGGCTGTGATGCACTACATAGAAAGGACAAAGGAGTGCAGAAAGACAAAGCAACTCTTTCCTCGCCAGCAGGTTTTTGGGACGGCCAATTACCAAAAATACCATTGCACGGTGGATTGCACAAACCATACAACTATGCTACAAACAAGCAAGGCAACCGTTACAAGGAGCAGCTCATGCTCACTCAACAAGGAAGAAAGGAGCAACAATTGCGTTTCTATCTAACACACCCATTCAAGACATTTGCCAAGCTGCAACATGATCTTCAGTGCACACGTTCAGTAAGCACTACTGTGTAAATTTCCAAATGAACAAAGAAGCGAAAGTGGGACAGAAGGTCTTACAACACATATTCAGAAATCAGTGCTCATCTTCCACCCAGTCACCACAATAAGGACAAACCGTTACAAAGTCTATGCACAGCATAGTGAATCCAGAAAGATTCACGCTGCAAAACGTATAGTTTCTTACCTGTCGGTGTAGTTTTGCAGCCTGAAGACTTTCTGGATTTACTAGCGAACCCACCCTCCCCCGCCAGAAAGATGAGACGGGAGGAAAGGGATTAAAAGATGAAGACTTTAAAAAGCAAGAGGAAAAACAAGAATAAGACCAGAAAAAAGAATCCGAAGATGGCGGCCAAAGGTGGGAGCTTCCGGAGGAAGCACGTCGACGTCACGAAGGACACCAAATGGTGGTATGTCGACGCCCACCTGGGCTACGAAAAAAGAGAGAAAAAAGACTACAATTCTGGACCCAACCACTAGATGGCAGAATAACGCACAGCATAGTGAATCCAGAAAGTCTTCAAGCTGCAAAACTACACCGACCGGTAAACTATACAATATCACCTATGGGACATACCACAAATAGACATTTTAGCATCGCGCACAATTACAAAATAGCAACACTTTGCTTCTAGGTATCCACACCACTTATCCCTTGGAAGGAAAATGCTACTTACCAGTATGCATCTGTTCTTGGCATGTAGAGCTGCAAATTCACACACTGCATAGATCGCCATCTGGTGTTGGGCTCGGATGTTTGGACTTTGCTGTTGTATTGGAATAAGTCTTTGGAAGTCACAAGATAGGTGACTCCTCCTTTGAACAATAGTGCGCATGGGCATCGACTCCATCTTCAGATTATTTTTTCGCCAAGAAGGGAAATGATGGAGTTTTGTGAGAAATAGATATCCATATATGTTGTATCTAATTAAGATAATACTGGAACAGATAAAGGTAGCCGAGGTGGTGGGTGGGCATGTGTGAATCTGCAGCTCTACATGCCAAGAACAGATGCATACTGGTAAGAAGCATTTTCCGTTCGAGGCATATGAGCTGCAGATCACACACCGTGCATAAATTGCATAGCAGTACTCCTCTTTAGCGGCGACCAACAGTATCTGTTGCAGTAGTTTGAAATAGTGTTTTGAGTACAGCCTGGTCCACACGAGCTAGTTGCTCTGCCTGCACATCTTCACAGTAGTGTTTTGTGAATGTGTACTGTGTAGACCATGTAGCTGCTTTGCAGATATCATCTAAGGGAATGTTCCCTAAAAATGCCATTGAAGCCCCTATTTTGCGGGTAGTCTCGGCTTTAGGGGGAAAGGACAGTGTACGTTTTGCTTTGTGATAGCAAATTTGTATACATTTGAAAAATCCACCTTGAAATCCCAGACTTTGATATGGAATTGCCTTTATGTGGTGGTGAGAAGGATACAAAAAGTTGTTTTGTTTTGCGAAAAGGTTTTGTTCTGTCAATATAGTAAAGGAGTGCTCTTTTTACGTCTAGTGTATAAAGAGCTCTTTCTGCTACTGTTTGTGGTTGCGAGAAGAACACTGGCAACTCAACAAATCTTCTCCCGACCGGAGTAGAGTGGTCTGGGGGTAGTGGAGGGAAGTCATTGTTTGGGGGTGGAGGCGGTGCGGGTATCGGTAGTATTGCCTCTACCCTTGTTATTACCCCTGTAACCTCCTCTGTAATAGCCTCTGGTAGATGAGGTCTGGGTGGAACTTTTGTAGGAAGTGGAGGGGTTATCAGTGGTAAAACCTCTAGAGGCCCCCCATAAGAGGAGCGACAAAAGAAACTTCTGGGAGCTTGCAATTGCAAAGCTCCCATTGATTTGGCAGTGTCAGTATCTTTTTTCATCTTTTCTAAACTAGGCCCAAATAAGTGTTCCTGGTCAAGCGGTTGGTTTAGTATGGTAGTTTGAACCTTTGGTTTGAACCCCGAAATGCGTAGCCACGCATGTCTGCGCAAAAGGACACTGGTATTAATAGCTCGGGAGGCTGTCTGCAGCATCCAGAGCACAACGAATGGAGGTATTGGTTATGAGTTTGCCTTCCTGGATGAGATCATTGGCCCTTGTTTTATATTGATCTGGAAGGTGCTGTAGTAGGGTCTCTAGCTCATCATAGTGTGCCCTATCGTACCTAGCCAGCAAAGCCTGTGTGTTGGCAATTCTCCATATGTTGGCTGTTTGGGACGCTGTTCTTTTACCAGATACGTCCAACAGTTTGGACTCCTTATCAGGAGATGGAGCATCGCCTGAGGTTTGGGAGTTAGCCCTTTTTCTGGTATTGGAGACAACCAAGAAATCCAGGGGAAGCTGCTCTTTAATGTAAACATGGTCAGCTGGGGCAGACTTGTATTTCTTTTCCACCCTGGGGTTAATGACTCTAGCTCTTACACGAGCCTTAAAAACTTCAGGAGCGTGTTTGATTACCCTTTTTAACATTGGGAGAATGGAAGTGGACCTTAGAGATGGTGTAAAAGTGTCCATGAGGAAATCTTCTTCTACAGGGTCTGTGTGCAAATTCTCACCGTGGTACTCTGCAGCTCTGTGTATGAGCGGAGTGAATCCTATAGTGTCCTCTGGAGGGGATGGTCTAGATGGGTAGATATCATCTTGTGGTGTATTAGGAACATCTGGCGTGTCATAATCGTCCCATGGGTCATCTGGGGCATTAGGATGACTAGGTTCCCCTAAAGGTTCATCACCCCTTTCCTCCCCAGAGGTGCCCTTATCATCCTGAGGTGGAGGAGATTGTGAGGGTACTGGAAATGGAATAGGAGAGATGTGGTGTGGAGGAGGAGGTGGAGAAGGAATTCTTAAAGGAGAAGTGGCAATGTCTCTCTTCTTTAAAGGACGTGGAGCTGGTTCAGGTTTGTCCATTTTCGTTTTTCTGGAAGGACTGTATAAGTTGGCCTGTCTTTGGGTTTATTTCGAAAGTTTTTTGGGTTGGATCAGGCCGAAAAAGCTCCTCCTCTGGAGTGTGTTGTTTTGGTGCTGATTTTTTCGGGTCTGATTGTTTGTGTGGCGCAAGTTTTTGAGTTGTTTTATGCTCCTTATCCAGTACCAGTGTATTTTGGTGCCGAATGCGCCGATGTGGAACCAGTCGGTGCGGACGAAGGCAGTGGTTTCTTCTTTGGTGCCGGGGATGGGGTTTCGGCACCGACGGTAGGCTGGCTCGATCCGAGTGGCCTGAAGGCTTATGTATTTACTTCTTTGCCGAGCCCGAAGGCGTGGCGTGGGAAGTTTTGTCCCAGTGTGCACCTAGGCCCGAAGGTGAAGGTGTTACCGAAGCCTTTTTGTGAATGGGTGGGGGGGAGGGGTCGACGTCAGTACGTACGACCCGCTGCCCTGGAGTGATGTCTTCGACGTCGGAGTCTGCTTCGGAGGAGCTGATGTTGCCCTGTTGGATCTGCTGCTGCTCCGGTACGTTGATGCCTTCCTGGAAGATGTCGTCTGGAATCGATGTCGATAATCGAGCCATGCTTCTTCGAGCTCGACGATCCCGAATTGTCTTCTTGGAGCGGAAAGAGGCACAAGCTAGACAGTCTTTGACCTCGTGCTCGAGTGAAAGGTAGAGGTTACACACCTCATGAAGATCGGCGTGTGGAAACTTGGATCCACATTTAGGACACTTTTTGAAGGGAGTCCTTTCCATGAGCCAAAGGCCTAATGGTGCAGGTAGGCCCGAAGGCCTGCGTCGACAACCGGAATTGAAGATTTGAAGTTTGAAGAGATGCGCGTCGAATGGGAACGCGATCGAAACAATACCGAAGTATGGGTGAGGATTTCGTGTTGAAAAGATGATCGGTAACGACACTGAACTGGAGCGCGATGAACACATCCGAGCCCGATGGCGGAAAAAAACAATCTGAAGATGGAGTCGATACCCATGCGCACTATTGTCCAAAGGAGGAGTCACCTATCTCGTGACTTCCAAAGATTTATTCCAATACAACAACAAAGTGCAAACATCCGGGCCCAACACCAGATGGCGATCTATGCAGTGTGTGTGACCTGCAGCTCATATGCCTCGAACATTCCATTATCATTAGATTTGTCATAGATTTGTGCATATGCTAGTCCCCAAATACCATTCGTACCTCTAGTGACAAGTGCAAACAAACAAGTATGACTATGATACTGATAGCCCCAAAGTGGGCCAGACAAACATAGTTCTCAGATCTGGGGAAGATGGTACAGGAAGGTGTGATGAAACTTAGCAATCTCACAAGGTATACTTACAATACAGGATGACCAACTATGTCACCTAAAACTAACCAGCCTCAGCTTAGCCTTGTGGCGCTTAAGGGGTTTGGCCACCTGGATCTACCCTAATGATGCATGGAGGTACTGAGAGAGGCCAACAACCTGAAATGCTTCACACCCAAGAGAAATAGGTTCACCCACTGATCCAGACAGTAGAAGTTAACACACCACCTGACATGAGATACCACCATAATCGGGTATCCAATGCTCTTCATCCTAAGATGAAAAACATTTGCACATGTCCATCAGAAAGTACATTCCAGCCATATGACACACACCAGAAACACCACAGGGATATGCTACTTTACCACGTCATTAAAAGGTTCCTGAAAGTGGTTAAAAGAATTGCACCACCAAGGTCAGTACCCGCACCAGTATAGAATGTTAACTTGGTCCTTGTGCAGCTATCGGCGGACTTTTTAAGCCAATACCCAAGGCTGGACTTTGATTCCTAACCTAAAAAACGTAATCTGTTGAACTCACATCACTGCACAGTTAGCGAATTGCAAGCAAGAACTGTACCTATAAATATACAAGAACACTGTAGTCAAGAGAACAAATCAAGGTTTCTTACCTCAAGTCATATCCCATTTCCACATTAATGAAAGAGTACATCTTGCAGGCTTTTTCTATCAGCTTAGACCACACACTTGATGATATGAGAGCAGTGATGTATTTACAAGAAATAAAGCAGTGTAGAAAAGAGAACAAACTTTCTCATTTGCACTCAAACACAGGTTTGCTAGTCACAAAAATAAGTTATTTGCCACAAACTAGTGTGGTTTCTCTAGAAGAAAGACCAAGAGCACACACTACTAGAAAAAGGGAAGCCGCTTTATCCCTCATAGCCAAAGCTTCATAAATGACATTTGTTTGCAACCACAAGGTCATCAGGCCACTTGTTCACAGTACATTACTGCAGAGATATTCAAGTTAAATGCACTGAAGTTCTTACGGCACTTGTTCGTGAACACACACACTCACTTCAGCCTCCTATGAAGTGGGGGAAACACTGCTATGTAATCAGTGCACAGCATGTGAGCTCTGAAGAAAACATTATGGTGCAAAATGAAATGGATACTTGCATGTAGGAGTAGTTTTGCAGCTTGAAGACTTTTCTGAATTAACATATGATCCTCCTGTCTCTCTAAAAAGAGGTACGATTTCCAGACAAGATATAATAGACATAAGGTAGTTTACAAAGCCCTAGAACCACACAGGTCACCAGGGTGAAAAAGAATCTAAAAATTGTGACCGAGCACTGAGTGGGCCAAACCCAACTCCTCTGACACCCAAAAAGGGAAAAAATAGGTTTTTCCTGATCCTCTCACTAAAGTAGTGCACAGCATGTGAATCCAGAAAACTCTTGAAGCTGCAAAACTACTCCTACAGATAAGTAACCATTTTGTTTAGTTAGTGTCCGTGTCCACGGGTTTTAAATTAGTGCACTGAAGTGGAAGTAATTGTGATAGCCGTGATGCTAATTTACGGACGGTCGGGGGAGAGATCCTAGTTAATTCAGTGATGCTCTGGAGAAATAGATACACTGGTTGTTCTAAGGCAGAGACCTCACTCATGTGGTGTATGTATAATAAAGTGCAAAACATTACTGATGGTTTTGCATTCTCTCTTTTCAGGTCCGTAAGCAACAAAAGGAGCACACCAACTTAATGGCAGAGTATCGGAACAAGCAGCAACAGCACCAGCAACATAGAGAGCAGCAGCAGACTCCCACCGCCATGGTGGCACTTAGTCCTTCGCAGAGTCCGCAACTTATTGGTAAAGTGCAAGGACAAATCTTATCTCGACAGGCGCTGCCGCAACAGATAGCACAAGCAGGTAACGCCTCGGGTGCACCCGCAGCACAAGGTGGGAGCATACGGGTGTCCCAAGGTGGTGTGTCTGGACAAGTCCAGCAAGGTATCCCTTTTGCAAACTGCACAGGCATGCAGCAGGGCCCAGCTCAAGGTGGAAATGCCCCAGTCTCAAATGAGGGAGCAGTCTTTTTCCCAGGATCTTCTCCTCAGAGGGGGCTTGTTAGTGACAGTCGATTGCTACAGGAGAGGCAGCTTCTACTACAGCAGCAGAGAATTCAACTGGCTCAACGGCTGCAGAAGCAGGGCATTTTAGGGCAACCCTCTCTGCAGCAAGGGCTGGTAAGCCAGCAGCAAAACCAATCAAGCATGCTGGGACCACAACAGCAGCAGCCACCCATTCAGTCTCCACAAGCTCCACAGATGGTTTCTAGCAAGCAGGGTGTTGTGGTCCAACAGCTGTCTCCTCAACAGAGACAGCTAGGACCTTCCCAGGCCTCTGCGATTCCACACCAGGGTGTCATAAGTCAACATAACCAACAACGACACATTCTCTTATCCCAACAGCAGAGGATTTTGGGATCATCTCAGCAAAGCCTTGTGGGACACGGATTGTTATCGCAGCAGCACGGCATTGTAGGCTCGAGTCCTGTTCAGCAGCAAGGGCTCATGAGTCAGGCAAGCCCACAGAAATTAGGTGGGCAAATGACTTCAGTGTCACAACCACAGATGGGAGTTATTAGCCAGCCCCAGGCTTTACTGGCTCAGCCAGACTGTGCCACCCCTCATCCTTCTGTAATGGGGCAAGCACAAACATCCCAACAAGGACTTTTTGGACAATCGCAGAACCAGGTCACATCTCAGCACTATGTTAAGCATTCTGTTCAGGGTCAGCAGTCTGTCTTGCACCTCAGCCATATAATGTCCCCAACCAATACAGATAATCAGAGCAAGGATCCCTCTGGCGTACTGTCTCAGGATGGCACAGAGGGGCAGACCCAGCAACAGTCTGCACAGTTCAGGCCTGGAGGGTCCAATCAGGCTGGCCAGGAAAATGCAAGCCCTCAGCAGGTTACATCACAAGCCGAGGCTGTGCAGAACCGAAATACCTCTGTCCTTGTGAATCCTGAGCATGTGCACCTAGCTTTGCAGCACCAAAGTGTTGCAGGAGACTTGCTGCAGAATGCCCAGCAGAACGCGATGGGACCCCCACAACATCTCCAGCAGTCTCCGAGAACGCAGAACAACTTGACCCTGCAACAAGGACCCATTGCTAGCCAGCAGGGGATACAAAACAGCAGCTTAATGCCTTCAGCTGTGGTGAACACACGGTCAGAGCAGCCATTAGTAACAGCACAGCAACAAGAAGGATCACAGAAGACAAACTTGTTGGAGCAGCAGGGCCCTGGAGATCAACCAGTTGTTACTGGCCAGCAGCAGCGGCTTTTAGGGTCAAGTCCAATACCACCTCAAAGTGCAGAGCAGCAAGGAATCGGGCAGCTGCAAAACATCCCCAGCCAGCAGCAACAACCAATGCAAAATGCAGGACCACCCAGGCCAAGACTGATGGGACAACACCAAGGTGTGATGTTGCAACAGACTCAAGCCATGCTGGGACAGCCAACTGCGCAAATGTTGGGTCATATCCGAGCTCAGTTGCAAGGAGTGATTGCCAAAAATCCTCAGTTAAGAAACCTCACCCCTCAGCAGCAGCAGCAGCTGCATGCCCTTCTGGTGCAGCGCCATCAACAGAGCTTGTTGCAGCAGAGCCAGGCTATGAGAGCAGCAGGCCAGTTACAAGGGCAGGCTCCAGCACTTATAGACCATGGGTCCCCTGTCACTACACAACACTCTTCTCAGGGTACAGTGGGTCGACAGCAGTTGCAGCCAGGAACTGTACTCCATGTTCGCCCCTTAGGACCATCTACCCCAATGGAACAGCAGGGTTTTGCAGGGGAGCAGCCATCCTCAGCTCAACAAAGGCCACTCTCTGAACTCCCGATGACCAGACCACAGCAGTCTCCAACTGAGCTAGCACAAAACACACAGCCAAGATCTCAAGGAGTTTTAAGATTCTCATCTCCACAGTCGCAAGGCACAGTTTCTCTTCAGACTTCTCCTGGTGAGGCAAACATGAATTCAGTACAACTGCAACAGCAGCTCACCCAACAACACTCACAACAGCTAACAAAAACACAGAACTCTCAACAGCTTATGCAGCAGCAGCACTCCCAGTTATTAAAACAGCAACAGATGTCACAACAGCAGCATTTGCTGTCACAACAATTAGCACAGCAACACTCTCAGCAACAACAGTCACAACAGCTGGTATCACAGCAGCTATTACCACATCAACAATTGACCCAAATGCAGCAGCAGAAGCTGTCTCAGCACTTGTTGTCGCAGCAGCAGCAGCTTTTGCTGCAGCAGCAGTTATCACAACAGTCATCACAGCAAACTCTATCGCAACAGCCTCTGTCACAGCAGCAGCTGCAATCAAAGCAACAACTGTCTCAACACCCATCCCAGCATCATTTATCACAGCAGCTGGCTACACAGCTATCACAGCAGCAGCTTTCTCAGCAGCTGTCACAGCATCAACCACAACAACAGCAGATATCGCAACTGCAGATATCACAACAGCAGTCATCACAACAGGTATCACAGCAGCTGCCTCAACAGCCGCAACTGTCTCAGCAGCTGCTCTCACAGCAGGCGCAGCAGCAGTTAGCGCAGCAGCTGTCTCAACGGCAACTGCTATCACAGCAGGCTCAGCAGCAATTAGCACATCAGCAGCTATCACAACAGCAGTCACTGCAGCTATCCCAACAGCTGTCTCAGCAACAACTGTCCCAGCAGCATCTACAACAGCTGTCTCAGCAGCAGCAGATATCACAGCAATTATCCCAGCAGCAGCAGCTATCTCAGCAATTATCTCAACAGCAGCAGCAGCTATCTCAACAGCCTTTATCTCAAACGCAGCTGCAGCAGCAGCTGTCCCTACAGCAAATGCAGCAGTCACAACCTCAGCAACAACTATCTCAACAGATGCAGGTGTTACAACAGCAGAGCCAGTTAACTCAACAGCAACTATCACATCCACAGGCACAGCAGCAGCTTTCTCGGCATCAGTCACAACAGCAGCAAATACAGGAACAGTTATCAACACAGCATTTGCAACAATTGTCACAGCCACAACTTTCTCAGCAGCAAATGTCACAACCCCAGCTATCACAACAGCAGCAGCAGTTATCACATCTGTCACAGCAAATGTCACAGCAGCAGCTGTCACAACAGGACCTATTGCAGCAGCAAATGGCACAACAGCTATCGCAACAGCAGCAACAGTTTGTACATCAGCAACTATCCCGACAACCAGTTGCAATGCAACAATTGCCACAGGTATCTCAGCAGCAGATGTCACAACAGATGTCACAGCAGACAATTTCTCAGCAACAAATGTCTCAACAGCTATCACAGCAAATGTCTCAACAGCACCCATTATCACAAGTGTCACAACAGCAGCAGTCATCAGAGCTACAAGTGCAGCAGCAGTTGTCACAACAACATCAAGTATCGCAACAGCAGCTATCTCAGCAATTGTTAGAGCATCAAGCATCACAGGAGCAGCTTTTGACACAGCAGCTTTTACAGCAGCAGGTGTCACAACAGCAGTTATCAATGCAGCAGCTGTCACAACAGCAGCTGTCACAACAGCAGCTGTCACAACAGCAGCTGTCACAACAGCCATTGCAGCAGCAAGTCTCGCAGCAGCTACTGCAGCAGCCACAACAATCACCACTAATACAGCAACAGCTTCATTTACATAAACAGGTACAACAGCAGCAGCTTCATCTACGTCAAAAACATTTACAGCAACAGTTACAAATGGCTCAGCAACTTAAACAGGCACAGTCACCACAGCAGCAGCAATCACCACAACATACACAGCACCCTATGACAAGGGCACTAGAACAGCAGCCTGAACCACCACAGATCATGCCACCACAGCAGCAGCCACAACAGATGTATTCACCTCAGCAGCATCTACTACATCACTCACAGCAGCAGCTAAAAGGACAATTTCAGAGATTGGAACAAAGCCCTCACGATCCAAAGGATCAGTCTCCTAATTTAAATGTTAAAGAGCCTTCCTCTGTCCCACCTTTGCCACTCTCTGACCAGAGCAGTATTCCTGATCAAACCCTGCCTAGGCTGGACTTGCCGGAAACCACCCCTGTATCTCCCACACCTTTGTTAGCAAACAAGTCAGTCCAGAATCAAACTATGGAAAATTACTCAAGCAAAGATTACAAGTCTTGCAATCCTTTAGAATTTGTTTCTGGAGACCACAATGCTGACCGACTGGAGCCCCATTCTCCTCTGTCCCCATTGAAAACCGCATCTCCAAAGCTGGAGGGAGGCCATCAAGTAGTTGTCCCAGAACAAGATGTTGTTAAACCTATCCTTCTTGGATCTTCACCAGTCATGGGTGAGCCTCGGAGTCAAGTGAATGGAAGTGCAGAAAGTCAAGAATCTGTACCAAACAAAAAGCATAGTCAGTCTTCTGACAGCACAGAGTTTAGTGACACAGAGCAGTTTCATGCAATTCGGCTTAACATCAAGCAAGAGCCAAAGGATGAAATACCATGTATGCTTGCAAACCAAGCTGTGAAACGAGAAGCCAGTGGTGACCCTGTGGGGCTGAACCTCTCTGGGAAGCACTTGTTCCCTGGTTGCCGCTCAGAAGCTGGCCATCTGCTGCTGCAGAAGCTCCTGCGTGCCAAGAATGTACAGTTGGCATCACAGCGCTCTGTGGAGGGTCTGCACGCTGAGATCAATGGGCACATCGATAGCAAGCTCACTGTACTGGAGCAAAAGCTGCAAGCTGCCCCTGGAAGCAAGGAGGTAAGAGCAATGTTTGCACTATGATTTTCTTATAGATTCAAATACTGTTTGTTATTCCACCTTGTAATATAGGTATTTTACTTACACTATGCTTGAGATTTTCCCTTGTATTTCACCTGGCGAGACATTGCTTTTACTACGTCATAGGGGACCACACTTGATAGCCCTTATACATCATGGAGAGTTTACTCACAGCCTCTGGCATTGCAGAACATCCAGGTGTTCTGTATAACCTCTCCTTGTGTATTTAATGCCTCCGGGTGGTCTGTAGAGCAGCTGCATTTTTGTTGTATCTTCTGATGCGGTTTCCTCTTTCACTGCCACGAAATCCCCAGACCCATCTTTTTTTTGCTCTACCGTGAGTGATTTCACCCCTCCCTCTCCATTGTCTCTTCTCCCCAGCACCTGCCCTTACAGATGTCTCCAAGATGTGAATTGGTGATACCCTGATTCCTTTTACATGCCGACTGTACACTCCAAGATCCATTGACTGTGACCATCTAGTGCATTCAATCGTCCTTTACATCCCTGGTCCCTGATTATCCATGAATGCTTTTAGACAATCTTTTACATCCCCATACTGCTCCCAGAACAGTTGGTTGTTCCTATGGAGTCCACAGGTTCACCTGCTACCCCTTGTGTGTAACTGTGAATGTGCTCAAGGAGCCTTTTCAAAGGACAAAAGGCCTTTGTATATGAAAAGGAGTACTGAAACTGGTTCTTCTCCAGGTAGACATTGGGTTCAAAGCCGACCTTGCAAAAATATTGTTTGTAATGTTTTCGTGTTATAGGATATCTCTGGTAAGAAAGCCATTGCAAAGCCCAAGCGATCTCAGAAAGTGGGTGACAAAGTCCCTAACTCTCGTAAGAAAACAAAGAAAGAAGAGGGTCTGAAATCTACAGAAGAGGTCATGAAACAACTCAAACAGGTTTGTTTTAACAGTTGCAATTCAAAATGATCATAGTATGTACTTAGGCTGTTGACTTAATTAAAAGAAATCTATCTTGATCTTACAAGTAGAAGGTACTGTTGTTTTCTGATTAGTAGTTCTTACTCACAGATTTCTCTCCTTATGAATATCACCAAGGGCCAGACTGTGTTCAGATAATGCTTCCAAGCAATAGTTCTCCAGTATTGGGGTGTCTTTCATAGATTCACATGCTTGAATATTCCCCGTCGTCGGAGTGGGAGTCCCACGGTAAATAATATAGCAATATATACAGCCATAATATATATATATGTATATATATATACATATACATAAGTAATCATATAAAACAGAGATATAAGTAAGTAATAACATCAAGAATGTCCCTATATGAAATTTCCATAGAGATACATGGAAAAAGAAAAAAGACATTCGTAGTCTATCTCTGTCATTATGTTAGTCCGAACTCCGGCCAATCAGGCGCCAGCTCCTCTCTAGAACCTTCTCCTCAGAGCTCCTCACCTCAGATTTTCTACCGCACGTCGTGTGAAAGGGAGTCTCCCTGAGCTCTGCTCAGTTTTTTCTCTTCAGGATGACTTCAAGTAAGAAGTCTTTGTTTAGACCTTGTTCTTTTGTGGAAAGCTACGTTATTCTCAGAAGATCCACACAGTAAGTGTATTTACTGTCTTTACCCTACCATGAAGTGGGTGAATATAAATTTTGTAGAATTTTTTCTACAAAAACTCTGAAAGACAGGGAAGGCCGTCTCTTGTTGTGGCTCCAGAGACTTAAGGATAAATATGAAGTAATTTTCTGAGGTAGAAAACTTTACTTCTGGCCGTTCCCACACAGCCTCAAAACGCAGTAGTGTACAGGAGTTACCTACTCCTTCCTTAAAAGAAGAAAATGTCTCTGACTATGACATCTGCCACTTCTTCTTCTTTGAATACTGCTGTGTCGCCCACGAGACATAGTTCTCAGGCTAGTGAGGTTTTCAACTTTCCAGTTTTTTCAAAGATGGCTTCATCGTCTACGATGGCTCCGTCTACGATGGCTCCGTCTACGAGGGTTCCGTCTACGATGGCTCCGTCTACGGTGGCTCCGTCTACGGTGGCTCCGTCGACGATGGCTCCGTCGACGATGGCTCCGTCTACGATGGCTCCGTCTACGATGGCTCCGTCGACGATGGCTCCGTCTACGATGGCTCCGTCGACGATGGCTCCGTCGACGATGGCTCCGTCTACGATGGCTCCGTCGACGATGGCTCCGTCGACGATGGCTCCGTCGACGATGGCTCCGTCGACGATGGCTCCGTCGACGATGGCTCCGTCGACGGTGGCTCCGTCTACGATGATTCCGTCGACGGTGATTCCGTCGACGGTGATTCCGTCGACGGTGATTCCGTCTACGGTGGTTCCGTCTACGGTGGTTCCGTCTACGGTGGTTCCGTCTACGGTGGTTCCGTCTACGGTGGTTCCGTCTACGGTGATTCCGTCGACGATGGTTCCGTCGACGATGGTTCCGTCGACTATGGTTCCATCGGCAATGAATCTTTCGATGGTTTCCGTCGACGATGGTTCCGTAGACGATTCCGTCTACAAAGATCTCTTCAATAGCCTTCTATGCCTCAGAGCCCGTCGACTACAGTCTCATCGGTAAAAATAAGGGTTTAAAAAAGACGACTTCTGCACAGAGGTCATTAAAAATCCAAATCTCTTCGACATATACAGCGACTACTTCGTCCTTTGCTGCTGTTCCTTTATTACCATTACCACCGAGTACTTGACAAGAAAGGTCGGGTAAAGTTATATCGGTGGAGGATTCCCGCCTTCCTTAACCATTGTTTTACCACTGACTCAGATCAAGATTCAGAAGAAGGTTTAGCTGAATAGGTTGTGACAACTATAATCGGCGGTTTTTCCTTTATCACCACAAGTGTCTGTGGTTCCGCTTACTCCAGTGGTGCCAACAACTATATCGGAACCGGTACCGGCTCCAATACTTTCTGTGGTAATACCTACAGTACCGCTGAGACATTCTTCAACTCGGACAGTACCTCCTCATGATACTGAAGAAGAAGAAGAAATTCCTCAGGACAGGGAGGATGGTGAGATTCTCGATGATGGTGGCGATGCTGATGATGATGATGATGGTATGGCGGAGTGGGATAACTATCATGCCCAAACACCATCTCCCTCTCCGGTGCTACCTGGTGACTCACCACCTGTTGATATGCAAGTTCCACCAGTTAAGGGATAGGACAGCACTAACGTTCAAATTAACGAAGGATTATTCCCTGTACGATTTCAAAGATCAGCCTGTTAAACAAACACATACAATCCCTATAATCGAATTTATTGGGGAGGAAGGCAAAAAGATTATGGAGGCCTCATAGTCTTCCAGCACGGGTGCCTAGATTGGAGAAAAAGGTACAAATCACCATTAGGAGCACCAGCGTGCCTCACTGGTCAAGCGAAGCCAGATTCTGTAGTCACACAGGCAGAGCAACGCCGGGCTAGAAACCCTGCATCTACGATCACTGCACCACCTGATCGTGGTGGATGTCGTTTGGATGCCATAGGGTGAAAATTCTCTTCGATGGCTTCCACCATGGTGAGAGCGGCTAATGCTTTGGCCATCCTGGGTCGTTAGGACCGTCAAGTATGGGCGGATATGTCAACACTAGTTGAGCAACTGCCGGAACCGTCAAAGACCATGGCATATGACGAAGAAGAGGTTTTATTCGGAGATCAGGTGGATGAAGCTCTCCAATCGATAAAGAAAGATACAGATACTGCTCGCTCTCTGGGCACATTGCAATTTTGATAACAACCCTTTCGGGGTGCACGTGGACGCGGCACCTCCTCTATTTTCGAAGAGTAATCAATCAATATCGACCTTATAACCAGGGTTCAAACCGATATTCCTCTAACCAACAGCAAACTTCTCGACAGCAGTCTTCCAAGACTTACAGAGGAAAATCCTCTTACAAGGGTTACACTCCTAAGAGACATGACTTCCATCAGTCCCAGAAAATTGGAGATCGAATCTATCGGTACTATTTTCAATGGTCCTCCATACAAGGAACCGTTGGGTTTTGGAAATTATAGCAAGAGGTCACACTTTGGAGTTCATCGAATTCCCTCCACCCACACCACCTACCGGACTGCCACCGGCTCATATCAAAGAACTGTTACAACAAGTTCAATTTCTATAACACAAGGGAGCCATAGGAGTAGTACCAAGATTTCAAAAGAGGGAAAGGATTTATTCCCGATTCTTCCTTATCACCAAAAGGAAGGGGGAATGGAAGCCCATTCTAGATCTGAGGGCTCTCAGCAGGTATCTAAAGAAACATTCTTTTCGTAGGCGAACGCATGTAGAGATCTTGCGATTATTTTCACAAGGAGATTTCATGGAAACAATCGACCTCCAAGATGCATATTTACATATCTCCATACTACGACAACATCGGAAATTTCTTCGTTTTCGAGTGGGTCGAGGGGATTTTCCAGTTCAAAGTTTACCATTCGGACTGCGCTCGGCCCCTCGAGGGTTTACAAGGGTGCTAGCCCCTGTGGTAGCGTCCTACGTTCCAGGGTGTTCAGATCTTTCCATTTCTGGACGACTATCTCCTAAAATCACAATCGAAAGTTCAACTTCTACAACACACACATCTTTGACAGGAGGTGTTTTTCGCGCCTTAGGGCTCTCCATAAATACCACAAAGTCCCATCTACTGCCTTCTCATCGCACGGATTTTCTGGGAGCAACTTTAGACACAGTGTCAGCAAGGGCACTTCTCTCCCAAGACCGTCTTCAAAAAATTCTCCGACTGGTAACCCTTATCAGATCAAAAAGACCCGTTTCTGTAAGAATATTGAAGTCCTTTCTGAAAATGGCGTCATCATGCATTGCATTGATCCCTCATTACAGATTAGACACGCCCCATCCAAGGAGTACTGGATGTCCAAGAACGCCAGGTTACAGGTTCTTTGAACGATGTTGTAAACGTCACAGATCGGATGAAGTTGGCGTAAAGGTGGTGGACGCAGCCGTTAAATCTAACGGAAGGCATTTCTCTTCTGACAATGGTACCAGACATGACAATAACAGACGCCTCTCTGGAAGGATGGGGTGCTCATTGGAGGTTTTATCAATAAAAGGAAAATGGTCAATATGTCAAAAAAAAAAAAAACCTTGCACTTCTACAGGTTGGATCTCATGGCTATATATTGCTGGCTCTCAAAGCTTTTCATCCTTTAATCCAAGGAGAATCAGTCCTGATACAGACAGACTATACAACCTGCATGCACTATATAAACAAGCAGGGCAGGATAAAATCTCCGAAACTGTCTCGACTAGCTCAGTCGATTTGGGATTGGTCTATCAACCATCGCATCACGATATGCAGCAGTTAATCGACCGGGGGTATCCAATATCCTGGCGGATTCCCTGTGCGGGTCCTCCTCATCGACCCATGAATGGGAGTTGCATCAACCAACTCTAGAGAGGATATTTCAACGATGGGGTCGCCCACAGCTGGATCTCTTTGCCACACTAGAGAACCGGAAATGCCGAGATTACGCAAGCTGGCTTCCCCACAAAAGATCTCTGGGCAATGCCTTTTGATGGACTGGTACGATCTGTTTGACTACGTTTTTTCTTCCCCCAATCCCACTCGTACCTCGAGTTTCTGTGGTAGATGCGGAGGCAACCTTGCCATCTACTTCTATAGCCCCCCGTTGGCCTCGGCAGGCATGGTTCTCAGAACTACTCCTACTGTCTCAATCCGAACCAATCATTCTACAGCCTCGTGCAGATCTACTCACGATGGACAAGGGGAAAATTGGTCATCCGAATCCCTCCTCACTGAGCTTATCAGCTTGGAACCTGAGCACTGTGAATTTGCCCATTTGGATACTCCACAGGACTGTAGAGACATTTTAGCTCAGGCGAGGGCTCCTTCTACGGTGAAAACGTACAAATTAAAGTGGAAAAGTGTTCCCCACTGGTGTGCATCTAATGGGGTGCACCCGTTTTCACTCCACACCAGAACAATTGTTACCGTTCTTCTTGCATTTAGCTAACTCCGGGTTTCTCTCATGCAACCTTTAGGGGTTTTTTCTGGCGGCAATTTTCCGTTTCCGTCAGGATGGTTCAACTTCCCTTTTGTTTCTTCAAGGATTATCCATCAATTCGTCTAGCGGTTATTTTGTAAATCTCCTCCATTGTGGCATCTGAACATCGTATTGGCTCAACTAATGAGACCACCGTACGAACCGATTCACAAGGTCGAGTTGTAGTATCTAACATGGAAGGTGGCTTTTCTTCGGGCGCTAACGTCTTCACGTCGCGTCCGTGACATTCATGCATTTACAATAAATCCACCTTTTTTCCTACAGTTCAAACCAGATTCTGTAGTATTGCGTACAGATCCAAATTTCTTGCTGAAGGTGCCTTCAGACTGTCATATTAACGAACCAGTGATTTTAAGAACTTTCTTTGCTATCCGCAAACTCCTACGGAGCAGAGATTACATTCCCTGGATGTGAAACTAGGTTTAACATTCTACATCAGCAGAACGGCTGCTTTACGAAGGATTGATCAACTATTCATAGTTTATGGACGCTTTCACAAAGGTCGTCCAGTGACGAAACCAACTATTGCACGTTAAGTTTCAGCTGCCATCGTCTTCTGCCATCAAAAGGCAAACAAGCCATTGCAGTCACCAGTGAGGGCTCACTCCACCAGAGCAATGTCTTCCTCAACTGCTTTATTTGCTGGAGTGCCTTTGCATCAGAGCTGCAGAGCAGCTACGTGGTCGAGCAGACACACGTTTACAAGACACTATTGCTTGACAACTTTAAACGAGGAGGATGCTGCAGTTGGGCAGGCAGTGCTTCGCAATCTTTTTAAATAAGATGAGCCTCTTCCTTCCCTCCTCCATATTGTTTCCATTTATAATTGACATAATGATGCATTTATACCTTTACAGTTATTCAGTACTGTCATATGCATAAGAAGATTGATTTTCATTACAATTTCGAAGCTGTGTGATCATGGAAACAATGATATTGTTACTGCTAGCTATTCTATATTCAAGCATGTGAATCTATGAAAGACACCCCAATACTGGAGAAGAACAATTGTTACTTACCTGTAAACAGGTGGTTCTCCAGTATTGGTGTCTTTCATAGATTCACATGCGACCCTCCCTCCTCCCTTCAGAGGCTCTCTTCTCCTCATACACTCTGAGTCACTATGGTGCTACGAAAATCTGAGGTGAGGAGCTCTGAGGAGAAGGTTCTAGAGAGGAGCTGGCGCCTGATTGGCCGGAGTTCGGACTAACATAATGACAGAGATAGACTACGAATGTCTTTTTTCTCTTTCCATGTATCTCTATGGAAATTTCATATAGGGACATTCTTGATGTTATTACTTACTTATATCTCTGTTTTATATGATTACTTATGTATATGTATATATATATACATATATATATATTATGGCTGTATATATTGCTATATTATTTACCGTGGGACTCCCACTCCGACGACGGGGAATATTCAAGCATGTGAATCTATGAAAGACACCAATACTGGAGAACCACCTGTTTACAGGTAAGTAACAATTGTTCATCTCCAGCATCATCAAGTGGTGCCACATAAGTTTCTGTTCTAACTTTCCGCGAACATTAACATTGAACTGTCTATCTGTGCTAATCAACTTGGGCCTGGAGCTCCTCTTTGATTGCTACTAAATTCTCCAGACTTGCTGTAGTCAGCAGGCCTAGGTCAAATGTTACCTTCTGTGGAGTCTGAGTTTAAACTTTCCCCCCAAAAGGTGCAGTTTCCTTTCTGACTTGCACACCATCTGTATGTTAGGTCTGGGGCTGCAGCATGACCTTTCGACCTGCAAAATGTGTGCATCCGTGCACTCCAAGGCTATGAGGGATCATGACCCCAAGTTATTACATGGTGTGGTTGTGGAACCTCATCGTGTAATACACTTGCCAACCCCTTTAGGACCAGTAGGTATCGTCTGTCAAACCATCAGCTCAATCCGGGGTAGCTGTGACACTGAGCAGCAAGGCTTACTCAGAGGAACTAGTGTAAAGCATTTAAACAGCATCATAACAATTGAAGAAGAAATCGAAACGACATTCAAGAAGTCCGACACCAATTTATAAAAATAAACTGTATTTTTATACAAATTTAGACACCGCAATGAAAAAGATCCACTGGAGGGTTCCGGAGATACTGAATTTACAAGAAATACATCAAAGCATTTCACTCCACCACGAACATGCATTGGCTAATTCAATGAATTTGACACACATACTTTTTCAAAGAAAACTTGGGTAGGCGTCAATGCGGTCGGGTAAAATTATTTCGGGTGACCAACTCTGGCAGGGAGCAAGTGAGGGATACCAGCAAGATCCTTTTTTTATTTTTTATTTTTCAAACATCTTTATTGAGAAGAAACAGATCAGACACAATACACTGTGCAATACTCCAATTCAAAACAGCAGAATACATGTCAAGTTAAAGTATTTGGCTGCTAGTCATCCACATCATACCGCCAACAGAAAAAAATATGATGGTCAGAATCACAGCCCCACCGCTCAGAGGCCCCGTCACTCGAAGGGGAATACATCTGCGCCAAAAGCTTCAGTGGGGAGTATCAGAAAGGCGGGGTGTCCGTGAAGGGGAAGGGGGTAGCTGCTGACCAGCACCGACGGCTGCCACGGGCATAGAGCCGGCAGGGAGTGTGTGAGAGGCATCGCCACCTGAATGGGAACGGCATTGTAGATAGGTCACCAGGGGGCCCCAGACATCCACAGGTCGGAACCTAATGGGCAATAAGTCCCAGAACTGCGATAGGAGAGTCTGGCACCGAGAGGCGTCCTCCAGCCAGCTCTCAACCTTTGGAGCCAGCCGGCGACCCCAACATATGGCCACTCTACGCCTGGCCAGGACCAGCAGCATCGAAATCAGGCGACGGGAAGCATCGGGCAGAATTTTACAAACCCAAGGAGCCACAGGGGAGGATCGGGATGTACCGTGGCGCCGGTGATGTCAGAAATGGTGGAGCACACCAGCCGCCAGAATTCTGAAACCTTAGGACATAACCATGCTAAGTGTGCAAAATCTGCGGAAGGGGCTGCGCAACGTACACAAGCGTCTGCCGGGATGAGCCAGAGCTTGTGGAGCTGAACAGGGGTGCGGTACAACCTGTGCAAGTACTTAAAATGTATCAGACGAAGCCGGTAGTTCGGCGACAGCTTTTTTGTTTGGTTACAACAGTACTGCCTGCGAAATGTCAGTACCAAGATCCACACCCCACGCCACCCGCGCATGATCCGAAGAGATGGGGGCGGCCTGTAAATCAAGCGCGTATAATTTGGTAACCAATTTGCGTGGCGTCGGGGACATATACACGAGATCCAAAGCCGGCATGGTAGGTGGGGGTTGGGGGAATGTAGGGTGGAGTTTCCGGCATATAGCCCGCAGCTGATAAAATAAGAGTGTGTCCAGCGGCCTGAGGAGTCGGGGAGGGAATAGAAAGTGTTGTCTGGGTAAAGATCCGCCACCGTCCCCAAACCCAAATGGGACGCATGCCTAGACATGCCAGAAGGCGGGAGTGGAGGAAAGTCTGGATGGTTCACTATTGGCACGGCATTGGCAGACAGCCGGGAAAGGCCGGAAAGCCGGCGTAAGCCGGCCCAGCGCAGCATCTCAGCCGTGTCGACCTCCGCCCGAGGGCGCACCGCGGGAACAAGCAAAGGCGTGGACAGAGGCCACGGGGAAGCTAAATCCGTCTCAACGGCGACATGAGGCTGATAAGGAGTGGGATATATCCAAAAATGCAGAAAACTGGCCTGGGCGCACAAGGCATAGATCCGGAAATCAGGTGTGCCCATACCACCGGCAGACATGGGGAGAGTAAGGATGTCGTATGCAACTCGTGGCTGCTTACCCGCCCAGACTAACAAAATATGGGAGCGTAATTTACGAAAGAAATGGGTGGAAAGAGGAATAGGAATGTTTAAAAAACAAATAAAGAAATTCAGGCAGGACCACCATCTTGGCAATTGCGACCCGGCCCGCCAAAGAGAGCGGAAGGCGACACCACGAAGGGATCCTAGATTCCAGCCAGTCGACCGCATGCCCGAAGTTGGATCTCCACAATTTATCCAGGTCTCTACTCAGCCAGATGCCCAAATAACGCGTGGGGCTGGAAGCCCACACAAAAGGAAAGTCCAGTGTGAATGCCATAGTGGCGTCAGTCACAGGAATAAGACAGACTTGCTCAAGTTCACTTGAATGCTGGAAAGCCCACCAAAACGTATGATTTCCCTGACCAGGGAGCTTAGGTTCTCCTGAGGGTGACGGACGTATAGGGTAACATCGTCCGCGTACATGGAGACGAGGAGGGAGCGGGAAGAAAAACCTATGCCTCTAGGAGTATGGTGCTGCCGGAGCCTAGCGGCCAGGGGCTCCATTGCAATGGCAAACAGCGATAGAGGGCACCCCGGCCGCGTGCCACGAGCAATGCAGACGGGGCTGGAAACCTGGCCATTGATACGGAGACGCGCCGAAGGGTTAGTGTAAAGGAGTTTAACCTTACGCATAAAAAGTTCGCTGAAGCCCATGCGCGGCAAGAGATAGAACAAGAAGGGCCACTCTAGCGTATCGAACGCCTTCGTAGCGTCTAAGAGGGCAGCCACAGCCGGGAGGTTAGGATTAATCTGATGTAACACTGAGAATATTGTTCGGAGGTTATGTGAGGTTGCCCTACCGGGGATAAAACCTGATTGGTCAGGGAGAGCTATGAGGGGCATGAGTAATAGCAGGCGAGAGGCGATCAATTTGGCATAAATTTCGTTATTGATATTGATTAGGGAGAGGGGGCGGTATGAGTCGCGACGGTCGGCAGGTTAATCGGGTTTAAGAAGCAAGGTTATCAGCGCCTCACGTAGCGACAGCGGGAAGAGACCAGTGTCGAGGGATTCATTATGCATGGCCGATAGATGTGGCTCTAGAAGATCACCATACATTTTGTCAAATGAGGCTGGTAAGCCATCCGGGCCGGGTGCCTTATCTCCGGGTAAGCTATTGATGGCCGCAAGTAGTTCCTCCCTAGAAAATGGTTCGTCCAGAAATTTCCGGTGATGGTCTTCCAGCCAAACAAGCTCAATAAATTCGAAATATTGTTCAAAGTCCCCACGTGACAAAGGAGTTCCGGCCGAATAAAGCTGAGAATAAAAGTCAAGAAAACGGGACTGGATTTCCTCCGGCGAAGTGGTCCTAGACGGGCCCCCATCACTGAGGGCCATTATATAAGAGGCGGTACGCGGTGGACGAAGAAGATTGGCAAGAGCACGCCCCGGGCGGTCCCCCTCACCGAAACGGCGAGCCCGACCCTCTCTGCCCAGAAAGGACAATTCACGGCCCGCCTCATCCGAGAATTCATTGTGTTTTTGACGTATTAACGCAAGCGTCTCAGTACTGGGATTAGCCGCCAGGACGGCATCAAGATCTTTTATTTCCGTCTCAAGCTTAGCCAAGGAGGTGCGGATGGAGCGGAGGACCCCAGCCTGTATAGAAATTCATTCACCCTGAATGATGGCCTTAAAACCTTCCCATAAGGTCGAGGCGAAGTCCACAGAACCAGTGTTTATCTCGAAGAAGTTGGATATAGCAGTGCGGACGTCCGCGCAAAAGGCCGCGTCCTGAAGGGCGCCAGAGGGAAGTCGCCAGGTTACAGCCCGCCTCAGATAATGAGGAGGGCGGAAGCGGATCTGCACCGGCGCATGGTCAGAAAAGGTGCGAGCCATATGTCCCTCGTCAATAAGCCAGGACAGGACGTCTGGCGAGGTCAGCCAGAGGTCAATGCGTGACCAACAGCCCCTTGCACCAGTAACGCAGGTGCCCTCCCGAGCATCGGGAAAGAAGTGGCGCCAAGTATCATAAAGAGAATTGTCAGCTAAGATAGACATAAGAGCCGTGGAGGCACGTGGATGGGTTAAGTGGGAGCCCGAGCGGTCCAAGGTTGCCGACAGAGCGACATTAAAATCACCTCCCCAGACGACCGCAGCAGGGCCGCAAGCGGAAATGAGGTGCCAAATGTGGTGGAAAAAATTCGGATCGTCCCGAGTTGGGGCCGTAGACCGCAGCAATCGTAACGGACTGGGCCAATAGTAGACCATGAAGAATCACGTACCTGCCCTCAGGATCAGTGAGCACCCGAGCGGTCTGCCAAGAGAGACCTCTGCGCAACAAGATTGAGACCCCTCTGGCGGGGGGCGTGGCCAAGCCGGCTATCATGGCGGCCGCATCCTGCTAGGGCTCCGCGATCGGGCCGAACAAGTGGCCACTTCCTGACGTTGCACCCCAGCAGAAAACCTCCCGCTGGGCGGTGGAGGGTCTCAGGCACCCGCTGCTCCGTTGTGGTGCGCCGCTGAACGGGGGGAAACGGAGTAGCGGCGACGAACAGCTCCGGATCGGGACCCGGGAGCGCAAAATGGCGGCGAGCGGACCCTGAAGCCCGCGATCGAGGGACCGGCGGAACTATGGACGGCAGGCACAGCCGACACGCCTGCCCTGTGACCCCCGTGGAGCCATAACTGATGCCTGCATTCCACGGTGGGCTGGTGAAACCCCGGAGACGGGCTGCGGGTGTGGGCGTCCCCTTCCCTGCCCGGACGCGAAGAAGGAGAGCGGCCATGACACCAGCGGCCCGAGTCTCATGCAACGAACGGCCCCGCAGCTAGAGGGACGAGGCGCATCAGACGAGACTCGGCGCTTTCCCTGGAGGCGCCTGGAGACTGCGACGCCCGCGGTGAGTGCGGTGCTGCGGAGGGGAGGCCTGGTGGGTCTGGAAACTGGATCGGGGTGCCTGACCCTAAGATGGCGCCCGGCGAGACGGCGCCTCATTGAGGACTGGAGCGGAGGGCGCCAGTGTTGTGAAGGAGCGACCTACATCCCTCCCGGACCCTACCCGGGATACCCCACCCTGCGGGGCGGCACGAACCCGG
Source organism: Triturus cristatus (assembly GCF_964204655.1). Classification (NCBI taxonomy): domain Eukaryota; kingdom Metazoa; phylum Chordata; class Amphibia; order Caudata; family Salamandridae; genus Triturus; species Triturus cristatus. Next base: position 48,667,984 of record NC_140586.1, on the reverse strand, counting down.
ACGGCACCCAGCCCTTGCACATCGCCGATAGGGGTGGCCGGCCTGGGAACCTACCGAAGAGCACCGAGCGGTGCAGTGCCTTGCGAGGGCCCGCGTTGAGGGAAGACACGAGTTGGGACGGAGCCTCTCACGTGCTGTGCATAAACGATCCCTGAGAGCGCCGGACGGCGGCCTCCTCAAAGCACACAAACAGGAACGAAATAACGGAGGGCCCTGGTGGGGACATACACTATAGGACTGAGCGAAACAGGAGAGGAGACGACCCCCCTGCCCCCGTGGGGGGAGGGGGAATCGGTGCCCCCCAGCGGACGCACCTCGCCCGCAACCATGGGGAAGCCCCGGGGGACCCAACAGACGGCGGTCCCCGAGACAGCCCCGGAAAAGATGCCTAGAGCTCGGACATGGGTGGGCGCGACGGAGTCGCTGCCCGACTCCTCGGTATCTGTCAAGTTGGACCAGGTTCTGGCCGCCATAGAACACTCCAGGGTCTCCATGGAGGAGCGACTCGGGACACTAGCGACGGACATTAGCCTTATCCGGGACGACCATCGGAAACTGGTGGATAGAGTGAAGGACGGAGAGAAGAAGATCGAAGAAGTACAGCCAACGCTCGATAAACACCAGCAGACGCTCCAGGAGGTGCTGCATCGCCTAACCATCATGGAGGAGCGGGCGGACGATTTAGAAGGGCGCTCTCGACGCTGCAACATACGCGTAATAGGGCTACCCGAAGGAATCGAAGGCACGGACCCTCTACAATACGTAGAGACATGGGTGAAATCCTTCACCCCGGATAAGGACCGCTCCGCATTCTTTTCCCTGGAACGAGCCCACAGGGTCCCGGCTCGCCGACCGCCCCCAGGGGCGCCCCCGAGGCCGCTGCTAGCGAAATTCCTCCACTTCCGTGACAGGGATGCGGTGCTGCGCGCGGCACGAGTGGCGGGCGCCTTGCGAGTCGACAACCAACGTGTTATGGTGTTCCCCGACTATGCACGAGCAGTTCAACAACAACGCGCCTCCTTCCTGAATGTAAAGAGACGTTTGCGCGAGAACAATATCCACTACTCCTTGCTTTTCCCAGCCCGTCTCAGGGTGGTCTACGCTGACTCTACTGTGTTCTTCACGAACGTCACGGAAGCTCAAGATTGGGCAGATCAGCACTGTGCACGACAATCCAGGGCGGAGATCACAAGAGACCCGCATCCTAAGCCTCCACGATCTGGAAGGCGGTCGCAACGACGCCCGCGCGCAGGCGCGAATGGCGGGGCACCTGCCCGCACCCAAGACTCTCCGGACCTTGAGCAAATCGTGAAAGAGCGACGGGAGGCCTTGCAAGCAGTGATCGACCTGCAGGCGTCTCCTCTACCGGATGACATTGATCGGCCGCCGCATATCTTTACCTCGGAGGAGGAGAATGACAGCGATGGGACGGGGGAGAACTCCGTGACACCCCCCATGGTCACTCCGCAGACGGCGGACCTCATTCTAGATGGACAATCTGGCTCCCATACGATATGAAAAGGGGACTCTTGTATTTACCATTGCGCCAAATGTACTTTCTTCCCCACCTGTTGCATTGACCCTTCTATCGTAGCCTGCTGCAACAGGTGCAACGTCCTTTTCTCCTACTACTGGCCCGATTAGTCTCTGGCCCAGCACGCATGCACCGCCGCCCCCCTTCATATATAGTCGTATTTCCCCTTAAGTGGGTAACCAGGTTTGGACGCACCGTCCTTGACGATGGGTCCCAGGTATTGGGGATGTTCCTCGACCCCTTTGGTTCAGTTGTATACCCCAGTTACACACCTTTCCCACCCCTCATATGGAATGAAACAGATCCAACCATCTCCCACATATGCTTATGCGGCGTCGGGGGGCGCAGACACTCTTTACCACCCGGAGCGACCGAGGTCTACACACCTCAATAGGCGTAGTCCCTGCGCTAGGCGAACAGACGCAGCCCATGACGCATCACACACCACACACTGATGTCACCCTCCTTACCCTGAATGTTAGGGGGCTGCACACTCCGCGCAAACGATATGCGGTGTACTCCTATGCAAAACGGCACAATACCCCGATAGTCTTTTTGCAAGAGACACACCTCATTGCAAAAGAGGTCGGGAAACTGCAGTTGAAATGGCGGGGTCTCCTGTGCGCCACAACCTACTCTGCGTATGCGCGCGGGGCGTTGATCTGGGTGCGACCGGGGACCCCCTTTCGGGAGCTTCGGAGGGTCATCGACAGAGAAGGTAGATATGCACTACTGGAGGGTCTTTTAGACGGACAGGTAGTACTTCTCGGTAGCATTTATGCCCCTAATGTTGACCAAGACAAGTTCTGGGACCATCTCACAGGGGTCCTTGCCCCATTTGCTTCCATACCCTGGGTTCTGGGAGGAGACTATAATTGCTCACTAGACCTGCACCTTGACCGATCGCACCCACCTCCACTGCACTCACCGGCACATAAGCAAACCACTAGATTCCGGGCATGGATCTCACACTGGTCGCTAACTGATGCTTGGCGGCTGCGCCACCCCCAGGTCCGCCTGTATTCCTTTCATTCCATCCCACACAACTTGCGCGTCCGCCTTGACCGCTTCTTATGTACGGCGACTATCCTACCCCGGATCACCCACACAGACTACCTGGGCAGAATTATATCCGATCATGATGCCCACATTCTCCAGATACGCTGGCAGCCCCCACACCCACCGGTCCCCATGTGGCGTTTGCCACGGGACTGCCTATCGGACCAGATCTTTCGTCACGATCAGGAGGGTAGCATCCAAGACTATTTCACGCGCAACTCGGGAACGGCGTCCTCTAGGTTGGTGGAATGGGATGCGTTTAAAGTGGTGGCCCGGGGAGAATGCCTGCGGCAAATAACGGGTGTTCGACGCGTGTTGGAACAAGCCCTCACCACCGCGGAGCACCGCCTGGCGACCCTCACCAAGCGGGATGCTACGTCCGAAGAGGAAACGCGGCGTATAGCAGACGCCAAAACAGCCTATCACTCAGCCTCTACGGATCTGCGAAGGTGCAACTTCCGATCCTATGCTACCCGGATGCATAAGGAGAGGGACAAGACGGGCACTCTACTGGCGTGGTTAGCCAGGCAAGACACGGAAGTCAAGCCCATTACCGAGATACTGGACCCTAGGGGGGTGTTAGTGCACTCCCAGGCGGAGATTCTGGGGGCCTTCCGCGACTACTATGCCGAGACATATAGTGACCCCACCTCTACCCCGCAGGAAGTAGTGGATCGCTTTCTCGATCCTTTGCCGCTCCCAACAATCACGAGAACAGAACAAGAGGCCCTAGATACCATACTAGTTTCGGCGGATGTGACGCGGGCCCTACGTGCCCTGGCCCGCAATAAAGCTCCGGGGCTGGATGGGTTCCCCCTAGAATATTACACAACCTTTTCAGTGCACCTGATCCCTCGGTTAGTGGAGGTGTTTACGGCGGCGCTGAAGAAAGGAGAAATGCCGAAATCTATGCGAGAATCCGTCATCGTGACATTCCTGAAACCACATAGGGACCCACAACTAATGGCCTCCTACCGTCCGATATCGCTATTGTCTGCCGATTGTAAACTCTTCGGGAAGACCTTAGCGGATAGGTATGTCCAAATTATACGCTCTCTGGTTCACCCGGACCAGTGCGGATTTATACCTGGCAGATGTACGTCCCAGAACATACGTCGAGTCTTCCACATTCAGGATCAGGTGCAGGGGATCTACCCTCGAGCGGCCTGTCTCATCTTAGACCTTGAGAAGGCCTTCGATTCCCTCACATGGCAGTTTCTGTTCTCGGTGCTACAACGAGTAGGCATAGGGCCCACCCTCCTCGCCTACACGCGCTTATTGTACACCGGACTGACTTCGCGGGTGCGCCTAGGCCGATACATATCGACGGAGTTCGCGGTTCAGAGAGGCACGCGACAGGGCTGCCCGCTGTCCCCTCTGCTCTTTGCCCTGGCGGTGGAGCCCCTGGCGGTGCGGCTCCGGAGGGAAGGTGAGAGCTGGGGCATCCCGATAGCGGACACGGTGCATAGTATTTCCTTATACGCAGATGACCTACTGATCTATGTACGGGACATTGCGGATGATCTGACACCCCTCTGGGAAACCTTGCAGGAATTTACCGTGGCCTCAGGACTACGAGTAAATTGGGATAAATCCGCACTTTATCCGCTGCATCCGGGACTACCTCCGCAGGTGGTTCACATGGGAACCCAGCGAGTACCCTGGAGCGCGGAGGCCCCCCGGTACCTGGGTATTCGTCTCTACCACTCCACCGCAGATATGTTCGAGGGTAATCATTGCAGGGCTTTAGCGAGCATTAGGGCTTCGATCGGCTTTTGGAAGAGCCTCCCACTGGCTCCCATTGGGAGAGTGGCATTGGCCAAAATGATCATGGTTCCGAGATTGCTGTACTTTTTTACCAACCTCCCCGTGATCCCGCCCAGGACCTTTTTCCGGGACCTAGACTCCCTTCTTAGTGCGCTCATCTGGGGGTCTAACAGACACAGAATAGCCCTGACAAAACTACAATTGCCCACCACGCAGGGTGGCTTGGGAGCCCCATCCTTCGAAGCCTACTTCTTGGCAGCACAACTGCAATGGCTGTCGCATTGGACAGCAGACAGGTACACTGTGGAAACGCATACCATCGCGGGACGAGTATCAGTTCCGGAGATCCGTCGCTTGCTCCTCCCTGGCACACGCCCAAAGCCCACGTACCCCTTGCAGGTGCTGGTCGCACGTAAGTGTATGATGCGGATACACCGCATGTCCCCGGGGACCCCTTTGTACTCCCCTTTACTCACTCTAGTGGGTTGGCCCAATCGGGAACACTACTACACGAATAGCGCGCTTCGCACATGGACGGGATGTGACCTAACAGAGGCAGCGTCCCTTTTCGAAGACGGGCAACTAAGACCATTCCTTAGTTTGGTGGAGGAATACGGGCTTCCCCCAGGGCAGTTTCTGCTCCACCGCCAACTCCTAGATAGCTACCGACCACACCAGGACCTAAGTAGCGGGGAACCACACCCACACCCAGTGCTACACACGATCCTACATATGGGAGCAGGACGCCATCTCACTACATGGCTTTACAAAGCCATACGGGAATTGACTAATAAACCATTGGCGACCCTCCGGGCCACCTGGGAGGCAGAAATCGGGCGAGTGCTCCATGACGGGGAGTGGGAGAAGGCTTTGAGATACCCGAAGAAAGTTTCCAGAAACGCACGATTTAAAAACATCCAATATTATATTCTACACAGGGCCTATCTCACACCTGCACGCCTCCAGCGATTCTACCCTGACACTCAGTTCCTATGCCCCAGATGTCAAGAACAAAACGCGGACTTTCGACATATGTTCTGGGGCTGCTCCGTCATTCAAATCTTCTGGCATCACATTCACACCGCATTGGGCACCCTCACTGGGCTAACCTGCATGAACACTTGGGAGGCCAGCGCCATAGGCATCTTTCGCATCAGTAAGCAACACAAGGTGCAGACTCGCTTCCTCTCCTTAGCGGTGCTCTTGGCCAAACGCAGCATAGCCATGTATTGGCGTTCCCCCATCGGCCCTCCGGTGGCGGCGTGGGTGGGAGCTACACTCAAATGGGCGGCGGCGGAGGAGGAAACATTACGGGAGGAGGAGGTGAAAGGGACCCGCAAGCACCCTATATCAATGGAATGGGCCATGTTACTGTACCAATTTAGGCAGCTCTCCCCGGGGGCGGACCCGCCAGACGACGCATCTACACAACTAATCCGGAATGCACAATCACAGACGCTGCCCACCTGAACCCGTAGGCCCCCAGCTGTGCAAAGCCTTGACAGACCCTAACTTCAGGCGCACAGTTGCGATTTTGGGTCGCAACGACCAAGATAGACACACATAGTATCAGAGATACCTCACCATCACGACGCTGCATTTCCCCCCTTAGTGCAAGTGGATATATTCTTCCATATTCATCCCCTAGTTTGCACCACTGTTGACCCCCAGTTCCTTTGCCATGTATGGAACCCGAGATTGTAGGCTGTGAACGTCACGATGATTGCATACACAGTTTAGACCTCATGATAACGAATTATCAAGAAATATAATTGTTGAGTAATCCTACAGGATGCATGATCGGATATGACCACTTGACGAATATGTATGATGTACAATATAAGAAATGTGAAAATGGCAATAAAAATAAGTTTAAATAAAAAAAAAAAAGATTGAGACCCCTCTGGCATATGATGAATAGGTGGAGGAGTGGGATTCCCCCCAATATCGCGCTTGAAGTCTAGAAATAGAGCCAGGAAGCAAGTGTGTCTCCTGTAGGAGACCTATATCTACCTTGTGTCGCTGTAAGTGGGCATGGATCAGTCGGGCCTTACGGTGGTCGTTCAGATCAGGCACATTCCAGGTCCAGCAGACGATATCAGCCATAAGAGGTGGGTACAGAGCGTAGCGCTGCGCAACACCCGCAGAAGACGCCACATACAAATGGCAGTGGCAGGAGAGAGACGAGACTCAATGGGCAACAAGACGCGGCGTAGAATGCATGCCCCGCAAGCAGATGGGGGAAGCCCACCGGGAACCACAGCCAACCAGACCACGCGGGGAGAACGTGCAGGAGGCTGGCCGGTGGAGGTGGAAGTGGGAGCAGAGCGCGCCAATGAACAGGGATGGTGTGCCACGGACCCGACCACAAGAGATGCAGCAAGGAAGGGGGGGGGGACCAGAGGAGCAGCATGCACACAGCCCGGGAATAGCCAGTGACCTGAAATAAAACGGAGCGTGTAACACAATGCAGTAACGCTGTCAAAACCTATAATGACAGTACCAAAGGAGAGTATAGGAGCAAACGGTAGCCATCCCCCCCAGTAGAGGAACTGGAAATACCCATAAAAGGCAGCGTGGAGGCAGAGAGTGAGGAGTCATTAGCAAAATACGCAGCCGGTAAAACAATACAATGTCTGGGAATAAACATGAGCATGCAGTGCAGAAAAACCAAACGATACCATAAGGAAACAACAATCCAGAAAAACAAAAAGAAACCCCAGAGAACCCACCAGAACAGCCCAATCCACCCACCCTGGGCCACAACAAGAAAGGTTCGTTTACCCCAAACAAGACCCACTTAGTAAAGAAACTAAAAGCAAACATCAAAAAGACCACCAACCCCCCTCCCACTCCAACCCCCCAATCAGGCTGAGACACCAACCCATCCCACCCCAGGAACCCACAACTGGGAAGGGGAATAACAGCAAATGAGTTGGGATTCATCCCGTGAGGGCATGGCGGGGCCAGGCGTACCCCCCTGCAGTGAGGTAGGGTGGCCAAGCTTAGGTGCAGTTAGGCATCGCATAAAAAGGAGGGAAGACAACTGCAATCAACAAAGTCACTTCAGTCATTATTGCTGAGGCGGTCTGCAGCCTCGGAAGGGGATTTAGACGTTGTTTTCCGGGCCGATTTTTCGGTCTTCTTGGCAAACGCCAGCGCCTCCCGCGGGTTCGGAAAGATGAGTCTTGGCTCCCTGGCGGACCCTGAGCCTTGTCGGATAGGCCAAGGAGTAGGAGACGTCGTGCTTCTGTAGAATGCGTTTGGCAGGTAGGAATTCTCGCCGGGCCGCCTGAACAGTCGTGGTGTAGTCTGGGGAAAAAAGAGAGGGTATTGCCCTGATGAACGATGGTGCCCCTGTCCCGAGTAGCTCTGAGAATGACGTTGCGGTCCCGGAAATTAAGCAGTTTAGCAATGATAGGACGTGGGGGTAGGCCGGGACCAGGACGAGGGCCCAGGGAGCGATGGGCGCACTCCACAATAAACACAGAGCTCCCTGACCAGTGCCTCCACAAAGTCCTCCATACGGTTGATGTTGGTTGATTCTGGAAGGCCTGTTATACGGAGGTTACTTAGACGAGAACGGGCCTCCAAATCCTCGTTCTTTTCCCGGATGACCGCTAAGATTTTGTCCATTTGCAGCAGCTTCGTTCGGTCCTGCAAAGCGGCATCCTCAACATCAGAGATCCGGGACTCCACGTGTGTCAGGCGACTGTCATGGGTATCCACACGGGCTTTCACTGAGTCCAGCCGGGCCGACAGCTGATCCAGCTGGGAGGCTATGCCAGTGACAGTCGACTTCACGTCCAGCATGATCGCCTTCAGGTGGTCGTCACGAGACGGCGGAGGCGTCCGCGGCCTCCCCGCCCCCCCCTCAGCAGTGGAACCCTCCTGTCGGGAAGACCGACGATGGTCAAAGGTGATCTTGGGCTGCCTCGGGTCGGACTTGCCCATGGCGTGGAAAACGCGAAGCAGGCTAGCACTCCGATGACACTGACCAGTACTTCCAGGCAAGCAGAAAGAGACCCATGTCACCCACGTAAGGGACCACCAGTACCGCAGCGCGGAGAGGCACGGGCAGAGCATCAACAGGATGCTTGAAGGAACAAACAGAGGCCGCACTTTAATGAGTGTATTATGCTAGCAATGTCATCCACCAAGAAGAAGGACCCGCAACAGTCGACAAGTGAGTGGGCACCAGCCCGGTGGCGTCCAGCAATCAACAGCACTAAAGAAAAGTGTGGAGGGAGGCGCGTGGGCACCACCGGCACACGAACCCCCAAGACGAGGGCAGAACGCAGGAGGGGGCCGATCGTGACCACAGCCCAACCAACTACTGCGGCCAACCGCTCACGGGCGGTACCTCCGGTCCCTCCAGGAAGAAAGAGTGATCCAGGCACGAGCGCCGCCCGCAGAGGAGGCCCCACCAAGCAGGAAGGTAGGGCGCAGGCGGGGTCCACAGCTCCAGTCAGCGTCCCGGTGGCCCCCCTGAATTGGCAGCGCCAGCAACAGGACAGGGGGGGCACCTAGCGCGGGGTGGCCCAGCAGAAGAAGCGACGACCAGCAACAAGCACCAGAAGTCAGGCGCAGGCCCAACGCAGTCAGAGCCCGGGGACCACGTCGGTGGGGCATCGAAGTGTAGGGTTCCACTGGTTAGCCGAAAGAGCCAGGCGATGATGCAGGCAGAATGATTAGGCTAGGCCCAGCGCCACCGGGAGGCCGGAGGGCCGCACCAACATAATCAGAAATGCTGCACAGCAGAGTATCACCGCCTGGGCGCACAGGGGAGGGCACAGAGCACAACAGAGGGCCGGCAGGAAGACACGGGGGGGTTCGCCACCCCCGTCACCGGGCGCCAGCAGCCGCCAGCACGATCGGCCCGAGAAGGATATATTAATTTTGCCCCCCCCCCGCATTTTCAGTATGAAACAAGTTATGTGACAAATCTGTTAACATTTTGCATACAGCAGTGTAGCGATGATGCAAACCGTAATATATGCCAAGCTGCCATGACGGTGTAAATCAGAACTGGTGTCTTTACGTAGTACTTGGTCCTTTTATTTCTTTTTCAAAGAAGGTTTATTTGGCTTGTCTCCAAAAAAATTCTCCTTGCGTGTTAATTAGGTTAGGGGTGGGGCGGCTGCGTTCAGCTTCCAGCAGACCCCTAGAACAGCTGAGTCCAGGGAATCTAACAAGGGATAGTAGTGTGTGGGGTCTTTGGAAAGGTGGCGGTGAGAGGCACAGGGTTGGGCAATCACTTCTTCCATAAACTTTTCTGCTATGTCAGTGCAGCGGGTATACCAGTGTTGATCTACTTAAGTATTTCTGTGACAGCAGCAGATTCGTACATAGTAAAAGCCAGTAGGCACCACCACGTCTGCAACTTCATGTGTGATGTACCGCATCTACGGGCAAGGGTGTTTATCCATTGCCGGAAAGCTAGTCGGTGAACGAATGCTTAGCATTTAAATCGCGTAACCTACCACTGCTCCTGCTCTCTGCCACAACCAAGCAACACATTTGCTAACCAATGCAGCAGGATGAGCTTGTATCCACTGAACCAAGGTTATGACATGGCGTGACTTCTTGCTACAAGTTGTAGCGCTTTCGAATACTCCGCATGTGCTGCAGGATTGCTGAAGCTAATGGGGGGGCTCTCTAGTACCCACCGTAAAAGACAGTCGCTCTGATTTTGACATTCTAGTACCCCTGTTCAAATGTACATTTTTAATGTAATCTGGTAATGACTTGCCATTCATAGAAAAAGTAAAAGCTGCCTTTATATAGAAAGTATTAAAAATGATTTAATTTCAAACTGTTTTTCGGGATCTTGCTTGTGGGTGGCGATATTTAGCACTTACGATTATATTTATGTTGCTGTTGTAGAACCAGGGTTACAGGGAAGCGATTTTTCTGTCATGTCCAGCTTTTGCCTATGCTGTAGTGTGCGCTATTTTTATGATGTTTGTCCATTGTGCATCTTACAGGAGCTTTCTCTGCTGCCGTTGATGGAGCCAGCTATTACTGCAAATTTCAGCCTTTTCTCCCCCTTTGGCAGCAGTCCGCTCAATGGCAAGCACCCTCTGAAGGGAGCCTTTGGAAATGCGGTATTGGACAGCGTGCCGGATTACTATACCCAGTTGCTCACCAAGGTAAAAATTACCATGGGTCAAACTTGCAGGATCTCCCCCATCCCCACCACCTCCCTTGGTCATTAGTGGACTGGCATGAATTCTTGAGAGTTGATACATGTCCCAGTGGTGTTCCCATAGAGATGTGTATTGTGTGTTCAGAATTTGATAAAAGATGGTGAAATCAGGTTCCCAACAGAGAATGGGTGAAAATAAGTTTGCTAACTGTAGAAAATAACCATAACATATTGTTTGTAAACTAATTATATCTTCGTGTATTCTTACTGAAGATTCACAGCCTGTCAGAGAGGCATATTCAGTGTGCATAGGACTCCATAAAAGAATAGAACTACTAAATGCCTAAGCTTATAGTTAAGAAATTTAATAGATACATTTTTATTGTTTCAAGTTATTTAAAACCTTCACAATATAACATGTGCCTATAGTAACACAGTTAAAAACAGCATGAAGTCAGGTGATATCTTGTTTAACCCAGGCATGTTCACTTCCATCAATTTAATACATCAAAAGTGTGTGCCGCTTGTGTCTTTAAGATCAGATTCATAAATGATAACGTGCCTATTGCAATATTGTGGGACATGTTAATTTTGGCGTCCTCTAGCCCCTGCTGTCCTGGGTCAGCCAGGTTGCGGTAGGCTGGTTGGTGGCATGTGCAAACAGATTTTCATTTGTTTGCAAGCCTAAATGGTTACTAGTTAGTCAACAAGATTGTTTTATAATGGAGGAACCATTGGATAAAGTGCAAACAGTAATCAGATTGAGTTTGATACAAGGTGTATTGCAATGTCCTGTGACTATTTTGACATGGTCTATACGTTAAAGGCCAGTGACTAAAGTCCTGATTGCACTCAGCTTACTTTTTGAAAGAGTGCTTATGCGATGTCATGTGGCGGGTTGGTTTTGGCTTGCTCTGAAGGTACGATTCTTTCTTAAATGGAACAGAGCCGACCGTGCCTTCACCTAACTGATCTAGGCCTGCACTGAACCGGCTGCTGCATGACGCAAATGGAGGTGCATCATAGGATTGACATGGGTGGCACTGTTTCAGAATGATGGAAAGCCAACTAGATCTGAAAGAGACTATTAGTTATAGATTCCTTACCTTAGAAGTACCCCCAGGCGTCAGACTGGATCCGGAGAATTTTTCTTCAGCAGTACCCCTTCACGTCGGTAGGTGGGGTTGGTTGACACCGCGTTTGTTGTTGGCGTCGTGATCGCCGGAATGACGTTGGGGTATCTACTTAGACGCCGCCCCTGCGCGCTGACGTCAGTTCTTTTTTTTTTTTTTTTTTTCCCACGCCAGCCAGCGCAGATCTGGAGAGCAGTACCTCTAGTCACTTTTTGACTGTCTTTTTTTTTACTTTTGTCGACATCTTTTTTGAGTCGTTTGACTCCTGGTGCACAGGGATGTCACATCGGCGGACCGGCTTCAAACCTTAGGGCTCCAATGTCGGTTACGGATCTGCACCTTGTGTGCTTGTGGTGCTTGGAGCGCGACCACGACCTGAAGTCGTGCTCTGACTGTTGGGGCCATGAATCCGAAGTCTTTGCGGGAGCGGTCCCAAAAGCTTCTGGAGGCCTGGTAGTCAGCTCCACGACCGCTTGAGGTCCCGGTCGAGAGGGAGGTCGTGGGACCGGTCGCAGAGTCACCGCCAACACTCCTCTTCGAAGTCTTCGTCTTTGGGTAAGTCGAAGCACAAAAAGAAGGCGAAGAAGCACTGTTGCTCTTCGCGTTCTTCTCGTTCATCGGCTGACGCGACGCAGAAGGTCGTCGTCCTTCGGCTCCGAGCTTCGCTCCCTTTCCGGGAGCCGGAGCAACCCCTGCCCAACTTCGTAGTTTTCATGAAGCCCTCCACTCCATCTTAGGGCAGCTTAACTCCTTCGGCACGCCTTCGGGCCCCGCGGATTCGGCTGGAGGTTCTAGGCATGCAATGCCGGCGGCATCAGGCCCGGTGCCGCAGGCCTCCAGGGATCCAGGCCTGGATCCGGATCGGCACCAGTCGACCTTACGACACCTTCGGTGCCAAATCCTCCGACGCCTGTTTTGTCCCCAGCCGGCATCGACCCCGGCCTCTCCCTCGACATAGACACGGAGCGGGACCGGTGTCGTCCGACGCAGGTACCCGCCCGAAAAGTACTTTTGTACCTCTGTTCTATCCTGGTGTTCCCTATCGCCCTGAGTTGCAACCAGAGGAAGGTGAGGAGGACTGGGAGGGGTCTGTGGCCTCTTTTGCAGACCAGTTGGACAAACCGGACTGGAGAGAGGAGTTGGGTGAGGCCAGTGGTCTGGACAGTTCTTCAGACCTTACCATGCTTTCTCTCTCTGCTATGGCTACAGAGGAGAGAGCCTCTTAAGCTGTGGTGTTCCGTAGGGCGGCTGAGGCCTTGAACCTTGAGCTTCCTACGGTAGCGGTCAGAACTAACCTTCTGACCGAGGTGCTTCAACCATCAGCAGCCTCTTCGGAGCCCCTCCTGCCGTTCAATGAGGCCCTCACGCACATCCTACTGGGCACTTAGTCCAAGCCCAGAAGAGGGGCCCCTGTGGAAAGGATGATTGCCTGACGCCACCGCCTGGCCCCGTTTGACCTCATTTTCTTCTTACAACACCCTACCCCCGAGGGGTGGTCCAAGTCTCAACTTCCAAGGGCGCGTTCCCTACTGCTCCACCTGATAGGGAATCCAAGAAGTTAGATCACCTTGGGAAGAAGATATTTTCTTCCGCCAGCTTAGGACTGCGGTCGGTGAACACCGCATGTCTCTTGGGCCGTTACACCCACTCTGTGTGTGATAGTCACGCAGGTGCTGCCACAGAGCCCGGAGGAGGCCTGGGCCGTTCTCTCCCGTGCAGTGGCTGAGGGTAGAGATGCAGCTAGGTTCCCCATGCGATGTGAGCTGGACACCGCCAACTCGTTAGGCAGGACGATTTCAACATCGGTAGCCCTGAGACGCTATGCCTGGCTGAGGTCCACTGGCTTCTAGGGTGATGTCCAATCGACTCTTTTGGACATGCTCTTTGATGGATGTCGTTTGTTTGGCGACAAAGCGGACAACGCGTTCGAGCGATTTAAGGATTCCAGGGCTACGGCCAGATCCTTGGTCCTCGCTACAACCTCTTGCCTCGCGCAGTCTGCTTTTCGCCCTTTTCGTGGCTACGGAGGAGGTGCCCTGCCACGTTCCACCCAGAGCCCCAGGCCTGGGCAAGCTGCCTAGCCTCTGTGCAGCCGTGATTTTGGGACCCAGTGACGTGGGTCTAGGGGCCAGCGTGTGGGCCAGTCCACCAGCGCCCCCTCTGCAGCAGCCTCCAAAACCTTCCTAGTCTGACTTTTCAGGGCCACCAGTTGCCTGTGGTCGGCAGGATTCGCCATCACCTCCCCCACTGGCACGACATCACGTCGAACTGGTGGGTTTTGCAGATAGTCCGAAGGGGCTACTCCCTCCTCTTCGAGACTGCCCCTCCCTCCATGCCACCCGTTTTCCATCGCATGTCAGAATCACTTGACCCTTCTCCGTCAGGAAGTTGCGACTCTCTTGGCCAAGGGAGCCAGTGAGCGAGTTCCTGTGCCAGAAGTTGGTTGTGGTTGTTATTCCCACTACTTCCTGATGTCCAACAAGGACAAAGGCCTGGGTCCTATCTTGGATCTCAGGAACGTCAATCGCTTCCTCCGGAAGGAGAAGTTCAAAATGTTCACATTGGCTCAGGTCCTGTCTGCCCTCGACTGGATAGTAGCGTTGGACTTGCAGATGCCTATTTATACATCCCCGTCCTGCCTGCCCACGGGCGTGGCCTTCGGCTCACGGTAGGCTACGAGCATTTTCAGTTCACCGTGCTCCCTTTTGGCCTTACCGGCCGGCGCCCCTGTTGCGGTCGCAGCTCAGCTGTGCAGATCAGGGGTTCCAGTCTTCCCCTATCTAGACGACTGGCTGTTGAAGGCGGGCTCGTCCCAGGCTGTCATCTCCCACCTCCAGACTACGGCGGACCTCCTGCATTCGTGCCTAAGCCACACCTGATTCCCTCTCAGAAGCTCCTTTTCATCTGGCGGTTCTGGACACAGCACAGTTTTGGGCTTATCCTCCCGAGCAGCGAGTTCAGGATATTCGGGCTATGATTCTGATCTTTCAGCCTCTATCCCGGGTTTCGGTCAGGATGACCCTGAGGCTGCTGGGTCTCATGGCCTCCTGCTGGTGGATCATGCCAGGTGGCACATGCGTGCTCTGCAGTGGGACCTGAAGTTCCAATGGGCACAGCATCAGTGGAATCTTTGATTGCATCCAGATCTCGGAGGGCACTGCACACCAATTGTAGTGGTGGCTAACGAGCCAGGATTGGGGCAACCGCAGGTCCCTCTCCCTTCCCCACCCACAGTTCACAGTGATGACCGATGCATCCCTTCTGAGGCGGGGTGGCCTCTGGCTCCAAATCAGCCTTCTGGAGCTCCGGGGCATTCCTTCCTTCTGTCAAAGGAAGAGTAGTGCTGGTGTTCACGGATAACGCCATTTCATGTGGTATTGCAACAAACAGGGCAGGGTGGGGTCGTGGACCCTCTGCCAGGAGGCCCTTTGTCTCTGAAAGTGGCTGGAACATCAGGGCATGTCACTGGTAGTTCAACACCTGGTGGGCTCCTTGAACGCCAGGGCAGATTACCTCAGCTGCCCGTGCATGATGGATCACGAATGTCGTCTTCACTCGGAGGTGGTGCAAGGTCTTTCAGCAATGGGGAGAGCCTTGGTTAGATCTATTTGCCAACGAAGAGAACGCGCAATGTCAGAAGTTCTGCGTGTTGGAATTTCCAAGGCAGCACTTGCTAGGAGACACTTTTTGCCGCGAGCGGAGTTGCAGTCTTCTATGCACCTTTCCACCTTTACCACTTCTGCCCAGAGTGCTGAAGAAGATCAAGCGGGACAGGGCCAAAGTAATTCTTGTGGCTCCGGACTGGGCACGAACAGTCTGGTATGCCGAGCTCTTGAACATGGCCATCAGTCCTCCGATCAGACTGCCTCTTCGGGAGGATCTTCTGTCGCAGCAGCAGGGGACAGTCCTTCACCCGAACCTGTTCAGCCTCCACCTCCTTGCGTGGAGTTTGAGAGGCGACAGTTGACAGCTTTCAACCTTCCTCCCTAAGTCTGTAATGTTACCTTGGCATCCAGGCGTCCCTCCACTAAAACGGTATATACCTGTAGATGGGAACAAATTTGTGGCATGGTGCACAGCAAAGGCTGTGGATCCCCTTTAAGCCCCCTCTTTCAGAGGTTCTCCTCTTCATTCTTTATTTTGGCCCAGCAAGGCTCTGCTCTGGGCACTCTTAAAGGCTATCTTTCGGTCATTTCGGTCTTTCTTTACCTTCCTGATCAGCGTTCTCTTTTCAAGTCTCCTATTGTAAATCGCTTCCTTAAGGGCATTACTCACCTTTTTCCTGCTATTCCTTTCGTAATGCCCCAGTGGGACTTGAACCTTGTTCTGACTTACCTTATGTGCGCTCCTTTTGAGCCGCTACATAATTGTCCTCTCAGACTGTTACCTCTCAAAACTGCCTTTCTGGTTGCCATCACCTCTGTTCGCAGGGTGAGTGAGCTTCAGGCTCTTTCTTCTAAACTTCCTTTCATGGCTGTTCATCCGGACAAGGTTGTCCTTTGCACTAGGCCTTCCTTTCTTCCCAAAGTGGTTACCTCTTTCCACATAGGACCAGACCATCACTTTGCCCACCTTCTTGCCGCCCCCGCATCCTTCTAAAGAGAAGGAGAGGCTCCATCGTTTGGATCAAAAATGTGCGCTTTCATTTTATCTGGATCGCACAAAACAATTCCGGGTGGATGATCAGCTCTTTGTTGGCTATGTGTGCGCCAAGAAAGGTCAGGCCGTGTAAAACCGAACCATCTCTCGATGGCTCGTTCTTTGCATTAAAATTTGCTATTTGTTGGCAAAAAAGGAACCTCCAGTAGGGTTGCACGCCCGTTCCACCAGGACGGCAGCCACTACTGCTTTGGGATGTGGAGTCCCCTCGGTGGCATCTGCCAGGCAGCCACGTGGGCATCTTTGCACACGTTCACTAAGAATTACTGCCTGGATAGTCCGGTCCGGAGAGACTGCTTCTTTGGCCGTTCAGTTCTCCAGGACTTTCTTGTGTGAACTTAGTTTGCAGACCCACCTCCGGAGTTGGTATTACTGGGGTATCTATTCTAAGGTAAGAAATCCATAACTAATTGTCTCTTTAATATGAACAAGTTACTTGCCTTCGGTAACAATATATCTGTAGGAGACATATATTAGTTACAGATTCCTTACCGCCCCACCCATCCTCCCCATTCTGAGAACTGACTTCTAGAGTAAGGGACTCCCTTCAGGGCCCTAGTTTTGTGCACCAGTGGTCAGTGTCTTGCATAGCTCTACGCTTCTGGCGTGGAATATCGTGTAAACAACGGACGTCAGAGCGCAGGTGCGGCATATAAGTAGATAACGCAACGTCATTCCGGCGATCACAATGCCAACGACGAACGTGGAGTCGACCGACGCCACCTACCGACACGCAGGGGTACTGCTGAAGAAAAATTCTCCAGATCTAGTCTGACGCCTGGGGGTAATTCTAAGGTAAGGAATCTATAACTAATACAAGGCTCTTACAGATATATCGTTACCGAAGGTAAGTAACCTCTTTATTTCCACTTTTCGCAGTCTGCATAGCACACGTTCAGTAGCTTGAGTACTTCTCCTAGGAATTTCACATATCTGGCTGAAAGATTCGCATCGGGTCCACTCTACATGCAGTAATGGCAAAATTGCATTGTGTTATGCCCAGGTGTCGGAATATAGGTTTCAACCAGTAGTACCTTAAGCTCTTTAAGCCGGGACGAAAGCAAATCACATGCGTCAATGATTCCTTCTTATAGTTAACACAATTGGCAGTTGTGTTCAGAAGAGCCTTTGAAACGCCCAAATGTGTGTCCTTTTAAGAAAATTAGCCCGCATCTCAGCCTCATAAGTTCTTTTTGAAGGACAAGTTTAATGGGGCTGGATAGATATGCTTTCCCTGTTCTTGGTATAGGGTCCCAGACAGGTCGGCATGGCCTTTCATAAAAGCTCTTGCCCATCTTCGTCTCTGGATTTTCTTTTTGCGATTCTGGCTAGCAATTTAGCGGTTAGAAAATGTTCTGGGCTCCAAGTAACTTTGTTTGCAGCATGTATTGTAGACCACATGGTATTTACTCTATTGGCATCTAGTGTTGGATTAAAAGTTGTTTTTCATAAGTTCGTTAGTTTCATACATGACATAACCTTTAATTGCATCTCATGTCACACATTTATATTTTCTGCCATCAAGTTCAGATTGGTTACAAATTTACTGCGAAGGGTATACCTGAGAGATTTTGACCAGTCAGATCAAGTCTTACAACTATAACTAATGTGTGGGAGTAGGGTTTAGATGGAAAATACCTGATTTCAAATTTGTCTTTCATGTGCGCTCTTTTCTTTAGACCAAACTCTATACGGTCTGTAATATTTTTACCGAGGGTCCCATCAAAATTGCCTTAAAAAGGAAAATTTACAGTTCAAGAAAACTATTAAACAGAAGGATAGCTGTTTTGCAGATTATGCACAGATGGTGCACAGGACCAATGCAATGTAGAAGAATGAGAGAATGGTTGAAATGTGTGGTGTAGGAAGATACTTCAATAATGAATTTTATAAAAATGAGTAACTGAGCCTACAGTTGTCTGATGCAGAGGCTTACAATACAGGAACTTGTAAGGTGAATCGGGAGTGGCGTGGGGGGCAAGAACATGCAATTTCCAAAGCAGACTCTGTAATAAATTACATGCATCAGGGAAAACTGCACTTTCATCAGCATCCAGCAGCACTAAAAGGTTGACTACCAAACCTGATTGCCCCCGAAAAGAAGGCCAACATAGGGAAATGGAAAGGCTTTGAGAAGGAGGTGGCTTGAGAAAAGTGATGGCTTCAAAAGAGGATTAAGCTTGACTAGCCGATCGACCTCAAGCATGGACATCATTTATGGGCCACAACTGCGAACCCTGGCACTGCCTTGCGACCCCTGGCCTAGAGGGGGGCAAGGCAGTACCAGGAACAGGAAGGAGCATTTGGCTATGCAAACAGCTCCAAAGGCTCTTTGACAGCGTTCCTCAAGACTGTTACAGTTTGGCTTGATCAGTGGAAATGTAACTGGGCAGCACACTTCCCAGGCTCCAGACAGTTCCTTTCAGGCCTGGGGGCTTTCAATGTTGTGCAAATTGAACTGCACAGGAGAATTTGTGTCTTAATTCAGGTCACCTTTGCTGGCCTGATATGTAGCCCTCCGAGATGGTGCCCATTTTTGAGGAGTCACCATAAGTCCTTTTATTTTGCATGTTATATTTATACAGCACACGTTTAGGTTTACTGCAGCACTACATTTTTAAAGCACCCTATTTCAAGCATTTTTTTTCCAGTTTTTATTCAAGTTAGTGAGATAGAGAAAGAGAACAGCAGGACTTGATTGAGGCCTGCAGATAAAGTATGATGTGTTTTTGAGTTGTAAGTTTGGGATACTACATTAACTCTGCCAAGTATCATACATCTGTGGTTAGAATTTTGTATTTTACTACAGTCTCTATCACAGCATAGATTGGAGAATGCCATGCAATTAGCCGAGGAAATAAGCAGAGTGGTGTATTTCTGGTGTGGTTTGATTTCTCTTCAGCTAAGCTCCAGCCCGAGTCAGTCATACTGGGGTGAGGTTGCTGAAGCTAATCACAGACTTTTGGCTTAGCTTTCAACCTTAGTGAACTCTTCTGTTGATGCCAAGGTAACTGGGCTGGCCACCGCTGACTTAACGCAGTGCCTCATATTTGGTTTACTGCTCAGCACAACCTGCCCAACACCACAATAGGTTTCTCCGGCCAACTTCAGGCACATATATTTCAAAATTAAGTGCTGAGCCATTTGACACAAAGAGGCCAAGGGCGAAGCGAGGAGATAAGGAACTGGTAGAGACAGTCCAGCTTCCGTGATTTTCCTGAAGTGAAACAAACTTCCGCTACCCCTGGTATTTTGGTGAATCGACACCCATGTACAAAATCATGAGAAATCAACGTCTTGCAAAGAGGACTGGTTGGTTCAGTATCTGTATCATGCTGAGGAGTCCAAAAAAAGCAAACATTTATTTAGGCTCCCAAAACAATCTGAAGAGTGCCAGCCAAGGACTTGATGTAAGTGGTTGGTTGTTGGCAGAGACTAATGCTTACAAACAAGGAAACTGGCCATATTGTGGCATAGTCTACATCATGTAATCAACTTTCAGCATATCCCCCATACAAACGAGAAAGCTAACTTTTGATGAGGGCATTTTGGAAGACAGACGGAAATTCACTATTTCAACGATGGAAAGAAGACAAAGACCGAAGAGGTCCCAGTAATATTTCCACTAAATGATATAGATTGAGTGGAACCAGACCATGATGGTCAAGATGATGTCTGATTCAAACAAGTGATTGGTTTGGTCAGTTGTCTCACAAGTGTCTCCTGCATGAAACATCTATGTAGGAAACTGGAATTTTGATGCAGTTGTCCGCCACCCCCCCACACTTTTCCCCCCTTTATAGCTACTGGATGGTGGTTTTTGACTATGACTGTGCACTGAAGTCTGCTAAGCAGGCTCCAGTACCAGTGCTTCTGCTTTAAAAAAAAATATGCTTGTAGGAAACTGGTTCTGTATATACTATACCAAAGTGAGGTATAGAGTGCACAGAGTCCAGTGGATCCCCAAAGGTAGAGAGATGTAAAGTTAGATAGCACCTCACTCTCTATTTGTGGTAGTGTGGTCGAGCAGTATCAGAGGACAGTGTTAAGCATTTGTTGTACACACTCAGTCAGCAAATGAATTCACACACTCAGAGACTGAAATTCAGACAAATTGTTTTTGTATAAAAATATTCTTAGTTATTTTCTATAGCCAAGCAAGCCTGGCACAGGTAAGTTGATAAATACTTTGCAGTAAATATACAGTCTGATATGCAATTGTAAATGTACTTTGAAATGGTTACAGTTTGAATTACTGGTAATGCAATACTGTGAAATGCTGTACATATACTTTGTATCGACTTTGCAATGAAAATTACAGGTAAGCTACTTTTACGTTACTTTTGAGATTTCTATTTGGATTACTTTGTCTACTATGCCTAGATATCACACTGGGACATTTCCTAGAGAAAAGGTAAGTAAAATCAGTTTTGCACAATTGTTATTTTTCAGGTTTCCATACAAATCAACTCCACACTTTGAAACTTTTTCAGATAAAAAACAGTCAATGGATTCCTATGGAGAGAAATTAAGTTAACGGTTACCAGTTAAGTAATCGGTCTTTGGAGTTAAGCTTCTGGGGCTAGAACAAGGTTTCCCCCAGGGTCAAGGATGCACTCTCGTTACACCCTCAGCGGAGCTAGGGCGGCCGGGTACAGAGTGCTGAGGCCCAATGTTATCTAATGGGGGATAGGGGGCCTCCGGTTGGTGGCTGCTGGCAAGCAGGCCACTGGGTTGTGGGAGCAAAGCTCCTGGACTTTATTTCAGGGCAAATGGGGAAATAAAGTAGCACCAAAGGTGCACCCTCAGCGGCACTAGGGCAGCTGGGTGCAGGGTGCTGTTTTGACGTTGGGCGCCCTGTTGCTTTCAATCGGGAACCTCCGGTTTGCAAAGGCACTGCAGGCTTGGGGACGAAGGCCTTCTGGGTGCGACTACCACTTACAGAGGTAAGTTGGGAAGTTAGGGGTTGGCTAGTCACCGTCGGTTTGGGCACACAAGGCTGTGGGGCATCAGGTGCAGGGGTGCCTTTTGGGGTCGGATCTTCTTACCACCTCCTGGTCGCGGTTAAGGGGGGGGGTTCATCTGGATTTAGGCTGCAGGTGTCGGCTGAAGGCATGAGGCAGGTCAGGGGTTGCCGGATCTCATGTCAGGATCGCTGGGGTGACCTCATGGTGTTTGCCCACTTGAGCTCGGGCCGTGGACGGCGGGTGCAGAGAGGGGCATATCCGTGGTGTCCAGCCAGAGGTTGCAGATGAACAAATCCAGTGTTCACGGGAGACAAAGTCTTTGTGCTTGAAGACAGGCAGGTCCTCCGGGGTTTTCGAGGTTGCTGGCTGCAGAACACACCGGGATTTCGCAGGAGCAGGTTCAAGGGGGAGACAGGCCGGTAGGGCTGGGGCCAAGTCAGTGAGCGTTTTCCTCTTGTTAGCTGCAGCATGGCTGTTCGGTCCTTCTTCTTGTTGCAGGTTCTTGTCTGCTGAAGCAAGGTTCAGGGGTGCCCCTAAATACTAGATTTAGGGGCATGTCACGTAGGTAAAAGGCAGGGACCAATGGATCCCTTCCCTGGTGTGGGTACACCCCCTTTTATGCCACCCCCCAGTGGGAGGGGGGTATGAGCCTGTCCCTGGTTGGCTGAGTCCCCCCATCTGCAAGATGGCAGGGACTGGGAGTTGTACTTCACCTCGCCTCCACCACCTGAGGGGTGGGGTTGGCAGAGGTGGGCAAACCTCTCTTCCTCACTTGTTTTTCCCGCCGGTTCTCCCGCCCAAAGTGGGGATCAGAACCAGTAGGGACCAGTTGCTGAAAGCAGCAAGTGGTCTGGGGGAGCTCACAAAGGTGGCATGCCTTTGAAGCTTCCCCTTCGTGAACCATGCCCATCCTGGGGGAGGAGGCTTGGCACCTCGTCCCAGGATGTGCATTGTTTCAGGCACCAGAGAGCAGCAGGCTCTCAACACAGGGGTCCAGAAACATGTTTGGTGGTGGAAGCTGAAAGCAGCCACTCAGCCTTGACACTAGTGGTAGGTTAGTTTTCAGGGGGCATCTCTAAGATGCCCCCGTGTGCTTTTTCATTAAATTCCACACTGGCATCAGTGTTGGTTCAATGTGCTGAGACGTTTGATACCAAACTTCTCCGTTTTCAGTGTAGCCATTATGGTGCTGTGGTGTTTGTAATGAAAACTCCCAGCACCATATACTCTTAATGACAGCACTGCACTTACAATGTCTAAGAATGTTCTTAGACACTGTAGGGATACAGGGCTCATGCACCTGTCCCCTCACCACTGGTATAGTGCACCCAGCTAGAGGGGTGACTGATCTATGTCAGGGCAGTGGGTTGTAGGCATGGCTCACAGGGATGTGTGCGATGTCGACTCTTCACTTTGTTCTGCACCAAGACATGCAGCCTGCAAAGGCAGTGTGTGAGTGTGAAGGTACAGGGCCTCTAAGGGTAATACAATAAGTGCTGCAGCCCTTAGAGGTATTCCCTGGTCACCGTGCCATCGGTTCCTGTGGTACCATTTACCAGGGGCTGACCTGTGGCCTGAGATGCCAACTGGGTTTGGGTACAGTTTTGGGGAATGAACACAGGCCCTGGGAACCTGATTGGCAGGGACCCAGGGCACATCAAGTCAAAGTGCAGCAGTAGTCTGGCAAAAAGTGTTTGAGGGGAGGGGTTACTGCAACAGAAACCCGGCTTCTCACAGCCAGGTAATCCAAAGCTGAACAAAGAAGTCTTGTTGTGTGCGGGCCAGTCCTGGTGGAGGGAAAACAAGGAGCCATGCAATAAGCCCTCCCATAAGTCAGTCATGAACCCCAATTCAAAGGAGTGCCTCGAAAGCTGGCCTCTGCAGTTGTGTAGCCGAGTAATAGCGTTCATAATCCAGGAGGGCTAACACTCCTGCTGGTACTGGAAGTTTTAGCATAGCGAAGACTACAAGGCAGCTGCATGTCCCCCATCTCACCAAAATAAGAATGAGTTTAGTTGTGTAAAGGAGCGCAGAATTAGCACTGGGAGATTAATAGAATAATACAGGAAGCAAGGTAGTCGAACCATCATCACCAATGCAATGCGACCCAGCACTGACAGTGGGAGAGGAGACCACAAAGAAATCTGGGTGTGGAGTGCTCATAATCCCCTCACTAAATTCCCATTACATAGGCTTGCTGGACAATGATCAGTGCCACTGGACTTATGCGATTGTGCGGCTGCAGCGATTTGCACATAATTATAGATTTGCTACATGATCTATCTACCCGCATAGTCTGCAGATTTTAGCAAAACAAATTGTGTTTGAGGCATGTGTGCTGTAGAAACACATGCTTTGCATAAGTCTGCCATCTAGTGTTGGGCTCGGATGATTACAAGTTGTTTTTGCCCCAAGAATTGTTCTTCGAGTCAAGAGGCTGTGCGGCGACTCCTCTTCGTAGTACTGCACATGGTCATCAACTCCATTTCCAGATTGTTTTTTTCTGCCGACTGGTTCAGACGTATTCTCTCACGCTCCAGTTGGAGACAGCTACGGGCTCCCTTCGGTTCTCTAGTAGATCTCCACTCAACGGTATTATCTCGATCGCGTAGTTTTATTGCATTCCGAGCGAACACCCTTCTGCATAGCGGGTGTTCGACTCACTTCCTCGGCCCGGCCGGGCCTTTTCTTCACTTCCACAGTCCTTTGAAGAATGATCTGCTAATGGAACAAAACAAAACATCAACCCCCCTCAATGCAAAAGTACAGACAATTACTTAATTATTGCTTTTGATAGACGGGGGAGGAGCCAAGATGGCGGACGGACAGGACGTCTGAGCTCCCGGCTCCGCAGCCCGTCTGCTGTTTTGCATGACATCCTGATCTTTAATCCTGCCTACGGTGCGAGCAAATGTAACCACGAATGCGCTGACACTTTCCGCATTCCTCCGATGTCCCCGCCGCCTTTTTTGGTCGAGGATTCATAGAGTTTGCCGACTTTGGACTTTGCCCACGCACTCTGGCCTGACCACCGCCGCCGGACACCGCTTATCACGCACGGTGAGACGACTTGGGGCCGGACCGGCGCCTGGGGAAATGTGACCGGTTGTGGAGTGGGCGGCTTGGCGGAGCCTTCTTCGCGACGGAGAGAATTCCTGTATGATTGGGTCCGGGCTGGCGAGCCTTCCTTTGTCATGCTACCAGCGGTCAGAGCGGTATCCATTTTAGAGCGCCCACCACCCGCATTGCTATACAGCCGTGGGCTCTCACATCGTGTGAGCCCCGTATAGCGAGTAGTATCTCTTCTTGCCTTAAATGCTATCCCTCCGTCCTATGGAGTCGCCCTCACCCCTCCGATGTGGGCTGACTGCAAAAATGGTGGCGGTGCCGGTCTACCTCGCCGGAAAGACGGCAGCCTCCGTATCCCTGACGCAAGCTGCCCTGCCTACTGTCGAGCTGGAGGGTGTCCCGGTGGCGCCTTTGCATACTGCTGACATGCTGACGCGGGGAGCAGACCTGACCTATGGTGATATCCTTCTAGCCCTGGCAGACTTGAGGGCGACATGGTGGCAAAAAGCTCGAGAACTGGAGCGGAAGATCGATGTCGCTATGCCATCCAGGGAACTAATGCGGTTGTCTGACCCCCCAATGCCTCTCATTCCCTCCGATGCGGATACAGTGTGGCGACAGGGGGATACTGTGGAACGTCCTCTCCCTGGCTACAGTGTTGAGTGTTCCTTTAATGACAAAGTTGCAGATACAAAGCTCCCTTCCACTTTACAAGCTGAGACTCTGCCTCTGCAAGTGTTGCCACGGCTTCCTCAACATCGCCGGAGTGTGTGTCGTTCTGTGGGGAAAACTGTGTTGGTCACTATCGATGTGGTGATGGTCCATGATTGGGAACTCTCGCTTCCTCTTCCTCTGCGTCTTCTATGCCGGGTGCGGCCATCTTGCTCCTTTGTTCTGCCTGAGGTACACTCCCAGCGGTGGCCATGCTTGGTGGGGTTTCAGCGTTCTGGCCAGGGCTGATGTTGCCTCCCTTGATGATCCTGCCTGACCGCCTGGCATGACCCGGACTAGAATATTTGTCTCTGTATTTGATGTGCCGCATGCGTGTAATTTGCTATTGTTGATTGCGGGGGTGGATCTGTGGGGCCGCTTAGGATCGGGCCAGGGCTGGGCGATTTCCTTTAGTTTGCTGTACGTATTGGCGGGCGGGGACTAGGATGGGACTGCTAATTAGCTGATTTATTCGCGCATTTGGAATGGAGTCTCCCCACCTGCTGCTTTGCTTGCTACTTCAGTTGTGCTGATGATATTCAGGGTGGGGGATGCTTATGGGGCTGGTGGTGACCGGGAGTATATAAAATTTTCTCCTCCTGCCTTCTCTGGGAGTCGGAGACTGGGATGTTCTTTCCCACTCTCCAGACTCTCTTTCTCACTTGGGGTTCTTTCGGGGCGACAGGCATGCCTATTGGGGGGGGGGATGGGCCGTGGCCTTCCGCTGGTATGCAGGGTGGGGGGATGGGATGTGTTCTATGTCCTTTCTTTGTCTCTATGGCCCTCTTTCTCTTTCTTCCTCTCTTCTTCTTCGGTTTCTTTCTCTTTTATGTTTCTTTGTTTCTTCGGGGTCGGGGTTCAGTGTTAGTAGAGAGTTTATTGTGTTCTATCATCCTGTGGTATAGTGTTTTGCTCTTAGTTCCTGGATGGTGGCCACCCTTTTCCTTACAAATGCCCTCCTATATAACGCCTCCTTCTGGGTGCCCCGTGAACGGTGATGTCTCTCCTGGTCAGTGATCAGCTTTGATTCTTTTTGTAGTTTACTACATTGTACTCGACAAAATCATAAAATTAAACCTTTTCTTATCCTGACATTATTGTTCTATGTTCTACACGGTACTTTTCGCTCAGAGATTGCTTCAACGGCGCTTTGCCCAATTGGTCTTTCTTTTTTTTTCTTTTTCTTTTATCCTTTTCTGATATGTCATAGCGGCCGGCCCCGAGGGGTTGTAGGCAGACGCTGTGTATTGTGCATTTACCAAAATAAAGGTTTTAAAAAAAAATTATTGCTTTTGAAAACCACTGTATTGGCCTAGTGCGATTACACCTTGAGGCTATTGCTACCTATTTTGCAAAATACACAACACTTGTCATTATTCATAATACCTGTTGTCAAAGTGTGAGAAAGTGCCATCTTTCTTGCATGGTATGCCCCCACTTTTTGCTGATTTGCTGAATGTACTTTGACTGAGGGTGCCCTGGGCTCCTGCCAATCAGGTGCCCAGGGCCTGTGTTCCTTCCCTAAAACTGTGTTGAAGCCTAAACCCAATTGGCATCTCTGGCGACATGTCAGCCCCTGGTAAATGGTACCCTAGGTACCCAGGGCCTTGTGACCAGAGGAGCCCCCTAAGGGCTGCAGCACTTATTGTGCCACCCTTAGAGGCCCTGTACCCTGACACACACACACACACACAGCCTTTGCAGGCTGAGTGTCTTGGTGCAGAACTAAACCGATTCGACATGGCACACATCCCTGTGTGCCATGCACACAACACAGACTGCCCTGGCATACCTCGGTCACTCCTCTAGCTCGGTGCCCTATGCCAGTGGTGTGGGTACAGGTGCATTGGCCCTGTGCCCCCACAGTACCCAGGCCCATTCCTGGACACTGTAAGTGCAGTGCTGCCATTAAGAGTATATGGTGCTTGGAGGTTGTTAACACGAACTCCACAGCACCATGATGGCTACACTGAAGACTGAGAATTTTGGTATCAAACTTCTCAGCACATTAAACCCGCAATGATGCCAGTGTGGGATTTAATGTAAGATGCACAACAGAGGGCAACTTAGAGTTGCCCCCTGAATCTAACCTACAATCGACGTCCTGTCTGAGGGGCTGCCTAGAATGCCGCACAGCAGACATGTTGCTGGACCCCTGGGTAGAGAGCCATCCGCTCTCCTGGGCCTGCAACAATGCACATCTTGGGCGAAGTGCTAGGTCTCCTCCCCCAGGATGGGCAGGGGAAGCTTCAAAGGCATGCCGCCTTTGTGAGCTTCTCTAGGCCACTTGCTGTACTCGGCAACTGACCCCTACCGGTTCTGACCCCCACTCTGGCGGGAAACCCCAATGGAGGAAAGGGGGTGTGCCAGCCTCTGCCAACTCCACCCCTCAGGTGGGGGAGGCGAGGGAGGTGAAGCACATCTCTGGGCTCTCGCCATCTTGAAGATGGGAAGCCCTGCCCAATCAGGACTAGGCTACTGCCCCCCTCCCACAGGAGAGTGGCAGGATAGGGGGTGTACCCACCCCAGGGAAGGGACCCATTAGTCCCTGCCCTTTAACGACCTGTAATGCCCCTAAATTTAGTATTTAGGGGCACCCTGGACCTTCGTTCCTCAGATCCAGATTTCGAAACAAGCAAGAAGATCAAGAAACAAGAAGACCTGCCGTGCAGCTGCTAACAAGCGGAAGACACCAACTGATTTGGCCCCAGCCCTACAGACCTGTCGACCTTCGAACCTGCTCCTGCTAAACCCCGGCGTCTCCAGTGGTCAGCAACCTCAAAAACCCCGGAAGACCTGACTGCCTTGTGACTCTAACCAACTGGGACTCCCACGAGCAGTGGTACTGCTCAAAGCAAGTAACTGACCACTGGCATCAGCCAGGAACCACGACTCCTGCACACTCTGCACCCTCCAAGCCTGGCCTGTGCCGGAGTGGAAAAAGACCATGAGGACGTCCCCCCGGCGGCTGTGCCCCGAATCCAGCACCCAAGGACTCACCTCGACGCTCCTGACGACGCCTGCAGCCTCAGAACCAGGGACCCCTCCAACCGCGACCAGCTGAGGGTAAGATTTCCCGACACGAAAAGACACTCCGTCGCCCTGCGGCCCCCTCTGCCCAGCTCCTGGGTGCCTACTTATCCTACAACTTCCCAACTTACCTCTCGAAGTGGTGGTCGCACCTGAAGAATCTTCGTCCCCGAGCTTGCAGCCTTTGTTCGCCACTGAGCTTCTCCATTGAAATCCATTGAGCGTCCGACGGCTCAAAAGCAACCTGCACCCAGCTGCCAGAGTGCAACCTCTATCCTAATCTACTTCCCCACTTGCCCTGAGTAAGTGACCAGGAGCCCAGCTCCCACAGTCGCGTGGCCTGCTAGCCAGCAGCCACCAACCAAGGGCCCCCTGCCTCCCATGGGATAACATTGGGCCTAACACTCTCTGCACCCGGCTGCCCCTGTGCCGCTAAGGGTGTAACAACTGTACCTACCTGACCCTGGGAGACCCCGGAGTCTATGCCCAGAACCTGAACTCTGCCAGTCGAGTACTTACCCAAACGCCGCTAACTCACTTTTCTTCCATAGGGTAACATTGACTGGTTTCACTTGGAAATTCTTCTAAGTGTCGAGTTTTGAAACTTTAAAATATTCACTAAAAATCAGCCGATCAACGAAAACGAATTTACTCACCTGCTATCAGGAGAGATCCCATTGCTGGATCTTGGTGCCCAGCACTGACCCTGCAAAGTAATTACAACCGTACTTACCGCTAACTTGATTTTCCTCCATAGGATAACATTGCCTGGTTTTTGCCAGAAATTCCTCTGTGTCGATTTTTGAAACTTACAAATATTCCTTAAAAATCGCCTGTATAACAAAAAAGCTTTCTTCCAACTGTTAACAGGAGATGCACCAGTGCTGGATCCAGGATCCAACATTAAGTTAGAAAAAGTAACGATACCCCTACTTACCTGCTATGTGAATTTCCTCCCATAGGATAACATTGGTGATTGTATGTGAAAAAGTTTCTGAGGGTCAACTTTTAAAATACAATAATATTCCTTAAAAATCATAACTGTAACCAAAACGTTTTTACTCAACTGTTTACAGGAGATGTCCCAGGACTGAATCTAGGATCCAGTTCTGTGGTAAGAAAAGTAATCCAAAAAGTAATCAATTGCATTTAACTAGAAATTCCCATTGAACTAAATGTATAATTGCGTTTGAAATTGTGTTGCCCATTGCAACAACTGTATCTATTGCATTCAAAAGTCTATTGCCTATTGAGAGTATTTATCTAAAGCATCTCATTCTGAGAAAGTATATTTTGATACCTATTGGTTCTAAAATAAAACCATATATTTTTTATAACAAACCATTGGCCTAGAGTTCAGTTCTTGAGTGTGTGAGACCATTTGCTGACTGAGTGTGTGCAACAAATACTTTACACTGCCTTACTGCTCGACCAAGCTACCACTTTAGAGAGTAAGGTTATATCTAACTTAACCTCTGCCAAACCTCTGGGGGACTGTGGACTCTGTGCACACTGTACCTATTTGGGAACAGTATATACAGAGCCGCCTTCTTACATAAAGCTTTTATGGGGGAACTACCACCTGCACCAGCATGGAATTTAAACATTGTACTAACAAGACTTATGGGGCCTCCAGTTGAACTACTCCACTCTTTCTAATTGCTATATTTACTTTAGAATCTCGCCTTTTTAATCGCTATCAGTTCACTTAGAAGAGTCTGTGAAATTCAGGCACTAACCCTTGAGGAACTTTTCTTTCAACTTCATAGGGACAAGGTAGTACTTAGAACAAACCTTAAATTCCTTCCAAAGGTTTTTTTTCCAATTTTCATATTAATTACTCAGTAAATTTACCTGTTTCCTCTCTGCAACCAGATTCAGTTGCAGAGAGAGATTTACATACTTTAGATGTTATAAGAGCTCTAATGTATTATATTGACAGAACCAAAACATTCAGAAAGACAAAACAATTATGTATTGCCTTCACACCTCCTCACATACGAAATTACATTTCTAAATCTGGAATTTCAACATGGATAGTCAAATGCATCCAGACTTGCTATGCTAAAGCTTAAAGGCTTTTACCTGTTCCACCTAAAGTTCACTCCGTTAGGAAAGAAGGAGTGATTATGGCTTTTTGAGGGAACATTACTATTGATGATATTTGCAAAGCAGCACCATGGTTCACGTCACACACATTCACAAAGCATTATTGTGTGGATTTCTTTGCACGTTAACATGCCAATGTTGGCCAAGCTGTACTAAGAACTCTTTTTCAAACAACTGCAACCCCCACAGGTTAACCACTGTCTAGGGAGAGGGACTGCTTTACAATCTATGCAAAGCATGTGTATCTATAGCACACATGCCTCGAACGGATTGTTGCTTACCCTGTAAGCATCTGTTCTTGGCATGTAGTGCTGTAGATTCACATGCACCATCCCTCATCCCCAAAAATCCTGTGTAGGTTGCAATTTATACACTTTACATACTTGCATCATATTACTGCATGGGAATCACATTACTGATACATATTAATACTCCACTCTCACCTATCTACTGCAAAACAATCTGGAAATGGAGTTGATGACCATGTACAGAATTACCAAGATAAAGAAAAATATTTATAAATATCCGAGCCCAACACTAGATGGCAGACTTGTGCAAAGCATCTGAATCTACAGCACTAGATGCCAAGAACAGATGCTTATAGAGTGAGTAACGTAATCCTTCTAGCTCAAACGGTTCAAAAGTTACCAAAAATGCAGCTATAAGGGTTGCTGTGTGCTGGAAGGTCCTTTGCAAAACTGGACTGCTCACCTTTCTGTTGGTTATTGCTATATTTGGATGTTAAACTGGTACTAATGAGGTGGAACTAATTCCCTGATATCGTTACCATGTTTAAAAATGTCTAAATAATGAAGTAATACTACTACAAAAGGTGCAGTTTTATTGTGCATAATTTGCTTTTTCTTGCCGCATAATATACTCAAACCTGTCACATAATTGGCCCTCCTCTGCCACATAATTCCAGTGGCCCTGACAATGATAAATGTTGATCCCTAGGTACCAAAATCAAATCAATTTGTGCTTCAGTCTTGGGTTCATGTGCATCTGAAGGAGAAGCCTGCAGCTCTGTTGTAAAGAGACTATGCAGGATTTGGCCCAGTTTACTTTAAGGCCAGAGAGTTGCAAATTTGACCAGTACCGGAGTGATAGAAGACAAGTCTATATTTGCATCATGGATGCATATGAGTAAATCATCGGCGTATAAGGATACTGCGTGTGTCTCGATATCCCCAGTATCTTCTTAAGAGCTATAACAGAGCTGCTAGCAGCTCCATAGCCATAGAAAATAACAAGGGTGAGAACGAACAACCTTGTTGGGTGACTTTCCTAACTAGCCATGAGGCTGAGATGCATTTCCCAGTTTTCACCCTTGCTGATGGAGTGGAATAGAGGATATGTATCCATTTCTGCCAAGACTGACCTATCCCGAATAAGCGAAGCACTCTGTGCATATAACCTTTATGTAAGGAATCAACTGCTTTCTCCAGATCAAGAGCAATACACACTGTGTCAGGGAATAAAGCAGCTGGTTCGTTTTAGTATGCCATAATCTACGGAGATTAGGTGAGGCGTTACCATTTAGCACAAATCCCACTTGATCTTCATGAATTATGCTGGCCAATTCTGGTAGTAGTCGACCGGCAAGTAGTTTAGTCAAGATTTTATAGTCTGTATTCAAGAGGGATAAGGGACGGTAGATAGCTACGTCTGTGGGGTCTTTGTGCGGTTTCAGCAATGTGGCGCTTTAGTGAGGTTCGGATGCAAAGAGCCAGCGGTGAAGACCGCATCATACAAGTTTGTCAGTCATGGCACTAAGGATTGGGCAAAGTGGGTATGAAATTCTGCCGGTAGGCCGTCCGTTCCTGGGACTTTCCCTTGGGGTAAGTCCTACAGTAGGGATTTCATCTCTTGTTCCATGAGGAGGGCATCCACGGCAGTCCGGGCCTCCAAGGATAAACGACTCAGACTTATAGAAGCAACAAAGAGCTCATACATGGACTCTGTTACCTTTCCAAGAATGAATCCACAACAAATGATCACAAGCCTCCAGGAGTTGGTAGCATCTAGTGGTTGTCACAGCAAAAATTCAAAAGGAAATACAACGGTTGCAATCAAAACATGCAACCTTTAGGGAGACCATTCAAGACACCAACTCCCAAAAGTGACTACCACAACAGATGCATCCCACAAGGTTTGGGGTGCGCACACAGGAAAACTGAAAGTACAAAGATAAAGCAACATTACAGAGGCGTTAAAACACATCAACTTCCTGGAAATTAAGTGTTCCTAGCTCTGAAAGCCTTCCAAGCACAAATCGCAGGTCGAACGAACCGGGTTAATACAAACGAACAACACAACAACCATGTTCGACCTGAACAAACAGGGAGGCACAAAATGTTACACCCTGAGCAAACTAGCCCAAGAAATGTGGGAATGGGCAATATCAAAAAGATCAGTCTCTACACTGTCCACCTACCAGGAAAACAAAACACGGAGGCGGACTGACTAAGCAGACAAGAAAGCAGCTCACATGAATGGGAGCTGAAACAAGAAACTCTGGAAAAGATATTCCGGGTCTGGGGAAACCAGTCAATGGATCTGTTTGAAACAGCAGAATGCCAGCACTTCTCCTCCAGGTTTCCACACCACCAGTCAGAGGGAAATGCCTTGTCACCAAACTGGTAGGGAGATTTGCTTGCGCTTCTTCACTGATTACACTAATACATAAAGTAGGGTAGAAAGCAAGACAACCAGGGACAAACCTTATACTCATACCCCCTGAATGGGCCAGACAGACCTAGTTCTCGGATGTACTGGTGATGTTCAGGGGACAAATAATCACTATCAAGGCAGAGCAGGACCTGCTAACAATTGAAAAGGGTAGAGTGTATCACCCGTAGCAGCAACACTCAGTATAGCAGCATGCTTCCTGAATACATAAAGTTTGGACACCTGCAGTTACTGCCCAGGGCCATGGAAATCCTTAAGGAAGCAAATAAACCAACTACAAAAAAAAGTGCTATGCAGGAAAGTGGAAAAGTTGCATCCACTGATGCACAAATGCAAAGAGAATTGAGAGACAAATACAAGACTAGAAACTGTAACATAGCTCACTCACCTTTTAGATAGCGGACTAACCTACTCATCCATAAAGGTACACATAGCAGCTATAGTAGCCTACACCAAAGGCTCCTTATGTGACAGCTTCTTCACCTCACCAGTAGTGAAGAGATTTCTAGAAGAATCCAAAAGGATCGCTCCACCAAGATCAGTCCCAGCACCAATGTGGAACATAAACAGTCTTTACGCAAATTAATGATAAAACCGTTTGAACCAATGCTCAAAACGGAGCTCGAGTCACTCGCACTAAAAACAGCATTCCTATGTGCTATCACTTCTCTGGGGAGAGTGACTGAACTGCAAGCACAAACAATGCAGGAGTCGTACCTGCAAATACAGAAGGACAAGGTGATTCTCAGGACCAACCCCCAATTTAAGCAGCTTTCATGTTAATCAAAGCATACTGCTAACAGTGATCTTCAAGAACCCGCAAATGTAAAGGACCTTACACACCTTGGATGTTAGGGGAGCCTTACTTTGCTATCTGAAAGAAACAAGAGTTTTGCAAAGGAAACTAGTTGTTTGTATCCATCGCAAAAGCAACCAAAGGATCTGCGGTAACAAAAGGAACAATTTCAAGATTGATAGTAGAAACCATACAAACATGCTATTCAGGGGCAGGAATGACACTGCCGACATGCCTCATCAAGAAAGGGTGCAACGATGGCGTGCCTAGCAAACGTACCTAGTAACAATATCTGCGCAGCAGCAACATAGGCATCCCCACACACATTCGCAAAACATTACTGTGTGAACCTACGAATGAACAAGGAAGCACAAGTGGGACAAAGTTCTACAGCACCTGTTTGCAAATTCATCCTCATTTAATCTGAACCAACCCAAGGGAAGATAAACTCTTTTATACTTGAAAACATCAGGTGCAGCACATACCTCTATATACCTATTTCTGGCAGCAGTAGCTGCTTACTTGCAAAATGGAGAGTTCCATTCCTTTTTAAAAATCAGTCGTAAAGGCCTTGAAGAGGTAGGGGGAGGTAAAAGAATATTACTGAGTGATCCTGTAACAAGCTTGTGACTTAAAATTTATCCTTACTTGCCTCATGGGTCCACCTTTTTAGCCAATGTTTATTTCATTTCTGTTCTTGAAATGTAGTTGTCTTGGTTGTAATGCCTTCCTTATGAAGAGTTTGTAAGTTACATCATTTACAGACGGTGGAACCATATTTTCGGATAAACGGGGACAGTAGTCTTAAGCACTCCCACTTGTTTCTTGCCAAAGGTTGTTTTTCATATAGATCAGTCAATTGAGCTGCCATCTTTTTTCACAAAATCCTAAACATTTGCTGAAAGATCTGTACATTTTCTTGCTGTAAGAAGCTGTCATCTACTTTGTTGAACAAACGCTTTTATGCTACGAAAGACTCAGCAACTGCATGTAGACTTTTTTCCTAACCTACCTTGAATGGGGTTTACAAGGAGGATTGTAAACTGTAAACAAGCCTGCTCCATACGTTTGTGTGACATTATTATATGGATATAAAGGCAAGGAAAGCAGCTCGAGTTTAACCAACATTCGTTAAACAAGTTTTTATTTCCTGCAAGTAACCACTTAAGAAAGGGAATCAAATAACTTTACAGTCTATGATCAGTGTATGATCTACTATATATCCTACCGAAGGCAAGCACGGCCTGACATACTCGTTTGGCAGCTTATAGTAATGTAGATTTTGATGCAACACTCATCTTCTATTTGGGTGTATGGTGGAGGAGAGCTGTTTTCTTAGGTAAAATGCTTCCTTGTGCATTATGGATTTCAGGAGGTTTAATCAAAAGTTGCACACAACCATAACGCACATTTTGATGAAAAACCACTTGTAATATTCTAGACCCAACACTAAATGACACGGGTGCATAGCATGTGAATCTACAGCGAGGCAGGCTCCAACAGTCTGCTATATAAGTAAACTTTTCTTGTTCACTTTAGTGATTCTTGAAGCAGTACACCTGAGTACTCTTCCTTTATTTTGCCCACTTATGAATCCTGACACGCATCAACCAATGACTGATTCCGGACCGCAGCTGCATCCTGCCACTGTCGCGGAGGGGGATTGTGAGCGCTATGGACTGCGAGGACCAGCAGCCCTTCGGACCTCAGCTGCAGCCTCTCCCGCCGTGACTCCGCCCCTCCTCAGGACACTGATAACAGCTCGTGGCCCCCGCTTCGCGGGCGCCACACGCAGGACTCTTACCGCCACTTGCTGCTTCAGGGGATTGTGAGCGCTACGGACTGCGAGGACCAGCAGCCCTTCGGACCTCAGCTGCAGCCTCTTCCGCCGTGACTCCGCCCCTCCTCAGGACACTGATAACAGCTCTTACCGCCACTTGCTGCTTCAGGGGGATTGTGAGCGCTACGGACTGCGAGGACCAGCAGCCCTTCGGACCTCAGCTGCAGCCTCTTCTGCCGTGACTCCGCCCATCCCCAGGACTAACCCCAGGTGACTCTACACGCAGCGCGGGTCGCAGCCCGGGAGAAGCCCGGGACAAGGGCGGGACCGTTTGTGGCCGTTCGTGGCCAGTAGTGGACGGGACGGGCCACCCATCTAACCTCGGCACTCTCTGTGTGGTACAAGTGCCTGTATAGTTGTGAGTTCTTGTCGTACCCATGTCCCTTATTAGTTGTGTGCATTAGTTGTTACGTTTCATTAATGTTCATAAACCCAAAGTGACTATTGGTATCTGTAATATATTGTATCCGAAGGACCTTTGTTATTGCCACTGGCTGCGCTTATTGTACGCTTGTCACGTACGAAGATGACTTCCTTAAGGTCTGGAAGGAAGATTGTGCAGGTCAGTACAGGGGGCTGCGTATCAGGGACTCTCGATAATTTCATTACTAGAGCAGTCCGTGTCCTTGAACACGAGATCATTTTAACAGAAAAAAGACTGTCCTTAGAAATATCTGCAAAGAGATCGTCTCTTGGTAACATCATGGCAGCCGTTTCTCCTGAATGCAGGCAGCCTCAACCCGTTTCTGATCTGCTGCCTAGTACTGTGCAAGGGATGTTGGACACAACAACACATAGCACTTTGGAAATTATTCCTGATACTATAAACATTTTAGAACCCAGTCGCTCATCTGTAAATTCTAGTGTTATTCCCTCTTTGCCTCTTATTGAGCAGCCACGTAAAGTTATTTCGAGTATGGGTAGCAGGCCCCAGTCTACCAATGGGAAAAGAAAACGTGTGGGAGTGCTATCCAAGGGCAGACGTGCCAAAGTGCCCAAGTCGTTTAAACCTGCCAACCCATGTAACGATTCCCAATCCCATATGTCCCGTAGTACCCCTCCCGTTGTTGGGAGTCTTATGCCCAGCCAGCCCTCCCCTATTATGCCTAATGTCAACTCTCTGCCTACCGGCTTTTCTGAGTCCCTGGATCAATTGCTTAAATCTTTTTTCTTACCGCTATACGAGAGAGTCAAGCAACTCTCCACTTCCATTGGGAAACTGGAGAGTATTGTGCTCACAAACACGACTCTTTTGGAGAAAACCTTAGCGACTCCGTCAGGTTCTTAGATTTTACCACCTTCTGGCTTAGCTGTCAAAACAGGGATTGTTTCTAATGGTCCCACTTCCCCGGCTAGTGTATCTTCCTACCCACCTGCCCACAAAGATCATGTCGTGGAAGTTACTCATACGCCTGTTGGCGCTGTTATGTCCAATAAACCAGCTAGTAATGTTGTTATCAATAAGAGCAACAATACAACAGGGCAGACTCCTTCCCAGGGTGAAGGTCCATTTTTAAAACTTCCATGCATTAATCTTCCTCCTGAGTCCCTACCCTATACTGTTATATTGGCTGGTGTTCCAAGGCTCCCTCAGGTAAAGATTGAGTCCCACAGCGAGTTGAAGAATAAGGTGATTCACTGGCTAAATGGAAATAGGCCCTTGCCACCTAGACTAAGTGCGGAAATTTTGTCTGTACGTAGGGTGAGTTGGTTGGGTATAAAAGTAAAGAAAGTGGAGGGAGATTGCATAATCATTAACTTTCGGGGCCCTAGAGTGGTGAGTCATATAGGTTCCCATCCTAATACCTCGAGCGTTACTGGAATATACACCTTGGATCTGTCCTATTTCTTTTCTTTTGACTTTCGCGACACACGTTGCGATGTGTCTACTGGTTGGGAAAGGGTCACCAGGGGCTTTCGCTGTCCATCCAGATTGGATTTCCATCTCCCATTGTCCAATCACTTTGCCCCGTTGAGTAGTATGGAAGGGGTTGATTGACTGTCAACTAAGTCTACTAATTTGGGTTGTGTGAGTAAAATCGCTATTGGCCCTGGATGTTCTGCTAGTTCGGGGACCGTAAGTTGTAGCGGGCCCAGGGTGGTACACCAGGGTATGGGTGACACATATTCCAACACTGCACGTGTTTCTCTCATTGTGCCCCCTAGCAATTTTCATTCCTTTCTACCAGCATCAGAGTGTTTAGATAATCCCCAGGGCCCAAATCTTGTTAACCCCACACCCATTGAAACCGAGATGGTACCTCGTACTCGTATGTTGCATAATGATAGATCATTAATTTCACACACAGATCCTTGTCCCAACGAGCACGAGTGTTTGGAACCTGGCATCACTGTAAACCATTCTGCCGCACAGGGTTCTTTACCTGCCCATTTGTCAGCTGTTACAACTATTTCCCCCCTTCTTACATTGGCCTCGTGGAACATTGCCGGTCTAAGAAGCAAAATTGTAATGGAG
This sequence comes from Triturus cristatus, assembly GCF_964204655.1. Taxonomy (NCBI): domain Eukaryota; kingdom Metazoa; phylum Chordata; class Amphibia; order Caudata; family Salamandridae; genus Triturus; species Triturus cristatus. Next base: position 48,629,995 of record NC_140586.1, on the reverse strand, counting down.
GAGTGGTCTGCCTGGGCAAATAAACTCGACATCCTGGTCTTTCAGGAAACGTGGGCTGTGGATCCGATTTACTTTTCTGGTTATGTTAATTTTTATAAAGGGGCCTCTAGTGGGATAAGGGGCCGTCCTTCGGGTGGTCTCTGTATATGGGTGAGGCAAACCCTTAAGTATAGTCTCACCGAACTGGCCATTGATAGCCCCGACATTTTGATCATCTTGTTGCAACTTAATGATGATCCTGATATCTTGATTATAAATGTATATAATAGGGGCCTACCAGGCGGGCGAGGTACTAATACTTTTTTACAATTAGACGGGTTCTTGGAAACAGTCAACCCCTGCACAAATGTGATAATAGTGGGTGATCTAAATTGCTGTTTCGAACCTTTGTACACTGCTTGGGACTCACTTACACTGGAAGTGGACGCAAATTGGAATATTCCACCTCTTGACCTTCCCCCCCATCAAGAGGTGGACTGAATCTGCTATTCAGTGGATGAGCTTGTGTATGGGGCGTGGTTTTAGGGCAGCCAACGGACAGACCCTCTCTGACAAAAATGGCAAGGATACCTTTGCCGATGGTCGTCATTGTAGTGGAATCGATTATGCCCTAATTAAAGTGGAGTTTTGGTCCACTTTAAATGATATGGTGATTTTAGATCGCCCCGAGAGCGACCACAATCCTTTAGTTTTGAGTTTTCTGTTTTGCCCAGCTCGTAGAAGTGAACCATCCAAGATAGTTACTGCTGACGCCCTCCTAACTAATAATCAACGGAGAGTGCGCTGGGAAAAGGTTGCTATCGATAGTGCAGTACTCACCGAAATTAGCTCGAAAGTTTCATGTGCGTTGGAAGCCCTTCATTCTCTCCAGAGCCAAGAGGCTGTTGTTGGCGAGTCTACTCACATCCACGAAAATCTATTTTTAGGCCTCAAGGCTCTTTTTTCTAAACCCTGTAAGGTTAAGAAATCGTTCTTACCAAAGCAAAATCCTTGGTATAACAAAGCATGCCGTGAGTCTTATGGCAAACTGAAATCTGCCATCAAATCCAAAAATCAGGCCAATATCAGATTAGCCAGGAAAGACTACAGCAAGGCTAAAGTCTCGGCCAAACAAGATTGGGACAACGAACACTGGAATGACCTTTTGGTCGCTAGTAAACAAAGAAATTTGACTGTTTTGGCATATTGTGAAGTGGGGCAACTCTCCGAGTTCGCAGGTTCCCTCAAACCATGTTCTCCCCGAATCCTGGGTGTCGCATTTTGAGTGCCAGTTCTCGGATACTAATTTGGTTGAAGAGACTGCTTCTCCCATTTTACAGGACATGTCCATCTTTCAGAATCTCACATTCGATTGTAAAGAGGTCGAGATGGCTTTAACCAAGGTTCCTAGTGGCAAGGCACCGGGTATAGATTCTGTCCCCGCGGATCTTTTTAAATTTGACCATAGTAATTGGGTGCCCTATATAAGCTGTACTATGCCCCGTCCCATTTAATTGGGGTCTACTCTTGTCCACAGTTTCCCAATTGTTCCTTTCTTTTTAGATTAGATCTCCAACGTACCCAAGTTTTCTCATCGTCCTGTTACTTCCCTGTCATTAAGAAATCATCCCCGTTCTTTCTGTGAAACAGGTAATTTCGCTTTCCCTTTATCCTTTCTTTTTCACTACCTTTAATTCAATTCTGTGGGTCCTATAAATCTTTCTTTCTTCTCCCCTTTTTGCACAGAGGTATATTTTTTAAAAAAACCTTCGTAGCCATAGTCCTGATGATGACCTCAACGAAAGGAGGTTGAAACGCCGTCGACCTGCCAACGCTAATTGCGGCTTTTCAAAGGGCCAATCAAGACCGGATTAATATTGTTATAAGTGCAAATTTCTATGTGACTTCTGTTCGACCCTTTTGATTGGATTCAATTGTTCTCTCGCCGTTCCGCGTTGTCATTTTAAACACTTATGTCACTGCGCCGTTCACTTTTTCACTTCACTACCAGTGCACATATGATTGTTATGGTTACTGTAAATTGGACATACCTACTGTGCCTCTAATTACAAATAACAATTTTCATATTTCTTTGGTCTCCCTTGTCCCCTTTTGTTGTTTTTGATTAATTCTCATGTTTAATAGTCCCTTTTCATGATGTTCTAGTTGAGACATTGTTTTTTGATATCATATCTACCCGGTCTCAACTGGGTTAACTGGTTTGCTCCTGTTTTTTTCTTTCTATATTGCATTCATGGCAACTGCTATAGCCAAAGGGGCTGTCATCCCTGAATCCTGGAAGGGCGCCGAGATACTGCCCATCTTTAAGAAGGGTGATCGCTCGTGCCCGGGGAATTACCGCCCGATTAGTTTAATTGATTCCGTTCAAAAAATTATTGCCAGGATGTTCCTGGCAAGAATTCAGTCATGGATTGAGCAGGAGGATATCATCTCGCCTCTGCAGGCCGGGTTTAGACCCTGTACTAGTACCATCGATCAGGCGTTCAAGTTCCAACTGATCGTCTGGAAAATGGTCTATCTTTGTGGCGGTACTTTGTACGCCGCTTTTGTTGACCTCCGGTCATCCTTTGACTTAGTCAATAGGACTAAACTTTGGGGGGCTCTAGCGGAGTTAGGGATGCCCGCTGACCTTTTGAACATTGTCATTAGGTTGCATGACAATAACTTTGCACAAGTACGATGGGGAAATCAAGGGCAGGTCACCGATAGATTCAAAGTTAATAGGGGTGTTAGGCAAGGGTGCGTCCTTGCGCCTACTCTTTTTCTGTTATTCATTAATAGAGTTGTGCAGTACTTTTCATCTACAGCCACTGACGCCCCCACGCTGGGTGGTATAAAAATCCCACTACTCATGTTTGCCGACGACACCCTACTACTATCCCAGACTCAGTCTGGGTTACAGGCGGCTTTGAACGTATTTGCCAACTTTTGTTCCGACTTCGACCTGCTAGTTAACGTCTCAAAAACTAAGTACATGGTCTTTAACAAAGGGAAAAGTGTGAAAGGTCATGTTACTATGAATAATGATTTACTTGAACGTGCCAACGTTATGACTTATCTGGGGGTTGTTTTCGAAAACAAGTTGAATTGGAGGCTACAAATAGATGTCCTATCACTCAAATTTGCCCAGCTTTCTGGGTGCTTGGTTAAAGAACAGAAACAGTCCCAGATGAAAATGAAAGGTCCTGCTATTAAAATATATAATGCCAGGATTAATTCTGCGATCCTCTATGGCGCAGAACTCTGGGGTTTTGCTGATCTTTCCCCTTTGGTCAAGGCACAATACAAATCTTTGAGGATCCTTACGGGTCTCCCCTGTTCAAGTCCAGTGAAACCGCTTCTGCTGGATCTTGGTGGTTGTTCTTTTGAAGATATTGCCAGGTTTAAACCATTGGCTTTTTGGAGGAGACTATGGACCGTACCGGAATTAGGCCCCTATGCAAAGGCATTTTTGGATGTTCGCTCTATTCTGTGCGCCGGTAACATTCTGTGGTTTAAGCAAGTTAGTCTGCTATTGGAATCCATGGGCCTGGGAATTCTTTGGACTGACCCTGCTAATAACCCTTTCCCTCCTAAAAAAACTCTTTAACCCCTTCGCTGCGGCGGGAATTCCGCCGCAGCGCTGGGGGGTGCGGGGGGGCAGCGCGGTGGCGCTGTGCTCATGACGGAGCCACTCCGTCATGAGCCACGGTTGAGCTGTGCTCATGACGGAGCGGTTCCGTCATGACTCCGCCCAGTTGCGCTGTCCCCCCGCACAGGCGGGGAAACAGCGCCGCGTGGGCGGAGCGGCCGCCAACGGTCGTGGCATGACTGATCCGCTCCGTCATGAGCACACGGCAACCGTGGCTCATGACGGAGCGGTTCCGTCATGAGCGGGGAAGGGGTTAAAAGCCTTTACTGGTCTATGGTACTTCAGAAACAACTATCCCTAGTTTCAGCAGAGTCTTTGACAGGCAGGTTTCTTGTGCAGAAAAAAGTCCCACTCTTAGAAGCCTATTGGAACATTATTACCAGGCCCAGTGACAGGAAACTTTATCATCAACTGAGGGTTGGCACCCTACCCACCAAACTGTTTACTAAAATAGGGAAGGGTGAGGTTTGTGACTCCTGTCGCTGGTGTAAAGACTGTGCTGAATCTGTGGGTCATATATTTTTTGTCTGCCCGGCCTATGCAGCCCCCCGGGCTAAATGGCTCAAACCTATATGTCGTACTTTGGGCACTAGACTGGGGCTTGAGGCTTTAAAAATTTTAAGTTCTGATACTGGTGAATGTATCGTAGTTGCCGTGGCCAAATTCCTGGGTTGGGCTTGGATTATTAGAAATAGGAATCATTAGATACCAGTGTTGTGTTTAATCATGATCTTATTTCTTCTGTGTCATTTTGGAACCGTTTTTATCTCTTATCTTGTATGTAATGCTTATTTTTACATTGTAATGTCTTTTTATGATGAAATTGATCGATAATAAAGACTAATGAAATGCTAAATGAATCCTGTTCTGGTTATTTGTGACATAGGCTTGTATGTGGGCGGGAAGTAGAACTAAAGCTTTGGAAACCACGGGCAAGGCCTGCACGAGGGTGGGTACTTTGTGTACAGGTGGGGTTACATTTCTCACAGATTTATCTCTTAATCATACATGTGCTGATTAAAGGCAGTTTACCTCGCAATCTGATGCTGGCTACCCATGTGTAGGGAGTGAGGGGGCTTTAAATGCTAGCAGCTCAGTAGTCTCCACTTTGAGTAAACAAATGTTTTATGGTATCTTAATCTTTAAGTGCTCCTTAACTCATGTTTTTTCCCCTTTTTCCCCCCACCATAGAACAACCTGAGTAATCCTCCAACACCCCCATCTTCTCTTCCTCCTACCCCACCCCCATCTGTACAGCAGAAAATGGTCAATGGTGTGACCCCTGAAGACTTAAGGGAGCGGCACAAGGACTCAGATTCTGATGCATCCAGGGAAGCTGAGAGTCATAAGGGTAACTGACTTTTTTGAAGAGATGTGCTGTCAATGCCCTGTAGCGAGGCCTCACTGGAGTGAACAGGTGCACTTGATAACAGGGCAATCCGTAGGGTGAAGGCACTTGTGTGTTTGGCAAGAGGTGTTCACTTAATACAAACAAAGCATCTGCCAGGATTGAACATTGGATACCGGTGAAGGAACTAGTCTGCCTCTCATGTAGCATTAAATACTATATCTTGTTAGAGATCATGGGTGCTATGGAAATGACATTGTGAATGAGAAGATAGCCCTTTAGAAAAGGGTCCACAGAGAAGGGACTTAAAACCATGCAACCTTGCAATGTAAAGTACATGACAAGAATGCCTAATTGTGAGTAGAGGACAGCACCCAGGGTTCAAGAATCTCTATTGTTTGATATGAGGCATAGCATATGCAGGGCAGCGAGTCCTCCCTCTGGGCAAAAGACAAAGTATGAGTGAGCAGAAATACCTGTGATACTGGTTAAATGGCCAAGGAAAATGCAGGGCAAGAATGCATCTTTATGAACAGATACAAATATTTAGGGAAAAAGGATGTACTGCTTGAGGGAGTGGCATTGCAAACGTGCAGGGGAAAAATGCCTCCTACATAGAGGTCTGGATACCGGAATCTGTGGGGATGTTCCTGAAGTAGGATGGAGATCAGATAGGCTACAAGTGGGCAGGGGATAGCATAAGAAAATAGGATTTGTGCAAGAGGAATATGCATCCATGATTGCAGCTGCCTCCCAGTGAATCCGTATCTCGATACTCTTATTCAACAACACCTTCCTCGGAGTGCATTTGTGGGACTGATTTTATGTTGATTGCAGTTTTAAAAAATGCTAGCATATTTTCATAAACAGCATTTTCAGTAGCTGAGCCTGTACTTATACCTTGAAATCTGGGGTACTTAACACAGGGTATTTTTCATCCCTTGCCAGTAAGTCTTTCTTCAAGACATTTCTGCATTATACTTCTGAAGTGAAATATGCAATCTGGATCAGTTTGGCATCCTGCCTCACTTTGCCTCCTCATGCTTACCTTTACACAGATAATGCAGAAATGTTTCTATTTTGGTAAAAACCCTTCTGTTGCATGTACTGAAGGCTCGGCCACATGAGCACAACCCACCCATCATCTTTTCTCAGCCAGCAATCTCCAGCACCTTAGCTTTGATGTAGCTAGCCCGTACTCAGTCCATAAGATGGTTCACATTATAATAATCCATCTGCCATGTTCTGCTTAGTCTTTAAGATGCACCACATTACCAAAATCTTTTTTCATTCTTTGCTGTGTCCCAAATATTCACCACTTTTCCATGTCCCACCAGCTATTCTCCATTTCTGCTGCAAATAGTTGTATTAAGGGTAACACAGACTAACTTCATGTGGGAGTGTGGCAGGTTTCAGTAGGATAAAACTGGTAACTATAGGTCTCTAGACATATATCTTTTGACATCTGCTTACACAGTTGTCTAGTCCTCAAATAGCATTCATGTTTTCCCATTGCATTGACACTCTAAAGCAAATGAAACTACCATGAGCTGTATATAAGATTCCTTCTGATTCCATGTGTTTTCCTTTTAGTCATCTGTGGCTCTGAAGTGAAGAAGTTGGACCTGTTGGCAGCACTACCTACTCCACCACACAACCAAACGGAGGATGTCAGGTACATGATCTTTATAACTGATGGGATGCCTATTTCATTTGCGGTGTATGCCCTGTTGGTTGTTTTGCCGATGTGTAGGTGTGAAAAGTGGAAAAATCTTGAGATTTTGTATCCTAAGATGGGTTGGGTAGATGGTCTTTTTTTTTAGTTCTCCTAACCCAGTATCTGGTCTGTATTTGCCAGTATTAATTACTTAAACCTTGAAAGTGAATAAGCACTGGTAGGTCTGGGCTGTCAGCATTGGCTTTTTCGTTTTGATGAGAAATGACTGTCAGCCTTTGCCAATTATTTATTGTTTGATGGTAATCATTAACTGTTCTGTACCTCGAAAGAGTTTCTGATTATAACTAAGTCAAAGAAAGGTACAGTTGAGCTTTGTGCAAATGTGTGTCTGATAGAGATTTCTGACCACAGATTCCTCACCTTTCCAATATTTCCCCAGGCATCAGATTGGATCCAGAAACTTTGAGGCAGTGCCTCTGCACGCTGGTAGGTGGCTCTGTGCGGCTCCGCACTGGTGTCATTCTGATTCACAAATGACGTGGCAAACAATATAGGTGCTACTCCCGCATGTTGACATCTGTTAATTCCTTTCCGTACCACCGAATGCTTCAAGACTACTTTCCATCCACAAATTCTAAACCAAACCAGTGTGAAAGAGACAATATCAGCTCCAAGATGACAGGTTTAAAACCTCGTAAGGACTGTCGCAAGCAAATGTCTATGACAGGCCCCCATTAGGTTTTTCTGTGGTGCCTGGGGTTGACTCGCGCCTCTAAAGCCTGCTGTTACTGAACGTCGGTGCATCGGAAGTTCCCATATTGGGGCCAGTCCAAGACCAAAGGTTGGTCTCTGTCCCGGTGCAGAAGTCAGTTCCAAGGTCGGTTGCCATCACGATAACATTTTGGGATAAGTTAAAGAAAAAGCTTAGAAATCCAAGTGGGACTCTGCCCATTCCTGTCTCTCTTGTATTCCTATGAAGGCAGGAGGGCATCATCGTGCCTCTCGATTGCTCTACCGAAGTTGGTCTATCACAGAGCCGATTGCGAAACTTGCCCCAAAACAACCTGATTCTGAGGCAGATCCAAGAGTTCTGCAAGGCCATGCTCTGACACCCACTGGGGCACCTACAGACAGACTGAGCCGAAAGGCCCTCCACCTGGGATACCCTTGGCACCCATTGGAACTTTAGAACCCACCACCGGGTACCTACCAATTCCTTTGCTGACTCCGAAGCCACTTTCCCCGCCGTCCCGAGGAACATAAACGCCGATACAGACTCAGTGGAAACCGGAGGACAAGGCACCACCCATTGTGCTCTGCGGCTTATTTGGCACCGTCCTGAGCTTGACTGAGTCCGCACTGTGCCCATCTAGCCGTATCCTTTTCCTGCTCCAGCTGAGCCTCTCAGCATCCCAGTTCTGCGGGACAGACTGACATTGAGTATGATGCAGGAAACCAGCTTTGAGCAACCCTACCATGAATTGGTAGGAGGACCTCCAGGATGCAAGTGGCCTCAACATCTCTCCTGATACTGGCCTAGTATCCCCTCCACGCTGCTGAGGAAAGTGCCGCCTTCTCAGCAGTCATGTGGACAGTGGTAGAGGTTCTCCACCTCCAGCCCCATATCCTTCAATAAATCAGCATTTGTAGAGCAGGCACTGTCAACCCTAGGGGTATCTGGGTGCTGGGGTGCTAGGTCTTCGTTGAAAAACCAGGTCTTTAGGAAACGGTGGGTAGAGGGAAGGAACGAGCAGAAAAATCAACACAGAGGACAGAAAAACGAGCGAGCAGAAAAGGCAAAACAGAGCAGAGGAGGGCAAAACAGGGTAGAAAAACGAGCGAAAAAGGTGAAACGGAGGGCTACAAAACGAGCAAGCAGAAAAGCGAATACAAGATCAGAACAATGAGCAGAGAAGGCCAAACAGAGGGCAGGCAGAAAAGGCGAAACCAAGCAATAAACAAGCTGAGGAGGCACAAACAGATGGCAGGAGGTAGATTGGCGACAGAGGGTAGCAGACAGTGGGCAAATTGGATCAGGAGAACTGTTGTTGGGGAGCTGGCACAGGGACCTGTTAAACGGGGTCGCGAGGTGGCCTCCATTAAGGAGGTCCTGGGGGGAAGACGGGGAGCTGGTTGGCAGGAGGAGGGGAAGCAGCAGGAAGTGGAAAGAAACAAGCAGAAAAAGCAAAACAGCAGAAAAACTAGTGGAAATGCAAAACGGAGGGCAGATAAATGAGCAGAAAAGGGCAAAACAGAAGGCAGAAAAAATTAGCGGAAAAGGCCAAACGGGCAGAAAAGCGAGTAGAAGAGGCAAAACGGAGGGCAGAAAAAAAAGCAGGAAAGGCAAAACCGACGGTAGAAAAAGGAGCAGGAAAGGCAAAACAGAAGGCAGAAAAAGACAAAACAGCAGAAAACCTAGCAGAGGAGGCACAAACAGGGCAGCAGGTAGAAAGGCAGCACAAGGTAGCAGACTGTGGGAAAACTGGACAGTACAACTGTCGTAGGGGGAACTGGCATGAGGACCTGCTCCTTGAAGCTCAAAACTAATGTGTTAACTGAAGTTCTCCAACCAAGGCAGGCTAATACTGAGCCCTTGTTGCGCTTTAATGAGGTCCTCACCAGCCACATTTTAGGGACGTGGGCCAAGCATTGTTCTGGTACCTGAGTGAATAGCTAGATTGTCCAGCCCCATTGCCCTGCCTGCCCCGGCGACCCTTCCTTTCTTGCTCACCATCTTTCTCTGGAAGGCTTAGTGGTGCAAGCTTTCACCAGCTGGACAAACCTGAATGCCTTCCTGACTGCTGCCTCTGGTTAGGGAGTCTGAGGGTTGAGACTTTTAGGAAGAGGTTATTTTCTTTCACTCTGGTCAGTAAATGCCAGCTTCCTTTTGGCTGCTATTCCTTTGCTCTGTGAGACTTACTTGCTCAAGTTATCTCAGGGGTCCCAGAAGGTCTTGGTTCCATAATGATCCAAGCTATACAAGATGGCTGTGATGCTGCAGTTTACTATCCATTGTGGCCTATATACCACAGATTTCATTGATTGAGCCATTAGCATTATCTTCGCTATCCGTCGCCATGCCTGGTTGAGTTATACAGGTTTTTTCGGCAATGTACAGACATCCCTTATGGACATGCCCTTTGATGGGACTCACCTAAAGGGGATAAAGCACATTCTGCCCTGAAGCATTTAAAAGAAAACGGGGCCACAACACACTCCTTGGGCTTGTCTGCCCCCACCAACCACGCTAACCTTTTTAACACTTCTCTGGCAGGTTCTTCTCATAAAGACAACTACTTCTGCCTCAGCAGGGTTTCCTGCCCATTTCATGGCCCAGCCGTGGCAACCACAGTCGGGAACAGTGTGCTAGTCAGTCTACTCTCTATTCTCCCCCTCTCCTCAACACACCTCCTTTGTGGCCCAACCTGCCAACCTCCTTTAGCATGCCCTTAGTCGAGCACAGCCACCCTGTTGAAAGTGGGATCCTATGATTTTTTTCCAGGCTAGCAGGACTTACAATTGGACGTGTGCTGAAGGGGTATGCTCTACCCTTCCTGGTTGCTCTGCTGCAACTTCCACGATCCTCGGAATGACTGACAGAGGACCATCGTGGCAGGAAGTGCAATCCCGCTTGGCCAAAGGGGCATTTAGAAGGGTGCCTGCATCAGAAGTGGGTTGTGTGACTCCTGGTACTTCCTGATGCCAAAGAAGGACAGAAGCCTTTGTCCCATTTTAGACCTGTGCCCTCTCAATGCCCTCCTTTGGGAGGACATATTCACTTTAGCCTGGGTCCTGGCTTCCCTCAAACCTGGAAAAATTGTAGTGTTGGATCTGCAGGGTGCTCATTTTCACATCCTTGTCCTGCGGGCCACAGGTGTCTTCTGCGGTTCATTGTGGGACAGGAACATTTTGTGTGCTGTGCTCCCATTTAGTCTCATCTGTACCCTTTGGGTGTTCTCCAAAGCGATAGCGGTGGTGGCAGCACATCTTTGGAGGTCAGGGAACCCAGTGTTCTCCTACCTCAAGAGAGTGCTGCGGAAGACTCGCTCACACCAGTCAGTCGACACTCACCGTCAGACGACTGCAAGCTATCCCTCACCCTTGGGGTTCACTATCAAGTCACACAAGCCGCCTCCTCAGGCGCTCCCTTTCATCAGGGCCTTTCTGGGTATAGTTGTGTGCATCTTTCCCGGAAAGGAGAGTCAAGGACATTCTGGCTATAATCCTGATATTTCAACTTCTGTCCTGGTTTTCCATGAAGTAGACTCTGAGGCTTCTGGGACTGATGGCCTCCTGAATCCTGTTGGTCAAGGGCGCCAGGTGACTTGACCTGAAGTCTCAGTGGGCCCAGCATCAAGGGGATCTCTCCAACAATGTTCAGATCTCTCTAGAAACTGCTAAAGATCTGCAGTGGTGTTTATTCAACCACAGTTTAGGTGGTGGATTCTAGGTTGTGGTGGCCTCCCATGTGAAGTGGAGATCAGAAGTCTCTGGTCTGCGTCTCCACACAAACCTTCTAGTGTGGAGAGCCATCCACTTGACGTTGAAGGCACTCCTGCCCTCCATCAATGGAACGCTGGTGCAAGTTCTTACAGACAACGCCATTGCCATGTGGAAATGCAACCAACAGGGTGGGGATGAGTCGTGGAGCCTGTTGCCAGGAGGCTTTTCTCTCTTCAGTGGGCTAGATCATCTAGGAATTTCCTTGTGGTGAACCACCTGGTGGAATCTTTGAATACCATAATAGACAAACTAAGCCATCAATGCGTATCAGATAATGAGTGGCATTTCCACCCGAAGGTGGTTCGTGGTCTCTTCCAGGCATGGGGAGAGTCGTGGCTCAATCTCTTTGCCTCTGCTGAGAACGCAGTCTCAGAAGTTCTGAGCGTTGGCGTTTTCAAGGTGTCTCTCTGACTCATTCGGCTTACTTCGGGACTACCTTCCCTCCAAATGCTCTCCTACCCTGAGTTCTGGGCCAGGAAAGACTGGCCCAATTCATCATAGTGGCCCTGGTTTGGGCACAGAAAGCATGGTATTTATAGATCTTGGAAATGAGTATCTGTCCTTCGATCAGGCTGCCCTTCTGGGAGACTCAGCTGTTGCAGCAACAAGGCAGGTACTTAGGCCCGTTCCTCTGCATTCTCCCCCTTCATGCTTGGAGATTAAGCATCGACAGCTGAACACCTCTGACCATTCTCCGGAGGTGGTTGATATCTTAGCAGTCCGTCATCCCTCGACAACAACTGTGTGGTCTGATATTTTATGTTCTGGTGTGGCAGGTGGCATGTAGACTCCCTCCAGGCCAAATTGTCCAATGTTTTGTTTTTCTCTCCCTTTCCCGGCAAGGCTTTTTTTAGACACAGCCAAATGATTCCTTTCAGCTCTTTTAGCCTTGTATTTAAACCACCTGCTGTGATGCGTAGTTTTAAAGGACTCCAACATTTTTTCCTCCTTTCCCTTTGACTCCGTGGGATCTTAACCTGGTTCTCATATACTTAGTGTATACTGCCGTTAACTTATACCCAGTCCTTTTTGACAGTGTTCCTCATTACCATAACATGGGTGCCACAGGTAAGTGAGCTCCAAACTCAGTCAACCTCCCATGCACCACCTTCTTCCTAGGCAAACTGGTTCTGTTGACTAGGGCATCCTTTCTACTCAAATTAGTGACGTCGGTCTAAACATCACCTATCTGAGAGAGACATCTAGACGCATATTCCTTTAACTTAGAATATCGCCAGGCGTCAGACTGGATCCGGAGTTTTTTTTTTTGCTGCAGCAGCAGCACCTCTGCACGCCAGGGGACGTCACCACACGACCCGCCCTGATGTCGTCCACCTATGTGATGTCAGCGAGGTCATATAAATCCCTCCCGGCGCACTGATGTCGGTTTCCTTCTTTTCTGCGCGCAACGCGGATCCGGAGTGAGCGGTTCCTCCGACCTGTTTTCAGGCCCTTTTTTGACCCTTTGCTTCTGGAACAGTTTGCGATGCCCTCGGGCTTTAAATCCTGTACTTGCTGTTCGCGGCAAAGGTCCGCGACCGACCCGCATCTTATCTGTATGTGGTGTCTGGGCGAGCACCACGACTCCACGGACTGCGACGCCTGTCAACGCCTCAAGTCGAAGTCCCGGCGGGAGCGCCAGATGAAGCTTCTTTCGGCACGGCTGTCCCGGTCGGAGTCGTCTGGTCCCACGGCCTCTTCAAAGCAGTTCTGCCGTCAATCGCCCTCTGGGGCCCGGGGCCGTCGTTCACCACTTCTTGGTAAGTTGCGGCGCATGTCGCCGAGGTCCTCCACCTCACTTTCATCTGTTGTCAGGGGCACTGGTTTCCGGATCATTCCGGACGTGCGCCCCTGACAATCGTCCTCCCTCTATCCGACCTATCTGGGTGCGGGAGCGACTCGGGCCCAAATGGAGGATTATGCCACGGCTTTGCCGGCCTCCCTTGGGTCCTCTCACGTCCCTAGGGCGTCCTCGGGGCCTCCGCCAGCTGTGGGGGTCCCTGACGGACTCGCTGGTGGGTTCGCCCCCGGCATCAAATGAGCCCTTGCCCTCCAGGGATGTCGGAGATGTGGTATCATCAGGGAGCAGTCCGGCTGGGTCCCCCTCTACGACCCATTGCACCCCTGCAGTGCCGCTTAGTCCCGTGGGGCTCCCTGTGGCGTCGCAGGTGGTTGCTGGTGCTCAAAGCCTCGCTTTGTGCACGCCTCGGCCTACTGGGCAGGTGGCCGCCTGTCCGGAGCCGGGGTTGGCGCCGTAGACTCGCCTCCCCAGCTCTGACTCCGCTTCTTTCTCCGGAGTCGGAGCCAGTTGAGGCTGAGGCGGCGCCGGTGCAGCGCCATAGGCTTGCCTCCCCTGCTCCGGCGCCGCCTTCTTCGGAAAGAGGTATTGTCGCCTCCCCGGCTCTGCCTCCGCTTCTTCCTTCGGAGTCGAAGCCGGTTCTGGTTGAGGCCGAGTCGGCGCCGGAAGGCTTGCATCCCCGGCTCAGGCACCTTCTCCTTCTTCGGAAGGGGAGCTTATTGTGGATTCAGCGCTGGACGGAGCCGACTCGACGCCGGAAGGAGTCGAGTCTGCGCCGGGCGAAGCTCGATCCACTCCGACTAAAGTAGTTTTGGCGCCGCACAGACGCCGGGTTGTGTACTCTTCTCCAGAAGCGTCCGGAGACAGTTTGGCGTCGTCCTCACGCCCGTCGACGCCGGATGTATACTTGCCTGTGCCTCCCTTACAGTATGTGGATCCGGCAGGATCCCCACCTCCTCAAGAGCACCAAGCAGGGTCCTTGCCTCCTCAAGAGCCTCATCAGGACCCCCATTCGTCAATGGGGCTCCCCTCAGTTGGGCATTGGTTGCACCCTCACTGTCTTGGGAGGGTTAGCTTACAGTCCTCACCTACTGATGAGCTACTATCCCCTCCTCAGAGGGCTACCGAGGCTGGTGCAGCTTTTCTCAGAGTGGTCTCTGTGGCCACTCGGATTTTGAACACGCAACCCCATTCGGCGCCCTTGTCTGTGGACCCTTTACTTGATGTCCTTCACCGTGGGTCAGGGAATGTGGAGCCGCTTCTGCCCTTTGAAGCTTCTCTTTATGTTACCTTTTGGGTACCTGGGTTCGGCTTCATCCCAGGAGTCCAGATGGCTTGAGTCATGGGGTTGGAACATCTTTGCCTCCACTAGTGCTGCACTACGGTGTGAGAAAGTGCCATCTTTCTTGCATGGTATGCCCCCACTTTTTGCTGAATTGCTGACTGTACTTTGACTGAGTGTGCCTTGGGCTCCTGCTAATCAGGTGCCCAGGGCCTATGTTCCTTCCCTAAAAACCCAGAACCCAAATTGGCAAACCCTGGCCACATGTCAGCCCCTGGTAAATGGTACCCAGGGCCTTGTGACCAGGGAAGGCCTCTAAGGGCTGCAGCACTTACTGTGCCACCCTTAGAGGTCCTGTACCCTGACACAAGCACACTGCCCTTGCAGGCTGAGTGACTGGGTACAAGACCAAACACAGAGTCGACATGGCACACAGCTGGGTGCCCTATGCCAGTGGTGTGGGCACAGGAGCATAAGCCCTGTGCCCCTACAGTACCCAGGTCCATTCCTGGGCACTGTAAGTGCAGCGCTGGCATTCAAGAGTATATGGTGCTGGGAGCTCGTCAAACACGAACTCCACAGCACCATAAGGGCAACACTGAAGACTGAGAAGTTTGTTATCAAACTTCTCAGCACATTAAACCCGCACTGATGCCAGTGTGGGATTTAATGTAAAATGCACAACAGAGGACATCTTAGAGATGACCCCTGAAACCTAACCTACAATCCACGTCAGGTCGGGGAGGCTGCCACACAGCAGACATGTTGCTGGACCCCTGGGTAGGAAAGCCAATGTCCTAGCGGATTCCCTCAGCAGGTCAACAATATCCAATCACGAGTGGGAGTTACATCAACCAACTTTAAACAGAGTCTTTCGAGAGTTGGGCCACCCCGATAGAGACCTGTTTGCGACCAGCCAGAATCGCAAATGCCCATCCTTTGCAAGTTGGGTTCCCCACAACGACTCGTGCGGGAATGCGTTTTCGATGAATTGGTCGCAGATATATGCCTACGCCTTTCCTCCGATTCCGTTGGTTCCACGAGTTCTCCGCAAGATCAAAAAACAACCTTGCCGCATGATACTCATTGCTCCCAGATGGCCTTGCCAATACTGGTTCACCGAACTTCTCCTCCTCTCGGAGTGCGATCTCATTCCGTTTCCACCAATATCGAACCTTCTGTCCATCCAGGACGGACGGATCGGTCACCCAGACCCAGCATCTTTGAGATTAGCGGCATGGCTCCTCAACACCATGAATTTGCACACCTAAATATTCCTGCGAACTGTCAGGAAGTTTTAGCTAATGCTCGAGCGCCTGCTACTATTAAAACATACAAGCTAAGATGGAAGAGATTTTGCATGTGGTTTTCAATCTGTCAATATACACCCGATTCATGCAAAACCGGAACAAATTTTACCTTTCTTTCTTCATTTGGCGAGATCGGGCCTCTCCCATTCTACTTTGAAAGTGTTCTTGGCGGCGATTTAAAGGTTTCGGCAGGATGGATCTAATTCTCTTTATTCAAATAGTCATTCAGCAATTCTTCAAGGGATTGTTTCGGATGTTTCCCCCTATTCGGCGTCCACCTCCATCCTGGCATCTTAATATAGTGCTTACACGACTTATGCGGCACCCCTTCGAACCTATTCATAAAGTGGACTTAAAGTTCCTTTCTTGGAAAGTTTCTTTGCTATTGGCTCTGACATCAACAATGAGAGTCTGTGACCTTCAAGCTTTCACTATTAATCCACCTTTTCTTCAATTTACCTCAAAATCAGTAGTGCTACGCACCAATCCCAGCTTCATGCCTAAAGTACCTGCGGACTTCCATCTTAATGAACCAATCATTTTAAAGACATTCTTCCCAAATCCGCTGACAGCTGCGGAAAGGGCCTTGCATTCCCTTGACATCAGAAGATGTCTCAAGTTCTATTTACAACAGACTGCAACAATTCGTAAATCAGACCAACGGTTTGTGGCCTATGGTAGATTACGTCAAGGACATTCTGTTTCCAAACCAACCATAACTCGTTGGATTTCTGCTGCAATTTGTCTATGCCATGAACAGGCGGGAAGACCTTTGCAGGCAACCCCAAGAGCGCATTCTACGAGAGCAATTTCTTCATCTACCGCTCTCTTTGCCGGTGTGCCTCTTCATCAAATCTGCAGAGCGGTAACTTGGTCCAACAGACACACTTTTACCAAGCACTACTGTTTGGAGGCCTCAAGCGATGCAGATGCATCAGTGGGGCAAGCTGTTCTCCGCAATCTTATCAAATAACGTGAGCCTCTGTTCTCCCTCCTCCACTATGCCCTTTCTTTAATAAGACGCTTATTACATACTGTTTCTATGTCTTGAAATTGTTTTGCATAGGTTGAACTCAAATGTGTATATATATATTTTTATAGAGATGTATATTTACTATGGTACAAAGGGATGTCTTATGAGCATTATGTCCTGTACTGCTATCTACTCTGATTCAGGAATGTGAATCTATGAAAGACACCCTAAATACTGGAGAAGAACAATAGTTACTTACCTGTAATCTGTGCTTTTGCAGCGTGAATCTTTCTGGATTCACTATGCTGTGCATTATTCCGAGATCTGGTGGTTGGGTCCGGATTCGTGTTTTTTTTTTTTTTTTTTTTTTTGTAGCCCAGGTGGCCGTCGACATCCCACCATTTGGTGTACCTCTCGTGACGTCGGCGTACTTCCTGCGGAAGTTCCACCTTTGGGGCGCCATCTTCAGATTCTTTTTTCCGCTGTTGGGTCTGGATCGTCAATGTGAAACTCCAGAGTTTGAACGAAGAAAGAAGAAGAGCACGAGTTTCATCGAAGGAAAATAAAGCAAAGACTACAGAGAGGAAGAACATAGAGCCGGGACGACGAAGAAGGAAGAGAACATCGAAATCTTCGACGTCCAACGGAGAATGCGCACTCATGCACTCTGAGCGCAGGAATGGACAAAACACCTTTTAAATTCTGCCGTACCTGCCACCACAAATACGCGCAGAAGGACCAACATCCAGTCTGCAACCTTTGCCTGCCTATCGACCACGAGAGCAAGGACTGCAACGCCTGCTCCGCCTTCACGCCAAAGACCCTCCGGGTGAGAGAGAGGCAGAGGAGAGCCAACTTCAACATGGAAGGCAAGGGTAAGGCCCCGTCTCTGTACGACCTGGGCTTCTCCACCTACGATGAAGACAACATCGCCGAGGGACCTGATGACTTCACGGTCGCAGAGACCGATAAGAAAACGTCTGACAAGGTAGGAGAGACGTCGAGCACAAAACCCCCGAAAGGGCCCCGAAAACCAGACACTGACTCGAAAAAACCAGAGTCAAAGTCCTCGAAAGGAACACCGGCGCCGATAATTTCAACGACCGCGAGTGGATCCAAGGACAATAGGCCCAGCGGATCCTTCAAGAAGGACTCCCAGATGCCGAAGACCGCCGAAAAACAAGGTTCGTCGAAACAGGCCCACGAGGTGGGGCGTTCGACTTCACAAGTCAAGGCGGCGTCGACGCAAGCTCCGTCAAAAAGACCAGCGCTCGACGCCGAACATGCCTCCGAAATGGAGAAGAAAAAGAGAAGGCTCGAGGCGGAGATGGAGAGCATCCTTCAGAGGAAGAAGGAGTTCGATGAAGAGATTCACAATCCCAGCGAAACCGGCGACGGTTCTCGTCGAAGTCGAGGAGCAGGAAGAGTTAGACGCCGAAGAGCAGTCGAAAGCTCCCGAAGAAGGGGAAGAAGATCTCTATTATGAGGGAGAAGAAGAGGAGGAGGAGCAGTCGATCTACGGCTCGGCACCGTCGACGACGCAAGAGCTGGAATGGCAGGACCTCGACGCCGAAAACCCAGAAGAGCCCGTAGAGACATATCCTTCGAGGCCTTCGCCGCCAGATGATATTGGGGTGTACAACATGGTCGTCAAAAGCGCGGCAGCAGCTTTTGGCGTGAAACTAGAGGAGGAGAAACCGAAAGCAGATTTTCAACTCGAAACACTGCTACCCATCCAAACTAGGAGCCAGTTCCTCCCCATGCTCCAAAGTGTGATGAACCAAGGGAAAGAGGCGTTCAAGGACCCAGCAACATGCCGATCCATCACGCCCAGAACAGAAAAGAAATACAAACACTCCTCACAGGACCCTCCATATATCAAGGGATCTGTCACTGCTGACTCCATTATTGCATCCACGGCCACAAAAAGGGCCAAAGTCCCGGCGACCTCGGGGCCACCTCCTGACAAGGAGAGCAGAAGGATGGACCTCACTGGAAGGAAAATAGAGAGGAACGCTGCAATGCACTGGCGCATGGCGAACTCAAATGCGCTACTGAACAGGCACCAGTACCAACATTGGGACGAGATGGGGGACCTAATCAAACATCTTACCGAACAATACCAACAAAGGGCTTCCCATCTAGTGGAAGAGGGGAAGAATATAGCTCAAGACGGCATCGGACGGGGCAGAGACATCAAGCAGACTGATGGCGATAGGAATCACTGAAAGGAGACAGGCCTTGCTCAGAATTTCAGGATTCAAACAAGAGGTCCAAAAAAATATACTGAATACCCCTTTCAACGGAGAGACACTGTTCGGGGCACCGGTGGATGAGAAGCTCACCCAACTCAAAAAAGAGAATGAGACGGCAAGGTCCATGGGGCCCTGCAATTCAGGGGGATGCGAAGAGGTACCCCGACTCGGAGACCTTACGGAAGGGGAGGTAACCAGCCGGGAACGTCACACCAAAGTTTCCAGCAAGGCGAGAGCCACGGCCAACAGGGGCAGCAGAAACAAAACTGGCAGTACCAGCCTAATGGCCAGTCCTTTTGCGGTAGGGGGAACGGACGAGGACAAAGAAGAAGAGGGGGAGACCAACCCACCACAAAGTGACTTCGCACGGAGAAGATGGCTCACCCACAATATACCTCTGAGGGTGGAGCAGAAAAAGAACAAAATGGGGGGTACACAAACCAAACGCCTACGAGCATGCAACACCAGTAGGCGGAAGACTGAGGCTTTTCCTTCGGGAATGGCAAAAAATAACTACAGACAAATGGATACTCAACACCATTCAGTACGGATACTGCATAGAGTTGGAAAGGAGCCCTCCAAACAGAAAACCGAAAAGAAGGGAACACAAGACAGGAGCTAGCACAACTCGCAGAGGAGGCACTACAGCTGCGCCAAAAGGAGGCCGTAGAACCAGTACCTTTCAAGGAGAGGAACAAAGGAGTGTACTCAAACTACTTCCTGGTACCAAAGGTGGACGAGACACTAAGACCCATCCTGGATCTACGGTTCCTAAACAAGTACGTAAGGACGCAAAAATTCAAAATGACATCCCTACAGGAACTACTCCCACAGATGGGAGACGGGGACTTCATGTCCACAGTGGATCTCAAAGACGCCTACCTGCACATCCGAATGAACAGGCAGCACAAAAAACTGTTAAGGTTCACAATCAACAAAGATCACTACCAATTCACAACCCTGGCATTCGGGCTGAAGTCCGCACCAAGGGTTTTCACAAAATGCCTTGCAGCAGTAGCAGCGTACCTGCGGAGGGAAGGGATTCATGTGTATCCTTACCTCGACGACTGGCTAATAAAAGCAAGTTCACGCGAAAAATGCGAGGATCTCGCACAGCGGGTCACAAAGACACTAACGAACCTGGGGTTCTCAATACACTGGGGGAAATCATCAATGAAACCAGAGCAGGTGAAGATATTCCTGGGGGCACAGATCAACACCATAGACAGAACGGTGATGCCCAGCGACAAGAGAACAATAGCCCTGCTGAAGGAGACGCGCCTCTACCAGAAGGGGCAAGCTCTGACAGTTAGAACAGCGAGCAAGATCATGGGGATGATGGCGTCATGCATCCACCTAGTCCCCAATGTACGGCTTCACATGAGACCCTTCCAGGAATGGCTGCAACAGCAATGGTCACAGGCAAGCGGAAGTTGGGAGGATCTAGTGGTTGTTACGCACGCAGTGCAAGAGGAGATAGCATGGTGGAACAGGGAGAACATAACTATAGGAAAGCCCTTGACACCACCAAGCCCAACTGTGACCATCACCACAGACGCATCCCAGATAGGATGGGGAGCACACATGAACAAGCTCTGAGTGAGGCGTCTGTGGACTCCAGTAGATGCAGTCAGACACATCCACTACCTGGAATTGAAGACCGTACTGCTAGCCCTGAAGGCCTTCCAGAGGCAGCTATACAACCAAAAAGTGTTGATACAGATGGACAATACTACAACAATGTTCTACATCAACAAGCAGGGAGGAACACAATTGTTTCCCCTTTCCACTCTGGCACAGGAGATTTAGAGATGGGCCATCCCACTCAAAATAGACCTGCTGGCCATACACCTACCAGGGAAGGACAATGTGGAAGCCGATTGGCTCAGCAGGCAGACCTCGGCATCCCACGAGTGGGAGCTCAATGGACAGGAAACGCAAAGACTATTCAAAAGGTGGGGTACACCGACAATAGACCTGTTTGCAACTCACCAGAATGCAAAATGCCGAAACTTCGCATCCAGACAACCAGAAAAACAATCCCAGGGGAATGCCCAATGGATAAGTTGGTCAAGGCCATTTGCATACGCTTTTCCACCAATACCACTGATACACAGGGTACTCAACAAGTGCAAGACCAGCAACATGACAATGATCCTGGTGGCACCACAGTGAGCAAGACAGACCAGGTACTCACAAATAGTGGAAATGGCACAGGGCCCTCCACACAAATTCGCAAAAAGAAAGGACTTGCTCTCCATGCAGAACGGAGAGGTTCTACACCCAGAGCCAGAGAGCCTCGAACTGGCAGCTTGGCTCCTGAAGACATAGAGTTTGCACACCTTAAACTACCTCAAAGCACTATGCGAGTGCTGCGGGAGGCAAGGAGACCAACAACACGAAAATGTTATGTGGAAAAGTGGAAAAGGTTCACAATGTGGTGCAGCAAAAATAAACTGCAAAATAAATTGACAAGGGAATCAACGGTGCTTAGATACCTCACACACCTACTAAAGGCTAAACTATGCTCATCCTCGCTGAGGGTCCACCTAGCGGCGATTGTAGCTTACACACGAGGTGAGACAGGAGGGAGTTTCTTTACGGCACGAGTAGTAAAGAGATTCCTGGAAGGGGCAAAAAGAATAACACCACCAAAGAGGATGCCGCCTCCGGCATGGAACCTCAACATAGTCCTTACGGAACTTATGAAGTCGCCCTTTGAGCCCATTCACAAGGCCTCCCTTCAAATGCTAACAATGAAGACAGTATTTCTGGTGGCAATAACCTCACTGCGCAGAGTAAGCGAGCTGCAAGCGCTAACGCTGCAAGAGCCCTACATCCAGATACACAAGGACAGAGTCGTAATGAGAACGGATCCACACTTCATGCCAAAGGTGGTGTCAGCATTCCATATAAATCAGACAATTCAAATACCAAGTTTCTTTCAGAACCCAGCAACAAGCGCAGAAAGGGCACTGCACACTCTAGACGCTAGAAGGGCGGTGATGCACTACATCGAGAGAACCAAAGAACACAAGAAAACCAAGCAGTTTTTTGTGTCCTTCGCAACAAGCTTCCTGGGTAGACCAGTGACTAAAGGCACCATCGCACGATGGATTGCACTAACAATACAATTCTGCCACAAACAGGCGGGGCAAGAACTATCGGAGGGGCCACGGGCCCACTCCACAAGGAAGAAGGGAGCAACAATTGCCTTTCTGGCAAATACACCCATTCAAGACATATGCCTGGCGGCAACATGGGCTTCGGTGCACACGTTCACCAAGCACTACTGCGTGGATATACAGATGAACAAGGAAGCACAAGTAGGACAGAAGGTGCTCTAACATATATTCAACGACCAACGCTCATCTTCCACCCAGCCGCCACAGAGATAAGAAACCGCTACAAAATCTATGCACAGCATAGTGAATCCAGAAAGATTCACGCTGCAAAACGAATAGTTTCTTACCTGTCGGTGTAGTTTTGCAGTTTGAAGATCTTTCTGGATTCACTAGCGAACCCACCCACCTCCGCCAGGAAGATGAGGCAGGAGAAAAAGTTGGAAGGACAAAGACTAAAATAACAAGATAATACTGAAAGGATATATTAAAGGGAAATTACTAAAACGCCTAGGGTAAAAAAAAAAAAAAAGAGAGAGAGGAAGGGAAAAAAGAACCCGAAGATGGCGCCCCAAAGGTGGGACTTCCGCAGGAAGCACGCCGACATCACGAGAGGTACACCAAATGGTGGGACGTCGACGCCCACCTGGGCTACAAAAAAAAAAGACCACGAATCCGGACCCAACCACCAGATCGCGGAATAATGCACAGCATAGTGAATCCAGAAAGATCTTCAAGCTGCAAAACTACACCGACAGGTAAACTATTCGTTCTCCGGTATTGGTGTCTTTCATAGATTCACATGCAACCCGCCCACCTCCCCTCAGAGGCTGGTTTAGGCTGTTCTACTTTGGTTCACTCCTGTGCGAGAAAATCTGAGAGCCTGAGCCTCTGAGGAGAACATTCTGGTGGGTGCTGTCGCCTGAGTGGCTGCAGTTTGGACTGTACATAATGACTATGATCGTCATAAGTGTGGAAGTTTTTTCTTGTAGCTTAGGGCTACTTTACTTCCTGGTTTTATGTTACCAAGGTTTTTTGGTATTATATGCATAATTATTGCTTTTTTATGTACTGTGGGACTCCCACTCCGACGGGGAATGATTCAGGCATGTGAATCTATGAAAGACACCAATACTGGAGAACCACAGATTACAGGTAAGTAACTATTGTTCTTCAATTCCCATCCTTTGGATGCATTATGCGTTTTAAACTGGTGGTTGACGTACTGTGGCAGTGTTCCACAGATTGTTCCTCTGACTGTGGCTTGCCCTAATAAACGTGTTCCCCGTGTGGGGTACTTGTTTGCTATTATATAGCTCTGTTTATGTCAACTGGGCCTAAGAGTTCCTTTGGCCTCTAGGCATCCTCTGGTGGTCTTATCTGCCGTTGTACGGTGCTCGATGTTGTGCCTTGGCGTCCCCTTCTTTACGTCATTGGTCATCTTGCTTATTTGCTTCATTCTCCTTCGGAGGTTTTCGGGGTGTTCATCACGCTTTAAAGGCAGCTTCCGTCTGCCATTACGGCACCAGATGTGTTCCTCTACAACCATGTTGCATAGTTGTGGCTAGTTTATCCGTTTTTGCTATATATATATATATATATATAAGTTCCATGGGTACTCTTCTTCCTAACTCTTCACCTCTCTTCGAGGCTGCAAGGTCTGGTCCGAAGTTTCCATGTTTCAGGGACCTTTCCAGTGATGCATGCGGCATTACCAATACAGCCCTTTTTGAGTTCCGCTTACTGGGGTGGTGCCCCAGTTTTACACTGCTCCCTTCTTCGTGTTCAGTTACTGAGCGATTCTCTCTCATGGACAAGGGTTACTTTCCTTCCAGTCGGAGGGTGTGGTCTGAAATTCTGCGATTATTCCTCCGTTTCTACGCCTTAGTACTTTGGTGCCTCTGCTGCACCTTACTTCGGCTGTGCTATATTGTATCAGCTGGGCATGTGGGACGGCTCTTCTAATGTCAGTCGTCGTAGATCTAAACCCTGCGTATCTGTATTTCATGTGTTGGTTTTCACCTTGGTCTTACTGCTGCCTGGTCGAGCAGCCTTATGCTAATTTTAGCTACGCCACCTTATGGTCTCTGTAGCTGTTTGCTCTGCGCATGTTTCTGTGGTTGCCTGCATCAGCGTGCTTAAGATTGTTACTGTTCGCCACTGTTCCCTCTTTTGGGACTGGGTGTGCACTTGAAGTGTTTCTTGTCTCCGCCTGCATTTCTAAAAACATTGCTAATTTCTATCTCTTGACCTTTGGTTCTTGGCTGTAGCCTCTCCGGCCTTCCTTCCGTGGGCTAGCCTGGAATGCTCTGGTTGCATCTCTTCATGTTTCTTCTCAACCTTTGATTGGTGGTCATGTAGTGCGCCATTGCGCTGAGAGTGGTCCTTCTTCCTCTCTCTCTTTTGTTCTGGTATATGGCTGGTACCGTTTCTACCTCTCATATTAGTACAGCTATGTTGTAGCGCCATTCTGGCACTTTTGGGGATGTCTGCATCCTGTTATCTCTTGCTCTTCCGAGCTAGTTGGGTTGCTGTCTGGCTGTTCCGCCAGAGCCTTCCCCATTGTCCGTCACTCTGTTGTCGACTCAAATGCTTGGCGCATTCTGTTCTGTCGCAGACCCACCTCCCCTTTGGGGTATGGCTGTGGTATCTATTTTAAGTTAAGGAATCTGCGGCTAGATGTCTCTATCAGATGTACGATTTACTTACCTTCGGTAACGATGTATCTGGTAGAGACGTTGTCTAGCCGCAGATTCCTTAACGTCCATCCAGCCTCCCCGTTCTGTGAGGACCTTGCCAAGTGGGGTTCTCCGCTGGCCCCTTTTATAGTTGGCATTGGTTTTTCTCTCATGGGTGCTCACATTGTTGCGTCCCTTTGAGATTTGCCATAATACAGCTGACTCCCTCTCAGGGGTTTCTGTTACCATAATACAGCTGACTCCCTCTCAAGGGTTTCTTACCTGTAAAATGATGCCTTTTGATTAACCTTCACCAGGAGATTCCTCTTCATTTTCTTATCTTCTCCTGCTGCCATTCCTCCCGCCTTCTCTATTGGCTCAGGGTTCTAGTCTCCTCTACAGTCGTCTTCTTTGGGCATCTGTTGACTTCTGTTTCAGACCTCCATTACTAATGGGGAAGTGCCAGTCTTTTCATACCTTCCTGCGGTGGACTGTTCTCTCTGTGCTCCGTTCTTGCTAGACGACAGTTCTACATGGTACTGACAGTCTATTTATGTGTGTTGTTCTGCATGGTAATAAGTCTATTTCTGTCTGTTGAGATATTCTTCCCTTGTTGCACTTGGGAAGGGTCTTCGCTTAGCTTGCGGGGTTCTTTTTCACAGCTCTTTCACTTATATGTAGGCAGTTTCTAATTCTGTCTTTTACGATGGTGTCTTGAACCATCCTCCTTATTTATTCACGGATTTTCCTCCCTCGCACACTGTTCCCATATTTTCCCAGTTTTTTTGTTGGTGGCTCCGCGTTGTCGCGGAAAAGTTTCTCCGAAGAAAACTGACGTCAGCGCGCCGGGAGGGACTTATATGACCTCGCTGACCTCACGTACGTGGACGATGTCAGGGCGGGGTCGTGTGGCGCCGTCCCCCGGCGCGCAGAGGTGCTGCTGCAAAAATAATTCCGGATCCAGTGTGACGCCTGGGAATATTCTAAGTTAAGGAATCTGCGGCTAGACAACGTCTCTACCAGATACATCGTTACCGAAGGTAAGTAACTCGTACTTATGGCATTCTGTGGAGAAGGAGAGACCCCATTACAAAGACTTCTAAAGAGCACTTAGCTTTTATATCGATCGTAACAGAGAACACTGTGTAGACAATCTGCTCTTTGTTAGGTTAGCAGGAGCTAAGAAGGGGAAAGTTGTGTAGAAAAAGACCATCTCTCACTGGATCTTGAACTGCATAAAATCTGCTACGCATCAACCAAAAAGCAGCTCTTGGGGCTAATTAAGGGCTCCTTCCACCAGAGCCAAGGCTGCTACCTCTGCATTATAGCACGGTGTGTCTGTCCTGGACTTTTGTGAGGTGGCTGCATGGGCATCCCTCATGAAGCACTACTGTTTGGACAGCCAGTTTTGCCGAGAGGGACATTTCGCTTTGACCTGATTCGCTGACCCAACTCCGAATAGGTATTGCTTTGGTATCTATTCAAAAGGTGGGGAATCTGCGGTAAGAAGTCTGTCAGAAGAACAAATTGCTTACCTTCAGTAATGCTGTTTATGGTACAGAAGGTATCTAACTGCAGATTCTTCGCCTTCCCTTCCTCTCCATTCTGTGAACCTGACTCTGCCCTGAAAAATATCCCAAGTCTAGGAATCTACACACTGGTGGATGGCAATTTGCTGTTTGGGCTCAGCATCTGGGGGTATAGACTGCCTAGAAAGCAACTCGCGTCAGTGTGCTGGAGTGTCTATTGGCTTTGCACGTAATTTATGGAGTTGAACACAGTCATTCTGGTGCTGCATGGCACCACCTACCTGCACACAGATGTACTGCTCAAAGGTTTCCAGATTTAGTCCGACGCTTAGGGAAATAATCAAAATGGGGAGGAATTTCAAAAGATGTGTCATCTATGGTTAGATAGTGTCTACCAAAAAGAGCATTACCGAAGGTAAGCAGTTTGTTCTTTGAGAACCTCCGTGCTCTAGTGAATTGACTTTGTAAAGAGTACATTCTTAACCCCTTTTCCCAGGATGGAAAGCGATGAGGAGAATGAGAATCCAGACAGCATCGTCCCTGCCTCCTCCCCAGAGAGTGTACTAGAAGAGGAGACGACACGCTTCCCATTGCTGACAGATCTAAAAGTTGAGCATGATGATAGAGCTCTCTCACCAGTTATTCCACTCATCCCAAGAGTCTGTATCCCAGGTCAGTAGGCAGAGGCTTCACTCTATGACAATGATACTTTGTTTTGGGGGTTCTTTCTGTGCCTTTTTTGTCTCACTAACTGAGATGCAGAAGAGAAAAATTAAGGATCTGTGTTTTCTTGAAAACTCCCAGTTCCGTATGTCAGAACACAGTCATTCTCAACTGCAGTCACTGTTTTAAGTTGAACTAGAAGGCCATCAAAGCAGTGACTGTCAGGCTACCCCTGGTAACACAATGTTGGGGATGTTTGAGTTGACTTTCTTTGGCTCATGCACGTCTTTGGTACATATGTGCCTGTTTTTTAGGACAGGTTGATGAACACTCCATGTATTTAAGTGCCATTCATCTTCTATGTCACCACGCTGCCTCTCGTACCCAACTGGTTTTCCAAGCTAATAATAAATGACTTGTGAATTGTATTTTATTTCTTTTTAAGGAGTAAGCATGGTTAAGTAGTTTATTATAATGATTTTGAGTGAGTATATTTTCATATTGTAAATGTTTGTGGGCGAAAAGTCTAAAAAAAAAAAAAACTGATTAGTTAGAATAATAATCCACACATTGCTAATAAGAGCTGTCCTGCATTGTTAAATCTTGATTGTCATAAATATTAGAATTTGCCTGCCCACAGGCAGGATGTAGGAAAGCTTTTTTACAATACATATATCAATTACAATAATAAAATGCATAACCATTTATCGAGCCGATCTACGGCTGGCTGTTGTGGTGGGAATGACCCCTGCATGGTAATTTGGCATGGGCCCCCTCTCCGAGTGCCTGAATGGCTGTGAAAACTGGTATCCTGACTTTTTATTTTTCGTCCTGTCACGCATTACCTAGCAGGTGCGTAGGTCCCAAGGCTAGTCTCTGAACTTGTGAGATCTATGAACTGTTCTGTGACCTAGAGGGGCACACCAAGCATGCTATTATATTAGACAGTGGAGTACTTTCATTGCCATGGGGGAAATAACATAAAGCAGTCGTGGCGTCCTACTGTGTGTTGTGAATTTGCGGTATGACCAGATCTTCTTTAGTGTTGATGAGAGCGTGGTTTACTGACCCCCTCTTGTTCTTCTGTTAAATAAAACACAGAACCTTACGCTGACATTATATTGTGTGTGTAGATATGCAGCACATACATGGTAGTAGGACTCTGGTGTGTGAGTAGAGTACTGGGACCTGTGGATTCTTGTTGATTTCTCTGGTTATGCATGGAACCAAAAATGGCTTCCTCAGACAGTGAAACTTTATTGCTTGTATTACTGTGGCTGGAAGGTGAAGACCGAGACACTGAAGCGAGGAGGATGGAGACGGGGCTACCTTTTGAAATCCCATGAGAGCCTTATTAGCAAAGGATTGCTAGTTATTTCTTTCTGAGCACTGCCAGTTGGTAGATGATAGTGATAAGAAGTCGAGCTACAGTGACTGTTTTCAAGATAAGGACTTTTCTAAGCCAGGCCTTCCCTTTTGTCGCTCTCTGCACTAGGCTGCCATCACCTTTCTGAAGTAGATCTTGCATGTCACTGTGCCCTTGGTTTGGATTCTCCTGCTTGGAGCCAGCTCCATGCTCTTGAGAGCCGTCGCTTTGCCTAAAGCTTGTGTCTGGGGAACAGCTTGAAAATGATGTTTGAAGGAGAACTACCCTAAGCTGGTTCAGAAGCCTTAAACAGTTGTAGGAAGCTGGCTCTGTATATACTATACCAAAATGAGGTAAAGTGTGCACAGAGTCCAGTGGAACCTCAAAGGTAGGCAGAGGTAAAAGTAGATAGCACCTTACTCTCTATTTGTGGTAGTGTGGGCGAGCAGTAAGGCTTTTTCAGAGGGTAGTGTTAAGCATTTGTTGTACACACTCAATCAGCAAATGTTATCACACACTGTAGGAAGCTGGGTTTCTGTTGCAGTAGCCCCCCCCCCCCCCACACTTTTTGCCAGACTACTGATGCACTTTGACTCTGTGCCCTGGAACCATGCAAATCAGGTTCCCAGGGCCTGTGTTCTTTCCCACAACTGTACCTTGTACCCCCAATTGGCACCTCTCTGGCCACGTCAGTCCCTTGTACCAAGGTCACTGTTGCCAGGGAAGGCCTGTAAGGGCTGCAGCACTTATTGTCCCCACCCTTAGTGGCCCTGCACCTTTATATACACACACACACACACACACACACACACACACACTGCCATTGCAGGCTACGTGTTTTGGTGCCCTGGCATAGGTCGTCCACCCCTTTAGCTGGATGCACTATACCAGTGGTGAGGGTACAGATGCATGAGCCCTGCACCCCTACAGTGCGTAGACCAATTCTTAGACATTGTAAGTGCAGTAATGCCATTACGAGTATATGGTGCTGGGAGTTTGTCATTACGAACTCCACAGCATCATAATCTCTTTACTGAAAATTGAGAAGTTTGGTATCAAACATCTCAGCACATTAAACCCACACTGATGCCAGTGTGGGATTTAATGAAGCATGCATTCAGAGGCCATCTTAGAGATGCCTCCTGAAAAACGACCAGCCCCTGGTAAGGTGAAATCTGACCTCAAATACACCCCTGCATCCAGCCGCCCTACACCCTGGAGAAGAAAACCCGAGGTGCAGCTACGCCCCTGAGCCCTCCAACTTACATGTCTAGCTGTTGGTTCCTCCGGGAAGTCTTCCTGGACCGAGCCTGCAGCTAAAAAACAAAAACGGCAATCCCCATTGAAAACAACGGGGCACCCGACGGCAAAACAGCATTCTGCACCCAACCGGCCATTCACCGTTGCAGGTCTACTTTGCAGGCTAACAGCAGGAGCTTTGCTCCCACAACCTTGTGGCCTGCTCGTGCGCAGCCACCGACCAAAGGCCCCCTATCTCCCATTGGATAACATTGGGCCTCAGCACTCTGCCCCGGCCGCCCTAGTGCCTGCTGAGGGTGTTTCAAGGGTGCATCCTTGACCCTGGGGGAACCCTGGGTTCGAGGCATATGAGCTGCAGATCACACACTTAGGATAGTAGATCGCCATCTGGTGTTGGGCTTGGATGCTTGCAGGTTGTTGTTGTCTTCGGAAGAAGTCTTTGGTCACGAGATAGGTGACTCCTCCCTTGGACGACAGTGCGCATAGGCATCAACTCCATCGTTGGATTGTTTTTTTCCGCCATTGGGTTCAGATGCAACTTTTCCGCTCAGGTTGGAAATATCAATTCCAAGCTTTTCGAAGCCAAAAACTTCACAACTAAACATCGAACACCTTCATCCTCGACATCGATTACATCGGCTATCACCAGAACACGACGAGTCCAGCTGTCCAGCCTGCGCATCCTTTCGATCCAAAAAGACCATTCGAACCCTGGTTCTAACCCCAGAATACCAACTGCCACAACAAAGTATTTACCTGTTAACTGATAACTTCATTACTCTCCATAGGAATACATTGACAGTTTTTTCTTGAAAAATGTTTTGAGTGTAGAGTTGATTTGTATGAAAACCTGAAAAACTACAACTGTACCAAAACTGATTTACTTACCTTTTCTCTAGGAAATATCCCAGTGTGATATCTAGGCATATTACACTGAGTAGAAAAAGTAACTTATAAAGTAATCTGAAAAGTAATTTCGACAGTTTGACTTACCTGTATTTCAATCAACTGCATTTGAGCCTGCTGTCAATTGTAAAACACTACATAAGATTTTGCAAAGTATTTATTTCACTTACCTGTGCCAGGCTTCGCTTGGTTCTAGAAATAAAATAACTGAATAATATTTGTATACAAAAACAATTGGTCTCTGTATGAAGGTGGAAGGTGGCTCTCTCTTTAAAATGGACTCCATGTACCCTAGGTACATACCCAATTGGTAAGGATCACCTTATTGGACCCTGTACAGTGTACCCTAGGTACCCAGGGCATAGGTGTACCCTAGGCCTACCAGGGGCTGCAGCATGTATTATGCCACCCCTGGCCTGGCCTTACAATCAGACACAACTGGCTGATCACTCAGCTGGGGCAGGGTCGTGTAATCACCCCTTGCTTAGATATAGTATACCTATATCTACACTCACAATAGACACGTGTACCTATCAGCCACTCCTATGGCAGGCCTTAACAATCCTGGAGGCAGAGTGCTTGGTAACATGTGAGATGGTGCTCTAGCATGAGCTGAGCCTGTCTACAGCTTTCGGAACCATGTCCTTATAGCTGTTCTATGATACGCCTACCATATACTCTTAAGTACCTTATAATCTTACACGGTTATGGTAACTATGGTTTGGCTTTATCGAAACATGTCGTGTAAGGTGTCTAACACTAGGGAATAATACCCCCATACCATTTCTGGTGATGAGGATATTATTCCTCCCTTCTAGAGGGAGAGACATGTTAAAATCCTACTTTGCTGTTTAACTCTGACCAAAGCCTCAGCATCACCAAATGGATGCTGCTGCCACAGACACGAGTCTGACCTCCTGCAGCTGGGAGCCCTCCCAGCCAGGGAGGCCTGGACAATAGGTTTCCTGCTTGGGGAGGTGCTAGCACCTCCCCAGACAGACTTTAGTGTATTGGGGCAGGGAGGGCTGAAAGGAATGAGACATGCCTGGGGCACACAAGGTGTTCCATGCATAGTCCAGTTCAAACCGGTGCTGGGGCACTCCAGCCCCAGTACTGGCGCGAAACTGGACAAAGGGAAGGGGGTGTAACCACCCCCCTCCCTGGTCCCACCCATAGGAGGGACCTAGCAGGTAACCCAGCCCCCCAGATTAGTATAATAGTGGGAGCTGAGTCCCTAGGACTTTGGATTATCCTGATAAACTGAACTTGAACAGAAACTCTGGACCTTCGACATTCGACTACGGAAGAAGACTGAAGAATCTCCCTTGTGGCCAAGGAGTGACCACCCTGTGCAAACAGGCACCATCAAGCGACCTGCCGTTTGCTTTGCCCGAAGCTCTACGAGGAATCGACTGCAGAGCCCGACCAGCGCCTTGACTTCCAGACTTCTCTTAACCCTGATCCACATCCACAGCAAAGCTGAGATCCGTGGAGGCGACGAGAGACGTGGGACCGGCTACCTGGGAAAATTAGCGACTTGCTTCCAGCGCAGCTTCTGAGGCATCCTCGAAGTTGTGCTCTTGGGATTGAGAGGCCCCAACCCCGAGCACCATCTGCACCGCAGATCAGCCCTCCACACTCCACGAGTTCTGCATGGGGCCCTTCTGCATTTTCCTGCTCGACGCGTCTGTCCGGTTGCTTGCCCGTTGGCTAGTAGCCTTTGTGACGATGAACATTGAACTTTCCACCACTGGTTTGGCTCCTCCAGACTGGCCCTTGCTTCCCTGCAAAACAGAAGCACCTCAGGCCTTCCTGGTCTGCAACAGAAGCAAATCCTTCATTCTGCGTGGGTTGCGCTTGTCAAGGCTTGTTGTGTCCCAACTCGACATCGACACCGCCGACAGCAAGAGCCCTCGTGGGACAGCTCGACTCCTGGTTCTGGTCATCCTCGATGCCTCCTGGTACCCGTGGCTGCTGCGACAAGCTTCACCTCTTCACCTGCATCTTCACGACTTCGCCTGGTTCCTTCCTGGTTCCTTCCCTGCTCCTGGCTGGTGACCTAGACTCTGTCCCCTCTGCTTGCAGGTATCCTCCTAGCTGATTCCATCCTTGGAATCCACCGGACACTCTTCACTGACTGCCTGTCAGCAACTTTCTTCAGGCATCCATAGGAGTCGACGACGAAACCCGACGCAAGTTCACACCTATGCACCCGCAGCCCCTGGGCTAGGTAACGAGTTCTCCGGTGCTCACAAGGGTATTGACTATCCAAGTGTCTAGTTTCCAAGTCTCTAACTCCTAGTTCCTTCCGAAGTGTCCTAAAACTCTTAATTTCTAAATACTACTATTTCTATCGACTTTAACGCATTACGCGTGAGTGTTTCCACTCTCCACCTGAATCCCGTGGGCCTCCCACTGCCTAGCAACTGATAGGATAGTGTAGCCCCAGCGATTCCCTAGGCCTAGGCCTAACCTGTGTTCGTGACAGTGGTTCTTATACCACTTACTTAGTATATGGTTTGCGTGGCCCCTAGGGCCTAACTGTATTACTTACCTGTGTGACTTATGTATGCTTAAATAAGACTGTGTTGTACTTACCTCGAATCTCATAAAGAGTGTTGAGGGTATTTTGACTAGAATAAATATATTCTATTTTTATAATATATCTGTTGTTGTGTCCTTTCATTTGGTATTCAAGGGATTGCAAATGGTATATCAGCTGGCTTCACATGCCATACAGAGTTTAGCCTAAGACTGCTCTTGTCCATGCTACCACTAGGATAGCTGGTCTATAAGTTTGACTTTACAACCAATCACCATAAGGGTTGTTTGGACTGATACAAGGTGTACACTAGAACTAGTGACATCATATATCAGGCCAACTTCTCAAAGTCTGCGTTCAGTCATTGAGTGTGTGACATAATTTGCTGATTGAGTGTGTACAACAAATGCTTAGCACTACCCTCTGATAAAGCCTTACTGCTCGCCCACACTACCACAAATAGAGAGCAAGGTGCTATCTACTTTTACCTCTGCCTACCTTTGGGGTTCCACTTGGCTTTGTGCACCCTATACCTCACTTTGGTATATTATATACAGAGCCAGCATCCTACATTGGTGGATCAGTGGTGGGATATACAACTTTGCATTTGTTGGACTACTTGGCTACCACCTGATCACACAGCAGATCTCTTAAATTGTCTGTAGAATTCATTTTTTTTTTTCAAATTGGCATTTTTGCAAAATTCCTAAAAGTCTTGTTAGGGCCTTGGTTAAGTCCCTTTAGCTAGGGTTAGAAGGGTTAGAAATCTTTTAACTATGTCTCTTAACAAGAACCCAGCTGTTAGTGAAGATAACCATAATGACACCGAGGATCAGGTTGAGGAGCTTGGCCTCACCCCTTACCTTCACTTGTTTTTCAAGGAGGAAAGGTCCCTATGTAAAATTAAAAACATAACCATGGGGTCCCATCCCACCAAACAAAAGCTCCAGGAGCTGTTGGCTGTGTATGCAAAGGACCGCCCATCTAAAAATGGTGAAGACCAATCAGATGAGAAAAAAGATGGAGGGGATGAGGACACAGTCCAACCCCCCCACCCCCACTACATAGGGCGCGAAGGGCCCCCTGTGGCCCTGAACCCAAAAATCAACCTCTCAGTACCTAGATCCCACACAGGTGGGTCAGGCACTACTGAGGACATTGAGGACAGCCTCAATGAGGAGGACATCCTGCTAGCCAGGTTGACCAAAATATTAGACCTAGAGACCAGTCTCCTGGCTCTAGAAAAAGAAAGAGCAGAGATGGGCCTAGGACCCATCAATGGTGGCAGCAATTTAAAAAATATAGAAAAAGAAGGATCCTATGATCTCAAAACACCCCAAAGGGATTGTCCCTAAATTTGAGGAAGGTGATGATATCACCAAGTGGTTCACAGCCTTTGAGAGGGCTTGTGAAGCCAGAAGGGTGAAGAAAACTCACTGGGGGCACTCCTTTGGGAACTGTTCTCTGGTAAGTGCATAGACAGACTTCTGAGCCTTAGAGGGGCAGATACTGGGGCTTATGACCTCAGGAAGAGAACTCTGAGGGGTTTGGAGCCGCAACTGAGGATTCAGGGGGGTGCTCAGAAAACCGAGTCATCCCTGGGTGGAATTTGTAGACTACTCAGTTAAGACACTAGATGGCTGGTTGACTGGAAGTAAGGTGCAAGATTATGATAGTCTTTATAATTTGTTCATGAAGGAACACTTATTAAGTAATTGCATTGATGAAAAGTTGCATCAGTATCTGGTAGACCTAGGACCAATTTCTACCCAAGGATTGGGAAAGGAGGCAGACCGTTGGTCCAAGACAAGGATAACTAGGACGTCCGCTGGTGGTGACCAAAAGAAAGGGGTTACAAAACCTCCCCAGAGGAAAGACAGTGAGCCTCTTAAAAATCAAGTAAGGAGTCCCAGGTAGCCCCCCAAAAACCTGTCCAGGAGGGTGGGCCCAAAGACACCTCACAAACTAAAATTGGGTACCAAGGTAAGAGTTGGGATCCCAACAAGGTATGGTGTCACAACTGTCAAAAGGCAGGACACCACACCAAGGACACTAGCTGTCCTAAAAAAAAATGACAGCCCCTGGTGTAGCTCCAGGGGTTGCCAGTGTACCTTTGGAGGGTGATTCCTCAGATGAGGACGACCTCCTGGCCTTCAACTGTAAAGTGGGCCCAAAAGGTGAGTTGCAGATTCCAGAGAGGAGTAGACACTTCCACCACCTACTGGTGAATGGAATCCCGCCACTGCCCTGAGAGATACCTGTGCCAGTCAAACTGTGGTGCATGAAAGGTTGGTTCTCTCAAACTAGTATGTCCCAGGAGAAACAAAAAGAGTAAGGGCTGTCCCAGGGGGTGTCACTGTTACTCCTGTGGTGGTAGTGCTCCTAGAAATAGCTGGGTCCCTTAGATGGAGAAAGGTGGTAGTCAGTAAAGACCTCCCCCTTGATTGTCTCCTTGGGAATGACCACCCAGAGGTTAGTCTGAGCCAAAGGGAGGTACTGGTCGAATGCCAGACCTTACCCAAGAAACCTGGGGGGGGCTCAACCTGCATTTGGTGCAGCTAGGCCCCAAAAGAAAAAGAAGAGACAGTGTAGGAAATGTAGACAACTGTTGCCACAGTTCCAGTAGGCCAGGGAGATTCTATCCCAGTAAGGGAGAACTCTAAAATTGGCACTGGTGAAGTCCCCCCAGCCAACAAATAGACTTGACTAGTCAGGCAACTGTCCAGCCTGAGTGGGTGGCTCCTCAGCTGGCAGAACAGAGGGTGGAAGAAGGGTGTTCACTACCAAGTGAAACAGCAGATAGGCCCCCCAGAACCCAACGAAGACTGTAAGTTAGCCACTTCACCTGCCAGGGAAGAGCTAAAAGGTGTGGTTCTAGGCACTGACAGCTGTTAGTAGCCTCTGCTGGGAATTAGCCTTCATGGCAGCTCTGTCCTTGGCATGGTGGCCTAGACCCCTGCTAACTAGCAAGTTAGGCCCCCTTACCCTATTTGTCATGGTGGGGTTGCTCAAGCTGTGGGTAACCTCTGTGGGTAAGCTGGACTTTGTCCTAGCTAAACTAGAATTTGCAGAGGTAGGCACTTCTGAACCCAAACTAAAAAGGTGGGTTGGAAACACTAAAGAGCTAGGAAAGGAGCTTTGGGAATTGGGTCCTGAAACTGTTGAGGTAGTTCAGCTCCCCAACGGAACTCACCTGGACAGAAGGATGTAAGGCAGAGTAGGCACTGCAACTTTCATCCCACTTCCTCTACTCTTCCTCGCCTGAAAGACTCTCCCAGGTTTGGCTTAGTCTCCTGGCTTGTGTGAGAAGTTGGGGTTCTGTTACAGTAACCCTCCCACTTTTTGCCAGACTATTGATGCACTTTGACTTGATGTGCCCTGGGTCCCTGCCAATCAGGTTCCCAGGGCCTGTGTTCTTTCCCAAAAACTGTACCCAAATGGCATCTCTGGGCACAGGTCAGCCCCTGGTAAATGGTACCACAGGTACCCAGGGCACTGTGACCAGGGAAGACCTAATGGCTGCAGCACTTATTGTTCCACCCTTAGAGGCCCTGTACCTTTACTCTCACACACTGCCTTTGCAGGTTGTGTGTCTTGGTGCAGAACAAAGTGAAGTGGACATGGCACACATCCCTGTGTGCCAAGCCTACAGCCCTCTGCCCTGGCATAGATCCGTCACCTCTCTAGCTGGGTGCACTATACCAGTGGTGAGGGTACAGGTGCATGAGACCTGTATCCCTACAGTGTCTAAGTCCATTCTTAGACATTGTAAGTGCAGTGCTGCCTTTTAAGAGTATATGGTGCAGTGAGTTTGTCATTACAAACTCCACAGCAACATAAGGGCTACACTGAAAACTGAGAAATTTGGTATCAAACTTCTCAGCACATTAAACCCACACTGATGCCCGTGTGGGATTTAATGAAAAATGCACACAGAGGGCATCTTAGAGATGCCCCTTGAAAAACGACCTACCACTAGTGTCCAGGCTGAGTGGCTGCTTTCAGCTGCCACCACCAGACATGATTCTGGACCCCTGGTTCGAGAGCCTGCTGCTCACAGGGGCCTGAAACAATGCACACCCTGGGACAAGGTACCAAGCCTCCTCCTCCAGGATTGGCAGGGTCTTCAAAGGGGAAGCTTCAAAGGCTTGCCGCGGTTGTGAGCTTCCACAAGCCACTTCCTGCTTTCAGCAACTGGTCCCCACTGGTTCTGACCCCCACTTTGGGCGGGAGAAACGGTGGGAAAAACAAGTGAGGAATAGAGGTGTGCCCACCTCTGCTAACTCCACCCTGCAGGTGGAGGAGGCGAGGTGAAGCACAACTCAGTGCCTGCCATCTTGCAGATGGGGGGAGCCAGCCAACCAGGGAAAGGCTTATACCCCTCGCCCGCTGGAGGGTGGCATAATAGGGGGGTATACCCACCCCAGGGAAGTGACCGATTGGTCCCAACCTTTTACCTACCTTTAATGCCCTTAAATCTAGTATTTAGGGGCACCCCTGAGCCTTGCTTCCTCAGACAAGAAACCAGAAGAAGGAAAGAAGGACCGAACAGCTGTGCCGAAGCTAACAAGAGGACGACGACCACTGACTTTGCCCCAGCCCTCTTGGCCTGTCCCCACATCGAACCTGTTCCAGCAAATCCCGGTGTGTCCTGCAGCCAGCAACCTCGAGAAACCTGGGGGACCTGCCTGCCTTCAATCCCAAAGACTTTCTCCCGTAAACACTGGAAAATGGATCCGCGAGTTTGCCCCACTCTGCATTCGATGCCCGAGTTAGAGTGGCCCAACACCAAGAGGAGGTCTTCCCCAGCCGACACCTGTAGCCTCAAACCGGAAGGTCCCTCCAACCGCGACCAGGAGCTGGTAAGAAGATCTGACCCTAAAAGGCACCCCTGCATCCGACGCCCCACGGCCTTGGGTGGCCCAACCGACGGTGCCTAACCAACACCTAACATCCCAACTTACCTCTCCAAGTGGTGATCGTACCCAGAAGACCTTCGCCCCTGAGCCTGCAGTGCTTTTGCAAACCGGAGACTCCCCATTGAAAGCTACAGGCCACCAGGCGCCAAAACAGCACTCTGCACCCGGGCCGCCCCAGTTCCGCTGAGGGTGCATCTATTGTGCTGGCCTACACCCCCATTTGCCCTGAGCTTCAGTCCAGGAGCTTTGCTCCCACAACCCAGTTGCCTGCTCATCAGCAGCCACCAACCGGGGGTCCCCTATCCCCCATTGGATAACACTGAGCCTCCACACACGGCCGCCCTAGTGCCACTAAGGGTGTAACAAGAGTGCATCTTTGTTCCTGGGGGACACCCGGGTCTAACCGCAGAATACTAGCTCCCACAACAAAGTACTTACCTTTGAACCGATAACACTATGTTCGAGGCATATGAGCAGTAGATCGTATACTTGTGCATAGATCGCCATCTGGTGTTGGGCTTGGATGGTTGCACTTTGTTTTTGTCTTGGAAGAAGTCTTTTGTAGTCACGAGGCAGGTGACTCCTCCCTAGGACGATAGTGCGCTTGGGCATCGACGCCATCGGGTTCGGATGTGATTTGCTGCGCTCCGTGTCGGTTTCGAACCCCCCTTCGACGCGCACTTCCTCTACACTTGACGGTATTGTCTCGATCGCGTTTCCCTCTCAACGCGCATCTTTAAAAACAAACTCCTTGATTTTTGATGCAGGCCATTGGGCCTCTCCGCGCCGACCACGCCTGCAGTCAATGGAAAAGACTCCTTTCAAAAATGCCCCGGGTGTAGTGCTAAGTTCCCACTCACGGATTTGCACGAGGTTTGTAACCTCTGCCTCTCCCCGGAGCACGAAGACAAGAACTGCGAGGCTTGTTTATTTTTCAGGTCGGAGAAAACCAACCGTGATCGTTGGGCTCGACATCACAAAATGTCTTGCTGAAGCGGCTCGATTCCGGACATCTTCCCTGCTGATCCCAATCTCCAGCCGGAACAACAAGGTGATGAAGAAGACCTCTCTGTCGAAGAGGAGACTGTCACCCCGGCTCAGCGGTCCGTGAGTACCGGAACCCCTCTCCCAAAAAACAAACCTAAGGCCCCGGTAGCACCCTCGAACTCGGGTCCACACCGGCAACATGTCTCAGATGCCCCGCCCTCGGGCCCGGCTATGAAACCTAAAGATAAGCCTTTCGGCTCGGGCCAACTCCATTCCGGTGCCAAAAAGTCACCTTCTGCACCGAAGCACAAGACCAAAGATGTGCCACGCCCTTCTTCGTCGACGCCGAAGACAGCCTTAACGCCAAAACCCTTGGTGCCGAAACATACCAAGGTCTTCGGAGCCGAAAAAAATCACGGAGTCACAAACTCCTAGCCAATAACCTAAAGAGTCCAAGACCCCACAGAAACCCTAAGACACTCGCTCCAAAGAACATTTTGACCCAAAATCTTCGGCACTAAAAAAAAACATTTTGCCCACACAAACTGTACCTGATTTTTTGGACCCAAAACAAAAAACTTTGTATAGATCCAGAGACTGGCAAAGTCGTCGCCAAGCCTCCAAAAAAGAGGAAACTGGACACTTCAGAGGAATCTGAAATACCCTTGAAAAGAAAGGAAATGAGTACTAACACCTC
This sequence comes from Triturus cristatus, assembly GCF_964204655.1. Taxonomy (NCBI): domain Eukaryota; kingdom Metazoa; phylum Chordata; class Amphibia; order Caudata; family Salamandridae; genus Triturus; species Triturus cristatus. Next base: position 48,590,548 of record NC_140586.1, on the reverse strand, counting down.
CCCACCTCCTTCTCCTCCCCCAGCTGATCCAAATCTTCTCATTTCTCCACCACATTCCCCACAACATATTATTTTACCTCAAACATCAGATACTGAGGATGATCATACCAATGGGGGTGGGAATATAGATCTACATGGGGATGATGATGCACATCCCATCCCACATGACGTAGACCCTTGGGATGACTACAACACAGATCCCGACCCACATAATGACCTGGACCTCTCTCCATCTAGGCCCATCACCACCAGATGACAATATTGGGTTTGCGCAACTTATCAATAGGGCTGCCTAATACCACGGGGTACAGTTACATTCTGGTCCCTTAGAGGAAGATTTTTTACTTGAAACCTTTGCACCCTTGCAAAAGTCCATGCACACCCTGCCAATGTTAAGGCATGCTCAAACAAGCCCCAGAAGTTTTTAAAGACCCTGTCAGAGCCAGGATTCTAAACACCAGACTAGATAAAAAGTACAAGGCAGCTCCCAATGACCCAATTTACATTTAAAGATCTGAAAGAAACACGTTAGTTAGATTCCTCACCTTAGAATATCCCCAAGCATCAGGCTGGATCCGGAAGATTTTTCGTTAGCAATACCCTTGCGCGTCGCTAGGCGTCGTCTGCGACTCCGTCGTCGGCGTCGTGCGCCGGGATGATGTCGTCGGAGTACTTAGACGCCGCCCTCGCGCGCTGATGTCAGTTCTTCTTTTTTCCGCGCCATACAGCGCCGATCCGGGAAGAAGCATACCATTTTAGTCATTTTTTGACTACATTTTTTTGACTCTTTTGGTCACTCTGTCGACTCGACTCTGGTGCCTGTAGGATGCCTGATTTCAAACCCTGTGACTCCTGTCACCGACTGATGTCGGTTACGGACCACCACCACCGGTGCCTCTACTGCCTTGGGGCCAACCACGTTTCCGAGTCGTGCCTCGACTGCCGGGCCCTGACTTTGAAGGCTAGGCGGGAGTGTTCCCGTAAGCTACTGGAGTTCCGGCAGTCTGCTCCACGCCGTTCACGGTCCCGGTCGAGGAGGAGGTCGAGGGACCGGTCGCGGAGCCGCAGTCACCACCACCACTCGTCTGGTCCGAAGTCTTCGGGTAAGTCGAAGCACAGTAAGAAGTCCAAGAGGCGACATTGCTCTTCGGACTCCCCTCGCCGGTCGCGCGACTCTGCTGAGGGTTCGGGTGGTTCCACCTGCGTGGCTCCGTTGGAGCCGCAGGAGTCGCGTCCGTCCCCATACCCGCCGGTCCCTGGGACCGACGCGACTCCGGCGGTGATCAGTGCTTTCCTCTCAGCCATGAGGGACCTTGCTCCGCCGTCGACGCCTGTCGGCGTGACTTAGGGGCCCGCGGGCTTGACTGGGGGGCCTAGCGAGCATCCGGCCCCGGCGCCGACTCCGGTCCCGACGCCGCAGGTCCCCGCAGGATCCAGGCCTGGATCCCTGTCGGCGCCGGTCGACCTCACGACCCCTCCGCCGGCGCAGACTCCGGCACCGCCTTCGGACGACGCCGTTACCCGGTTTAGTCCCGGTCAGGGCACGGCGTCGGAGCGGCGCCTCCCGGCGCCGCGTCGGACGCCGATGGGTGGCAATTTTATCTTCTGCCCGGCTCCGATTATTCCACCTATATACCAGGAATCGGATGACGGTGACGACAGGAGGGGTCTGAAGACTCTCTGGTCCAGCAGGGCCAGTTATCACAGGACTGGGCAGATGAGTTGGGGGATGCCAGTGGTTTTGATACCTCCCCTGACACTGGCTTCATCTCTCCTCCGACCGTGGCTTCGGAGGAAGGTGCTGCTTTTTCTGTGGTGCTGCGCAAGGCAGCCGAAGCCCTTGGGCTAGAGATGCCTGCTGTGGCTGTGAGGGCTAACCTCCTCACTGAGGCGCTCCAACCGACAGCAAGCTCCTCGGAGCCTCTGCTGCAGTTTAATGAAGCACTACTGGACGTTCTCAAGGGCACCTGGTCCAAGCCCTCCACAGTACCTCCTGTGGACCGGAACGTATCCCGGCGCCACCGCCCTGCACCGGGCGACCTCCAGCTTTCTGTCCCTCCACCCCACGCCTGAGAGTCTGGTTATCCAGGCCTCGACTTCCCAGACCTCCTTCCCGTCCGCTCCCCCGGATCGGGAATCCAAGAGACTTGAGCGGTTTGGTAAGTAACTGTTCTCCTCCCTTTGTTTGGGACTGCGGTCTGTTAACACCGCTTATCTGAAAGAAACACCTTAGTTAGATTCCTCACCTTAGAATATCCCCAGGCGTCAGACTGGATCCGGAAGATTTTTCGTCAGCAATACCCCTTGCGCGTTGCTAGGCGTCTGCGGCTCCGCGTCCGTCGTCGGCGTCGTTGTGCGCCGGAATGACGTCGTCGGAGTACTTAGACGCCACCCTCGCGCGCTGACGTCAGTTCTTCTTTTTTCCGCGCCAGTAAGCGTAGATCCGGGAGAGCTACCCCTTTAGTCAATTTTTGACTAACTTTTTGATCCTGTCAATCGACTCCGGTGCCGGTAGGATGCCTGGTTTTAAAGCCTGTGCTGACTGTAACCGCCTGATGTCGGTTACGGACCATCACCGCCGGTGCCTGTACTGCTTGGGCCTCGACCACGACGCGGAGTCGTGCTCGGACTGTAAGGCCCTGACCTCGAAGGCTAGACGGGAGCGGTCCCGTAAGCTTCTCGAGATTCGCCACTCGGCTCCGCGCGCCTCTCGATCCCGGTCCAGGAGGAGGTCCAAGGATCGGTCGCGGAGCCGCAGCCGACGTCACCATCGGTCGTAAGTCTTCGGGTAAGTCGAAGCATTCCAAGAAGTCCAAGAGGCGACATCGCTCTTCGGACTCCCCTCGCCGGTCGCGCGACTCGGCCGAGGGTCAGGGTGGTTCCACCCCGCGGCTCCGGCGGAGCCGCAGGCGCCGCGCCCGTCCCCATACCCTCCGGTCCCTGGGACTAACGCGACGCCGGCGGAAGTCAGTGCCTTCCTCTCGGCCATGAGGAACCTGGCTCCGCCGTCGGCGCCCGCTGGTGCGCCTTTGGGCCCCGCGGACCCGACTGGGCTGCCTTGCCTGGCGGTGGCTCCGGCCCCGGCGCCGTTGACAGCTCCGTGGGACCCGTTCTCGAGTCCCCGTCGACGCCGGTCGACCTCGTCACGCCTCCTCCGCTGGCGTCGACACCGGTACCACCCCCGACGTCGACTCCGCTCGACGTCGAGCCCCGGTTCAGTCCCACTCCGGGCCCGGCGCCGGTCCGACGTCGATGGACGCCGAGATCGGCGCCGCTAGAGACACATTATGTCTACCGCCCGGCTCCGTTACTTTCTCCTCTATACCAGGAGTCGGATGATGGGGACAACTGGGAGGGATCCGAGGATCCTATGGCCGCTCAGGCCCAACTGTCCCAGGACTGGGCAGATGAACTGGGGGAGGCCAGTGGCCTGGATACCTCTCCAGACACTGGATTAGTCTCTCCTCCGACTGTGGCTTCGGAGGAGGGCGCTGCTTTCTCCGTGGTGCTGCGCAAGGCGGCCGCAGCCCTTGGGCTCGAGCTGCCTGCCGTGGCTGTGAGGACTAACGTCCTTACTGAGGTGCTTCAGTCTGCAGCAAGCTCCACTGAGCCTCTGCTGCAATTCAATGAGGCCCTCATTGACGTTCTGCAGGGCACCTGGTCCAAGCCCTCCACAGTTCCTCCTGTGGACAGGAACGTCGCCAGGCGCCACCGCCCTGCTCCGGGCGACCCCAGTTTCCTGTCCCAACACCCTACCCCTGAGAGCCTGGTTATCCAGGCCTCCACCTCCCAATCCTCTTTCCCGACCGCCCCGCCGGACCGGGATTCCAAGAGGCTAGAACAGTTCGACAAGAAGCTGTTCTCTTCCCTTAGTTTGGGCCTGCGGTCTTTAAACACCGCTTGTCTCTTGGACCGTTATTCCCACTCTCTGTGGGATACGGTGGAGGACGTGCTGCCCCTGTGTCCGGAGGAGGCCCGGACACGACTTACCCAGGCTCTGGCCGATGGGAGGGATGCAGCACGACATGCAATCCGATGTGGGCTTGACACCACGGACTCGCTGGGTAGGGCCATTTCTACCACAGTGGCGCTTAGACGTCACGCCTGGCTGCGGTCCACGTCATTTTCGGGTGATGTCCAGAGCACTCTCATGGACATGCCCTTTGATGGCACTCGCCTGTTTGGCGAGAAGGCGGACAGTGCGCTGAACCGCTTTAAGGACTCCCCGCGGTCGCAATCTTCCGCCTTTCGCCGCTTTCGTGGCCAAGGAAGGGGTGCCTCCTCACGTGCGCCTAGCCACCAGCCGCAGAACCAACCTGCGCGCGGTCGCGGACGTGGTTTCCGCCGTGGCGGTTCTGGAGGACGACGAGGTCAGCCCACATCCACCCCGGCAGCATCTGCCTCAAAGCCTTCCTAGTCCGAGCTTTCAGGCCCATTCCACGCCAGTGGGCGGCAGAGTTCGCCATCACCTGCTCCACTGGCGGTCCATCACATCGGACAGGTGGGTGCTGCAAATCGTCCGAAGGGGCTACTCCCTCCCCTTCGAGACGACCCCTCCAGCCATGCCACCTCAGCACCACCGTATCTCGGGGGATCATTTGAATCTTCTCCACGAGGAAGTTTCGGCCCTCTTGGCCAAGGGGGCCGTCGAGCGCGTTCCGAGTCCAGAAGTAGGTCGTGGTTGTTATTCCCACTACTTTCTGGTTCCCAAGAAGGGCAAAGGGGGCCTACGCCCTATCTTGGACCTCCGGAACGTCAATGCCTTCCTTCGAAAGGAAAGGTTCAAGATGTTGACTTTGGCTCAGGTTCTAGCTGCCCTAGACCCCGGAGACTGGATGGTAGCGTTGGACTTGCAGGACGCATATTTCCACATCCCCGTCCTGCCGGCCCACCGGCGTTACCTGCGGTTCACGGTGGGCCAAGAGCACTTTCAGTTTACCGTGCTCCCCTTCGGCCTCACCAGTGCCCCTCGGGTGTTCACGAAAGTGATGGCAGTGGTCGCAGCTCATCTGCGCAGATCAGGGGTTCCAGTCTCCCCTATCTCGACGACTGGTTGTTGAAGGCGGGCTCGCCCCAGGCAGTCGTCTCCCACCTCCAGACTACGGCGGATCTCCTGCATTTGCTGGGGTTTTCCATCAACGTGCCGAAGTCACACCTGAGTCCCTCTCAGAAGCTCCTCTTCATCGGAGCGGTTCTCGATTCGGCGCAGTTCCGGGTCCATCCACCGGAACAGCGGGTCCGGGATATACAGGCCCTGATTCCCATCTTTCGGCCTCTATCCTGGGTTTCGGTCAGGCTAGTGTTGCGGCTTCTGGGGCTGATGGCCTCCTGCATCCTACTAGTGCATCACGCCAGGCGGCGCATGCGGGCTCTGCAGTGGGACTGAAGTTTCAGTGGGCCCAGCATCACGGCAACCTGTCCGACCATGTCTTGATCTCGGAGGGCACTGCACAGCAGTTGCAGTGGTGGCTCACGGACCGCGATTGGGTCAAGGGCAAGAGCCTCTCCCTTCCCCAACCACAGCATGTCGTAGTGACGGATGCGTCCCTCCTGGGATGGGGTGGCCATATGGGAGAGGCGGAGATCAGAGGCCTCTGGTCTCCGGCGGAGTCTCGTCTCCACATCAACCTGTTGGAGTTGAGAGCGATCCGACTTGCACTGAAAGCCTTCCTTCCCTCTGTCAGGGGAAGTGTCGTGCAGGTGTTCACGGACAACACCACCGCCATGTGGTATTGCAACAAACAGGGCGGGGTGGGGTCGTGGACCCTTTGTCAGGAGGCTCTGCGCCTCTGGACATGGCTGGAACACCAGGGCGTCACCCTGGTGGTTCAACATCTGGCGGGCTCTCTGAACGCCAGAGCAGACGAACTCAGCCGCCGGTGCATGATGGATCACGAATGGCGTCTGAACTCCGAAGTGGCGCAAGGTCTCTTTCAGCAGTGGGGAGAGCCTTGGTTAGATCTATTCGCCACCGAAGCGAACGCGCAATGTCAGCAGTTCTGCGCGTTATTTCCAAGGCGGCACTCGCTCGGCGACGCTTTTCGTCACGAGTGGAGTTGCGGTCTGTTGTACGCCTTTCCGCCTATACCACTTCTGCCCAGAGTGCTGAAGAAGATCAGGCACGACCGGGCCCAAGTCATCTTGGTGGCTCCGGATTGGGCACGAAGGTACTGGTATCCCGAGCTACTCAGTATGTTGACCGATCCTCCGATACGTCTGCCCCTTCGGGAGGATCTTCTGTCGCAGCAGCAGGGGACGGTCCTCCACCCGAACCTGTCCAGCCTCCACCTCCATGCGTGGAGATTGAGCGGCGGCAGTTGATGCCATTTGACTTGCCTCCTGAAGTCTGTGATATCATTCTGGCAGCCAGGCGTCCCTCCACAAAGACGGTATACGCCTGCCGGTGGAACAAATTTGTGGCATGGTGCACAGCAAAGGCTGTGGATCCCCTTTCCGCCCCTCTTTCTGAGGTTCTCCTCTTTCTTCTTTCTTTGGCCCGACAGGGCTCTGCCCTGGGCACCCTGAAAGGTTATCTTGCTGCCATCTCTGCCTTCTTACGGCTTCCTGATCAGCCTTCTCTTTTCAAGTCCCCTGTAGTTACACGCTTTCTAAAAGGCATTACTCACACGTTCCCTCCTGTCCCTTTTGTAATGCCTCAGTGGGACTTGAATCTTGTCTTGACATTCCTGATGTGCGCTCCCTTCGAGCCTCTTCACAATTGTCCTCTTCGTCTTCTGACTCTTAAGACTGCTTTTCTGGTAGCCATCACCTCGGCTAGACGGGTGAGTGAGCTCCAGGCTTTATCTTCAAAGCCTCCTTTTCTGTCTGTTCATCCGGACAAGGTGGTCCTTCGGCCTCGTCCCTCCTTTCTTCCGAAAGTGGTGACTCCATTTCATCTTGGGCAGTCTGTCACCTTGCCCACCTTCTTTCCGCCTCCGCATCCTTCCAAAGAGGAAGAGAGGCTCCACCGTCTGGACCCAAAACGTGCGCTCTCCTTTTATCTGGACCGCACAAAGCAGTTCCGAGTGGACGACCAACTTTTTGTTGGATACGTGGGTGCTAAGAAGGGGAAAGCGGTGCACAAACGGACCATCTCTCGGTGGGTCGTTTTGTGCATCAAAATTTGTTACTCCTTGGCAAAAAAGGACCCTCCTGTTGGGCTGCGCGCCCACTCCACTCGGCCACAGCGGCTACTACTGCTTTGGGACGGGGTGTCCCTTTGCAGGACATCTGTCAGGTGGCGACGTGGGCTTCGCTACACACGTTTGCCAGGCATTATTGCCTTGACAGCCAAGTCCGGAGGATGGCTTCTTTGGCCGTTCTGTCCTCCAGGACTTTCTGGTGTGATCTTGGTTCGCAGACCCACCACCGGGGATGGTATTGCTTGGGTATCTATTCTAAGGTGAGGAATCTAACTAACGTGTTTCTTTCAGATGAACAAGTTGCTTACCTTCGGTAACGATGTATCTGTAAGAAACATTAGTTAGTTAGATTCCTCACCGACCCACCCATCCTCCCCGTTCTGCGAACTGACATCTAGGGTTAAGGTTATCCTTTTCAGGCCCCTAGATTTTATTTTTGGTACCAGTGTCGGTCTTTGCATGGCTCTGCGTTCCTGGCGCCGAAAGCTATATACAAGAACTGACGTCAGCGCGCGAGGGCGGCGTCTAAGTACTCCGACGACGTCATTCCGGCGCACAACGCCGACGACGGACGCGGAGCCGCAGACGACGCCTAGCGACGCGCAAGGGGTATTGCTGACGAAAAATCTTCCGGATCCAGTCTGACGCCTGGGGATATTCTAAGGTGAGGAATCTAACTAACTAATGTTTCTTACAGATACATCGTTACCGAAGGTAAGTAACTTGTTCGTCTCTTGGACCGTTACTCCCACTCCCTGTGGGATACGGTGGGGACGTGCTGCCCCTGTGTCCGGAGGAGGCTCGGACACGGCTCGCCCAGGCTCTTGCCGAGGGGCGGGATGCAGCGCGACACACCATCAGATGTGGACTTGACACTACGGACTCGCTAGGTAGGGCGATGTCGACCACAGTGGCGCTCCGCCACCACGCCTGGCTGCGGTCCACTAGTTTTTCGGGGGATGTCCAGAGCACCCTCATGGGCATGCCCTTCGATGGCAGTCGCCCTTTTGGCGACAAGGTGGATAGTGCGCTGGTGCGCTTTAAGGACTCCCGGGCTACGGCCAAGTCCTTGGACCTCTCGGCCCGCGCCCGCAATCTTCCGCTTTTCGCCCCTTTCGTGGCTAAGGAAGGGGCGCCCCCTCACGTCCGCCTAGCCACAGGCCACAGACTCACCCTCCACACGGACGTGGATTCCGCCGAGGCGGTGCCGGTCAGTCCACATCTACCCTGGCAGCATCCGCCTCAAAGCCCTCCTAGTCCGTGCTTTCAGGCCCATTCAACACCAGTGGGGGGCAGACTTCGCCATCACCTGCTCCACTGGCGTTCCATCACATCGGACAGGTGGGTGCTGCAAATCGTCCGAAGGGGCTACTCCCTCCCCTTCGAGGCGACCCCTCCAGCCATGCCATCGCAGTACCACCACATGTCAGGGAATCACTTGAAACTTCTACAGGAGGAAGTTACGGCCCTCTTGGCCAAGGAGGCCATCGAGCGCGTTCCTGGTCCAGAAGTAGGTCGCGGTTGTTATTCCCACTACTTTCCGGTTCCCAAGAAGGGCAAAGGGGGCCTACGCCCTATCTTGGACCTCAGGAGCGTCAACGCCTTCGTCCAGAAGGAGAAGTTCAAGATGCTCACCTTAGCTCAGGTTCTGGCTGCCGTAGACCCTGGAGACTGGGTGGTAGCGTTCGACTTGCAGGACGCTTATTTCCACATCCCCGTCCTGCCGGCCCACCGGTGTTACCTGCGGTTCACGTTGGGCCAGGAGCATTTTCAGTTTACCGTGCTCCCCTTCGGCCTCACCAGTGCCCCTCGGGTGTTCACGAAAGTGATGGCGGTGGTCGCAGCTCATCTGCGCAGATTGGGGGTTCCAGTCTTCCCCTATCTCGACGACTGGTTGTTGAAGGCGGGCTCGCCCTAAGCAGTCGTCTCCCACCTCCAGACTACGGCCGACCTCCTGCATTTGCTGGGGTTTTCCATCAATGTGCCGAAGTCGCATCTGAGTCCCTCCCAGAAGCTCCTCTCTATCGGAGCGGTTCTGGACTCGGCGCAGTTCCGGGCCTATCCTCCTGAACAGCGGGTCCGGGATATTCAGGCTCTGATTCCCATCTTTCGGCCTCTATCCCGGGTTTCGGTCAGGTTGGTGCTGCGGCTTCTGGGTCTGATGGCATCCTGCTGGTGCAACACGCCAGATGGCGAATGCGGGCTCTGCAGTGGGACCTGAAGTTTCAGTGGGCTCAGCATCGGGGCAACCTGTCTGACCACGTCCTGATCTCGGAGGGCACTGCGAGACAGTTGCCGTGGTGTCTCACGGACCGCGATTGGGTCAGCGGCAGATCCCTACCCCAACCGGAGCACGTAGTGGTGACGGAAGCATCCCTCCTGGGATGGGGGGCCACATGGGAGAGGCGGAGATCAGAGACCTCTGGTCTCCGGCGGAGTCCCGACTCCATATCAACCTTCTGGAGCTGAGGGCGATCCGACTTGCACTGAAGGCATTCCTTCCCTCTGTCCGGGGAAGTGTGGTGCAGGTGTTCACGGACAACACCACCGCCATGTGGTACTGCAACAAACAGGGCGGGGTGGGGTCGTGGACCCTTTATCAGGAGGCTCTGCGCCTCTGGACATGGCTGGAACATCAGGGCATCACCCTGGTGGTTCAACATCTGGCGCGCTCTCTGAACGCCAGAGCAGACTAACTCAGCCGCCGGTGCATGATGGATCACGAATGGCGTCTACACTCGGACGTGGCTCAAGGCCTCTTTCTGCAGTGGGGAGAGCCTTGGTTAGATCTATTCGCCACCGAAGAGAACGCGCAATGTCAGCAGTTCTGCGCGGTGGAGTTTCCAAGGCGGCACTCGCTCGGGGACGCCTTTCGTCGCGAGTGGAGTTGCGGTCTGTTGTACGCCTTTCCGCCTATACCACTTCTGCCCAGAGTGCTGAAGAAGATCAGGCGCGACCGGGCCCAAGTCATCTTAGTGGCTCCGGATTGGGCACGAAGGTACTGGTATCCTGAGCTACTCAGTCTGTCAATCGATCCCCTGATGCGACTGCCTCTTCAGGGGGACCTTCTGTCGCAGCAGCAGGGGACGGTCCTCCACCCGAACCTGTCCAGTCTCCAACTCCATGCGTGGAGATTGAGCGGCGACAGGTGAGGCCATTTGACTTGCCTCCTGAAGTCTGTGAAGTGATTCTGGCAGCCAGGCGTCCCTCCAAAAAACGGTATATGCCTGCAGGTGGAACAAATTTGTGGCATGGTGCACAGCAAAGGCTGTGGATCCCCTTTTCGCCCCTCTTGCTGAGGAGGTTCTCTTTCTTCTTTCTTTGGCCCAGCAGGGCTCTGCTCTGGGCACCCTAAAAGGTTCTCTCTCTGCTATTTCTGCTTACTTACGACTTCCTGATCAGCCTTCTCTTTTCAAATTCCCTGTTGTTTCTCGCTTCTTGAAGGTCATTACTCACATGTTTCCTCCTGTCTCTTTCGTAATGCCTCAGTGGGATTTGAATCTGGTCTTGACGTTTCTGATGTGCGCTCCCTTTGAGCCACTTCATAATTGTCCCCTTCGTCTCTTGAAGCTTAAGACTGCTTTCCTGGTTGCCATCACCTCTGCTAGAAGGGTGAGTGAGCTCCAGGCTCTCTCTTCTCAGCCTCCTTTTCTTTCTGTCCATCCGGACAAAGTTGTTCTCAGAACTCGCCCTTCCTTTCTCCCTGAGGTGGTAACTGCCTTTCACATCGGGCAGTCTGTTACGTTGCCCACCTTCTTTCCGCACCCTTCGAAAGAGGAAGCGAGGCTCCACCGTCTGGACCCAAAACGGGCGCTGTCCTTTTATTTGGACCGCACCAAGCAGTTCCGGGTGGACGACCAACTCTGTTGGCTACGTGAGCGCTAAGAAGGGACAGGCGGTACACAAGCGGACCATCTCTCGGTGTGTCGTTTTGTGTATCAAAGCCTGTTACTCCTTGGCTAAAAAGGAGCCTCCTTTAGGGCTGAGGGCCCATTCCACTCGGGCCACTGCGGCGACTACTGCCCTGGGCCGGGGAGTTCCCTTGCAGGACATCTGTCAGGCGGCAACTTGGGCCTCACTGCACACGTTTGCTAAACATTATTGCCTAGACAGCAAAGTCCGGAGAGACGGTTTCTTTGGCCGTTCTGTTCTCCAGGACTTTCTGGTGTGATCTTGGTTCACAGACCCACCACCAGGGTTGGTATTGCTGGGGTATCTATTCTAAGGTGAGGAATCTAACTAACGTGTTTCTTTCAGATGAACAAGTTACTTACCTTCGGTAACGATATATCTGTAAGAAGCATTAGTTAGTTAGATTGCTCACCGACCCACCCATCCTCCCCGTTCTGCGAACTGATATCTAGGGTTGAGGTCATCCCTTTCAGGGCCCTAGAATTTTTTGGCACCAGTGTCGATCTCCTGCATGGCTCTGCGTTCCTGGCGCGGAAAGCTATGTACAAGAACTGACGTCAGCGCGCAAGGGCGGCGTCTAAGTACTCCGTCATCCCGGCGCCCGACGACGGACGTGGAGCCGTAGACGACGCCTAGCGACGCGCAAGGGTATTGCTGACGAAAAATCTTCCGGATCCAGCCTGACGTCTGGGGATATTCTAAGGTGAGGAATCTAACTAACTAATGTTTCTTACAGATATATAGTTACCGAAGGTAAGTAACTTGTTCGTCAGGTCCCTTTGGATTCTCATGTGTTGTCTAATGCTCGCAAGAGAGCAAACTCGCAGAGTACATGCAACCCCCCCCCCCCCCCCCCCCCCCCCCCCTCCTGATAAGAACTACAAACTAATAGACGCATCTGGTAAACGTATTGCGTCACAGGCTGCAAATCATTGCCAATGCCCAAGCTTTATTGGCCAGGTACGACAGGGCTCACTATGACGAGCTTGAAAAGCTCATGGAACACCTTCCTGACCAGTACAAACAAAAGGCCAACGACCTTATACAAGAGGGAAATTGATTACAAACACCTCAATTAAATGTGCGCTCGACGCGACTGATGTCGCATTGCGCACCATTAACACTAGCGTTTTGTTGCACGGGCATGGTTGGCTCTGGATTCAAACAGGAGGTACAATCTGCTATTTTAAACCAGCCCTTTGATCAAGAGCATCTTTTCAGGCCCTCAGTTGACGCATCTTTAGAAAAGATGAAAAAAGACACAGAAACTGCTAAGTCCATGGGGGCCTTACAATTCCCTTCCCCTAGAGGCTCTATTCGCCGCCCCTTCTACAGAGCTGGCTCGAAAACCATCGGCTCAGAACATCCCTCTTCGTCCTGTAAGCGCCCCACTCAAACGTCCTCCAAAGGATACTTCGCGGAGGCTTCAGAAGCAACAAAGGTAAGGGAAGAGGTCGTGGCAACAATAACCGCACCTCCCCTACCACCAAACAGTGACCTCCCTGCACTTCCTCCCGATCATCCCACTCCTGTCAGATGACGTCTCTCACTGTTCCTACCTGTCTGAAATCGAATCACAACAGACAAGTGGGTGACCGATTATCCAGTTTGGTTACTACCTGGAACTCACTTTACCCCCACAACCATTCCTCCCAGACAACGTTCATTGTCCTCCGAACATCTAACACTTCTCAAACAAGAGGTTCTCTCTCTATTACAAAAACATGCAATAGAACCAGTTCCCTTGCCTCACCAAGGCATGGGGGTTTACTCCCTCTATTTCCTAACTCCAAAAAAGGACGGATCTCTCATGCCCATATTGGACCTCAGACCGCTAAACCTCTACATTCAGTCAGATCACTTCCACATGGTCACTCTCCAACAGGTACTCCCACTACTACAACAGGGCGACTTTCTCTCCACTCTGGATTTAAAGCACGCCCACTTTCATATTCCCATTCACCCCGCTCACAGGAAATATCTCAGGTTCGTGGTAGATGGTCAACACTACCAATTCAAGGTCGTCCCCTTCGGGGTAACTACAGCACCCTGAGCCTTCACCAAGTGCCTCGCAGTAGTAGCGCCCCACTTAAGAATACAGCACATTCATGTCTTCCCTTATGTGAACAACTGGCTCATTAAACCAAGGTCACACAGCAGCTGTGTGCAACACACACACACACACAAAACAATCCAACTGCTTCACGACTTGGGATTCATGGTAAACCTCTCCAAATCCCATCTCCAACCGTCCAGCGTACAACAGTATCTAGGGGCTACAATAGACACTTCAAAAGCTCTAGCATACCCTAACCCAGTCAGGATAAGCACCATACAAGCTCTAATAGCAAAATGTCAGCCTCAACACTCACTACCAGCGCGAGTGTTCATGCAGCTAATCAGCATGATGGCCTCTTGCATTCTCATCGTCCCGTATGCACGACTCCAATGCGTCCCTTACAGGAGTGTTTGCCATGTCAGTGGAACCAGGCTCAAGGTTTGTTAACAGATGTGGTGTTGGTAGACGACCGCACCCATCGCTCTCTGCAGTGGTGGAACACAAAACTATTCCAAAGGGCAGCCGTTCCTCGACCCGCTTCCACAGAGAGTGTTAACAGCAGACGCATTGCTCATCTGCTGGGGAGATCATCTTCAAACCCATACCATTCAGGGCATATGGACCCCTGAACAAAAACAATTCCACATAAATTGCCTCGAAATGTTGGCAATCTTCCTAGCGTTGAAATCTTTTCAACTCCACCTAGTAAACAAAGCTGTCCTAGTCCGTACAGACAACATGACAGCAATGTATTAACATACAAAAACAGGGGGGACACACTCTCTGCAGCTTTCACACCTAGCTCAAAGCATATGGAGATGAGCTATTGCTCAAAACATACATCTCCTTGCAGAACACCTCCCAGGAGTACACAATCAAATTGCGGATCTACTCAGTCGCCAAACACAGCAGATCCACAAATTGGAACTTCATCCTCAAGTTCTACTTCCATTCTTTCAAATGTGGGGCCACCCAGAAATAGACCTGTTCGCCATACACTAAAGTTCAAAATGCCCAAGCTTCGCATCCAGGTATCCACACCCATTGTCCAAAGGCAATGCGCTATGGATGAACTGGTCAGGCAAATTGGCTTACGCTTTTCCGCCTCTCCCACTCATTCCACTAGTGGTTCAGAAACTCAAACAGCAGTCCCTCACAATGATCCTTATTGCTCCAACATGGGTCCGACAGCCATGGTTCACAACTCTCCTAGAACTATCAGCAGTTCCTCATCAAAAGCTACGCCTCTCACCCAAGCTTCTCACTCAGAACCATGGAGAGATAAGGCATCCAGATCCCAGTTACCTCAACCTTGCGATCTGGCACCTGAAGTCTTAGAGTTTGGCTACCTTAATCTCCCGCCAGACTGCATGAACATCATTAAAGAGGCTAGATGTCCTACCACTAAAGCCTGCTAAGCCACAAAGTGGAAAAGATTTGTAATTTACTGTACAAATAACAAAATTAACCCACTAGATGCTTCTATTCAAGATGTTACCTTTTGCATCTACAACAATGTAACCTAGCGTATACATCCATTAGACTACATCTCGCGGCAATAGCAGCCTATCTCCAAAACAGACACTTGTCTTTGTTTAGGGTACCAGCTATCAAGGCGTTTATAGAAGATCTTAAAAGAATAATTCCACCTAGAGTTCCACCCTCTCCAGTATGGAACCTAAATGTGGTACTTACCAGGCTCATGGGTCCCCCATTTGAACCTATGCATAAATGCGACTTAAAATTTCTCACCTGGAAAGTAGCTTTCCTGGTTGCGATCACCTCTCTCAGAAGAGTTAGTGAACTCCAGGCGTTAACCATACAAGAACCGTTTCTACAAATCCATCATAACAAAGTGGTTCTTAGGACTAACCCAACATTTCTACCTAAAGTAGTCTCTGCTTTCCATCTTAACCAGTCTGTAGAACTCCCAGTGTTTTTTACCCTCTACCAGACTCAGTAGCAGAACGGGCTCTAAACACACACGACGTTAAAAGAGCAATATTTTGCTACATTGAAAGAACAAAATCCTTTAGAAAGACTAAACACTTTTTGTGGCTTTCTCCCCACCTCTTAAAGGCAATCCTATCTCAAAAACAGGGATTGCAAGGTGGATGGTTAAATGCATCCAAATATGCTATGCTAAAGCCAAACGCACCTTAACCATTCCCCCTAGGGCTCACTCCACATGTAAACTTAGGGCATCTATGGCATTCTTAGGGAACATTCCCCTAGATGACATCTGTAAAGCAGCAACTTGGTCCCCACCACACACGTTCACAATACACTATTGTGTAGACGGGCAAGCAAAACAACAAGCTAGCGTGGGCCAGGATGTATTCAGAACACTTTTTCAAACCACTGCAACAGATACAGGTAGCCACCGCTAAGAGGATAACTGCTGTATAGTCTATATGCACAAGTATACGATCTATAGCTCATATGCCTCAAACAGAAAATGCTACTTACCAGTATGCATCTGTTCTTGGCATGTAGAGGTGCAGATTTGTATACGCCCACCCGCCTCCCAGGATACCTTTATCTGTTCCAGTACTATCTTACTTCGATACATTACACATGGGCATCCTTTTCTATTTCTTACTAACTCCATCATGACCCTATATGGCAAAACAATCTGGAGATGGAGTCGATGCCCATGCGCACTATCGTCTTAAGTAGTCACCTACCTCGTGACTACAAAAGACTTCTTCCAAGACAAAAACAAAGTGCAAACATCCGAGCCCAACACCAGATGGTGATCTATGCACAAGTATACGAATCTACAGCTCTACATGCCAAGAACTGATGCATACTGGTAAATAGCATTTTCCTTTCCTCCATAGGATAACATTGACTGTTTTTCAATGAAACGTTTTGAAGTGTGGAGTTGGAAAACTTGAGAAATCCTTTAAAAATTGTACTAAATAACCAAAACACTTTTACTCACCCGTTTACAGGAAATGTCCCAGTGCAGTATCCAGGTATACTGCACTGTGTAAGAAAAGTAATCTTAAAAGTAACGTACCTGTAATTTTGCTAAAAATCCTATACAAAGTATATGTACTGTATTCTGAAAAGCATTGCATTATCAGTAGCACTACTGTAATCAAATCAAACTACATTTACAATTGGAATCCATACTGTGTTACAACTGTATATTTACTGCAAAGTATTTATCACTTACCTGTGCCAGGAAATAAAATAACAAGAAGAATAGTTTTATACAAAAACAATTGGTCTGAAGATCTGTCTTTGAGTGTGTGAGTTCATTTGCTGACTGAGTGTGTACAACAAATGCTTAACACTGTCCTCTGATAAAGCCTTACTGCTCGACCACACTACCACAAATAGAGAGTGAGGTTCTATCTACTTTACCTCTGCCTACCTTTTGGGTTCCACTGGACTCTGTACACACTATAACTCACTTTGGTATAGTATATACAGATCCAGCTTCCTACACAAGTTGCAAAGAGAACACACGTACGCTAACTTTGCCAAGCTAAGGAAGGTTATACACTTCTTTAGTTAGGGTGGAGCACAGCACACACAGAACTTTCACTCAATCCCTCATCACCAGCAAGCTAGACTACAGCAATCGCTGGAATCAATGGTCAACTGACCAGAGGACTCCAGACCATCCGAAAATCAGCACATGTAAAAGAGCTCCACTGGCTCCAAGTCCACAAACAAGCACTCGTCATACTCTTCATGAACACATACAAAGCCTTACACATCTAGCCCCACATACCTCAACAACTGCATAAACGTCGACAAACCTACCCAGCACCTCCACTCAGCTGAACTCCTTGCACACGCTGCCCTTATATGCAAAACCATGTCCGCAGTCATGACTTCTCCTAAAGCCTAAAACAATCTTCCCCGTCACATCAGAGCCTCCTCTACTTGAATTCCTCAATAAACTGAAGACCTGGCTCTTCACCTAGTCCGGACACTGGCTCCTGCTTCAGCTCCAGGATTTCCTCACTTAAGTCAACTGTCGCCTTTGTGCATTATCCAAGTGTCCACTGGTCAACAGTTGTAGGCCCAAAATTAAATGTAGCTCAGGACTCGAAAAATCAAAAAAATTGTTACTAGCCGGTCTAGTAACTTAACATACCCGACCTAACTGTAATGCACTTGACCTCGGTGAGCAAATGTGACAAGTTAACAAGATTTAAATGCATTTTTATTGCTCATTCACTTTGTGAGCAATAAAGATACCTTTAAATCTTGCTATCTTGTCACATTTGCTCTGCTTTCAGAGACAGCTCAAAAGTCAGTTTCTTCCTACTCACCAGAAAGGGTGAGTAGCACCTAAAAATAGCTTGCCCTAATTAAATATGGCTCGCATATGCGAGCAGATTTTTCGAGCCATGTAGCTACCAGGACACTAAACTACTTGTATCCCTATTGAAGCTGTAGGCTAAGGGCAGAATCAGTCTTCTTTCAGGCACAGTCCATTGCTTCCAGTCTTCACGTAGCTCTTCTGGGGGGACCCCAAGTTACTTTTTGCTGGATGATGACGGATTCTTCTGTCCTTGCCTTACAACAACTAGTGCTGTACCCACTTTACCAAGGTCTCAATATCTTCCTTTTGGTGACTCTTCGAGCCCTCAGAGCTCCTAGGACACACGAGCACAGATGGCAGTTGCCCCAGCTTTTGATGCATGTGACTTCTGGTTAGATTTTTCTTCCACTGAAGTCCTTTTTCTTGTTTTTGTCCCTGTGACCTGTACTGACACTTTAAGGATTGCTTCTAGTCTTTAGCTCCAAGTGGCAGTAGTTCAGCCTCATACTCTTCCACAGACAGCAGGACCTCCATCCTATAGTCTGTGGCAAGTCCAGCTGTGTACTGAAGTGCTGTGGTTGTGCCTGCTTTTATTATGATTTACGATGTGGCAGTTTGAATTTTCAATTACTTATTTCATATATTTGATCTAGTCCATTGTACTTTTTTTTCCAAAATGCTAATTTACCAGCACCCTTTTTCCAATTTCATAAATTGTACCTTGCTGCTTCCTCAGGGCACAAACGTCTCAATAACATTTGTGCTATTCAGCAAGTGATTTGGCAATTGGATCAGAGATGCACTCCAATTAACATTTATATTTGACGTCATACTTATAACTTGAAGTTCCTTAGTTAGTATTGATTAAAATGGTTTAACGTTATGAAGTATAAATGGTGAAGCCAGTGCTCTAGTTATATTAGAGCAGTTGTAAGGTAGCCATTATTCAAATTTCAGATTGGCAGCAGTGATTGATGGCAATCCTCTAGGCTGCTTCTGACAATAATTCCCACCAACCAACCGGCCATCTTTTTCAGTAGTTCCTGTTGTCTTATAGTAATATATTGGCAATCTATCTGGGAAAACCTGTTTTGGATATCTTTAAAAATGGCAGGACCTGTGTGCTAGCATCCAGAGCTCTAATTCCTCCTGGAGGTACCAGAGAAAGGAGTGACATCCACAAGCAAACTGACTCCACCGGTTTCCCTCCTGTGGACATGATAGGCACTCTGGCTGGAATCTGTTTCGACGGCCATCCAGCGATGAGCTGCAGAATTCTTTGCATAGTTACTGAAGAGTTGGTTTTTCTCCAAACTTATGTGATCATAACTCCCAACCACCCCAAATGTAACCTCTTCCAGAAAAGCTAGGCATGCAAGACATTGTAGAAACTTATCATGTTCACTAAAAGTGCACCATGCAAAAAGGAGATGCTATCATGATTAGTGCATATTGTGAGTCTGACGAAATCAAGAGGGTGTGCTTTTTGTTAAGTGCACTGACTAAATCTTGTGTATTGCTGGATTTTGTTCTAGCATTTCCAGAAAAGAATCCTTTTGATCATATGGATGTTTTCCCAGAGCATGCAGAGAAAGTGGTGTTGGCCGCAACAGCGGGGCAAGGAGTCTCATGGGAGAAAGGCACGGGAAGTGAAGTATCTGTTATGCTTACTGTATCCACTGCAGCAGCCAAGGTAGGTGTGAAGTGAAATGGATCAGGTGATTTTGACACAATACCTTTAGTATTACTATGGCCATATTGCGTTATGTATTTAACTTACAAAATGTAGCTTCTGTGGTTGTAGGTTCAGCTCATGCTGGCCTACAGAGGAGCTTTTTGGATACTGTGTGTAAAAGGGGACCTTTATCCTTGCTATTGTAAGACAGCTCATGGAACTAGTTACACTTTACACCATTTCTGATTTGTGTTTATCCACCTTTTCCTTGATGTTCTTTTTAATTATCTTCCTTTATCTTTCTTCTGAACTTACTTCTTACGTTGTAGAACTTGAACGGAGTGATGGCTGCTGTAGCAGGGCTTCTGAGCATCAAAATCCCCAATTCATATGTTTTTCCTGAAGGCTCTGTACGGAACCAAATTGAAATAAAGAAGCCTGTGCCTGAATCTGTAGGCGATGGTGAGTACCAGGGCCACTTTCAAATCCCCAAGTTCATAGCATGTGGTCTGTAGATGCAAATGATTTCTCTACACCTGTCATTTATTGTTGGGCATGCACGTTTGTTAGTTGTTTTCGAATCACAAGGGCTATTGTAAATGCACCCTTAGTCCACAATGCGGCAAGACAAAAATGTAATCTCAGATTGTTCTTATCCGCCATCTGGTTCAGACACTTGAGTACCTGCTCCTCTGCCCTCCCTGGTTTATAGGGACCTTTGGTGACTGCAGTCAGAAATTCGACACCAGTTACACAAACATTTCTGCAGATAGATACCAGCGGACGTGACCTTATATTCCAATGGCGGAACATCTTCACCAGACCGCGACCGAGCGGGCTCTCCTTGAATCTGGTGTCAGGTCAGCTTCTTTGAGAAATCGGGTCGTATTTCGAGACTGACTGCAGAGGTATTTTGGTGTGAACATCCTTCCTGTTTTCCCCTAAGTGCAATGCCAAGTATCCCTTTTCAGACTAGCATAGGCTGTGCAACTTGTAGCTGTCCCTAGAGTACAACAAGCTGACCTGCTCAGCATGAGTTTTGATGCAAAGAGACTATCCATCACATACTTGATTGGCACTGGGCCCCCCATAAAATGCAGCAGCAGGAGTCTGGACCTGTTTGGCCATGATTATCTGACCATCACTAAAGGAGGGGAGCAGTGTCTGGAGGTTCTGTCCTCCAATGCTTCAGAGCCAAAGCTCGAGAAAGCCCACACACCAGATTTCCCCTTTCCACCTCCTGCACCCTAGAGTCAACCCCATGAGGTTTGAGCTCATAAGTACTCACAGGCCAAGTGCTCACAGGGTGAGCACCACTCTGAGTGAGTCTGGCACCAAGCCCCACGACTGGCCTGAAAAGGCACCAACCTTAAGGTCTGGCTCATGAATGCTCCCTCTGCTACTAGCAAGCCCCCAGCTAAGGCCATCAAGCAGTACTACCCATTCATGCAGCTGAAGCCACAAAAAACGCCTACACACCCCTAACCTCCCCCTGCTGACCCAGACAGACATATATCCCCCTACCCAATCAACTTCCCCCTCCTGAATACACCACTGTGTATCACACAGTTAAACAGTGCACAATTTCTTGGAGACTGTCCAGGTCTGAAAGGTCAGTTAAGTACCTCCATTTGGTAATTTGGCAAAGACTTCTAGTGGTCCATACCGCTAGGAAAAGACACCCAGGCAACAGAGGATGTACTTGTCCCAGATATGGAGAGCAAGAGGATCGATATTGCTGGCAAGCGCATGACTTAGGGGGGGGGGGGGGCACAATGAATAATTGCCAGTTGGGTTGGAATACTCTCTAGGTACAACTGCCATCACTGGGACGAAATGGAGGAGCTAGTCCAACACCTCACTAAAGCCCTTCACTAGAGGCGTTACGAACGGCTGGCAGAAGGCGAGATAATCTCCAGCGCTAACAGGTGCCAATGCTGTCTCTTGTGTAATGAACACCTACATCCTGCTACGGAGACTTGCCTGGCTGAGGGTCCCCAGCTTCAGGCCAGAGGTAGTGCAGCAGCTCCTCAAAGTGCCCTTTAGTGGCAAGTTTCTGTTCATCCAACAGGTCATTTCAATACTGGGGAAAAATATTAAGGCCAAGGAGACCGTCGAATCAGTATCTTCCTTAAAGACCTCAGCAGCCAGGTCTGCATTCCATAAACAGGTCATAGGAAGAGCAAATAAAACCTATGCCTCCCCAGAGGAAAGGGTACCTCAGAAACAAACATTTTAGGACCCAGAGGGGTGGATACCATGGCAATGATAGAGGCAAGTGGAGAGAGTGATCCAGCAAGGGCGCCTGTGCTTCTGACCCCTCCTCCCCCGACCCCTCCTCCCCAAAAAATGGGTGCTGTCAATGGTACAGGAGGGGTACAGCCTGGAGTTCCACACCATCAAACATACCACACCATCAAACATACCACCTCACTGCCAAGACTTCAGTCGCAACAATCTGACTACTAAAGAGGGAAGTGCAAGCACTCCAAGCCAAAGGAACCATTGAGCTGGTGCCCTCTTTCCACTACAGTAAAGGTCTTCATCCAAATAGGACAGGGCTCTGCTGCTGATCCTAGATCTCGGCCACTAAACCAGTGCATCCTTCAGAGCACTTCCACATGACTACCGTAAAGGACGACGTCATGCTGCTCCAAAAAGGGAACTTCATGACTGTCCTCAAGCGCACCTACTTCCACATCCCCATGCTTCCAGCTCGCCACCACTGTCTGCACTGTATGGTAAGTTGACCAACAGTACAATACTGCCAGTTGAAAGTATGGAGTCACTACGGCCCAAATTACTTGCACATTATCTAGCAATAGTGAGTGTGCACCTCCTCAAAAACACCATTGACCGCTTTTCTTACCTGCACAACTGGCTGATAAAGAGCAGTACCAAAGAGCAATGCCTAGCTCACACTTGGGCAGCAGAGTCTTTGATGGGTAAGCCTTATCTGTTTAACAATGCCAACAAATCACCTATCCATCCCCAGTAATTTAATTTTTAGGGTCTCTACTAAATATGATCATAAGGAAGACCTACCTCAACCATGGCATTCCAGATCCTGCAACCTCTTTTTCACAACATCCTGTTACGGTAAGGATCGTTTTGCTGCGTTAATCTTTTCTGGATTCACTATGCTGTGCCTTATTCCGCCATCTAGTGGTTGGGTCTGGAATTGTATTCTTTTTTTTTTTTTTTTTTTCCGTGGCCACTGGGCGTCAACATCCCATTTGGTGTCCTTCTGTGACTTCAACGTGCTTCCTCCGGAAGCTCCCTCCTTTGGTCGCTATCTTCAGATTCTTTTTTTTCGCCGTTGGGTCTGAATCGATACAGGAGCTCCAAAAGTTTGGAGAGAAGAATCAACGAAAAATGATAAAAACATCAAGAAAATAACTTAATCGATGTACCGGCATTCCAGTCGGTGAACCAGGACACAGCGAAGAGAAAAAAGACCAAAGCTTCGACGTCTTACAGAGAATGTGCATACAGGGGGCTCCCTGTGCGCGGTAATGAACAAGACATCATTCAAGTTCTGCAACAATTGTCACCACAAGTACGCACAAAAGGATCAGCATCTGGTCTGTAACCTTTGCCTGCCGCTGGACCACGGAAGCGAAGATTGCAACGCATGCTCGGCGTTCACCCCGAAGACTTTAAGGGTGAGAGAGAGGCAGAGAAGAGCAAATTACAACATGCAGGGCCAAGGGCCACCTCAGTCGCTTCAAGACCTGGGCCTCTCCAGCGAAGAAGAGGACACGCACGTCCCAGTCGTCGAGGTCGAAACGAAAACTCCGAAGGAGGTAAGAGAAGCATCGACTTCAAAACAGTCAGCCGACCCACGAAGGAGTGACTCCAAGTCCTCGAAAGGAGCCTTGCCGTCAACATTCAACGACCGCAAGTGTGTCCAAGGACAAACAGTCCGTCTGTTCCTTTGACAAGGACTCCCAGACGGTGAAAACCATAGAAAAGACAAAGTCGTCGAAGAGCAGTCACAAAAAGGACTCTTCGACGTCAAAAAAAGAAAGGGTTAAAAAAGCTTCGACTTCGATGTCGACAAGCTCCAAAAGAAAGGCAGTAAATCTCGACGCCGAAACACAAGCTTTGGAGATGGAAAAGAAAGACTCGAAGTCGAAATGGTGAGTATCTTGCAACGCAAGAAGGGTTTCGATGAGAAAATAAAGCAATTCAAAATTCCGCCGAAAATTTTGACCGCAGCCAAAAAAGATGTCAAAGAACTAGAGCTGCTGACAACGCCAGAACCGGTCGAGAAAGAAGAGTACTACGAGGCCAAAGGAGAGGATGAGGACCAAACCTATCACGGTTTGGCGACCTCTGAGGCGCAAGACATGCAGTGGCAAAATCTCGATGCCAAATCACCAGAAGAAGTGATAGACTCATACCCCTCGAGGCCCTCACCACCAGATGACTTTGAGATGTACAATCAGGTGATAAAGAAGGCTGCAGACACTTATGGAGTGCAGTTAGAGGAGGAAAAACCGCAATCCTGCTTTCTCCTAGAGACCTTGCTGCCTACACAAACAAGAGTCAATTCCTTCCCATGCTACCAAGAGTGCTGGACCAGGTTAAGGAAGCATTTAAAGAACCTGCTACATGCAAGGCTGTAACACCAAGGGGTGAGAAAAAGTACAAACATTCCTCTAAGGATCCTATGTATATCAGGGGTTCAGTGCCAGCTGATTCTATGATAACTTCCACGGCTAGGAAAAGAGCTTAGTACCCACTAATGTGGGGCCACCACCAGACAAGGAGAGCAAGAGAATGGATCTCATGGGAAGAAAGGTGGAACGAAGTGCGGCAATTCAGTGGCGCATCGCAAATTCAAATGCATTCATCAATAGACATGCATATCAACACTGGGAGGAAGTAGATGAACTACTAAAACATCTGCTAGACCAATTCCAAAGAAAGGTCAGCCACTTCGTGGAAGACGGGAAGAACATGGTGAACGCATGTTTAAAATCCGCCCTACATGCAGCAGAAACATCTAGCAGACAGATGATGATCGGGGTCACTGAGGAGAGGCACGCCTGGCTAAGAATTTCAGGTTTCAAACCAGAAGTACAAAATAACATAAACACCCTGTTCAATGGTGAACTATTTGGAACAGCTGTGGACAACAAATTAAATCAATTAAAGAAGGAATGAGACTGCAAGGTCCATGGGGGCACTACAATTCAGAGGCATGCGTAGGGGAGCACATCACGAAGACCAGCAGGCAGAGGTAACCACCAGCCTGTAGCCTCACACCAAACTTTTCAGGAAGGTTACCAAGGAGGAAGCCAGGGCCAACAACAACAAGGTTGGCAATACCAACATGGAAGACAATCCTTTCAAGGGCACTCTCAAGGAAGAGGCCAAACGCAAAAAGGGCGACAGCAACCCACCTCCAAGTGACTTCACGACAAGGTTTACGAACACTCAAACAAAATCTCAGAGGGTGCAACAAAAGACAAACCTAACAAAAGAACATGTCCCAAAAAACAAACAATTCCTCCAACATATAACAGCAGTGGGAGGCAGGATAAGAAACTTCTTCCAGGAGTGGAAGAAAATTTCATCTGACAAATGGATATTGAACATAATACAATACAAATGCTGCATAGAACTTGCAAAACAACCTCCAAGCAAAAAAACAAATAATAAGGCTCATTCAGCAAAGGAGCGATCTCATTTGCTCGAAGAAGCACAAGAGCTTTTGCACAAAAATGCCATAAAGAAGGTACCATACAAGGAAAGGAACAAAGGCGTGTATTCCACGTACTTCTTCCCACCAAAGGTGGATAGAACCTTACGATCAATACTAGACTTAACAAATTCATAAAGACTCAAAAATTCAAAATGACAACCTTACAAGAAGTAATACCTCAAATACAGGAAGGGTACTACATGGCAACTATAGACTTAAGGGACGCTTACTTGCACTCCCCCATGAACAGCAGACACAAAAGTCTATTGAGATTTGTGATCAACAAAACACACTACCCATTCACGGTGCTAGCCTTCGACTGAAATCAGCACCAAGAGTCTTCATAAAATGCCGAGAAGCAGTAGCTGCCCACCTAAGAAGGCAAGGGATTCATGTTTATCCATACCTAGACGACTGGTTAGTAAGAGCAAGCTCATACAATCTTTGCAAAAAACACATACAGAAAGTCTTCGAGACATTGGTCCAACTCGGTTTCTCGATACACTGGGAAAAATAGTCAATAGAACCAGAACAAGTAAAGATATTCTTAGGGGCAGAAATCAACACAATACTACAAAAGGTATTTCCAAGCACGAAAAGAACATTAGCGATACTGAAGGAGACTCATCTATACCACAAGGGGCAAGCTCTCACAGGACAGTGGACAAACTCCTAGGGATGTTGGCTTCATGCATTCATCTAGTCCCGAACATTCGACTACACATGAGACCATTCCAGGAATGTATTCAGCAGCATTGGTCACAGGCAAACAGGAAGTTGGGAGGATCTAGTGGTTGTCACGCAAACAGTTTATCAAGAGATGGCATGGTGGAACAGAAAGAACATGGCACAAGGGAGACTTCTCACACAACCAACTCAAACAGTGACCATTACAACAGATGATTCCCAGCTAGGGTGGGGAGCGCACATGAACAACCTCAAAGTAAGGGGATGGTGGACACAACAGGATGTGATAAAACACTTCAACTTCCTGGAATTAAAGGCAGTGTTCCTAGCCTTAAAAACGATTTCAGAAAGGGAAGAGGGTGTAAATCCAAACTGACAATAAGACTACCATGTTTTACATCAACCAACAAGAAGGAACACAAATGATAATGCTATTAACCCTAGCCCAAGAACTATGGAGATGGGCAATCCCAAGGAAAATAGACTTACTAGCAATACATCTTCCAAGGAAGGACAATGTAGAAGCAGACCGGGTGAGCAGGCAAGCATCAGCATCCCACGAATGGGAAATGAATCAATCAGAAATCCTAAAGCTATTTAAAAAAACGGGAACTCCTTAAATAGGCCCGTTTGCAACACCCCAAAATGCCAACGCTTGGCATCCAGGCAACCGTGCAAACAGTCCCTAGGAAATGCACTATGGATAGACTGGTCAGGAACATTTGCTTACGCTTTTCCCCCCCCCGATGCCACTGCTACACAGAGTACTCAACAAGTGCAGGATCAGCCACATGACATTAATACTCATAGCACCTCAGTGGGCCAGACAAACTTGGTTCTCACAGATAATGGAAATAAGTCAAGGGACAATGCATAAGTTCCCCAACAGAAAGGACCTCTTAACAATGCAGAACGGAAAGGTGCTACACCCAGAACCAGACAGCCTAAGCCTGGCACATGGCTCCTGAGGACTTAGAATTTGCTCACCTCAGACTACCAGAGAGCACAATGGCAGTACTCAGGGGAGCGAGAAGACCTACAACAAGTAAGTGTTACACAGCCAAATGGAAAAGATTCTCTCAATGATGCCTTGTAGAAAAACTTTCAAAAAGGATCACAAGAGATTCATCAGTACTAAGATACTGAACATATTTACTACAGAATAAACTGAGCTATACATCTATAAGGGTACACCTAGCAACAATCGTAGCGTACACAAGGGGAAAAACAGGGAAGAGTTTCTTCACATCCCATGTGGTCAAAAGATTCCTAGAAGGAGCCAAAAGAATAGCACCTCCAAAAAAGATGCCACCACCTGCATGGAATGGAATCTCAATGTAGTACTAGCTCAAATGGTGAAGGCACCATTCGAACCAATCCACAAAGCAACGCTACAAATGCTCACACTGAAAACTGTGTTTTTAGTTGCAATTACATCACTACATAGGGTAAGTAAATTGCAGGCTCTAACACAAGAGCCTTACTTCCAAATACTTAATGACAGAGCTGATCCACAATTTATGCCAAAGGTGGTATCAAAGTACCACATAAACCAAGCAATACAAATACCAAGTTTTTTCCAAAAACCAAGGACCCAAGCAGAAAGGGCATTACACACCCTGGACGCCAGAAGGGCAGTCATGTACTACATAGAAAGAACCAAAGAATACAGGAAAACAAAACAATTCTTTGTATCATGTGCCAACAGTTTTCTTGTACGACCAGTCACAAAGAATACCATTGCAAGATGGATTGCACAAGCCATACAGTTGTGCCACAAACAGGCAGGTCAGACATTACAAAGAGCACCGCACGCTCACTCAACAAGGAAGAAAGGAGCAACAGTAGCTTTTCTAGCAAATACGCCTATTCAAGACATTTGCCAAGCAGCCACATGGTCTTCAGCGCACACATTCACAAAGCACTACTGTGTGGATATTCAAATGAATAAAGAAGCACAAGTAGGACAAAAGGTCTTACAACATATTTTCACAAACAAACGCTCATCTTCCACCCAACCACCACAAGACTAGCAAACCACTACAAAGTCTATACACAGCATAGTGATTCCAGAAAAGATTCATGCTGCAAAACTGAAGTTTCTTACCTGTCGGTGTTTTGCAGCTTGAAGAATTTTCTGGATTCACTAGCGAACCCACCATCCTCCGCCAGAAAGATGAGACAAGAGGAAGAAATATATGAAACAAGAACGAACAAAGGTGGGAGCTTCCGGAGGAAGCACGTCGACGCCACAGAAAGACACCAAATGGTGGTATGTCGACGCTCACCGGCCACGAAAAAAAAATACTACAATTCCGGTCCCAACCACTAGATGGCGAAATAATGCACAGCATAGTGAATCCAGAATCTTCAAGCTGCAAAACTACACCGACAGGTAAGAAACTATACGTTATGAGACTGTTGAGGGTGATGGCTTCATGTATTGCAATAGTACCACAGGGAAGACTATACATGCTGCCCTCGCAAGACTGTCTGTTGAGGCAGTGGTCACAAGTGGTGAGACAGCCCAAGATTCAGCATACCCTCCTGTGCTGGAGCAACAAGTACTTGTTGCTGAGGAAGCCTTTTCTGGGACCACTTCTGCTGGTAACCATTACTGGGGATGACTCCCTTATGTAGTTGGGAGCACACCTTAACCTCATGACTGTACAGGATACCTGGACATCAGAACAACAGTTGCCTTATTAAATACCAGGAACTCTTAGCTGTCAGTTAACTCTTGCAGATTTTTTACAGGCTTATTCGAGGCAAAACAGTCTTCATGAAGAGAGATCAATATGACAGCGATTTATTGCATCCACAAAAAGGGGTCACTCAGTTGCCCCAGCCTTCTGAATTATCCAGGACACTAGGCATTGGGCCATTTGGCACCACAATCCGTTCCAAGTGGAGCATCTTCCGGGGTGGATGGTTTCTTTGCGGAACGCATCCAAAAGTCCTCCAAAAGTACTGTCCCCAAAAAGGAACTCCCATTATTGATTAAGTTGTCAGCATGCAAAATGCCAAAACCTTGCCTCCAGGTACCCTCACCCACAGTAAATCAGTAAAGCACTGTTGGCGAACTTGCCAGGGATATTTGCTTACACTTCTTCTCCACTTCCTCTGATCACGTAGGTTGTGAGGAAAATGATGCAAGTATCAATGACCCTCATTCTGGTGGCACCAATATGGGTCAGACAACCTTGGTACACACTGTACCTCACTTTGGTGCAGTATATATAGAGCCAGTTTCTTACACCGCTTGAAACCTTTATTTAATTCTCACCAGATTTCGGGTCCTCCTTTCGAATCACTGTATATGTTGTATGCAATTCTTGTCTTGTAACTTCTTTTCTAATTGCCATCAGATCTCTAATGAGAATTGAAAAGTGAGTTTCAAGCTTTGACAATAGAAGAACCAATCATTCAAGTTCGTAGATATAGGTTAGTTTTGAGGACAACCCCAGAATTCCTTCCCAAAGTGGTTTCCCATTTTCATGTTAACCAAACCATTGAATTGCCCATCTTCTCGCACCCAGACAGATGTCAAGAGGGTACTCATGTATTCTATTGACAAGACCAATTCTATCCAGAAGACAAATCAACTGCAAAGCCTCACATGGGTGATCCTGTTTATTTCCAAGGCAGGTATTGCTAGATGAATTGTGAAACTCATTCAAACGTGCCAGGGGCACTCTACATATACTGACTAAGGCACGTTCAACAAACAAAAAGTGAGCCACTATGGTTTTCCTGGGAAGCATTCTTTTAACAGGCATTTGTCAAGCTGCTACATGGTCAACACCATACAGGGTTCAGAAAGCACTATTGCTGACATCACATCAGAGGACGACATCACTGCGGAGTCACTCGACGCCCTCTGCCAGCACACAGGCGTAATGTGGGGACATTTTTTTCCAGATCCAGTCTGCGCTTGGGGAGGATTTTAAGTAGGGAATCTGTGGCTAGATCCTGTCTCTACCACATACAGCATTACCAAAGGTAAGTAACTTGTTCTTCTATACCTAGCCTTTAAAAAGCCCCAGGTTTATAGGGCGAAACATGTATTGGCTGAATTTCTGCTAATAAAATTTACTGTAGTTAAGTACATTGTGAAATAAAGGCTGAACTTCTGCAACCATGATCCACTCTATTAGCATAGTTTGAAACGAAGAACATTGACGGATTTCTTTATACAATGAACATTATTTTATTACACACCCACAACCACCCACCCACCACCACCACACCTCTAGTGGGGCATGGATATCTTGATCCCTTGCTTGCCTTTTTTTTGTGCTATATCTGAGATCTGTCAACCAGTTTCCGTAACACAACATTGCAAATACCATGTTTTTCTGTTGCAGAAGAGATCATCAGAAAGGATAAACCTGCAGTAGTCTTGAAGGGTCCACAAAATAGCAGTGAGTGGTTGAAGCAATTTGACACTTTGTTGCCGGGGTACACACTGAAGAACGACGTGGATATACTGAGTCTCCTGACTCAGGTTAGTAAAGAGTAGGATATTCTTTTAATGGTTCTGCTCTTGTTTATTTTCTTTATTTGAAAGTTCCCGAGCGTGTTAAGCTTGTTGCCGTGTATGTACATGAGAATTCCTGTTGGTTGAAAATTGTTACTAGTTACATAAGCCCCAGATGAGACAACCCTATATATATGTCCAACCTTATCCTCTTGTTTAAACGTGTGTATGGGAACTTACAATACTGGTGCATTCTAGCTTGTATGTGTTTGCAGCATGGGTTGTTGGATATCACATGCTGTGCTTTCTCTCCTGTCATCTGGTGTTGGGTTTGGAATAGGTCAGGTTGTTTTTCTGTAGTAATGCTTCCAGGCATGTGGTAAAGGAGGTGATAATTTCCTTGAAAATTGCAATGCACCCATTTATGGACTTATCTAGGAATTGTGTTTTTTTCAACTGTCTGCTCTGGATGTGACTAAGTGCTTCATCACTGTGTCTCCATGTCAAAAACGTGACATGAGAGACCGGAGAAATTTGGCAACTGAAAAGAAATGCACATTGACACTTCACAGCGCTGAACAATTTTAGAACAAACAAACTAATTCAGGGATAGTCCATGGCATGCTGTATAAGAATTTCTAGACTGGTCATTGCTCCAACTTAACCTTAAAATACCCTTGGTCTGATCACATCTTCTCACCGCAACCGTTGTTTGCAATGGAATCATGACAAGGTTAAGTGATGAGTATGTTAAGCCTTACATACATTTAAAGTGAATGGAGTACGCTCTAATTTAGCAGCACAACAATCTCAGAATGCACTTTTGTGGAGGAAATGAAGGACCCCATTCAGGGAGCTTAAACGAAGGGTCAGGCTTTACAGCACAATCATTGTTGACTTAGTGGAGCAGATTCCATAACCACAGTGTTTAGAGTGTTATTCTCCAGACCCCTGTGAGAAACGCAAAGGACACTGGGCAAAGACTCTTTCTACCTTAAGAGAATGAATGAACGGATTTATAGCGCACACGGCTGCTCAGAGGTATGTCCCAACGCTAGCGGGCAAACACCCTACAGTACACACCAGCTAACACACACCTCAGTCACACTGGGAAGAGCCAGGATTTCAATTTCCTACATAATGCAGTCTCAAGGGAATCCAACATAAATTGCATGGGAGTTTGTTCCAGGCTTTAGCTGCTAGAAAGGCGAAGAGAAGGATTTGCCTCTCCTGCTGGCCTGTTGGAAGCGAGGAATCGATGGAAGAATGGCAGAGGAGGAACGCAGTGTTCTCGAAGGACTATACTGTGCAAATCTCTTTGCCAGATAATCCAGACCAGCTAAATACACTGCTCTATGCACCAGAAACAGGGCTTTGAATAATATCCATTTCCTGATAGCAACCAGTGGAGAGCCTTCAGTGCCGATGTGGTGGACGAATGCCTAGGAGGACGTGAAAGAAGCCTGGTCGCCGCATTTTGGACCACCTGTAGGCGGCACACCAATACCTCCGCAGCTCCAAAATAGTGTGTTGGCGTAGTCAAGACATGAAGTGATCAACGAGTGAGTCATCACTCTCATTGCTTCCAATGGGGTTGGGGGAAGGATTTTTTTCAGGATGCAGAGCATGGCAAAGCAATGTCCCACCACTGTTGAGATTTGCGGCCGCATAGAAAAAGCAGCATCAAACTTCACCCCTAAATTCTTTACCACAGAAGCAGGAGGGAACAGCAGCATGGGGGGACCAAAGATCTTTCCAACAAATAGATCGATGAGATCCAAATGGGATGATTTCAGTCTTCTCCGGGTTGCATTTGAGTTGGCTGCCTAGCATCCAATCAAAAATGACGTGCATGCAATCCATGAAGGAGGTTGCAATAGATGCATGGAGCCATCAATTGCAAAGAGCAACCGGGTATCATCAGCATGAGAAGATTTGACAACCGAACGGCTCCACCACAGAGGCCAGCGGGGATATAAAGATTTTAAAAGGGGTGGGGCTAAGTGAGAAGCCATGTGGTACCCCTTGCTTGACTGCCTTGACTTTCAGAAGAAAAAGGAGCAAGCCAAACCCACTGGCCTCTGGAGTCCAAAAAGGACTTACCAGTCCCACACAGTACCCCTCACTCCGAAAGCAGACAAGGAGGATAGTGTGGAACGGTGTCAAAGGCGGCAGACAAATCAATTTAATATGGTCCAGTATCTCCAGAACAGCCGACTCAGTACTATGACAGGGCAGAAGCTGCACTGACTGGGATGAAGCACTTTTCCTACCTCGAGATACTCTGAGAGCTGCGCGTTGACCAATTTTTCTAATATTTTAGTGCAGGCTGGGAGAAGTGATATTGGCCTATAGTTACAGAATATGTTGGGATCTAAGGTCGGCTTTTACAACAGCGGGACCACTTTGGCCAATTTCTAAGCAACAGGCAGCACCCCTAGAGTGAGAGACTGATGAAAAATGGAATTAATCAGGGGGTTTATGACCTCAACCTCAAAAGTGTTTCAGCTCCATGAGGGTTAAGTGCCTTGGAGAAGTCTGACGCCTCATAAAGGATTGACTTCTTGGTGTAAAGTGCATCTCGAAAACGAGTGATGAGCCTCAGTGCTGAAAGGATTTGAAACCCTCATCACCCCTTTGACCTTAAAACCCAAACAACATTGCAGAGCCTACTTCTCAACATCAAAACACCGCCGGCAATACATTGAGCTTTCTTTCTGCTGAGCTGCTGGAGTCCAGCATTCTAGCAAGTAGAATTCATATTAATCCCTGACCAATTATTGCACCGTCACAGTAAAGGGACAGGAAGGTACACCAAAGTATAGGAAAACATTTTCTGAAGAGAAAATTGCACAATTCCTTGAAGGAACAAAAAAAGCAAGATAGTCTTGGTACTCCACCCAGTTATAGCTTTTAGACCAGCCACATCACAAGGTTTCTCACCTGAAAGACTTCTTATGTCAGAGACTGTGATTAAACCAACATCATGTGCCTCGATCTAGCAAAGTTGATCTAAGTCTTAGAATTAGGATATTTACAACTTCTTTGGGAATGTATGACAGTTCTTAAGGAAGCAAGACAGCCTTCTTCAAAGGTCAGTTACTTGTTTAAATGGAGATGTTTATGCTTTAATGTGGTAGATCAAAGATGGAGCTCTTACAGGCTTAATTGCAGATTATAATACAATACCCTTATGCAGTTGCAGAAAACAAGCTTGTCTGGACTAGAGGACTCTAACTTTATCTTTTTTAATGTTGGAAATTTCTCAGACTAAAAAGGTTTCCTGAACGGTTTCCCCAAAGAAAAAGAGAATTTCTTGTGGATCTTTTTGATTTTGTTTTCTGTTCTTGTGGAAAGATCTTTTGAGTTTGTTCCCTCTTGTGGTATCCAAACAAGGAAAGAGGTGCACGTGGGCTAAACCTTTTAGTCTCTGCCCTTTTCCTCTAACTATAGCTATAGAGGAGGACTGCTTCACAGTCTGTGCACAGTGTATGGTCTACATCCACACATCTTTCAACCACGCACTACACTGTAGTGTGCGAACCCTGTAGACAAGCACTTCAGTGCCCCACATAGCAAGAACTACATTAAGTAAAAATCCAGTACATGTTGCAAAAAGAAAACCTTACTTAGCCCAAACTCAGTTTTTAGCTTGTGTTGTACATTCATATTGAACACTCATGCTTAACTGTAGGCTGGGAAGTTGTTGTATAAGCTTTATTTCACTTTAATAACAATCACAATTTACTTTCATGAAGGGTAGTAATTTTCTTTTTTTAAGTTTCACCCTGGATCCTTGTGCATTGTTAATTTTGTGGACATGATCAGGAGTCCGTAATCGCATGCTTGAGAACTAGAGCCATATGTATGAAAGGATTTTACCCATTCTGTCTCAATGGGAAAATGTGTCCGTACATATGGTCCCAAAGGTTTTACTACCGAAAAGCAATTTTCAGATTCCTAGCCCAACTCTAGATTGTAGTAGAGTACACAGCATGCGATTCTTAAACACCACAAGCCTAAAACACTGTTACTGGTAAGTAACTTTTTTTATTTTCCCTTAGTTTCTACATAGTTCTAATCACTCACAAGGGAACCTCAGAACGAATTGATGAGATGTGATGATTCTATATGGGGTACTTGATTCTGGGGATTTTAAGATACCTAAGGTGTGATAAACCCTCCATAGAGGTAGGTCTTGTATAATAATAGTAAGATAATGCAACATTTTAAAGAGATCATACGTGCTGGTGTTTTCTATCGCTGTTAAAATTTGGTAACAAGAATAGGATTTGATGCATTGAATTATCTTTGCACTTCAGCAGGTTAACATTTTTGGAAATGCATTCACGTAATCAGTTTCATGTCTAAGTGAGCTGGCATCATTATCCCTTTCACTGCTGCTTTTAAGTAGGCTGCCAACAAAAGGTGCTTCTGGCTTTCAAATTTGGTACTGTTTAAACATTACCAGCTTTCCCAGGAAGTAGTTTGCACCTGTTGTCTTTTATCAGCATGCGTTTCTATCTGTGCCACGGACTATTGTCTATACACTAGTCCCTCTTTGGTCCTTGCAGGTCTCCCCTATTATTTTCCATGTGTGCCTCATTTTGAATTTAGGAACATTGTCCACCGGGTCATTTGAGGATAAAATTGCATGTGTCCCTTTGTCTGCTGGATAAAGAAAATTGATGTCTGTCTTACTTTTCTCCCTGTATGCAAGGTAACCCTTTATCCTCCATAATGCCCCTCTATTTTACTTTGACCTGTATATATTGATGATGTTCTTGGCTTCTGGTTTATGGACTGGTCCTGTCTAATCTTGTCACTTGTATTCTTTTTTCTGAAACTTTTATAGGAATCACCAGCCATAGAGAAAGTTGGGCAGCATCGTTATGTCAACAAAGTATCCAACTTGGATGTTCGCCAGCTGCCCATTATGCCGGAGGAGTCCTCTCCCCCACTGTCTCCGTTTGCACCGTCTCCTTCAAGTAGCACAGAACCAAAAACCCAGGAACTCGAATATGGGCCAGAGTCAAGACCCCCTATGCCGCAATCTCCACTTCCTCCATCTCCTCCACCACCCTCTCCTCCCATTGAAGACATGAGAGAGATTGCGAAAGTAAAACAGCGCTCCCGCCCCTCTGAAGACAATGAGGAGGCACGTCCACGGATCAAAAAATGGAAGGGGTTGCGCTGGAAGCGGTTGCGAATCCTCATCACCATACAGAAGGGTGGTGCAAAGCGTGATGGTGATAAAGAGATATCCGAGTTTATTGAAAAGCTTGGTACCACCCTCAGGCCAGAGACTCTTCCTATAGACCTGCGGAAGTGCTGTTTCTGCCATGAGGAAGGGGATGGTGCAACAGATGGCCCTGCACGACTACTAAACCTTGACCTTGACCTCTGGGTACACTTGAACTGCGCTCTTTGGTCCACAGAGGTTTACGAGACGCAAGGGGGTGCCCTTATCAATGTGGAGGTGGCACTGCACCGTGGACTACTCACCAAGTGCTCTGTGTGCCAGAAGACTGGTGCCACCAACAGCTGTAATCGCATTCGCTGCCCCAATGTCTATCACTTTGCCTGTGCCATCCGTGCCAAATGCATGTTTTTCAAGGACAAGACCATGCTCTGCCCCATGCACAAGCTTAAAGGACCATGTGACCACGAGCTCAGCTCATTTGCCGTTTTCCGCCGTGTTTATATCGAACGAGACGAAGTTAATCAGATTGCCTCAATCATTCAGCGGGGTGAGCGTATCCACATGTTCCGTGTAGGTGGGCTAATCTTTCATGCCATCGGTCAGCTACTCCCCCATCAACTAGCGGACTTCCACAGTGTAACTGCTCTTTATCCAGTAGGTTATGAGGCTACGCGCATTTATTGGAGTATGCGCTATAACAACCGGCGCTGTTGCTACCGCTGTTCCATCTGTGACAATAACGGCCAGCCTGAGTTCACCGTGCAGGTGATGGAGTACGGTCACGAGGATGTGGTGCTGTCCGATTCCTCTGCACAAGGTGAGACATTGGCGCATACAGGTTTGTGAGGAGCCAGGGTATGGAAGTTGCTGGGTCAGATTCAGGGTTTCTTGAATGTGGATATAGAAGTAGAGTGGACTGCCCATAATGCTATTCCTCGTCCCATCTAGAGCTTTATCCTTTTTCATTAGATTCAGTGGGTATAGTGAAGCTGAATCTGCCATGTTTCTATTGCATGAAGAGGTGTTTACATTAAAACTGTAGTTTTCCTTAGTGGTGATCGAGGTTACAGGTCACAGTGTGGTCTAAAGGACCACCTGGGCAGTGGTTGGAGTCACCCACAGTGACTTTGTGGAGCGTGACAAGGAAAGTAATTTCGTGCAGCTGTCAAGATGAGTTTTCCATTGATGGTTATATCTTCCCTATTGATTCTTGTGATTCAAGGTCCCATTGAGGAGATCTGACTGCTTTTTTTTTCTTAGCTGTTTGGAATCAGATTGTGGAGCCTGTGGCAAGGATGAGAAGAGAGTTGGACATGCTGCGACTGTTTCCTGAATACCTGAAAGGAGAGGATCTCTTTGGCCTAACGTTGCATGCTGTTGTGCGCATTGCAGAATCGGTAAGTCTGGTCTTCTCACTGCAGTGATCTTTTTGTGAGTTAGCCGTGGGCAGTATTGTCGTTCATGGTGTCTATAAATGTGCTGCATCTACAGTAACTATTCCTTCATTGTAGGCCTCGGTATATGTTACATGAGCCAATGCCATGCCTTTGCTGTTGTCCTGTGCGCTAACCCTGCATGAGACAGCATGTTTTTTTCTATAGCCTTGCTTACTGTTGATGTGCGAGCAGAGTGAGAAGCTGTATTCGGGGTGCTTCCTATGTATGATTTTTAAATGAACAGTGACTGACTGGCCGTACTCCACCGATCTACACTTGATGAAACTAGGTGCCTGCTGACTGGGCAGCGTTTAAGGACTATGTTATTGCTCAGTGTGCATTGAATGCCTGCTTGTGTTCTTGGTGAAATAGCTGTGAGAATCCATGCCAGCGTAGTAAATTATCAAATGTCTTTGTGCTTACTGAGTTAGTAGCAAGTTTGTGTGCTTCATAAATAGAGGTTGTGCACCTACTGAGTGAAAAGTGGGAGGTCCTGAACATTTGTTAATTAGTAGAATTTCTACCCTCCTGTGGGGTGCAGAAGTGCATTATCAAATGGGTAACAGGCCTCACAGTGGTAGAATGCATGGTTGATAGTGTTCTGGTTGTCATCCTATAGTGAAAGAGTGCTTATGTGCATGAGTGACCTTAGAAGTGTTCGGAGTACAGTACCTAACAGTATGATGGAGGTGAGGATTAGGTGTGTAAATTACACTTATTTGCTGGCAGTTCTAATTAGGCTGCAGGGCCTTTATTTGTACGAAATGGGCCAGAAGGGGAGTTGGTGGCATGAGCAGTAGCTATGCAGCTATTTACACGCAGGGATGCTGCCAGTTCCTGTAGAATTTCACCTTGTAAAAGACGAAAGAAGTGAAAGAGCAATTAAGGTTGCAAACATGAGCACAATGTAGTCAGTTTTTAAATGCCCAGATTTCACCTGCTCTTAGAAGGCTGAAGGAGGTTTAGATTTGAACAGTGGTTGTTGTCCTGAGCCCTTCTTATGCATAGGCTTGCTGGGTGAGCAGTAATAGTTATGGATATTTACTTACTGCCCATGCATTAAAGGTCTTGCAACAAGAGACACATGAACCACTTTTGAAAAGTGCGATCAAAACAGTACCATTATAAGAAAGGGACACAGGAGTACATGCCATATACTTAAGTTCGAGGCATGTGGGCTGCTGAATTCATATCTGTGCATAGATCGCCGCCTAGTGTTGGGTCCGGATGTTTGCACGTTGTTGTCCTGGAAGAGTCTTCGAAGTATCCTTGGATAGGTGACTCCTCCCCTGGACTACAGTGCGCATGGGCATCCTCTCCATCCTCAGATTGTTTTTTTCCGCCATTGGGTTCGGATGTGCTATCTTGGCTCAAGTTAGGAAAATATTTTGTCGAGGCCAAAAGGCCTTTAGTTCGCGTCGGTACTGTTTATCGATCGGTTTTCGATACAACCTTGTTAGTTTACTAACTTTCAGCACCGACTTTTTTCGCATTTACCTGTTCATCGACTACTTCGACGATGGAATCGAGGACGCCATTCAAGAGGTGTCCGGTATGCAATGCGAAGTACCCACACATCGACGTCCATCCGGTGTGCAACAAATGCCTTTCGCCGGACCACGACGAATCGACATGCATGGCCTGTGCCCGGTTCCGTTCAAAAAAGACTCTACGGAATCGACGAGCGGCGAGACTCGAGGCGCAGCACGCGGCACCGGCCCCAGCAGACATCTTCAACGAGGCCGAAGACGTCGAAGAATTGGAAGTCTTAACCTCCAGTCCCGTTTCCGAACACGGATCCGGATCGGACGAAGTCGACGAATCACTCTTCCACAGAGGTGAAGACGACACCGAGGTAGGAGACGACGAGGAGGCCTTAGGGGCCGAAGAGAGTAGCTCCAATGATGAACAAGGCCTACCTGTTTAGACCGAAGAAGGCCCAGTTCCACGGCCTATGGCTCCGGTCGAGGGATCGCCTTCGGGCCTTACCCGAGACCCATCCCGCAGTTCTTCGGCCCCGCCCTCGGGCCCGGCC
Organism: Triturus cristatus; assembly: GCF_964204655.1. Classification (NCBI taxonomy): domain Eukaryota; kingdom Metazoa; phylum Chordata; class Amphibia; order Caudata; family Salamandridae; genus Triturus; species Triturus cristatus. Next base: position 48,551,918 of record NC_140586.1, on the reverse strand, counting down.
TCGGACATCCAGCGGCAGCCATTACCGCTTAAACCAGCTGGTTTCCCTTCCATAAAACCGAAACCGAAAGCTGCTCCGGTTCCACCGAAACCGAAAGTGACGCTGGTCGGATCGAGGCCTTCCACGCCTTCGACGCCAGCGCGACGCGTCGACACCGACCGCACCAAGAGAGACTTCGGTGCCGAACTTGAAGCGGGCGACGTCGGAGTCGACAAACGGAAAAAGGCCTTCGGCGCCGACAAACCTGCTCGGCTCCCGGCACCGACGCCACTGACACCGAGGGCTGCACCGCCTGCTGCGTCTCGCATCGCTCCCTCGACGACACCAAAGCCTCACGCATCGAAGACGTCGACGGTCATCTCCGCACCTCGACTCGATGAACCACCGGCGCCGAAAAAGTCCACGGCCGCCTCTACGAACCTGGTCGGTGCCAAAGCCTCAAAGGCGCTCCAAGGACGACCTGGTGCGACACAAAGCAGCAAAACCAAGGCTGCCCTCCAGGACCCGTCTGGTTCCGGTCCGATCGAAGCTCCAGCAGCCTCTTCGGTGCCAGCCAACATTACCTTTGGCTTGCCTCCGTCAACAATCCCGAAAATGTTCCAACTCAGAACACGGGTCACCCAGACTACGATTACACCTGCTGAGACGTCTCCGTCACGTGTCATCGACGCCAACACTGGCAGGATGATCCTCCACGAGCGAAGGATAACTTCGGAACCACCGTTGGACCCTTTCAGGATCCCACTAAAAAGGAAGCTGCCTGTAGAATCAGAACCTCTCCTTTATGAACCTTTCCACTCATCCTACCAGGATCCACAACTATTCTCCCCCACACGTTCCGACACGGATGCGTTGGAGGATTACATGGATGACCAAGTCCCCTACCATGGAGACACAGACCCTGATGACCAGCAGGACCCTGATCACACTTGGGGCGACCCTGTAGACCCAGGTGCACCTCTCGATGCACAGGACCCACAACTCTATGGGGCAAAAACATCTCCCACAGAGGATACTGCAGCCTTCAACGCTCTTATTGAACGTGCTGCCAATAACCATGGGGTGCAGCTTCACTCTGACACCGTCGAAGATGACTTTCTTATGGACACTTTCGCATCCTCAGAACGGCATGTAAAGACTCTGCCCATGTTGAAAGGAGTCCTCAAACCAGCCAAGGACATTTTCAAGGAACCCACCAGGGCACGAGTGATAAACCCCAGGATTGATAAGAAATACCGATCAGCACCTGGGGACCCTACTTACATCAGAGGCCAATTACCACTAGACTCCATTGTCGTAGCGAATGCTCGCAAGAGGGCACACTCGCAAACGACAGGTGACGCTCCTCCCCCGGACAAAGAGTCCAAGGTGTTAGAGACCTCTGGCAAGCAAGTTGCCGCCCAAGCTGCCAACATATGGCGCATAGCCAACACTCAAGCGCTCCTTGCTCGCTATGATAGAGCGCACTATGACACACTGGAGCAAATATTCCAACATCTCCCTGACCAGTTCAAGGAAGGCGCAGAAATGCTCATCAGAGAAGGACAGCTACTCACGAATGCTTCCATCAAGTGTGCACTAGATGCTGCAGACACGGCTGCCCGGGCCATAAACACAAGCGTCATGCTGCGACGACATGCCTGGTTACGAATCTCAGGATTCAAGCCTGAGGTACAAAACAATATACTCAACCAGCCTGTCAACCCCGACTATTTATTCGGGCCAGAGGTTGACACCACCCTTGAGAAGATAAAAAAGGACACGGACACTGCAAAGTCCATGGGCGCTCTCCAAACTCAGTCCTTTCGGAGCGGCTCCTTTCGTCGCCCCGGAAACAAGGGAGCAGGTAGAGGACAGGGGTCACAACAAACATATAACAAAGGCAATACACAGACCACCTACGATAAAAACACCCGGGGTGGATATCGTGGCTCCAGTACAAAGGGCAGAGGACGCGGCTACGGCAACACCAGGTCCTCCCCCAAGAACAAGCAGTGACGCCCTCTCCCTTCCTCCCGACCACATAACACCTGTCGGGGGAAGGCTACAAAGGTTCCTGTCCACGTGGAACTCCATCACCACGGACAGGTGGGTCAAAGATATTGTAAAATACGGTTACTGTCTGGAGTTAACCTCCACTCCACCCACAATACCACCAAGAAACCGTCCTATGTCCTCAGAGCACTTAACGCTCTTACAGAAAGAGGTGCAAAGTATGCTTCTAAAAGGCGCTATAGAGGTCGTACCCATCCACGAGCAGGGTACGGGGGTGTACTCCCTCTACTTCCTAATTCCAAAAAAGGACGGGTCACTCAGACCTATATTAGACCTCAGACCCCTGAACCAGTACATTCTTTCAGAGCACTTTCACATGCTCACTCTACAGCAAGTCCTTCCGCTTCTCAAGCAGGGAGACTTCCTAGCCACACTGGACCTCAAGGATGCGTATTTCCACATACCCATCCACCCCTCACACAAAAAATACCTCAGGTTCACTGTTCAGGGGCAGCACTATCAATTCAAAGTCCTTCCCTTCGGCGTGACAACAGCGCCCAGGGTTTTCACGAAGTGCCTAGCTACGGTGGCAGCACATCTACGGAGGCAGCATATACACGTCTACCCCTACCTAGCCGACTGGCTCGTTCAAGCGAAGTCGGCCCAGCAATGTGCCAGCCACATGTCCCGCACCATTCACCTTCTTCACAGTCTGGGATTCTCACTAAATTACCCAAAGTCCCATCTCCAGCCCGCACACGTACAACAGTACCTAGGTGCGACTATAGACACTCTGGCGGCCACAGCTCAGCCAAATTTAGTGAGGATCAACAGCATACAGCTGCTGATCTCCAAGTTCAAACCCAATCACTCACTTCCAGCGCGAGTGTTTATGCAGTTGATAGGCATGATGGCCTCCTGCATCTTCATAGTCCCGCACGCGAGATTACATATGCGCCCGCTTCAGGAGTGACTAGCACGTCAGTGGAATCAGGCTCAAGGACAGTTGAAAGACCTAGTGTTGGTGAGCGGTCGGGCATACAACTCTCTGCATTGGTGGAATCCACAAAACCTTTGCAAGGGCCGACCATTCCAAGAGCCTGTCCCACAGATAGTACTGACAGCGGACGCGTCTCTCCAGGGATGGGGAGCTCATGTACTCCACTACACAGTGCAGGGACTATGGACGACACAACAAAAGAAGATGCACATCAACCTTCTGGAACTGATGGCAATCTTCCTGGCCATGAAGGCATTCAAAGTACATCTATGCAACAAGGTCGTGTTGATCCGGACGGACAACATGACCGCAATGTACTACATACAGAAGCAGGGAGGAACACACTCTCCACAGTTGTCTCATCTGGCTCAGAGCATGTGGAAGTGGGCCATTCAGAGGAACATGTTCCTCATGGCGGAACACCTCCCTGGCAAGGACAACCAGATGGCGGATCTGCTCAGCAGACACAGCCACCAGATGCACGAGTGGGAGTTACACCCATCAGTACACCAACCGTACTTCCAGCAGTGGGGTCATCCGGAGATAGACCTATTCGCGACAAGCGAAAACGCAAAATGCCAAAGCTTCGCCGCCAGGTTCCCACATCCGCAGTCGCAGGGCAATGCGATATGGATGAACTGGTCCGGCAGATTTGCGTACGCTTTTCCCCCAGCGCCGTTAATAACGCTGGTGGCCCGCAAACTCAGACAACACTCCCTGACACTCGTCCTAGTTGCTCCCACGTGGGCACGCCAGCCGTGGTACACCACCTTCCTCGAACTTTCCGTGGTGCCGCTTCAAAGGCTGCGGATCAAACCCGCGCATTTGACGCAGAACCATGGAGAGATTCAGCACCCAGATCCGCAACAGCTGAACCTGGCGATCTGGCTCCTGAAGTCCTAGAGTTTGGCTATCTCAACCTGCCATCTGACTGTATGGACATCATCAAGGAGGCCAGGAGACCCACTACAAGGGCTTGCTATGCAGCCAAATGGAAAAGGTTCGTCATTTATTGCGGTAATAATGACATTAACCCGCTGGACGCATCCATCCAAAACATCATCTGTTACCTCTTACACCTATACCGATGCAATCTGGCGTACACCTCTATACGTGTCCATTTGACCGCAATATCAGCCTATCTGCAGACCAGGCAGCACCTCTCACTATTCAGAGTGCCTGCCATCAAAGCATTCTTGGAAGGACTCCAACGAGTCATTCCACCAAGCCACCCACCGGCTCCAATGTGGAACCTCAACTTGGTCCTCACACGCCTGATGGGTCCACCCTTTGAACCTCTACACTCATGCGAGATTCAATTCCTTACCTGGAAAGTAGCCTTCCTGGTAGCGATCACTTCCTTAAGAAGAGTTAGTGAACTCCAGGCACTAACAGTTCAAGAGCCATTTATACAGGTTCACGCCAACAGGGTCGTACTACGTACCAACCCCAAATTCATGCCCAAAGTAATATCGCAGTTCCACATGAATCAAACTATTGAACTGCCCGTTTTCTTCCAAAACCCACAAACTGTCGCAGAAAGGGCACTACATACACTAGATGTACGGAGGGCCCTCATGTACTACATCGACAGGACTAAACCCTTCAGGAAGACAAAACAACTGTTCGTTGCCTTTGCCCCACACCACAAAGGTAACGCCATCTCCAAAGCAGGGATAGCCAGATGGATAGTTAAGTGTATTCAAATCTGTTATCAAAAGGCAAAACGCACATTAACTATTCCACCACGAGCCCACTCAACACGCAAGTTGGGGGCTTCCATGGCTTTTCTAGGAAATATTCCCCTGCATGATATATGCAGAGCAGCCACATGGTCCACTACACACACATTTACAAAACACTATTGTGTAGACGTGCAGTCAAAACAGCAGGCAGCTGTAGGACAGGCTGTTCTCAAAACACTTTTTCAGACAGCTGCAGCTGGCACTGGTAGCCGCCGCAAATAGAGGGCACTGCTATGTATTCTATGCACAGATATGAATTCAGCAGCCCACATGCCTCGAACTGAATATGCTACTTACCAGTATGCATCTGTTCTTGGCATGTAGGGCTGCTGACATTCATATCGCCCTCCCTCCTCCCCGGCGCCTGTAGCAGCTGCAGCTCTCAGAATTACTGTATAGCATGGTCATCACTTTCTGTATCTACTCCATCACTGCCACAATGGCGAAAAACAATCTGAGGATGGAGAGGATGCCCATGCGCACTGTAGTCCAGGGGAGGAGTCACCAATCCAAGGATACTTCGAAGACTCTTCCAGGACAACAACGTGCAAACATCCGGACCCAACTCTAGGCGGCGATCTATGCACAGATATGAATGTCAGCAGCCCTACATGCCAAGAACAGATGCATACTGGTAAGTAGCATATTCATTCCCAAGCAGGACTTGGTTCTAGGACCAATATTGGACTTGTGGTTGGTAAATAAAAGTATTAATTTGCAGAAGTTCCAAATGATTCCTCTTGATCGGATGATTCACCTACTAGAAAAGAGCAGTTTCCCTGGGTCAGTTAAACCTCAGGGGGTGTGTATTTTCCCTTCCCCAATACATCTAGCGCACAGAAAATATCTTGCGTTTTGTAATGAAGTGAATACTTTACCAACTCAAAGTCCTGCCATTCAGCTTCAGATTTGCTCAAAGAGTGTTCACATAGACACTGGTAGTAGTAGGAGCATTTCAAATTGATACTTCTAACTGCAGAGTCCTCACCTTTAGAATAATCCAATGCGCCAGACTTGATCTGGATTTTCAACAGCAATTGCTCCCGCTTACACACTGTCTCTACAAGGGTCTTTCACTTCCCTGGAAGTAACGCTGTGGAGCCACAAATAGTCACCACCCCTGCACGCTGACTTAGATTCCTTTTGATTCTGTGCCTTTTAACGTTGATCCACAGCTCTGATCCCAACTTAGTCAGCTGTATCAAAGTCCTATTTTAACAATAGATAGTGTCTGGGAAAATGTCTCTTTCCAAGACCATTGATTTTAAACTGTGCCAGGACTTCGGGAAGTAATTGTTGGTCATGGACCTACACTAAGTTTGTGATGCCTAGATTCCAGCCACGATTTGAAATTGTTCAACAGATGCGTCCTAAGGCAATCGGTAAGTGGGAAGCGAAACAGGATATAGGAAGCTCACACTTTGAAACAGATTCTGCTCTGACTCCAAGTTAGGGGGTTGTTCCCTCACTAAGTTGAGGGGCTGTTTCCCCGCAAACACAGTCTGCTTTTCATGGGCCTGACTGAGCAGGCATCCTCCAATTCATTTAGAGTTATAACCCTGCATGCCCGTGTTCCCAAGGCCATCGTCATTTACACATCAGATGGAGGCCTTTAAATAGATCTTGCTTCAGATATTTAAGTCATTGGCAGCTACCTCTATATTACAGTGCCTTTTTGTCCCATAGAGCAGTGGCGGCCACCAGTTAAACTTTCACCAACGCGTTCCCTGGCACAGACTGATCATGCTGGTCATTCTCCAGGTTCTTGTGGGCTCAGTTTTGCTGCACACAACTTTTCTGGGTTCACATGCGGTGCATTATTCCACTGCCATTTATTGCTCTGCGATTTTGTAAAAGAATTCAGTGTTTGATTCACAGAGCAGCAAGCAGAGCAGTCGGAAATCATAGAAAACCGCACACAAGCAATTGCAGTCAAAGGACGACAGATATTTACCAGTTATCACCAAAACAAGCCTAAACACGGGGTTAAAGAATTTGCGTCCAAAGTGTTGGAGCTGCTGTGGGAAATCGAGAATAGTCCCTTTTAGGTTCAGCCCCAAGTTCTACCATAAATGTGCACAAAAAGACATGAGATCTGTGTAGGAAAGTGCCCCTCTTTGTCATGGTAACCCTCACTTTTTGCCACTGGTACTGATATTTTTCGACTAATGTGCACTGGGTCCCTGCTAACCAGGCCCCAATGCCCGTGCGCTTTCCCTAAAAACAAGGTTAAATGGTTTAATTGTACCACAATTGACACACACTTTGGCACCCATGGTACCTAGGAAATGGGTACCAAAGAGGGTCCTTAAGGCTGCAACATGTATTATGCCACCCTAAGGGACCCCTATACAAATTGCATGCAGGCTGCCATTGCAGACAGCATGACATGGTGCAAACCATATTCGTAAACATGACATGGCGCACTCGCTGTTGACCTAGGGCATAGGTACCAGAGAGGGTCCTTAAGGGCTGCAGCATGTGTTATGCCACCCTAAGGGAACCCTATACAAATTGCACGCAGGCTGCCATTGCAGACTGCATGACATGGTGCAAACCATGTTTGAAAACACGACATGGCACATTCAACATGTGCCATGTGTGAGAAAGTGCCATCTTTCTTGCATGGTATGCCCCCCACTTTTTGCTGAATTGCTGATGTACGTTGACTGGCAGGAGCCCAGGGCACACTCAATAAGGTACCCAGGGCCTGTGTTCCTTTCCTAAAACTGCATGACAACCTAAACCCAATTGGCATCTCTGGCCACAGGTCAGCCCCTGGTAAATGGTACTATAGGTACCCAGGGCACTGTGACCAGAGAAGGCCCATAAGGGCTGCAGCACTTATTGTGCCACCCTTAGGGGCCCTGTACCCTTACACCCACTCACTGCCTTTGCAGGTTGAGTGACTGGGTGCAGAACCAAACCGAGTCGACAGGGCACACATCCCCGTGTGCCATGCCCACAACACACACTGCCCTTGCATACATCAGACAACCCTCTAGCTGGGAGCCCTATGCCAGTGGTGTGGGCACAGGTGCATGAGCCCTGTGCCCCTACAGTACCCAGGTCCATTCCTGGGCACTGTAAGTGCAGTGCTGCCATTTAAGAGTATACGGTGCGGGGAGATCGTCAACATGAACTCCACAGCACCATGATGGCTGCACTGAAGACTGAGGTTTGATATCAAACGTCTCAGCACATTAAACCCGCAATGATGCCAGTGTGGGATTTAATGTACAATGCATGACAAAGGGCATCTTCGAGATGGCCCCTGAACCTAACCTACAATCCACGTCTTGTCTGAGGGGCTGCCTAGGCTGCCACACAGCAGACATGTTGCTGGATCCCTGGGTAGAGAGCCATCCGGTCTCCTGGGCCTGCAACAATGCACATCCTGGGTGAGGTGCTAGGTCTCCTCCCCCAGGATGGGCAGGGGAAGCTTCAAAGGCATGCCACCTTTGTGAGCTTCTCCAGGCCACTTGCTGTACTCAGCAACTGGCCTCTACCGGTTCTGACCCCCACTCTGGCGGGAAGACTGGTCGGAAACCCCAAGGAAGGAAAGGGGGTGTGCCAGCCTCTGCCAACCCCACCCCTCAGGTGGGGGAGGTGAGGTGAAGCACATCTCCGGGCTCTCGCCATCTTGAAGATGGGAAGCCCTGCCCAATCAGGACTAGGCTACTGCCCCCCTCCCACAGGAGAGTGGCAGGATAGGGGGTGTACCCTGCCCTTTACCTACCTGTAACGGCCCTAAATCTAGTATTTAGGTGCACCCTGAACCTTCCTTCCTTAGATCCAGATTCCGAAACAGCAAAGAAGATCAAGAAGCAGGAAGACCATCTGTGCAGCTGCTAACAAGAGGAAGACACCAACTACTTTGGCCCCAGCCCTACCGGCCTGTCGACCCTCGAACCTGAACCTGCTCCTGCTAAATCCTGGCATCTCCAGTGGCCAGCAACCTCACAAACCCCGGAGGACCTGGCTACCTTGTGACTCTGAGCAACTGGGACTCACACGAGCAGTGGTACTGCTCAAAGCAAGTAACTGACCTCTGGCATCAGCCAGGAACTGCAAACCCTGCACACTCTGCACCCGCCAAGCCTGGCATGTGCCGAAGTAGACCAAGAGGACGTCCCCCCGGCGACTGTGACCCGGAATCCAGTACCCAAGGACCCACCTCGAAGCTCCTGACGACGTCTGCAGCCTCAGAACCAGGGACCCCTCCAACCGCGACCAGCAGAGGGTAAGATTTCCCGGCGCCCTGCGGCCCCCTGTGCCCACCTCTTGGGTGCCTGCCTATCCTCCAACTACCCAACTTACCTCTCAAAGTGGTGGTCACACCTGAAGAATCTTTGTCCGCGAGCTTGCAGCCTTTGTTAGTTCTTGAGCTTCTCCATTGCAATCCATTGAGCGCCCGATGGCTCAAAAGCACCCTGCACCCAGCCGCCCGAGTGGCCCTGGCAGTGCAACTTCTACTCTAACCTACTTCCCCATTTGGCCTGAGCAGGTTACCAGGAGCTCAGCTCCCACAGCCGCGTGGCCTGCTAGCCAGCAGCCACCAACCACAGGCCCTCTGCCTCCCATAGGATAACATTGGGCCTAACTCACTCTGCACCCGGCTGCCCCTGAGCTGCAGAGGGTGTAACAACTGTACTTACCTGACCCTGGGAGACCCCGGAGTCTATGCCCAGAACCTTAACTCTGCCAGTCGAGTACTTACCCAAAGGCCGATAACTCACTTTTCTTCCATAGGGTAACATTGACTGGTTTCACTTGAAAATTCTTCAAAGTGTGGCGTTTGTAAACTTTAAAATAGTCACCTAAAATCAACCGGATAACGAAAACGAAAATACTTACCTGCTATTAGGAGAGATCCCAGTGCTGGATCTTGGTGCCCAGCCCTGACCCTGAAAAGTAATTACAACCATACTTACCGCTAACTCAATTTTCTTCCATAGGAAACCATTGACTGTTTTTTCTGTGAAATTTCTTCTAAGTGTCGATTTTTGCAAACTACAAATATTCTTTAAAAATCGCACCAACTGTGAAAACGTAATTACTTACCTGTTTTAGATAGATGTCCCAGTGCTGAACCTAGGAGCCCAGCACTGGATTACAAAAGTAACGAGAACATACTTTACTTCTAACTTGAATTTTCTTCCATAGAAAACCATTGACTATTTTTCTGTGAAGAGTTGATTTTGCAAACTTACAAAAATTCGTTAAAAATTGTCTGTATAACCTAAACGCATTCTCTCAACTGCTTACAGGTGGTACACTAGTGCTGGATCCAGGATCCAACACTGAATTAGAAAAAGTAACAATAACCCCACTTACCTGCTAAGTGAATTTCCTCCCATATGATAACATTGGGGATTCTATTAGAAAAAAGTTTCTAAGTGTCAACTTTTAAAATACCAAAATATTGCTTAAAAATCACAACAGTAACTAAATCGTATTTATTCACCTGTTTTGGGGAACTGTCCCAGGACTGAAACTAGGATCCAGTCCTGGAGTTAGAAAAGTAATCCTTAAAGTAACTAATTGCATTTAACTTGAAATTCCCATTGAGCTCAATGTATTATTGTGTTTGAAATTGTGTTGCCTATTGCAACCACTGTAACTATTATATTCAAAAGTCTATTGCCTATTGAAAATTATTTATCAAAAGCATCTCAATCTGAGCAAGTATATTTTGATACCTATTGTTGGTTCTAAAATAAAACGACCTATTTTTATACAAAAACCATTGGCCTAGAGTTCAGTTATTGAGAGTGTGAGACCATTTGCTGACTGAGTGTGTGCAACAAACGCTTTACACTGTCGTCTGATACTGCCTTTCTGCTCGACCAAGCTACCACTTTAGAGAGTAAGGTTATATCTAACTTTAACCTCTGCCAAACCTCTGGGGACTGTGGACTCTGTACACACTGTACCTATTTGGGAACAGTATATACAGAGCCACTTTCCTACACCATGCCAATGTCACTGCGTGTAGTATGTGTAAGTGACCCCTACAGCAGGCCTTGTAGCCCTAAAGCAGGGTGCATTATATTATGTGAGGGCATATCTGCATGAGCAGCTATACCCCTGTGCTGTCTAGTTCAGTTACTAGATGGTGCAAACGAACAGGAAAGCCATCTTAAGTATATGTGCTGAGCACTGGTAATTACAAGTTCCCTGGCTACATGATTGCTTTACTGAAATCTATAGTGTTGGGTTTTAAACACCTTGTCTTAATAAATCTATACTGTTTCCAGTGCTAGATTTATTGTGACATGCACCCAGAGGGCACCTTAGAAGTGCCCCCTGAAAAACCTACCAGTATCTAAGGGGCTGACTGAATGGTATCGTTCAGCCTGCCACTAGACAGGTTTCTGACGCCCTTGCGGGTGAGAGTCTGTGCTCTCTGAGGCCAGAAACAATGCCTGCTCCGGAGGAAGGCGTTCACACCTCCTCCAGCAGGCTGGCTAGTGATTTAGCATATCAAGGCCAGGGGTTTCAAAGCCCCTATTGCCTTTGATATGCAACCCCGGCTTTCCCCAGACTTGGATGATGCCACCCCCTTCCCTGAGGCCCATTTGACACCAGGACAGGCAGGAAATTAGCTATGCAGTAGGCGTGTTGCACCACCATGCTAGTCACAGCCCTAAGATGGGGTACCTGATGTGCTCTTCAAAAGAAGGGTTCCACCATCTTATTTTTGGTGAAATTACAGGGTTATGCCCACTCCCCACAGGAAGTGGTCGTATAGGGGGTGTAGTGACCCTAGGAGTAAGTAACCCATTGGCTACTACCCTTGACTCTCCTTATCACCCCTAAATTTAGTATTTAGGTGACCGCCTAACACCAGGAACTCAAATTTGTCTGCCTGAGAGAAGGACAAAGAAGAGCCGAAGACGTGAGAACTGTGGACCAGCACCTAACTCTGCGCAATACCTTGCCTGGCTGCATCTCTCCCAACAATCACAGACACTGACTCGTCCAGAAAGTGAACATTCATCTCAAAACCTTGGAGGTCTGCCCAGCACTTAATCAACCTTGCGACATCTCCTTTGGAGTGGAGTAACCACTTCCCTGCTCTAGCAGGCACCGACTGCTTCTGTCCAGTACAGCGTGCTCTAGACCCTCAGGCCCACCGAGCAAGCAGCACTCCAAAAAGAGGTCTTTATTGCTCCAAGCAGTCAGATCAGTCTCCCTGGCAAGTTTGAAGACGCCAGGACTTCCAGGAGTTGCCCAGCACCAATACCCAAAGTACCACTGCCAGTTAAAAGCACCAAGACTTGTTTGTGTTCAGTCAAAACACCCCCGCTGCCAAAAAGACATGCAAGTCGAGAGAGACCAACTCCACACCGAGAGTGGCCCTGCTGTTTCTTTTCCCTCTTCTGCAGGTACTCCAAGAACCATGAGAGCCTATAACTCACTGAGCCGTCAGACACAAAATGTCTGCAACCGAGTTCCCCAACCCGGGCTCAAGTGAACAGATGGTGTCTGTGGTCCTGAGCTGAAACCCTCAGGCGCCGCCCCTACACAAATCTCCCCTTTTTGAGTTCTGCTGCACTTGTCCACAGCCTTTTTCTTACAGGTACTTCTCCCACTGACTTTAGCATGTAGTGTTTGAGGCTACCATCGCATGCAGCCCCTCTGCACCCAGACACCCCAGGGCAGTTAAACTTGAACTCTTGATGCTTTCTTGGACACTGGCCCCTACTTATCTTAAGTCCAGAAGAACAGTCCTGTAAGTCATCTGTAAGTGTACCTATGCAGTGTGTGTTTCTCCCATAGTTTAATATTTCCACGTTTGATGCTCATGCCTCAAATTTGACTGTTGCTATTTTCTAAAGTCATTAATGTAAAATTTGAAAACATCTAAAGTACATACCCGATTCCAATGATCTTAGTGTCTAAAATTCTACAAAAATTTTATTTTTCTAAATTGATCTTTAGTATCTTCTTGGGTGTGTCTCAAATATTGACTCTGTGTACAAAAAATGCTTAACACTGCCCTCTGATAAGCCTAAATTGCTTGTCTACACTACCACAAAAGAGAGCATTTGGGATTATTAATGTATGCCCTGTAAACCAAAAAGGGTTGTCTAGCTTTTCTACATAGTGTACCTCATTTTGGTACAGTAACTAGAAAGCCATCTTCCTACAATCTGCAATCTCCGTTTGCCCAGAGGCTACAGTGCTGAGTGCAGCGAGGCATGCATCGAGTTCCAATCCAAGACATTCAGGACCAGGAATAGGCAGAGGTAGGCACAAAACGCCACCATGCAGATACAATAGCAGAAAATCTCTTTCAAGAACAGAGTATGAATAAAACAGAGGCAGTGGCGCGGGGGTGGGGGGTAGACTTCAAGGAATGTGCTGTCGAACCAGAAGTAGTAGTAATACTCGAAAAAGTGTCAAAAGGAGGATAGAATAGCCATATACATGTCACACCTCAGAAACATGGCAAGCCCTAGGCGAAGCCTTAAGACTCAACCGATCCAAGGACAACCTCGACACTGAAATACTAGATGAGCAAAGGGAAGTCAAAACATAAAGAACCCCATGGGTCCTGACACACGGGCACTGCTGGTGAGTGGCCCTCTGACTTCAGTCTGACGCCAAATAGTGATAGAGACCGTGAAAGGGAGAAGGAGTTGAAGCAAGACATGCTGACTTGGAAAAGGAAGACCGTACCCACTCAAAGTCGAAAAGATGAAATGATGCCTCAAGGTGGAAATTAAAGCAATCCTAAAAAAAATTATTTTTGTTGAATCCTTGAATGGTTTTTGAATCCCCGTGCAAATATGGGGAGAATGAACAGTCCTAAGCATGCTTTCTCCCCAAAACACTTTTGCTATCACAGAAGAAGAATTAACACCTTTATATTGTTCCCAAGTATTTTAGATCAGGGTAGGGAGTCTCTTGTAAGACAGGGACTCCAAAGGTGAACAATAAATACACATTCATCTAGCGATCCCTTATACATAAAGGGCTGTGTAGTGTCAGACAGAATTATCATCAACACCTACAGGAAAGAGCACATGCGCCAACATCTACAGGCTCTCTACCATAAAAGGAAAGTAAGAGTGGGGATAGTGGGACGTAAGGTAGAGAGAGAGTGGCTTCTACCCAACGGAGAATTGCCAACCCCAGTGCACTTCTCAAAAGATATGGGTACCAACAGTAGGAGGAAATTGAGAACTTGATGCTACTCCTTCCCAACCAATGCAAATAGAGGGCAAAAGCCATCATCAGAGAGGGCAAGGTGATCTCCAGTACTGGCCTTAAGTCAGTCGTTGACACAATGAGCAGGCATCTTATACTGGCACTAATCTTAGAAGTTACTCCTGGCTAAGAGTCTCAAAGTTTAAGCATGAGGTGCAGTTGACAGTCATTAACTTCCAGTTTACAAGAGAACATCTGTTTGGCACAGCAGTGGATGACACGCTACAAGATATGAAAAATAAAGCTGTTACACTGCGAAAGCAATATGAGCCCTGCAGGTTCACGGCCACATGAGAAGGGGAACCACTCCAAAGAAGACCCCTTCAGGAAGAGGAGGTTTTCCGAGCAGTACTCCTGAAAGATTGTGCTTTGCACAGACAGGTACACAGTAACTCCATGTTAGCTCTTTTGAGACAGAGCCCGAAGAAGGGGCAACCATGTCCATCAAGTGATTCTACGGATGGACAGACCATCCATATAATACTGGTCAGGCGGCAGAATAGTGGGGTTCCTCCAGAAACTGAGGTCAATCACGTCGGACAGATGGATACTATACATCATGCAACACCATTACTGTATCGAACTCTTGAAAAATGTGAGACTGAAAAAGAAAATTCATGCTAAGGAAGAACAACATTGCTTGCAATATGAAGTGGAGGAGCTCCTATAAAACCAAGTGATTGAGAAAGTACCAAGGACAGAACAATCAAGGAATATATTCAGCAAATTTCCTGGTCCCAAAATTGGACCAAACACCAAGACCGATAATGGATTTCAGGTTCTTGAATAAATTCATAAAGACCCAGAAGTTCACAGTGGCCATATTGCAGAAGATCATTCTACGGCTGTGGAAGAAGGACTACCTGGTGACGATAGACCAGAAGGACGCCTATCTATACGTGTAGATTAAAGGCGAGCACAAGAAAGTCCTCCGTTTTTTTGTAAATCGGATACTTTACCAGTTCATGTTACTTCCTTTTTGAGTAAAACTAGGACCCAGAGTGTTTACAAAATGTTTGGCTGCAGTAGTGGCACACTTTAAAAGGCAAGTGAGTACAGGTATATCCCATCTGACAACTGTCTGGTAAAGGTGAACTTGTTAAAAAAAAAAAAAATTGCCAAAGGAATATTAAAAGTCATCCAGAGCCTTCACAGATTGGAGCCTTCATTGAACCTAGAGAAATCCTTTACAAAACCGAAGAAATAAGACATTTCTGGGACCATGACAATATTTTAGGGATGCCAAAGCATTCCCTACAACCAAAAGCATCATGGCCTTGACATAGCAAACTCGCCTTTACCAGAAGGGCCCATCTCGAACATTGAGGACAGTAGGGGCACTGATGGTCTCTTGCATTCCATTAATTCCACATGCCCGACTTCATGCAAGACCAAACCAGAAATGGATATAGAACCAGTGGCCACAGGTGATGGGCAGTTGGGAGGTTCTAGTGGTGGTTACTCATAAGGTGCTGAAGGAAATAGCATGGTTGAACTTGGACAATATAACAGTGGGCAGGCTTTTAATACAACCATCTCCCTCATTGCCCATGCCACAGATGCATGTGGGAGCACTTATTTGGGACCTGAGTATCTGATAGAGAGTCATAGACAGTTAGTTGTAGATTCCTTGCCTTAGAATTTTCCCCAAGTGTCAGTCTTGATCTGGAGATTTGTTTCTTCAGCAGTACCCCTGTGCATCGTTCCGTGGCGTTGGTCGGCTCTGCATCTGTCGTCTGCGTTGTGGGCGCCAGGATGTCTTTGTGGGACCTACATAGCCCCCGTCCATGCACGCTGACATGCAGTTATTTCTTTTTCTGTGCCAGCCTAGCGCAGATCCGGCGAGAGCTACCCCCTAGCCACTTTTTGGCTAACTTATTTCCGACTTTTTGTCGACTTCTTTTTTCGAGTCGTAGGCTCCTGTCGTGTCGAGGATGTCCCAGCGAAGGACCGGCTTCAAGCCCTGCGGTTCCTGCCACCGGATGATGTCCGTGACGGATCCGCACCTCTTGTGACTCTGGTAGCTGGAGCACGAGCACAGCCGGAGTTGTGCTCCGAGTGCCGGGCCATGAACCAGTAGGCTTTGCGGGAGCTGTTCCGAAAGCTGCTGGAGGCCCGGCGCTTGATGTTGACCCAGGAGTAAAATGTCTCGCATGTAGCCAGGTCCCCTTTCTAAAAGATGAGTATGTCATCTATATAGTGCTGCCAGACCATTCTTTCCAAACTCCATGCAACTCTCTTTTTTTAGGCAGAGGTTGGGGCAGAGGGAGAAGAAGAGGAGGGCAGCAGAAACGAGTACAGTGGCAGGAACCTCCACTACCCTAGATGGTACTACGGAGTCACTCAGGGAAGAAAGATTAGTTGAAAATCCTTCACCAAGAGAACTCACAGAAATTGAAGTTAAAGTCTTATAGAAGATATTAGGCTATGTTTCTACACCCAAGAATGACCAATTCTAGAGGAATTGCGATTTGCAAAGATTATTCTGCAAAATACATCTCAAATCAATCTTTAATGACAAACCAGCATTAGCATAAACAGATTCAGGTCTGCGCAATCCGTCCACTTTTACGCCAAACCTAGCCAATGATACCAAATGAACTAGTGACCTTCGAACAAGGTGACCTAAAAAAGATAGGTAATGACTATAACACACAGAAGTTCCACAATATGTCCAAAAAGGAACATGAAGTAGTTAGAGAATTGGCCAACGACAAACAGATCACAATAAAGCAAGTAGACAAAGGTGGTGCGACGGTAATTATGTCCATCACCGATTATGAGAATGAATGTGTACATCAACTTGTTGACCGCAAATATTAGTTAAATCAATAAGGACATTGTTCCCTGTTGGCGGCGAAACTGAAAATATCGATCACCTGCTCAACAGAGGAGAAAAAGGTGGGAAGAGTGTAAAGATAGGGAGAGGGAACAAGGGGGGGGGGGGGAAAGAGGAGGAGAGGGGAATAGAGGTGGGATGAAAAGAGGCAGAGAGAATTTTCCCCAGTCTCAAGGACCCACTCCTGAAGGGGAGGACTCTATGAAGCCTCTCGTGTTCTCCAGGCAGCCGATGGCAGTGGGTAGGTGCTGACTGAGCCGGCCCCCGACGCAACCCAAATAGGGCGCTGGCAGCCTCGGCGGATCCTATGCAGCCCCGTACAGATACACGAGGGTTACACTAGTTTGGTACGTTCTTCTTATCTCTGCTGACCAGGTCACTGTACCCCGCAGTCCCGTACCATTTT
Organism: Triturus cristatus; assembly: GCF_964204655.1. Taxonomy (NCBI): domain Eukaryota; kingdom Metazoa; phylum Chordata; class Amphibia; order Caudata; family Salamandridae; genus Triturus; species Triturus cristatus. The sequence continues at coordinate 48,534,714 of NC_140586.1, read as the reverse complement.
TACCTTTTTTCTTAGACGTGAGTTACCCTTCCAATCTCTGGCACTCCCGTCTTCACCGTGCACTACTTTTCACTTGTCTACGGTCCTGAAGAAACGCCACTGACCCGTCCGGGCATCCAAGGCGTGAAACATGTCGACCTTTTTAATTGTAGTCACACCAGCACCTTGAGCTGATTAGTGACCCCGTGACCTTTTGGTCTTTTTAGTCTGCCAGAGGCTCCATACTATTAAATATCCACCTTTTTGGACACCCCTAGGCATTTTTAAATTCACACACTCTGCACGCATCCTACCACTTATCTCTCGGATCCACCTCACTGCTTTTTTTGCCCACACACCCGCATTCACCTTACGGCTTTTCTCTTTAAAAGACCTCCGATAGAGAGACCCTTCGGGGGACCGTCGGGCATTGCAGCGCCGGCCCGACGAGGAGCAACAACTAGCCCAATGATGAAGCAAGACATCCTTCGGGGTGTGTGAGGGCTCACGAGAGGCTTCATAGAGTCCTCCCCTTCAGGAGTGGATCCTTGAGACTGGGGAAATTCTCTCTGCCTCTTTTCATCCCACCTCTATTCCCCTCTCCTCCTCTTTCCCCCCCCCCTTGTTCCCTCTCCCTATCTTTACACTCTTCCCACCTTTTTCTCCTCTGTTGAGCAGGTGATCGATATTTTCAGTTTCGCCGCCAACAGGGAACAATGTCCTTATTGATTTAACTGTTACGAGTGGAGCACGGACATTGGACCATAACGAGCTCCTGGTCCCCCCCTCTCCTTTTTTGACTGACCGCAAATATTACACACCTATCACACATGACCCAACAACAAGGCTAAAAACGCAGATAATCTCCATGGTATCTGCTGCGGAAACACAGGGATGGATCACTAAGAAGGAAGCAGACTAACTAGTGAAGAAAGACCTGAGGGTTTCCATATTGTTCGAGGCATATGAGCTGTAGATTGTATACTTTAGCATAGATCGCCATCTGGTGTTGGGCTCGGATGTTTTTACACCCTTCCAAAGATTCATAAGGGGATTTCCCCACCTCCAGGCAGACCCATAGTTTTGGGGATAAATTCCCTCCTGGAACCACTCTCCAAGTTCTGAGACTATTTTTTACACCATGTGTAAAAAAAACAAAAAAAACAACACATCATATATACAAGACATACGAGCTATATTGAATATAATTAAATCCACTACTGACACACACCAGCTAGACCTACTAGTCACTTTGGATGTGGAATCACTTTATACGAATATACCACAGACAGCTAAACTGGAGGTCATAGACCCCATCCTCCATATGGATGAGTGGACTTACCCTACGCCCATTCATTTTATCATGGATGGACATGCATGGCCCTCACGGAAAATGTCTTTCAATATGGGACACAACTATACCAACAGACACAAGGTATTTCCATGGGAAGTACCTTTGCCCCAAGTCTACCATGTCTCTGTCACATTTTAAAGAACAATTCATTCTCTGTCCAGAGAATCGGTAGAAACCTAACATCCTTCTGTGGCGGCGCTATATAGATGACTCCTCTTTCGGAAAGGAGACCTGGCTACATGCGAGACATTTTGCTTCTGGGTCAACACCTCAAACCCCTACCTGAAATTTAACAATCACTGAGAAGGAACTACCGTTCCTGGATCTTTTAATCAAGAAGAAAGACGAGCTAGTAGTAAGCTCATATAAAAGAAACATACAGACAGGAAGAGTCTTCTATTTTACAATAACCACCACCCACAATCCCTGCGTGGCAACCTACCTTACGAACAGTTTCTGCGCCTGTGACGCAATTGCAACAGACTAAAGGATTTTAATACACAGGCACAAAAGTTGGCTGTAGATTTGGAATTAAGACAATACCCTAGTCTGTGTAAAAACTGCATGTAAACGGGCTAGGAATTATAACAGACACAACTAGAGCCACGCACTAGACAACAAGATGAGACTCTAACATCTGTCACTTCTTACACACCCCAGTCAAATAAGATGAGCAAAATTAAGAAACACTGGAAAATCTTACAAACTGGGCAACAATCCTTCCCACCACCTAGGTTTGTATTTAAACGAACTGCTAACCTGAAGGACATGCTAATACACACACGCCCACAAAACCATAAGGGGTCAGACAGAGATTACTATGGAATCTACCCCGAGTAAAAGGACATTTCCCATGTTGTTAATGTATTGCCTGTACTTTCATAGAAAGCTTGAGGGAGATGCATTTTAAGACTAATTGAATGTGAACACAAGAATAACACACCAATTGCAACACAAAGAACTGTCTACTTGATCACTTGGCCCTGTGGTAAACAATACATAGATATGACCACGCGCCCTTTAAAATTTAGAATAAACGAACATCGCACCACTTGATGCTTCAAGAAATCCAGTACAAAAATGAGCACACATTTCCTCACTGAGGGATACACTGCAAAGGATATACGATGGACAGTGCTAGATGCATACCCAAACATGAACCAGAATGCCCTTTTTTAGAATGGATATTCTGCCTTTCATCAATCATCATTGGTCTCAGCGATAAAATTCCATGGCAAGAAATATAAATTAAATCGCTGTTAGTGAGTGACACATGTATGTCAACATTACTATCCTCATTCACAGAATAAACAATTGTTCAAAGGCAGGCCTCGAAAAATCCACTCGCCCACTTGAAAATGCTAGAGAGATTTTTATCAGGTCAAGCTATTTTTAGAACTTACTCTTCCTTGCTGGCGAGTAAGCTTAAGCTGGAAGAAACAGGTGTTCTGTTCATTCAAAAAGTGAATGAGCAAAGATTCCTTTACATCTTGTTTTCAGCTTGACACATTTGCTGACTGCTCAAGGACAGAGGTCAAATGTCAGTTTGACTTTTTACTAACTCTTGCCTATCTATTCCTGGATTATGATTTTTACTTATCTTTCACTTATTACAGTTAATGGTTTTTGTCAAGTGAGTGGACGAGAATTGTGGGGAAAAAAAGGATGTCAAATGTCAGTTTTTCTTCTCCAACATTTATACTGCTTGTAAATGAATAGTACAAGTGTTTCAGAATATAACAGGAATCATGAAAGAACTTTTTTGTAATTCAGAAGTGTGATGCAAACAAAGATTTAATTAGGAGCAAAGTAAATCAGAATACTTTACTTGGTGATGTGCAAATGGCAAATATTTGCAGACACTTTATTTCCAAACATTGTACACTACATAGTTTGAAAACCACATGTTGGTGACCAATTCTGTGGCCAATTCATTGTAAAATCTTCTGATTGCAAATGACAGTTTGCTGCTACTTTATGCTTTAGTTATGTATTTATTAATAGTGATAGTTTTTAAACGATTTGAGAAACATTCCTGCCCCCGCCCTAATGACAATGCAGTTAATGAACTAAGAGGCAAGTCAGCAGTCATGTGTATGATTTATGTGGCTAGATTTGTATTCAATATGGAGCTAAGATTTAGTTCATTAAATCAAACAAAATAGTTTTCTGTACTGCAGACGTGCTGAACTCATGTATTTGAAGGTGCTTTCATATGTGATAAAGAATAAAATGTTGTCTCAGTGAATTAAAATACTTGCCCTGGTTTACATAATTTGAAAGTTTATGGGTCAAGAGCATTATAATTAGGTAGAGTAGATTATTTAAGTCACTAGACCTGCAGGTCCAGTAACATTTTAGGATTTTTCGAGGCCTGAAAGGAAAAAAATTATTTGAAACACTACTGAAAAAACCACGTCATGTCATTAAAATAGGAGTGTTTTTATGTCAATCCGACTATCAAAACTAAGATTGGCTGGTGTGACAATGTTAGCCCACATTGACTTCACAGATTTGTGCCCCCTTGTTAAAATGGCTGACACGTTTACACATATACGGGAGAGACAATTCCTCTCCCAATTAGAAATAAAAAACAGACCCAAACGCCCGACTGAGTGTTTCTGCTCTAGTGTTTGGAATCGGGCTTCAGCTGCACGAGGCACACCTGTTTCCAATTAACGCTGTTGGAAGGCAGGTTAATACTGGAGACCCACCGAGCTTGGCACTTCCGAGGTTGCCGGTGTGAGTAGGTCTTCCAGTGTTGCTGATATACAGGTGTTTGTAAGTACTGCATCATGTGTCGGTGCAATTTAACCACTCGCTCGCCAGATCATTAACACGGGTCAACTGACCCTGTATCTTGATATTTTATAGCGCGCTAATTAGCGTGTTACCAGGCAAAATACTTGAGGTCCCGATTATACCCTCAGGTGGTACGTTTTCTCAATGATCAACAGTGTGTTGAAATTTCATGATATGCGTTTTATCTTCCATGTGGTGTTGGTGAATTGCACTTTTTAATTCATGGGACAAAGAGTGACTATTAACATGCGAGCATGCTTTGGTGTCTCAAATTGTCAATTTTTTGTTAGTGAAATTGATGGTCATAATTGTGGCTGCACTGCAGGTCTTCTCAAAAATGGATTTACTTATATTGATACATAGAGAAGTATAGGTGGCTGGGAGTAACTAAGTAAATAAACTCATATATTGCAACCCCGGTCACTGTAGATTAGGTTTTTATGGTCCTGAAGAAAAGCTGCTAGATCATTCATATGACTAATTTAGGCTTGAAACATGTCGACCTTCAGCTACCTTAGATAATCACTTCTAGTAGGTTGCAGCACATATTTTAACATAAGCAGTAGGAGTCATTCACAAACATATTTCTGTAGAGTACCCCCTGTCCTATTTTTATCCCACTCTTTCACATATTTACTTAAAATACACCAATCTACTATTTTACCCACACTTTACCATACGGCTTCTAAAAAGATCTCCGGTAAAGAGCCCCATTGAGGGTGCCCCTCAGGCATTGCAGCGCCGGCCCGACGTGAAGCAAAAGCCCAATGATGAAGCATGACACCGATCTAGGTGTGTGAGGGCATTTGTTCCTTCAGAGTTATTCTCCCTGCAGACTCAGTGGAACTTACCTGACCTAAGCAGACATCCGTACTTACTAGGAACTGCATACCCCAGTGATCATGATTAGCTAATGTGAGTAAGTATGCTGGACCTTTATGCGCTCCAAGTCCGTCCCTCCTGATACATACAGACTTATTTGCAGCACACGAAAAAGCAAAATGTTAAAGCTTTGCATCCAGGTATTATCAGCCGCAATCTGTGTGATACGCACTGTTGATAAGTGGGTACAGGACATTTGCATATACATTTTCTCTGATACATTAATTCAGACTGGCAATTATATTCAGATCTAGTAATCCCACCTCATGGAGATGCCTCACCAAAATATCTTCACCTTACTATGACATAAGGATCTACTCGCATTACAAAGGGGGAAAATGTATTACCCAGACTCTACAGATGGGAGGCTAACTCCTGAAATTATTGAATTTACACACTTACAGTTGCCACTGATATGCATGGCTATAATCAAGAAAGCAAAAATACCTCCCATTTTAAAATGTAATTAGGCAAAATAGCATAGGTGGTCACAAAACATAACCATTTGGATACATTAACCAGTGAAGAGGTAATTACACATAACGTAACACATTTGTTAGCTGTTGAACATAGTTATGCCTCAATAAGAGTTCACCTTTCCTACATTGCAGCACATACCAAAGGATTTAGTCAAAAATAGATCTGTACCGTGTCAGTCATAAGATTTATAAAGGGGGCTAAGAGGCTATATCCTCTATATGGTGCTCCGGCACCTCCGTTTAACTTTAGTCAAGTGTTTGCAGGATTGATGAAGCCACTGTTTGAGCCTATGCACAAGGCAAGTTTTAACATTTTGCATTAAAGATCTGCATTTAAAACGATAATTACAAGAAAGGTTAGCTAATTGCAGGCTTTAACAGCGGTAAAACAATATAAAATTGGCCACAAGGGCAAAGTGGTCACGAGAACAAATTCATCATCCATAGCAAAGGTACACTTTTGCATCAGTCATTCAATACAGTTACCTTCATACTTTACAAATTGTACAAATGCTGCAAAAAGAGCATTGCTCACAATTAATGTAAGCAGAGTAGTAATGTAATATCTTTAGGAGACATAAAACTTTAGGAAAATTATCTTTTTTTTAAGCACATGCTCTGCAGGGGAGGGAATAAAGTCATTAAAAATGCAGTTGCTTAATGGATTGTGCAGACAATTGTTAAGCTCTCAGCTGGCAAACGCAGCATTTGACAGTGGCGTCATTAGTCTTCCTGGGGCAGGTAATTACGAGAAAATTGTAATGCAGCCATATGGTAAACCAAGCACACTTTCACTAAACATTGTGTAGACATTCGAGTAAAAAAGGAAACTTTAGTCGGTCAAATATTTTTAAAATACTTATTTTGGACGACTTCCTCATTAAACACTCCTCCACTGGGAGAAAATACCCCTCCATAAACTATGCACAGCATATACATCTAGAAGAGATTTCCCGTCTCGTAATATACCGGTTACTTGGCTACAAGTATGGTTTTGCAGCTGAAAGCTCTTCCAGATTCGCATTCACCCCTTCAATCTTCATGGTGGTGGCAGAAGTTTAAAAAACTGATGGTAATCACGCATGTGGGCTTTGTGTGCTTACAGTCAGTCACCGTGAGTTGTAAGACTCCATCCATGTCAATGCCCTGTAAGTTTAAAAATACAACAAAAACTACTCTACCTCTAGATGGTGGGATTATGCATACTTTGAGTCTAGTTGATCTTTAAGCTGCAAACCAAACACACATGTATGTAACTAGTATCTTGCTCACCTTGGAGACATCCGGTATGTGCTCCGGAGTTAAGGGGCACACAGAGGGCAATAGCATTTTCATGAGTGTGGCTACTGCCGCCTTTAATCTGGCCGTGCAAGACTGGCAGTGGTGATTATGTATTTTATAATCTGGATCATAGGTTATTTTACATGCACCCCAGTTGGAGATGAGAAGCTGCTTTTTGCCTCCCATATGTAAAGTCTGCTCAGTCTCCCATAACAACTCTTGATCATTTATGCTTGTAATTTATCTGTGTGCATACTTTCTGGTGGCTAACATTGTCCATTGGATATGCAGCCAGTAAGCATCTCCTAACCCCCTCTACAAAACTAGGTAAGTCTAATGGTTTGAGGCAGGTAGCCAGTATTGTCTTTTAAAGTCCATTCTTTTGCTGGCTTGCCCTTGCAGAACTAGGCCCAAGAGCGAGACCGGGCATCACATGTTTCTCTTAGTGACCCAGCATCCCTCCTGTGAGCATGGCTCCCCCCTTGGGAGCCCTTCCACATAAACCTTATCCAGTTTAAATCGGTTTCAGTCGCAAAAACAGAGCATCCCCAACACTATCAAAAAGTGAAGCATCCACAATTGGTCAGTCTTGGCTACCAGATGAGATGAAGTGCTGCCTCCTCTGCCTTTACTTTGTTCAGTTGCCTCCTTGTCTAGGAGACCATGTGCATGCATACAGACAAAGTTCCTGGACATTCTAAAGGTGCAGCCTCCCTCTAGCCCCTAGAGGAGGATAAGCACTGATTTCCTCAGGCAGTACCTTGTTTAAAACTTGAAATTCAGCACTGCACCAACCACTGACAGGATTCAGGTGTTGAATTGCTGTTGAAAGACTGTGGGTTTCAGGAGTGACTCATTCTGGATGGAAAAGCGTAGCCCAGCTAACGGAAAGGACCTCAGTGCGTAGATTGACAGATACAATGTCTATCTAAAGCTTGACGTTGTCCCAGCCAACTGACTATTGATCTTCAGTGCCCTTTGTGGGTGCTCCTGTTGTGGATCCACTGCCACTGGAAAATCTTTACCGACTAGCAATTTCACAGACCTTCTACCCATTGCCCATGCACTGACTGACTTGTAGCGTGTACTGACACTAGCCAGCTACTCCCCAAGCCCAGTGAGCTACAGAACTCGACTCCAGTACCAAGTACTGCGTCCTCACCTGTGATCAGGAACTTGGTCACCTCTTAGCACCAGGAAGAACCTTGTGATCATCTACAATACTTATGCTTGCATGGTGGGCATTTCTTTGCTTGCTTGCTGTTCTCTTTAAACTTTTGAGGTTTGCAGCAGTGAGTTTGTGGCATTTCACAAATATTCCATTAGCCGCAAACAGTTCGAAATACCAAAATATCAATTAATTATATCTTTGTACTGTGTTCCTTGAACCCATTGACTAAACCAAAGAACTTCAGTGCTTTTGACCACACCTGAGTTCCCCCAAAGTACCCACTCCTCTACCCGCAAAAACACCTTAGGGCACATAGTGATGAAAAATGTATTTCCCTGTGAAGAGCTTGCAGGGTTGTAACTGGCCTAGAAGGTGCTAAGCAATTTTGGGTTTCCTTCTAGATCACTTTTTAATTTGTAGAATAGTTAATTAATCGTTATAAAGTCCTTTCCTTTTACGAAGTTAAGAATTGTTACCTTATGTGTTATTTTGTTTCTGGGCTTATAGTTCCACGACACCTCCTGGGATAAATCTTGACTGGCTCAACATTACTACTGTGAGAAAGCCAAGTGCTAAAATGGAGTATGTACATGGTCTTTCAATGTGAGTGTATCAGTATTGTAACCCAACAATCTCACTCTTTAACTTGTGACTGTGTTGAGACCCTAAGAAAAGGTCCTACACTCTTGTGTGTGTGTATATTGAGGACATCGGCTGCAGACCTGGCTAAGGGGGGTCGCTGAGTGATGCGAAAGATCCCAGTTGTGCTGCTGCGTTTTAAGATTATTGCAGAGTCTGACGTGTGCTTGTTATACCTATCAGTGTCAGAAGTGCTCACTGAGCAATATGTGATGTGTGCTTTATTTAAGTTGTGCCTCTTGCTCGGTTGCTTGTAGATGTAGCAGTCAAAGTACTTTTCTGCAGATCCCAGTCCAGTCATTAAATGATTAATGTAAATTGTTTTTTTCTATTTTCTTTTTACTTAGTTGCCCGGGGTTGAGAACTGTCAGGATTACTTGTTCCGCTATGGACGGCATCCCTTGATGGAACTACCACTCATGATAAATCCTACTGGCTGTGCAAGATCCGAGCCTAAAATCCTTACGCACTATAAGCGGTGAGCGTCATAGAAGATGGTCGGTGGGGGCTGGTATGGAACAATTAAGATCAGGTGGAGAGGAGGGAAAAAGAGGATAAGATTAGTGCCTCGTTATAGGATTGATGGGGGCATAAATGCATGTGCTGCAGTAAGTTGTGTTCCCTCCAGAGGCTTTGAGTGTTGAGGGTTGTTCAGTTTCTAGCAGCCTAGGGTTTGCTTTCTCTTTTTGTCATGGCCTGGTCGATTCTCCTTGATATTCCTAAAAGGAGGAATATCTCCTTGTGTGGGATAGTAAAACTTGATCCTTATAAATGCATATGGTTTTAATGTAGGAAAATCATGAAACCCAAAAACATGGTTGTGGAAACCATTACACTTCAAGTATTCTTGAAGATGTTGAGAAAATGTGGTTGTTGCATTAATCCCCCACCACACACACACTTTTTTCCTGCCTTTTGATGAAACTTTGACAGTAGAGTACTGGGTCCCTGCTGTCCAGGTTTCCAGTACCAGTCTTCTTTCCCTGAAAACTGTTCCACAATTGGCCCTTCAGGCCCCTGTAAGTCCCTAGTCAATGGTACATGGGTAGCTAGGGCATTGGGATGGTAGAGGGTCCCCTAGGGACCCCTCACCTAGCCATGTAGACTGCTGCAGCATGCATGGCCTGGTGCAGATAAAACGACAGTCGACATGGTTACTGCCTGTGTGCCATGCAAACTAGCACTGCCTAAGGTATAGGTAAGTCACCCCTCTGGCAGGCCTTACAGCCCTAAGCAAGGTGCACTATACCACATGTGTGGGCATATCTGCTTGAGTATATTTGCCCCTACAATATCTAAGTCCATTCTTGGCAAGTGACAGGGAAGCCATAGAGAGTACATGGGCTGGTAACTCGTCAACTCGAGTTCCCCAGCACCATGATGGCTTCTCTGAACCCAGGAGTGTTTGGTACCAAACTACTTCTCTCAATAAACTCACCTGATGCCAGTGTGGGATTTATTGAACCATGTACTCAGAGGGCACATCAAAGGTGCCTCCTAATAACCTACCAACCCTGGTGTGGTCACAGACTGGTTGTAGGCAGTCTGCTGCCACCAGACATGGTATGGACCCCTGGACCGAGAACCTCTGCTCTCTGTGACCAGAAACAATGCACATTGTGAGTAGAGAGTGGTGGTGTCCCATTTCCTGTCCCAGTATGGGCACAGTGCTCGAGAAGAAAGCTTCAAGGCCTGCCGCCTTTATAATGTGACCCCCACCCCGACTGCTGCTACCAGCAGATTACAGCCTCCGGTTTACACCCCCCACTTTGGGCAGAAAACCGTTGGAAGAACAGGTGGTGTGCCCACCTCTGCCAACTCCACCCCTAAGGCGGGGGAGGCAAGGTGTATAAGAAAGTCCCATCTTTTTGCATGGGCGCCCCCATTTTTAGGTCTCGACTGGTGATAGCAGCGCATGCGCTGCACTCGCCATGCAAGTACCTTTTGCAATCAATTCTCCCAAAGGCATACATGCACACGTCGGCATTGACAAAGATGGCTGCTCTCGCCATTTGTCCAAAGCAAACAGCATGCACGTGTCCGTACGGACTGTGGACAGTCCAACGCCATCTTGTCATAGCAACGAAAATGCCGCTTCGCGTGTGCAGCTTGCCGTGGACAGTCTGCCGCCATCTTGCGCAGCTTTCATTGTTTTTTATAATGACTCCCCAAACACTGTGCTAAGGAGGCTCTTACAATAAGTGCCTCTTTGTCCTAATGTTTCCGTCCCGTGTTTCGCTGTAACCAGTGTCACCTACTTCCTGTCCGAGTGTCATTCTATTCCCATGTCACTGCCACGATTCCCTGCCCCAGATTCAGTTTCCATGTGCTCATGTCAATATTTAGATACCAAAAAACAGTGGTCCTAGACCTATATTTAAATTGAATTAATCAAAAATGTTTTGATTTTACATATTATTGAATAAATTTACACAACATAAAAAGTGCAACAAACGACCATGGAATCGATCACCATATATTTATTTAGAGCAATTTTGGTGAAAACCAGACAATCAATATCATTAGCAATTTGAGAAAGGTTGCTCCAGAAGGAGACGTGCAGTGAAACAGGGTGCTCGGGTGTGAAGTGACGAAGGAGAATAATTCAACACAATATATATAGAAATGTTTTTATATGTCAAAGCAAAAGCAAAAAGAACGGTTGTAAATCACCATCCTTTGGAAGTCTGGCCCAAGTATATTCCCACAAACGTTTACATCAGTTCTCACTAGAAATCAATTCTAGGATGGCACATGAAAATAGTTAAGGGTCCAGACTAGATTAATTGGGCGTCGACGTTTCGATCCGACTTGTGACCAGAAGGGGGGTTTGATTCCTCGGTCTTGCGGATCTTCATCAGGACTGAACTGGGCAACCCATCAATTAGGAGTGAGCAATGAAGTCCATGGTTCCTTTAATGAATCCAAGGAAGAGGATATGAGTCTCCAAAGTAATCTTAACACTTAGTGTCCAATGAATGTACCCCGGTGGCGTCAAGGAGATGATAATGATTCCAAACCAGTAGCATTAGTCAATCTTTCAAACGAGCTCCGGGGGTTATTCAGCAGAAGCGCGCCAAACAGTCCGCGGCCGTCTCCAGGCTTGTCAACAATGCCTAGTGATTGGATGCAATTTGACTTGGTGACTGTACATTAAAGCCTACAAAGCCCATACATTTATCTTGGCTCCCAGGCTCTGACCATGAATGCCTCACAAGTTGTTAATGCGCTTTATACAGCACATTCTGCCGTTCCTGCGACCTTGAAGCACTTTACAAATAAATATGATGCAACAAATCTCTCCTGTTCGAGGCATACGAGCTGCAGATTGTACACTTAGCATAGGTCGCCATCTGGTGTTGGGCCCGGACGTTTGCAGTTTGTTTTTCTTCTTGGACAGTGTTTGGAAGTCACGAGTTTGGTGACTCCTCCTTCGGTCCGTACTGCGCATGGGCTTCGGCTCCATCCTCAGATTGGTTTTTTTCCGCCATCGGGCTCGGATGTGATACTTCGTGCTCCGAACTTCTACGGTTCCAGCCTTGACGGAAAATCCTCGATTCTTCGAGTTCCTCATCATCTTCATCTCTCGAAGCGGCACTTTCTCCATCCCGTACATCGACACCGGCCTTCGGGCCCTCCGCGACTCCGGTCCCGGCCGATGGAAAGGACTCCGTTCAAAAAGTGCCCAAAATGTGGGTCTAAATTTCCCCACACCGACCTCCATCAGGTGTGTAACCTTTGCCTCTCTCCGGAACACGAGGCTAGAGACTGCCCCGCCTGCAAGTCTTTTCGATCGAAGAAGACCATCCGAGATCGAAGAGCTCGACGCACCATGGCGCACTCATCCTCCGCAGCTCCACCGGACATCTTCGGAGACGACGCCGAAGCTTCGGGGCAAACACACACCGAGCAGGAGGAAGACGTCGTCAGCGCTTCCGAGGCCGACGACTCCGACGTGGAGGACGTTACACCAGCGCAGCGGGCCGTGAGTACTATGCCCCCTCCCACCCCCGCGCCGAAAACCAAAGAGACTCAGGTTACTCCCTCGCCTGCCGGCCTGGGCAAAACCAAAACCAAAACTTCGATCACCCCACCTTCGGGCCCGGTGTCGAAGCCCCCAAAGTCTCATGGCAGCTCGGGATCGAGCCAGCCGACACCCGGTGCCGAAAAACAGCATCCGGCACCGAAGACTGCAAAATCCAGCTCGACTCCGAAACCACCGGTGCCGAAGCCTGGACACTCGGTGCCGACCAAACACAAACACAAATCTGTCGGCACCGACGCTCCGGCGCCGAAACATCATTCGACGCCAAAACACCCGGAGACCTCAAAAAAGCATGGCGCACACAGACCATCGAAACCCCCGGTTCCGAAATCACCGGTGCCGACAGACGACTCGACACCATTGGCTCTGTTTACACCAGACCCTTTACAAAAAACTTTGTCCAAAGATCCAAAGACTGGGCTTTTGACTTTAACTACCAAGAAAAGACGCCTTGATGCTCCGGCTCCTCCTCCTCCACCCAAAAGGAAGGACTCTGCTACTTCTCCCCTCAGAGTGCCCTCCCCACCACCGCCTCCCCTACCCCCTCCACCTCCTCCACCGCCTCCACCTCACAGGTCTCCGCCACCTTTACCTCACTACGATCCGGCCCCATCCCCAGATCCGGATGATGGGGATCCGGACAATTACCCGGCGGACGCCCCAATGGATCCCACTCCACCAGGGACCCCAGATCCATGGGAGGATTACAATAACCCTGATATACCCAATGTACCTCAGGACGACCTATACCCATCAAGGCCGTCTCCTCCAGAGGACTCCTTAGGGTTTCATCATTTAGTGCAGAGAGCAGCACACTACCATGGGGTGGACATGCACAGTGAACCAGTAGAAGAAGACTTCCTACTGGATACATTTGATATACAAGACAAATCTACTTCCATTTTACCCATGCTTAAGGGTGTCACCAAGCACGCTACAGAGGTGTTCAAAGACCCTGTCAGAGCCAGAGTACTGAACCCTAGAATAGAGAAGAAGTACAAGGCGGCACCCACAGACCCTGCTTACATCAAGGGCCCTGCTCCCCTAGATTCCCTAGTTGTCTCCACAGCTAGAAAGCGGGCTAACTCCCAATCCTCAGGAGATGCCCCACCGCCAGACAAAGAATCTAAACTTCTGGACGCGTCTGGTAAACGCACCGCCTCCCAAGCTGCAAACATGTGGCGCATTGCAAACACACAAGCACTGCTTGCGCGATATGATAGAGCACACTATGACGAACTAGAGGCTCTTATGCAGCACCTTCCAGAAAAATACAAGCACAAGGCTCATGACCTGATACAGGAGGGTAAACTAATTACAAACACCTCCATTAAGTGTGCCCTCGATGCAGCCGACACTGCTTCTAGGGCCATAAATACCAGTGTCCTGCTTCGTCGCCACGCCTGGCTCAGGATCTCAGGGTTCAAGCCTGAAGTCCAGGCATCCATACTCAATCACCCCTTTGACCAGGAAACACTCTTTGGGCCAAAGGTGGACGAAGCGCTCGAAAAGATGAAGAAAGACACAGACACAGCAAAGTCTATGGGGGCACTCCAAACACAAGCCTCCAAACGTTCCTTTCGACGCTCGTCCTTTCGTGGCACAGGCAGAGGCTCCTCCACCGATAACGCCTCTACCTCCTACAAGTCCCCTCCTCAAAATACCTTTTCAAAGGGCAATCAGAGAGGTGGTCACAGGGGTAACAACAATAAGGGCAGGGGCAAAACCAACAACACCCGTTCTGCCACCCCCCCCGCGCAATGACTCCCCTCCGCTCCCCCCAGACCATTCCACTCCGGTCGGGGGCAGACTACAAAACTTTATCCACGTATGGGAGTCCATAACATCGGACAAATGGGTGACCCAAATCATTCGGTCAGGGTACTGTCTAGAGCTAACATCTACCCCACCCAATATCCCACCAAGGCACCGTCCAATGTCTCAAGAACATTCCACACTGCTCAAACAAGAGGTACTCTCACTCCTGCAAAAACACGCTATAGAGCAGGTCCCCGTCAATCAACGAAATCTAGGGGTCTACTCTCTATATTTCTTAATACCAAAGAAAGACGAGACCCTCAGACCCATTCTTGACCTCCGACCTCTAAATGCCTACATACATTCAGACCATTTTCACATGGTCACTCTACAACAAGTCCTCCCACTCCTCTGCCAGGGAGACTTTCTCACAACCTTGGATCTGAAAGACGCATACTTTCACATTCCAATACACCCCTCTCACAGGAAATACCTCAGGTTCGTGGTGGACGGGCAACATTACCAATTCACGGTTCTCCCCTTCGGGGTCACCACTGCACCACGAGTGTTTACCAAATGCCTAGCAGTAGTAGCAGCACACCTCAGACGTCAACACATTCACGTCTTCCCTTACTTAGACGACTGGCTGATAAAAGCCACGTCCTACCACCAATGTGTGCAACATACAAACAGCACCATCCAACTGCTCCACCAGCTAGGCTTCACGGTGAACTACCAAAAGTCCCACCTCATACCATCTCACACAAAGCAATATCTCGGGGCCACTATAGACACCTCCAAAGGTATTGCCTATCCAAACTCAGCCAGAATCACAAGCATTCAAGCCTTACGCAAAACATTCCTTCCCCAACACTCTCTTCCAGCAAGAGTGTTCATGAAGCTCATAGGAATGATGGCGTCTTGCATATTTATAGTGCCCCATGCAAGACTCCACATGCGTCCACTTCAAGAGTGCCTAGCACAACAGTGGAACCAGGCCCAGGGTCAGCTGACGGATCTGGTGTTTGTGGACGGCCGCACACATCACTCTCTGCAGTGGTGGAACACCACAAACCTTTCCAAAGGACGGCCGTTCCTGGACCCGGTTCCTCAGGTGATTCTAACAGCGGACGCATCGCTCTCCGGCTGGGGAGCGCACCTCCTACACCTCACAATGCAAGGTCTATGGACGCCACAGCAAAAATCGCTCCACATCAACCATCTGGAGCTCTTGGCGATCTTTCTAGCCCTAAAATCTTTCCAAAAACAAATTTCGGGCAAAGCAGTCCTCATTCGCACAGACAACATGACTGCGATGTATTATATACAAAAACAGGGGGGGACACACTCTCCCCAGCTCTCCCGCTTAGCCCAGAGCATATGGAGATGGGCAATTCCCCAAAACATCTTTCTCCTGGCACAGCACGTTCCAGGAGTACAAAACACCATAGCAGATCTGCTCAGCAGACAAACGCAACAACTACACGAATGGGAACTGCATCCACAAGTTCTTCACCCATTCTTCAAACAGTGGGGGCATCCTCAAATAGACCTCTTCGCCACCCACGAAAACAAAAAATGCCCAAGCTTCGCCGCCAGATACCCACACCCATTGTCCAAGGGCAATGCGATATGGATGAACTGGTCAGGCAGATTTGCATACGCCTTTCCACTTCTCCCACTAATTCCATTAGTGGTCAGGAAGCTACAACAGCACTCCCTCACACTCATTCTGGTAGCTCCAACGTGGGCCAGGCAGCCGTGGTACACCACGCTACTACAACTATCAGTGGTACCACATCAAAAACTGCACCTTTCCCCATGCCTCCTAACCCAGAACCATGGAGAAATCAGGCACCCGGACCCAGCTCAGCTCAACCTGGCGATCTGGCTCCTGAAATCTTAGAATTCGGATACCTTAACCTTCCCCCTGATTGCATGAACATCATCATGGAAGCCAGACGTCCTACCACTAGAGCATGCTATGCCGCAAAGTGGAAAAGATTTGTAATTTACTGCCGTAACAATACAATCAACCCCCTAGATGCATCCATACAGCACATCATATGCTATCTGCTCCATCTTCACAGGTGTAACCTGGCATATTCATCCATACGCCTACACCTAGCAGCGATCGCTGCTTATCTACAAAACAGGCAGCATTTATCACTCTTCAGAGTGCCCGCTATTAAAGCCTTCATGGAAGGCCTTAAACGAGTAATTCCTCCCAGGGCACCACCTTCCCCTGTATGGAATCTAAATTTAGTTCTTACACGACTAATGGGTCCGCCCTTCGAACCAATGCACAAATGTGAGCTACAGTTTCTCACCTGGAAAACAGCTTTCCTTGTAGCTATCACTTCCCTTAGAAGGGTTGGTGAAATACAAGCGTTCACCATACAGGAACCCTACATACAAATGCATCACAGCAAGGTCATACTTCGCACAAATCCGAAGTTTCTGCCCAAAGTCATTTCCCCCTTCCACCTCAATCAATCAGTGGAATTACCTGTCTTCTTTTCGCAACCCCAATCTGTTGCAGAAAGGGCCTTACACACACTTGATGTAAAAAGGGCGTTACTATACTACATACAAAGAACGCAACCCTTCAGGAAGACTAAACAATTGTTCGTTTCCTTCTCTCCACCACATAAAGGCAACCCCATTTCAAAATCAGGGATAGCTAGGTGGATTGTAAAATGCATACAAATTTGCTATCAAAAGGCAAAGAGAACATTATCTGTTCCCCCTAAAGCCCACTCTACAAGAAAGTTAGGGGCTTCTATGGCTTTTCTAGGGAATATACCCTTAGATGACATCTGCAAGGCAGCCACATGGTCTACACCGCACACCTTCACAAAACACTACTGTGTAGATGTGCATTCCAAGCAGCAAGCTAGGGTGGGCCAGGCTGTACTAAAGACACTTTTTCAAACCGCTGCAACGGATACCGGTGGTCGCCGCTAAGGTTGGGTACTGCTATATAATCTATGCTAAGTGTACAATCTGCAGCTCATATGCCTCGAACGGAATATGCTACTTACCAGTATGCATCTGTTGTTGGCATGTAGAGCTGCAGAGTTGTACACGCCCACCCGCCTCCCCGGCTACCTGTACCCGTTCCAGTACATCTTATTTAGATACAACACATGGGTTTCTCACTGTTATTACTACGCTCCATCATTTCCCTGTTGGCGAAAAACAATCTGAGGATGGAGCCGAAGCCCATGCGCAGTACGGACCGAAGGAGGAGTCACCAAACTCGTGACTTCCAAAGACTGTCCAAGAAGAAAAACAAACTGCAAACATCCGGGCCCAACACCAGATGGCGACCTATGCTAAGTGTACAACTCTGCAGCTCTACATGCCAAGAACAGATGCATACTGGTAAGTAGCATATTCCTTCCCTCCACTGCTGGATTTAGAAAAATGGATCATAAGAAGGAAAACAAGCATTGGCATATCCAATAGGTCTTGCCTTTGGGAACTTATACGTGTTTAGCCTTGCATCAGTTGATGTTGTTGCACCAAGGATATTGTACTGGATAACTAAACACTTATAGGTCCCAAAGGCAAAGCCTATTGGCTGTGCCAATGCTTGTTTGCTAAACTGTTTATGTACTTTGACTGAGTGTGCCCTGTGTTCCTGCCAACCAGGTACCCAGGGCCTATGTTCTGTCCCTAAATTGTACTGTTGCAAAACCAAATTGGTAACTCTATGGCCACATGTAAGTCCCTTGTAAAAAATACCACAGGTACCAAGGGCACTGTGACCAGGGAAGGCCTCTAAGGTCTGCAGCACTTATTGTGCCACCCTTAGAGGTCCGGTACCTTTACACACACACACTCACACACACACACACACACACACACACACACACACACACACACTGCCATTGCAGGCTGCATGTTTTGGTGCTGAAGAAAGTGAAGAGTCTACATGGCACACATCCCTGTGTGCCATGCCTACAACTCACTGCCCGGGTTTAAGTAAGCCACCAATCTACCTGGGTGCACTATACCAGTGGTGATGGTACAGGTGCATGAGCCCTGTACCCCTACAGTGTCCAAACCAATTCTTAAACCTTGTAAGTGCAGTATTGCCATTAAGAGTATATGGTGCTGGGAGGTTGGCATTACGAACTCCAAAGCACCATAATGACTTTACTGAAAACTGGGAAGTTTAGTATCAAACTTTTCAGCACATTAACCCCACTCTGATGGTAGTGTGGGATTTCATGAAAAATGCACTCAGAGGGCTTCTTGGAGACTTCCCATGAAAAACGATCTACCACCACTTTCCAGGCTGAGTGGCTGCAGGCGTCTGAAACAATGCACATCCTGGGGCGAGGTGCCAAGCCTCCTCCCCCAGGATGGGCAGTGTCCACGAAGGGTAAGCTTCAAAGGCTTGCCGCCTTTGTGTGCTACCACAGCCATTTGCTGCTTCCAGCAACTGGCCCCCACTGGTTCTGACCCCCCCACTTTGGGCGGGAGAATCAGTGGGAAAAACAAGTGAGGAAGGAAGGTGTGCCCACCTTTGCCAACCCCACCCCTCAGTTGGGGAAGGCAAGTTGAAGCCCAACTCTCAGTCCCTGCCATCTTGCAGATGGGGGGGGACCCAGCCAACCACAGAGAGGCATATGCCCCCCTCCCACTGGAGGGTGGCATAATAGGGGGTAACGCTAAATTTAGTAGTAAGGGGGCAACCGTGAACCTTGCCTCCCCAAACAAGAAGAGAGAAGGAGCGAAGAAGCTGTACTGAACTAAGAAGAGGATACACCCACTGACTTCGCCCCGGGCCTACCGGCCTGTCCCCAACTCAAACCTGCTCCAGCGAAATCCCGGCATGTTCAGCAGCCCCCAAGAATCCGGAGGACCTGCCCTGCCTTCCAAAAATAAGACTTTATCTCCCATGAGCACCGGATTTGCTCCGGCCAAATCTGCGAGTCTGCACCACTCTGCGCCTGACGCCCACGACCCGAGTTCGAGTGGTCCCACACCACGAGGAGATCACCCTGGCGATCCTGACCCAAGATCTGGGGATCTCTGACCTGCCTCGAATCTCCAATCGACGCCTACAGCCCTTTTCCGGAAGATCTCCCTGACCGGGGCTGGTAAGAAAACCCGAGGCCTAAAGACACCCAAAGTTTCACGGCCTTGAGTGGCCCAGCATCCCCAGGCATCCCATCTTACCTCTCCAACCGGTGGTCACCTCCAGAAGATCGTCACCGAGCCTGCAGTCTTTTTTGCTACCGGAGAATACCCATTGAAAACAATAGGGCACCCGGGCTAAACCCGCACCCAGCCACCCCTGGGCCGCTGCAGGTGTACTTTGGGTGCTAACTCGAATCCCCCTTTGCCCTGAGCCTTTTCTACCAAAACCTTGTGGCATGCTCGTGAGCAAGCCACCAACCTGGGTCCCCCTATCCCCCATTGGATAACATTGGGTCTCAGCACTCTGCACCCGGCTGCCCTAGTGCTGCTGAGGGTGCTTTGAGAGTGCATCCTCAACCCTGGGGGAACCCTGGTTCTAACCCCATAAACCAAACTCCCACAACCAAGTAATTACCTTTAAACAGATAACTTCATTTTCTCCAATAGGATTACATTGACTGCTTTTCTTTGAGAGTGCTTCCTCAACCCTGGTTCTAACCCCAGAAAACCAGCTCCCAAACCTAAGTACTTGCCATTAAGTTGATAACATTGTTTTCTCCCATAGGACTGCATTGAACTGCTTTGTTGTCAAAATTGTTTTAAGTGTGGAGTTGGTTTGTATGGAACTCTTAGAAACTGCAAATATACGAAAACTGATTTACTTGCCTTTTTCTTTAGGAAGTGTCCTAGTGTGATATGTAGGCATATCACTCTGAGTAGAAAAAGTAACGTAAAACGTAATTTGCAAAGTAATCAAAAGTACTATAACAGTAATTTCAACTGTATTCAAAGCATTTACAAACCTTTAACAGTCATTTTCATTCAGCTTGCTTGTATTGTTCAAACTGCCTTGAAAGGTACCATTTACACTTACCTGTGCCAGGCTTGCTTGGTTCTAGGAAATAAATATAACTAAATAATATTTTTAGACAAACAAATTGATCTGAGTTCAGTCTTTGAGTGTGTGACATCATTTCTTGCCTGAGTGTGTACGATAAATGCTTAGCACTACCCTCTGATAAAGCCTTACTGCTCGCCCACACTACCACAAATAGAAAGTAAGGTATTATCTACCTTTACCTCTGTCTACCTCTGGGGTTCCACTGGACTTGGTGCACACTATACCTTACTTTAGTATAGTATATACAGAGTCAACTTCCTACAAGGTGAAGCACAGCTTTCAGTCCCCGCCATCTTGAAGATGGGGAGACCCCTCCAATCAGGGCTATAACTATGCCTCCACCCCCAGGAGGGTTGCTTAATTGAGGATGTAGTCACTATGGTAAGGTGCTCATTGGCCTTGCCTGCTACTCTTAAAACGCCCTTACATTTCGTATGTAGGTGGCTCCCTCAGACCTGGAAACTAATTCCTGCCGACTAAAGAAGAAAAAGGATGAAGATGCAGTGCAGAAGACTGAATACGCCTACTGACTTGAACTCAGCCCGACCGGCCTGTCTGCAGCCCTCGAAACTCCTGCAAAGAAACTACGCCTGTCCAGCTGTCAGTGACCTTCACAAACCCTGGAAGTACTGCCTGCTTCTGAAGAAAACAAGAAACTCCCAAGGACAGCTGCTCTGTCCACAAAGAAAACAATTCCAAGGACTCTGGTGCCCTCCAAATCCACAATCCTTGACCACTCTGCACCCAATGCTCATGTCCAGGTGGACCACCAACCCAGAACAGGTTCTCCAGCGATCCTGACCTCAAGTTCAACATTGACTGGCCCCTCCTGAACTATACGACTACGCCTTCAGCCTGAATCCAGACGCTACCCCAGCGCAAGTTCTCCATTCTAGAGCATTGGGCACCCAACGTGGTATTTGCACCAGGCCGTCCCTGTTAGTGTATGTTTGGTGCTGCTTTTTTACCTACAAGCCCCGAGGCTTGGCCCCTGCAACCAATTTACATACTTGCAAGCAGCGTGGCTTCAAGCTACCCCAGTCTCCTTTGAAACACATTGGGCTCAACTTTGATTTTGACCTCTGCAGCCGGCCGCCCCTGTGCCGCTGGTGGTACAGTTTTGGTCCTCTTCTGACCCTTGCCACTTGCTGACCTTTGGTCCCGAAGACTGGAACTGTAAGTCATGTACTTACCTGTATAACTGCATTATGGTTTTCTTCCATTGAATAACATTGAACTCTTTGAAAATTGCATTGTGTTGACTTTTGAAAGTATTAAATATCTTTCCTCCAAACCGTACGTACTTTGTTGCGAAGATCTTGGTCTTCAAATAAAACTCAAAGCTTATTTTTTCGAAATTGGTGTGGATCTCCTTTTTGAGTCATGTGTCCCTTATTGGTCATTGTTGTGCAATAAATGTCTTATATTCCTCTGTGTTGGTCCTAAGGCTGCTCGCCCACACTACCACCAATAGAGCCCTTCGGGCTTCCCCAGTGTACACTTCTGGGTAATCTCTGGACCCTGTGCACAGTATAATTACCTAGTGGCATACCATATACAGAGCCAGTTTCCTACAAATGTGTTCAGTCAAGCCTACTTGACCGAACACATTTGTAGGAGTGAGGAGGCAAGGTTCAGGGTTACCTCTAAATACTAAATTTAGGGGTGTTACAGGTAGGTACAGGTTGGGACCAATGGGTCCATTCCTTGGGGTGGGGTAGACCCCCTATTATGCCACCCTTCAGGAGGGGGGGGGGGGGGGCATAAGCCTCACGGGTTCGCTGGGTCCCCTATCTTCAAGATGGCAGGGAGCTTCACCCCCCCTGAGATGCTGGGAGCAGCAAATGGCTGGGGTAGCTCACAAAGGCGGCAGGCCTTTGAAGCTTCCCCTTCGTATACCCAGTCCATCCTGGGGGGGAGGGGGGGGGCCTGGCACCTCGTCCCAGGATGTGCTTCGTTTCAGGACCCTGAGAGCGGGAGGCTCTCAACCCAGGGGTCCAGAAACAAGTCTGGTGGTGGCAGCTGGCGAGCAGCCACTCAGCCTGGACACTAGTGGTAGGTCGTTTTTCAAGGGGCATCTCTAAGATGTTCTCTGAGTGCATTTTTCTTTAAATCCCACACTGGCATCAGTGTGGGTTTAATGTGCTGAGAAGTTTGATACCAAACTTCCCAGTTTTCAATAAAGCCATTATGGGGCTGTGGAGTTCGTAATTACAAACTCCCATACCATATACTGTTTAAAGAATTACTGCACTTGCAATGTCTAAGAATGGATTTAGACACTATTGCGGTACAGGGCTCATACACCTGTACCCTCACCACTTGTATAGTACACCCTGCTAGAGGGGTGGCTTACCTATGCCAGGGCAGTGGCTTGTAGGCATGGTACACAGTGTGCCATGTCGACACTTCACTTTGCACCAAAACACGCAGCCTGCAATGGAAGTGTGTGTGAAGGTACAGGGCCTCTAAGGGTGGCACAATAAGTGCTGCAGCCCATAGAGGTCTTCCCTGGTCACAGTGCCCTTGGTACCTATTGTACCTTTTACAAGGGACTTACATGCAGCCAGAGAGTTACCAATTGGGTTATGCAACAGTACAGTTTAGGGAAAGAACATAGGCCCTGGTTGGCAGAAACCCAGGTGTGAGAAAGTGCCATCTTTCTTGCATGGTATGCCCCCACTTTTTGATGAATTGCTGAATGTACTTTGAGTGTGCCCTGGACTCCTGCCAATCAGGTACCCAGGGCCTATGTTCCTTCCCTAAAACACAAAAACACAAATTGGCAAACCCTGGCCACATGTCAGCACCTGGTAAATGGTACCCTAGGTACCCAGGGCCTTGTGACCAGGGAAGGCCTCTAAGGGCTGCAGCACTCATTGTGCCACCCTTAGAGGCCCTGTACC
Source organism: Triturus cristatus (assembly GCF_964204655.1). Lineage (NCBI taxonomy): Eukaryota > Metazoa > Chordata > Amphibia > Caudata > Salamandridae > Triturus > Triturus cristatus. The sequence goes on along the minus strand of NC_140586.1, from coordinate 48,511,363 downwards.
ATTACACACACACACTGCCCTTGCAGTCTGGGTGTCTGGGTACAAGACAAAACAAAGTGTCTACATGGCACACATCCCTGTGTGCCATGCCCACCACCTACACTGCCATGGCATACATCAGCCACCCCTCTAGCCCGGTGCCCTATGCCAGTGGTGTGGGCACATGAGCAGGAGCCCTGTGCCCCTACAGTACCCAGGTCCATTCCTGGGCACTGTAATTGCAGGGCTGCCATTTAAGAGCACATGGTGCTGAGAGCTCGTCAAACACGAACTCCACAGCACCATAATGGCAACACTGAAGACTGAGAAGTTTGGTATCAAACTTCTCAGCACATTAAACACGCACTGATGCCAGTGTGGGATTTAATGTACCAAGCACCCCAGAGGGCATCTTAGAGATGCCCCCTAAAACCTAACCTTCAATCCACGTCTGTTCTGAGGCTGCCTAGGCTGCCACACAGCAGACATGTTTCTGGACCCCTGGGTAGGAGAGCCCCTGCTCTCCTGGGCCTGCAACAATGCACATCCTGGGCGAGGTGCTAAATCTCCTCCCCAAGATGGGCAGAGGAAAGCTTCAAAGGCATGCCGCCTCTGTGAGCTTCCCCAGGCCACTGCAACCCCCCACTCTGGCGGGAAGCTTGGCCAGAAACCCCAAATAAGGACAGGGGATGTGCCAGCCTGCCAACCCCACCCCTCAGGTGGGGGAGGCGAGGTGAAGCACATCTCCTGGCTCTCGCCATTTTGAAGATGGGAAGCCCTGCCCAATCAGGATTAGGCTACTGCCCCCCTCCCACAGGAGAGAGGCAGGATAGGGGGTGTACCCACACCAGGACAGGGACCCATTGGTCCCTGCCCTTCACCTACCTGTAACGCCCCTAAATCTAGTATTTAGGGGCACCCTGAACCTTCCTTCCCCAGATTCCAGATTCCTAAATCCGAAGAAGAGCTAGAAGATCTGCCCTGCAGCTGCTAAGAAGAGGAAGACATCAACTACATTGGCCCCAGCCCTACCGGCCTGTCGACCCTCGAACCTGCTCCAACTCGGCATCTCTTGTGGCCAGCAACCTCACAAACCCCGGAGGACCTGGCTACCTTTTGACTCTAAGCCCACTGGGACTCCCATGAGTAGAGGCTCTACTCAAAATCTACTTCTAATCCCTGGCAGCAGCCCGGAACCGTGAACCCAGCCCACTCTGCACCCACCAAGCCTGGCCTCTGCCGGAGTGAACAAAGACCACTAGGACGACCCCACGGCGACTGTGACCCCGAGTCCGGCACCCAAGGACCTCCCTCGACACTCCTGAAGAAGCCTGCAGCCTCAGAACAAGGTGCCCCCCCCAAACGCGATCAACAGAGGGTAAGATTTCCCGACACAAAAAGGCACCCCTGCACCCGGCGCCCCGCGGCCCCCTGTGCCTAATCCCGGGGTACCTACCTATCCTTCAACTACCCAACTTACCTCTCGAAGTGGTGGTGGCACCTGAAGAATCTTCGTCCCCGAGCTTGCAGTCTTTTTCTAAACCGGAGATTTCCCATTGAAATCAATTGAGCACCCGAAGGCTCAAAAGCACCCTGCACCCAGCCGCCCAAGTGGCCCTGGCAGTGTAACCTCTACACCTATCTACTTCCCCACTTGCCCTGAGTAAGTGACCAGGAGCCCAGCTCCCACAGCCGCGTGGCCTGATAGTCAGCAGCCACCAACCAAGGCCCCCCTACCTCTCATAGGATAACATTGGGCCTAACTCTCTCTGCACCCAGCCGCCCTTGTGCCGCTGAGGGTGAACCAACTGTACCTACCTGACGCTGGGAGACCCCTGAGTCTATGCCCAGAACCTTAACTCTGCCAGTCGAGTACTTACCTTTAAACCAATAACTCAATTTTCTCTATAGGGTAACATTGACTGGCTTTTTTTGAAATTTCTTTTAAGTGTGGACTTTTCAAAACTTAAAATATTCACCAAAAATCAGCCGAGTAACGAAAACGAAAATACTCGCCTGCTCTTAGGTGAGCTCCCAGTGCTGGATCATGGTGCCCAGCACTGACTCTGAAAAATACTTACAACTGTACTTACCAGTAACCCAATTTTCTCCCATAGGAAATCATTGACTGTTTTTCTGTGACATTTCTTCTGTCAATTTCTGCAAACTTTAAATATTCTTTAAAAATCGTATAAAATCTGAAAACGTAATTACTTACCTGTTTTGGATAAAGGTCCCAGTACTGAGTCTAGGCACCCAGTACTGGATTACAAAAGTAACGAGAACATACTATACCTGCAACTTGAATTTTCTGCCATAGGGAATCATTGACTGTTTTCTATTAAATATTTTCTAAGTGTCAACTTTTAAAATAGCAAAATATTGTCTAAAAATCATCACAGTAATTAAGTCGACTTTTATCACTTGATTCCAAGTATTGACCCAGGGCTGAATGTAGGATCCAGCCCTGGAATTCCAAAAGTAATCCTAAAAGTAATCTGTGGCAAATAACTTGAAACTTCCATTGAACTCAATGCATTATTGTGTTTAGAATTGTGTTGCCTATTGCAACCACTTGTAACTTTATACAAAAGTCAATTGCATATTGCAAAAGTATTTATATAAAGCATCTCATTCTGAGAAAGTATATTTTAATACCTATTGTTGGTTCTAAAATAAAACAAGCATATATTTGTTATATATAAACCATTGGCCTAGAGTTCAGTTATTGAGTGTGTGAGACCATTTGCTGGCTGAGTGTGTGCAACAAATGCTTTACACTGTTCTCTGATACTGCCTTACTGCTCGACCAAGCTACCACTTTAGAGAGTAAGGTTATATCTAACTTTAGCCTCTGCCAAGCCTCTGGGGACTGTGGACTCTGTACACCCTGTACCTATTTGGGAACAGTATATACAGAGCCACTTTCTCACACCAGGGCACACTCAGTCAAAGTACATCAACATTAGGGAAAAAGCTGGGGGCAACCATGCAAAAAGGGGCACTTTCTTACAACATCACTTTAGAATACACCACAATTACTACAATTAGTATGGTACCATCAACATATGATTTATATGGTAACTAAAATCGGTTATCACCCTTTATGCTTTCTCCTTTTTATGACCTTCAAAACCCGCCATTCACTACAATGCATTTCAATGGGGTGTTCTCAAGTATATCTGAAAGAAACACGTTAGTTAGATTCCTCACCTTAGAATATCCCCAGGCGTCAGGCTGGATCCGGAAAGATTTTTCGTCAGCAATACCCTTGCGCGTCGCTAGGTGTAGTCTGCGGCTCCGCGTCCGTCGTCCGCATCGTGATCGCCGGGATGACTTCGTCGGAGTACTTAGACGCCGCCCTCGCGCGCTGTCAGTTCTTCTTTTTTCCGCGCCAGTAAGCGCCGATCCAGGAAGAGCAAACCCTTTAGTCACTTTTTGACTAACTTATTTTTAACTCTTTTTGGTTCCATACCAGTCGACCTCGACGCTGGTGCCGATAGGTATGCCTGGCTTCAAGCCTTGTGACACCTGTCACCGACTGATGTCGCTCACGGATCACCACCGCCGGTGCCTCTTTTGCCTTGGGGCCGACCATGATGCCGAGTCGTGCCTCGACTGCCGGGCCTTTACCTCGAAGGCTAGGCGGGAGCGGTCCCGCAAGCTGCTCGAGATCCGGCAGTCGGCTCCGCGCCGCTCGAGGTACCGGTCTAGGAGGAGGTCGAGGGACTGGTCGCGGAGCCGCAGTCATCGCCGCTCGTCTGGGTCGAAGTCTTCGCATTCCGGTAAGTCAAAGTATAGCAAGAAGTCGAAGAGGCGACATCGCTCTTCTGACTCCCCTCGCCGGTCGCGCGACCCGGCTGAGGGTTCGGGTGGCTCCACCCGCGCGGCTCCATCGGAGCCACAGGAGTCCCGTCCGACCACATACCCTCGGGTCCCTGGGTCTGACGCGACTCCGGAGGAGATCAGAGACTTCCTCATGGCCATGAGGAGCCTGGCTCCGCCGTCAATGCCTGCCGGCGTGCCTTCGGGCCCCGCAGGTTCGACTGGGAGGCCTAGCGGGCCGGCGGCTTCGGTCCCCACAGGATCCTGGCCTGGATCCCGGTCGACGCCAGTCGACCTTATGACCCCTCAGCCGGCGCCGGCCCCTTCGGACAACGGTGTTCCCCAGTTTAGTCCCAGTCCGGGCCCGGCGTCGGAGCGGTGCCACCCAGCGCCGATTCCGACACTGATGGGTGACAGATTCATCTTTCGCCCGGCTCCGATCATTCCACCTGTATACCAGGAATCGGATGTCGGTGACAACTGGGAGGGGTCTGAGGACCCTCTGGCCCGGCATGGCCAGTTATCCCGGGACTGGGCAGACGAACTGGGGGATGCCAGTGGTCTTGATACCTCCCCTGACGCTTGCTTCATCTCTCCTCCGTCCGTAGCTTCAGAGGAAGGTGCTACATTTTCTGTGGTGCTGCGCAAGGTGGCCGAAGCCCTCGGGCTGGAGCTGCCTGCTGTGGCCGTGAGGACTATTCTCCTCACAGAAGTGCTTCAACCGTCAGCAAGCTCCTCGGAGCCTCTGCTGCAGTTCCATGAGGCACTATCGGACGTTCTGAAGGGCACCTGGTCCAAGCCCTCCACAGTCCCTCCTGTGGACCGGAATGTGGCCCGGCTCCATCGCCCTGCACCGGGCGACCCCAGTTTTCTGTCAATGCACCCCACGCCCGAAAGCCTGGTTATCCAGGCCTTTACCTCCCAGACCTCCTTCCCGTCCGCTCTCCTGGATCGGTAATCCAAAAGGTTAGAACAGTTTGGGAAGAAACTGTTCTCCTCCCTTAGTTTGGGGTTGCGGTCTATCAACACCGCGTGCCTTTTGGACCGTTACTCCCACTCCCTGTGGGATACGGTGGAGGACGTGCTGCTCCAGTGTCCGGAGGAGGCCCGGACACGGCTCGCCCAGGCTCTTGCCGAGGGGCGGGATGCAGCACGGCATGCCATCCGATGTGGACTGGACACAACGGACTTGCTAGGCAGGGCAATGGCGACCACGGCGGCGATTCGTCGCCACGCCTGGCTGAGGTCCACAAGCTTCTCCGGGGATGTCCAGAGCACCCTCATGGACATGTCCTTCGATGGCAATCGCCTTTTTGGCGACAAAGCGGGCAGTGCACTGGAGCGTTTTAAGGACTCCAGGGCTACGGCCAAGTCCTTGGGCCTCTCGGCCCCGCGCCCGCAAACTTCCGCTTTTCGCCCCTTTCGTGGCCAAGGAAGGGGCGCCCCCTCACGTCAGTCTAGCCACAGGCCGCAGAACCAGTCTCGACGTGGATTTCGCCGAGGCGGAGCAGGGGGACAACGAGTCGGTCCATCCACATCTACCCTGGCAGCATCCGCCTCAAAGCCCTCCTAGTCCTTGCTTTCAGGCCCATTCCACGCCAGTGGGAGGCAGAGTTCGCCATCACCTGCTCCACTGGCATACCATCACATCGGACAGGTGGGTGCTGCAAATCGTCCAAAGGGGCTACTCCCTCCCCTTCGAGGCGACCCCTCCAGCCATACCACCGCATGTCGGGGGATCACTTAAAACTTCTGCAGGGGGAAGTTACGGCCCTCTTGGCCAAGGGGGCCATCGAGCGCGTTCCTCGCCCAGAAGTAGGTCGAGGTTGTTATTCCCACTACTTTCTGGTTCCCAAGAAGGGCAAAGGGGGCCTACGCCCTATCTTGGACCTCAGGAGCATCAACGCTTTCCTCCGGAGGGACAAGTTCAAGATGCTCACCTTAGCTCAGGTTCTGGCTGCCCTAGATCCTGGAGACTGGATGGTAGCGTTGGACTTGCAGGACGCTTATTTCCACATTCCCGTCCTGCCGTCCCACCGGCGTTACCTGCGGTTCATGGTAGGCCGCGAGCACTTTCAGTTCACCGTGCTCCCCTTCGGCCTCACCAGTGCCCCTCGGGTGTTCACAAAAGTAATGGCGGTGGTCGCAGCTCACCTGCGCAGATTAGGGGTTCCAGTATTCCCCTATCTCGACGACTGGTTGTTGAAGGCGGGCTCGCCCCAGGCAGTCGTCTCCCACCTCCAGACTACGGCCGACCTCTTGCATATGCTGGGGTTTTCCATCAATGTGCCGAAGTCGCATCTGAGTCCCTCCCAGAAGCTCCTCTTCATCGGAGCGGTTCTGGACTCGGCGCAGTTCCGGGCCTATCCCCTGGAGCAGTGGGTCTGGGATATTCAGGCTCTGATTCCCATCTTTCGGCCTCTATCCCAGGTTTCGGTCAGGTTGGTGCTGCGGCTTCTGGGTCTGATGGCCTCCTGCATCCTGTTGGTGCATCACGCCAGATGGCGGATGTGGGCTCTGCAGTGGGACCTGAAGTTTCACTGGGCCCAGCATCGGGGCAACCTGTCCGACCATGTCTTGATCTCGGAGGGCACTGCAAGACAGCTGCAGTGGTGGCTCACGGACTGCGATTGGGTCAGTGGCAGATCCCTCTCCCTACCCCAACCGGAGCATGTAGTAGTGACGGATGCGTCCCTCCTGGGATGGGGGGGTGGTCACATGGGAGAGGCGGAGATCAGAGGCCTCTGGTCTCCAAGCGGAGTCCCGGCTCCATATTAACCTTGTGGAGCTGCGGGCGATCCGACTTCCACTGAAGGCATTCCTTCCCTGTTCGGGGAAGTGTAGTGCAGGTGTTCATGGACAACACCACGCCATGTGGTATTGCAACAAACAGGGCGGGGTCCTGGACCCTTTGTCAGGAGGCTCTGCGCCTCTGGACATGGCTGGAACATCAGGGCATCACCCTGGTGGTTCAACATCAGGCGGACTCTGAACGCCAGAGCAGACAAACTTAGCCGTCGGTGCATGATGGATCACGAATAACGTCTGAACACGGACGTGGTGCAAGGCTTCTTTCTGCAGTGGGGAGAGCCTTGGTTAAAACTATTCGCCACCGAAGAGAACGCGCAATGTCAGCAGTTCTGCGCGTTAGAATTTCCAAGGCGGCACTCGCTCGGAGACGCTTTTCGTCGCGAGTGGAGTTGCGGTCTGTTGTACGCCTTTCCGCCTATACCACTTCTGCCCAGAGTGCTGAAGAAGATCAGACGCGACCGGGCCCAAGTCATCCTTTTGGCTCCGGATTGGGCATGAAGATACGGGTATCCCGAGCTACTCAGTCTATCGATCGACCCTCCGATCCGACTGCCTCTTCAGGAGGACCTTCTGTCGCAGCAGCAGGGGACAGTCCTCCACCCGAACCTGTCCAGCCTCCACATTCATGCGTGGAGATTGAGCGGCGGCAGTTGATGCCATTTGACTTGCCTCCTGAAGTCTGTAATGTTATTCTGGCAGCCGGGCGTCCCTCCACAAAATCTGTATACGACTGCAGGTGGAACAAATTTGTGGCATGGTGCACAGCTAAGGCTGTGGATCCCCTCTCCGCCCCTCTTTCTGAGGTTCTCCTCTTTCTTCTTTCCCTGGCCCAGCAGGGCTCTGCTCTGGGCACCCTCAAGGGATACCTTTCGGCTATTTCTGCCTTCTTACGGCTTCCTGATCAGCCTTCTCTTTTTAAATCCCCTGTTCTTTCTCGATAATTTTACCACATGTTCCCTCCTTTCCATTTCGTAATGCCTCAGTGGGATTTAAATCTAGTACTGACCTATCTGATGTGCGCTCCCTTTGAGCCACTTCATAATTGTCCCCTTCGTATTCTGACTCTTAAGACTGCTTTCCTGGTCGCCATCACCTCTGCTAGAAGGGGGAGTGAGCTCCAGGCTCTGTCTTCTAAGCCTCCTTTCCTTTCTGTCCATCCGGACAAAGTTGTTCTCAGGACTCATCCTTCCTCTCTCCCTAAGGTGGTAACTGCCTTTCACATCGGCCAGTCTGTTACGCTGCCCACCTTCTTTCTGCCTCCGCATCCCTCGAAAGAGGAAGCAAGGGCACTGTCCTTCTATCTGGACCGCACCAAACAGTTCCGGGTGGACGACCAACTCTTTGTTAGCTACGTGGGCGCCAAGAAGGGGCGGGGCGGTACACAAGCGAACCATCTCTCGGTGGGTCGTTTTGTGTATCAAGGCCTGTTATTCCTTAGCTAAAAAGGAACCTCCTGCAGGGCTGAGGGCCCATTCCACTCGGTCCACAGCGGCGACCATTGCCCTGGGCCGAGGAGTCCCCTTGCAAGACATTTGCCAGGCAGCAACGTGGGCCTCGCTGCACGCGTTTACCAGACACTATTGCCTGGACAGCCAAGTCCGGAGGGACGGCTTCTTTGACCGTTCTGTTCTCCAGGACTTTCTGGTGTGATTTTGGTTCGCAGACCCACCACCGGTGTTGGTTTTGCTGGGGTATCTATTCTAAGGTGAGGAATCGAACTAACGTGTTTCTTTCAGATGAACAAGTTACTTACCTTCGGTAACGATGTATCTGTAAGAAACATTAGTTAGTTAGATTCCTCACTGACCCACCCATCCTCCCCGTTCTGCGAACCGACATCTAGGGTTAAGGTTATCCTTTTCAGGACCCTAGACTTTTTTAGCACCAGTGTCGGTCTCTTGCATGGCTCTGCGTTCCTGGCGCGGAAAGCTATGTACAAGAACTGACGTCAGCACGCGAGGGTGGCGTCTAAGTACTCAGTCATTCCGGCGTACGACGCAGACGACGGACGCGGAGCCGCAGACGACGCCTAGCGACGCGCAAGGGGTATTGCTGATGAAAAATCTTTTCGAATCCAGCCTGACGCCTGGGGATATTCTAAGGTGAGGAATCTAACTAACTAATGTTTCTTACAGATCCATCGTTACCGAAGGTAAGTAACTTGTTCTTTACACACACAAAAAAATACACGTATAACCTTTCTATGTAGTTTTTTAATCTATATTATTACTTTATTACTACTATATAATAAACAAAACACTTGACTCTCTCCAATGCACCACTTTGTCTCACGTTATACCTCTCTCAATAGCTCCTCTACCTCCTCTCTGACGCATCTCAAACCTCATTCTACTACTATGGTCTCCAAAATAAACCTTCTAGGCTCTTTGTTGCATGCTCCTCACTGAAAAGCTCATCAACGCCTCATCACGGGTAGTTAGCGCCATATAATTGCGTTTACATTCCTGTGACTTTCGATTGGAGTTTCACTCCATCTACTGTACAGTGGCCCAGTCATCACTACTATGTACTCGATTCCTACCTTTGCTCAACAGCTCTCTTCTCTTACTGTTGCTTTTTTAGATTTTTTTTTCAATGGTTGTCTCTGCTTCTGCAGGCCTCACACTCTAAACAGTACCAGCATGTCGAAAGCATACCAGAGTACCTTCACTGGTGAGACCAACACTCCATACAGCAAGCAGTTTGTGCACTCCAAGTCCTCACAGTATCGACGTCTGAAGACTGAATGGAAAAACAATGTGTACCTAGCTCGCTCTCGGATCCAGGGGCTGGGTCTGTACGCCTCCAAGGACATAGAAAAGCACACAATGGTCATCGAATACATTGGCACTATCATCCGCAATGAAGTGGCAAATCGCAGGGAGAAGATCTATGAGGAACAGGTGAGTGTGTGCTTCTTAAGGGAGTAGAGGGTGGTATTGATTTTCCAGAAGTTTGTGGTTCTCTGTGGAGATATTATTTGAAGGTTCACTAAGGTGTAAAAGTAGCTGCAAAGTAGACTTTTTTTGCACGTTAGGGAACAAGTTAAGTGACCCCTACCCATAAGAGAAATCCTTGAAGTATTTTGAATGTCTGGTACAGGTCTGTGAAGATTGCATAGAGATGCCAGCAGATGTGTTTTCGAGAAAAATTGGGCAACGGCATTAAAGCAATTATGGTAAGTTAGGAAACTTGTGCAGAGATCTGAGGACATGAATTCTTAAGAGGAACTAGTGGGTTGCTTACGTGAAGGGATGCCATAGAACAAGCCTTGGCATGGATGTGTTCCCGTACAGGGGAGACTTGAGAAAATGTTTTAAAAAGGGAAAAAATAATCTGGCAAATGTAATTTTTACGATGATCTTCTGGCCAACAATTCAATGTGATAGAACTCTTAGGATGTGTAAATGTTAAAAATTGTTTCCATAGAATTCATGGATGATATTTGTGACCGAAAGACATGAACCCTAAACATGCATTTCCCTTGCAGCTGCTTTCAAAATAACCAAAATGCACTAAGCCTAGATTTTCGCCTGTGCAAATCCATAGAATTAGTTTTGCGGCGTGAATCTTTCTGGATTCACTATGCTGTGCATTTTTCCGCGATCTGGTGGTTGGGTCAGGATTCGTAGTCTGTCTCTTGTTTTTTTGGGTTTTTTTTTTTTTACGTAGCCCAGGTGGGCGTCGACCTCCCACCATTTGGTGCACCTCTCGTGACGTCGTCGTGCTTCCTGCGGAAGTCCCACCTTTGGGGCGCCATCTTCAGATTCTTTTTTCCGCCGTTGGGTCTGGATCGTCATCGAGAAGCTCCAGAGTTTTAGACGAAGGAAGAAGGAAAATACGCGAGTTTCATCAAAGGAGAACCTTTAGAAGACTACAGAGAGAAAGGTATTACAGCCGGGACGACGAAGGAGGGGATCCTCGAAATTCTTTGACGCACAGAGGAAAATGCGCACTCTGAGGCTCTGAGCGCAATGGACAAGACACCATTTAAGTTCTGCCCTAACTGCCACCACAAGTTCGCGCAGAAGGACCAACATCCGGTCTGCAACCTTTGCCTGCCGTTCGACCACAAGAGCAAGGACTGCAACGCCTGTTCCGCCTTCGCGCCGAAGACTCTCCGGGTGAGAGAACGTCAGAGGAGAGCCAACTTCAGCATGGAAGGCAAGGGTAAGGCCCCGTCGCTGTACGATCTGGGCCTATCCACCGACGAAGACAACATCGCCGAGGGACCTGATGTTTTCACGGTCGCAGAGACCGATAAGAAAACGCCTGACGAGGTAAGAGACACGTCGAGTACAAAACCACCGAAATGGCCCCGAAAATCGGATGGTGACTCTCGAAAAAATGAGTCAGTCGTCGAAGGAAACACCGGCGCCGAAGATTTCGACGTCCGTCAGTGGTTCAAAGGACAAAAGGCCGAGCGGATCCTTCGAAAAGGACTCCCAGGTGCCGAAGACCGCCGAGAGGCAGAGTTCGTCGAAACAGACCCACGAGGTGGGACGTTCGGCGACGAAAGACAAGGCCGCGTCGACGCAAGCTCCGTCGAAGAGACCTGCGGCCGACGCCGAGCACATCTCAAGCATGGAGAAGAAAAAGAGAAGGCTCGAGGCTGAGATGGAGAGCATCCTTCAGAGGAAGAAGGAGTTCGACGAACGAATGAAACAATTCAAAAACCCAACGGTCCAGTCGACGGATGTCGTGGAGATCGAGGAAGAAGGGGATTTCGACGCCGAAGAGCAGTCGAAGTCCTGAAGAGTAGGAGGAATGCACCTACAATGAGGGAGAAGGTGATAATGAGGATCAGCAGTCGTTCTACGGCTCGGCGCCGTCGACGAGTCAGGAGCTGGAATGGCAGGACATCGACACCGAAAACCCCGAAGAGCCCGTGGACTCGTATCCTTCGAGGCCTTCGCCGCCTGACGACATCGGGGCGTACAACATGGTCGTCAAGAGTGCTGCAGCAGCCTTTGGTGTGAAATTGGACGAGGAGAAGCCGAAAGCAGACTTCCTACTCGAAACTCTGCTCCCCATCCAGACGAGGAGCCAGTTCCTCCCCATGCTCCAAAGCGTGATGAACCAAGGGAAGGAGGCGTTTAAGGACCCGGGAACATGCCGGTCCATCACACCCAGAACGGAAAAGAAGTACAAGCACTCCTCGCAGGATCCTCCTTACATCAAAGGATCGGTCACTGCAGATTCCATCATTGCTTCCACGGCCAGGAAAAGAGCCAATGTGCCGGCGACCTCGGGGCCACCTCCTGATAAGGAGAGCAGAAGGATGGACCTCACTGGAAGGAAGGTAGAAAGAAACGCCGCAATGCACTGGCGCATGGCAAACTCAAACGCGCTACTGAACAGACACCAGTACCAGCACTGAGATGAGATGGGGGAACTAATCAAGCATCTCCCAGAAGAGTACCGTCAAAGAGCTTCCCATCTAGTGGAGGAAGGGAAGAATATCGCCAACTCGTGCATCAAGACTGCATTGGACGGGGCGGAAACTTTGAGCAGACTGATGGCCATAGGGATCACTGAAAGGAGGCAGGCTTGGCTCAGAATTTCTGGATTCAAGCAGGAAGTCCAGAATAACATACTGAACACCCCTTTCAACGGTGAAACGCTGTTCGGGGAAACTGTGGACGAGAAGCTCACCCAGCTGAAAAAGGAAAATGAGACCGCAAGATCCATGGGAGCCCTGCAATTCAGAGGAATGCGAAGAGGCACCCCAAATCGGAGACCCTACGGAAGAGGAGGAAGCCAGCAGGGTACGTCGCACCAGACATTCCAGCACGGGCAGCAGGGTGACAGTCACAGCCAGCAGGGACAGCAGAAGCAGAACTGGCAGTATCCGCCTCGAGGCCAGTCCTTTCGAGGGAGAGGAAACGGACGTGGCCAAAGGAGGAGAGGGGGAGACCAACCCTCATCTAAGTGACTACACACACAAAAGGACGCTCACCCACAGCATACCCCGAAGGGTGAAGCGCAATGTAACAACACCAAGGGGGTTACGCAAAACAAGCGCCTACGAGCATGCAACACCAGTAGGCGGAAGACTGGGCCTCTACCTTCAACAATGGCAACAAATAACCTTAGACAAATGGCTTCTCAACGTCATACAGCACGGATACTGCATAGAGTTAGAGAAAAGGCCTCCAAACAAGAAACCAAGGAGAAGGCAGCGCTCGGGTCAGGAGCTTGCTCAACTCAAGGAGACACTTCAACTACTGGAAAAAAAGGCCATAGAACCAGTGCCACGCAGAGAAAGGAACAAGGGAGTGTACTCAAACTACATCCTTGTACCAAAGGTGGACGAATCACTAAGACCCATCCTGGACCTAAGGTTCCTAAACAAATTCATAAAGACGCAAAAATTCAAAATGACATCACTACAAGAAGTGCTACCCGAAATACGAGGCGGAGACTTCATGTCCACCGTGGACCTCAAGGACGCCTACCTGCACATCCCAATGAACAGGCAACACAAAAACCTGCTAAGGTTCAACATCAACCAGGATCATTATCAATTTACAACCCTGGCATTCGGCCTAAAGTCAGCCCCAAGGGTCTTCACAAAATGCCTTGCAGCAGTAGCAGCGTACCTACGAAGGGAAGGGATTCATGTGTATCCTTACCTAGACGACTGGCTGGTTAAAGCAAGCACTCGCGACAAGTGCGAGGAGCACGCAGAACGGGTGACAAGAACACTAACAAACCTGGGGTTCTCGATACACTGGGGGGGAAGTCATCGATAGAACCAGAACAGGTGAAGATCTTCCTGGGAGCGAAGATCAACTCCATAGACTGTACAGTGATGCCCAGCGATAGAAGAACAATAGCCCTTGCTGAACGAGACGCGTCTCTACCAGAAGGGGCGAATTCTGACAGTGAGAACAGTGAGCAAGATCATGAGGATGATGGCGTCATGCATCCATCTAGTCCCCAATGTACGGCTTCACATGAGACCATTCCAAGAATGGCTGCAACAGCAATGGTCACAAGCAAGCGGGAGTTGGGAGGATCTAGTGGTTGTTACGCACGCGGTGCAGGAGGAGATAACATGGTGGAACAGGGAGAACTTAACTACAGGAAAGACCTTGAAACCACCAAACCCAACTGTGACCATTACCACGGACGCATCACAAATAGGATGGGGAGCACACATGAACAAACTCAGGGTGAGTGGTCTGTGGACTCCGGCAGATGCGGTCAGACACATCAATTACCTGGAATTGAAGACTGTCCTGCTAGCCCTGAAGGCCTTCCAGAAACAGCGATACAACCAGAAAGTGTTGATACAGACGGACAATACGACTACCATGTTCTATATCAACAAGCAGGGAGGGACACAATCGTTCCCCCTTTCCTCTCTGGCACAGGAGATTTGGAAATGGGCCATCCCACTCAAGATAGACCTGCTGGCCATACACCTACCAGGGAAGGACAATGTGGAGGCAGACTGGCTCAGCAGACAGACCTCGGCATCCCACGAGTGGGAGCTCAATGGACAGGAAACGCAGAGGCTGTTCCAGAGTTGGGGAACACCGACAATAGACCTGTTTGCAACACGCCTGAATGCAAAATGCCAAAACTTCGCATCCAGACAACCAGAACAGCAATCGCAAGGGAATGTCCTATGGATAAGTTGGTCAAAGACATTTGCCTACGCTTTTCCACCGATACCGCTGTTACACAGGGTGCTCAACAAGTGCAGAACAAGCAACATGACACTGATCCTAGTAGCTCCGCAGTGGGCAAGGCAGACATGGTTCTCTCAAATAGTGGAGATGGCGCAAGGCACTCCTCACAAATTCACAAGAAGAAAGGACCTGCTCTCCATGCAGAACGGAGAGGTCCTGCACCCAGAACCAGAGAGCCTCAGCCTGGCGGCATGTTTCCTGAAGACTTGGAGTTTGCACACCTGAACCTACCTCCAAGCACTATGCGAGTGCTGCGGGAGGCAAGGAGACCTACAACACAAAAATGCTATGGGGAGAAATGGAAAAGGTTCACAATATGGTGCAGCAGAAATAAACTACAGAATAAAATGACAACAAAGTCAACGGTGCTTAGATATCTCGCACACCTACTAAAAAGTAATCCATGCTCATCCTCCCTAAGGGTACACCTAGCGGCAATCATAGCTTACACACGAGGGGAGAGAGGAGGAAGTCTCTTTACGTCACAGGTAGTAAAGAGGTTCCTGGAGGGGGCGAAAAGAATTGCGCCACCAAAGAGGATGCCGCCGCCGGCATGGAACCTTAACGTGATCCTAACTGAGCTTATGAAGGCGCCGTTTGAGCCCATCCACAAGGCCATGCTGCAAATGCTGACAATTAAAACAGCCTTCCTGGTAGCGATAACCTCGCTGCGCAGAGTGAGCGAGCTGCAAACACCGACACTGCAAGAGCCCTACATACAGATACACAAAGATAGGGTGGTTCTAAGAACGGACTCACACTTCATGCCTAAGGTGGTGTCTGCATTCCATATGAACCAGACAATTCAGATACCGAGTTTCTTTCAAAAACCCCACGACAAGCGCAGAAAGAGCACTGCACACTCTGGACGCTAGAAGGGCAGTGATGCACTATATTGAGAGGACCAAAGAGCACAGGAAGACCAAGCAGCTTTTTGTCTCCTTTGCAACTAGTTTCCTGGGTAGACCCGTGACAAAAGCCACCATTGCACGATGGATTGCACTAACAATACAATACTGCCACAAACAAGCAGGGCAGGAACTATCGGATGGGCCACGAGCCAACTCCACAAGGAAGAAGGGGGCAACTATTGCCTTTCTGGCAAATACGCCCATTCAAGACATATGCCTGGCGGCAACATGGGCTTCAGTGCACACGTTCACTAAGCACTATTGCGTGGACATTCAGATGAACAAGGAAGCACAAGTAGGACAGAAGGTGCTTCAACACATATTCAACAGCCAACACTCATCTACCACCCAGCCGCCACAAAGATAACAAACCGCTACAAAGTCTATGCACAGCATAGTGAATCCAGAAAGATTCACGCTGCAAAACGAATAGTTTCTTACATGTCGGTGTAGTTTTACAGCTTGAAGATCTTTCTGGATTCACTAGCGAACCCACCCACCTCCGCCAGGAAGATGAGGATGGAGATAGAGGTGGAAGGACATAGAAGATCAGAATAATTGGAATACTAAAGAGAATTGGAAAAGGAAAATTAAAACAACGCCTAGGGTTAAAAATAAAAAAGGGAAAAAAAGAACCTGAAGATGGCGCCCCAAAGGTGGGACTTCCGCAGGAAGCATGACGACGTCACGAGAGGTGCACCAAATGGTGGGACGTCGACGCCCACCTGGGCTACGAGAAAAAAAAAAAGAAAAAGAAAGACTACGAATCCGGACCCAACCATCAGATCGCGGAATAATGCACAGCATAGTGAATCCAGAAAGATCTTCAAGCTGCAAAACTACACCGACAGGTAAGAAACTATTCGATATGTATCATTTTTATACTTTTAGTGCAGAGTTCGGTATGTGTCATCAAAATGATATACACTAATATTAAATAATTGATTGTGGACACTATATTTAGTAGAAATTCCCACAAATATTTGGTATTGTGGGACTTGAAACTCTTGTATGCCTTTCCGCCAATACCACTCTAGCCCCAAGTTATCAAGATCATCCGGACTGATCGGGCCAAAGTTATCCTCGTGGCTCCATATTTGGAGAGACGTAGTCTATGGTTTCCAGAATTCCTAAGTTTGAGCATCTGTCCTCCGATCAGGCTGCTCCTCAAGGAAGCAACAGGGCAAGGTTCTGCAATCGGACTTTTGCAATCTCCACCTTCATGCTTGGAGATTGAGTGACGACAGCTGGACACCCTTTACCTTCCTTTAGAGGTGGTTGATGTCATCTTGGCAGCTAGACATCCCTTGTCAAAAACTGTATTGCCTGTCTGGACAGGTTTGTGGCTTGCTGCAGTACTCTGCAAATCGACCCCTCCAGGCAAAGTTACCTGATGTTTAATTGGTTTTATCCCTTGGCTGGCAAAGGTTTGCTCAGGGCACAATTAAAGGGTATAATTTGGCTCTTTGTTGTGTTTTTTTTGGGAGGTTGCAGGACTGGCCCTCATTGTTTAAGTTTCCAGATATGTATATTGTTAAAGGTTTACAACATTTGTGTCTCCCCTCTCCCTTTGTCATGCCATAGTGGGACCTTAACATGGTCATTACGTTTTTGATGTGCACTCCCTTCGTGCCACTTCACAGCTGCTCCTTGTGGCATTTTACCTTCAAGACTATGCTCTTTGTCGCCATAACATCGGTGCGGGGTGTAAATGAACTTCAAGCTCGGACAACCCGCTGGATAACAACTTCTTTCAATTTGTGACACCATTCCACGTCGATCAGAATATCACCAGCATTTTATGCTGTGCCTCAACTCTGTCAGGAGAGGGAGACCTTCCATTTCTTGGGACCCCACGAGAATGCTGAGCTTTAATATAGATCATACCAAAAAGCACTTGGTCGACGATCAACCCTTTTTGGGGTTCTCTGGAGTGAATAATTTTGTCTGCAAAATAACAGGATTCATTATGGTAGTCTGCAGCTTGAAAAGTTTGACTCTCAGAACACCTCCGCCAGACACACAGTCTAGCAGTGAAGAAGCAAATCCTGTTTAAATCAGCCTGTATCAAATGTATCATCATACTGCCGTCCAAATTCCTGACAATGAAATGTATAAAATTACAGACCTAATTGCAACTTGAAGTCTGCCAATAAAGCCTTATTTTCAATCTCCACACTAGATACTTAAAATTGGGCTCTAGATCTTTTCACATCCAAGGTGCTCACCTCTAAAATAATTAGCAATAATAGGCTATGCAGAAGAGCACCATCTTCCCCTGGATCATGTTGTACATTAAGATCTGCTATGCACTGTCTAAAAAGCTGCCTTGTGGAAGAACTAGGTGCACATGCTTCCAGGGTCAAAGCTTCTACCACTACCGTAGCATGCAGAATCCCTTTACTGGACATTCCCAGGCAGCTACATGGACGTCCCTTTATCCGTTCACAAAGTTCTATTGTCTGAACAGTTGGGTTTGCTGAGAGGGGCATTTTGCACGCTCCATCCTGCATGGTTTTCTGGTTTCAGTCCATCCACATACCCACCTAAAATAGGTACTGCTTTGGTTATCTATTCAAAAGGTGAGAAATCCTCAGTTAGAAGTGTCTATCAGAACAAGTTACTTACTTTCATCTGCACGCGATCTAGTAGAGACTCTCTCTAGCTGCAAATTCCTCATCGGCCCTCCTATCCTCCCCGTTCTGTGGTTGGATTCCATCCGTTAAAAAGATTCCAAGTCTAGGAATCTGCAAACTGGTCACACCAATTTGCTTTGGGGACAGTGTGCCTGGGGGTGCCAACACTTTCAAAAGCCGCTGACGTCAGCACACAGGAATGGTGCCTATGTTGACTCTGCACATCATTTCCTGAGCAGAACAGCATCATTGTGGATCAGCATGACTTCACACTACCAGTATGCAGAGGTACTGATGAAAAGTTTCCAGATCCAGTCTGACACCTGGGTAATATTCAAAAGGCGAGGAATCTGTGGCTACACAGTCTCCAACGAAAAAGTGCATTAATGAAGGTAAGTCAGGTGCTTCTAGGCATTGGTACTTATAATTGTACATTCCTCACCTTTAGAATTTCCCCAGATGCCAGACTAGATCTGGAGACTTTCTACACTGGTAGGGTGCCATGCAAATCCTCGGTGTCTTCGTATCATCCTGGAAGTGATAAAATAGAGCTACATACAACCGCCACCTGTGAGAAAGTGCCTCTTTCTGCATTGTTGCTCCCACTTTTTGCTGAACTGCTGATGTGCTTTGACTGAGTGTGCCCTGGGCTCCTGCTAAACGGGTACCCAGGGCCTATATTCTTTCCCTAAAACTGCATTGAAACCTAAACCCAATTAGCATCTCTGGCCACAGGTCAGCCCCTGGTAAATAGTACCACATGTACCCAGGGCACTGTGACCAAGGAAGGCCTCTAAGGGCTGCAGCACATATTGTGCCAACCTTAGATCTACTGTACCTTTACACTCACACACTGCCTTTGCAGGCTGCGTGTCTTGGGGCAGAACAAATTGAAGAGTCGACATGGCACACAGCCCACTGCCCTGGCATAGATCAGTTACCCCTCTCGCTGGGTGCCCTATACCAGTGGTGAGGGTATGGTTGCATGAGCCCTGTACCCCTACAGTGTCTAAGTCCATTCTTAGACATTGTAAGTGCAGTGCTGCCATTAAGAGTATATGGTGCTGGGAGTTTGTCATTATGAACTCCACAGCACCATAATGGCTACACTGAAAACTGAGAAGTTTGGTATCACAGCACATTAAACTCACACTGATGCCATTGTGGGATTTAATGAAAAATGCACACATAGGGCATCGTAGAGATGCCCCCTGAAAAACAACCTACCACCTCTGTCCAGGCTGAGTGGCTGCTTTTAGCTGCCACCACCAGACATGTTTCTGGACCCCTGGGTCGAGAGTCTGCTGCTCTCAGGGGCCTGAAATAATGCACATTCTGGGACGGGGTGCCAAGCCTCCTCCACCAGGATGGGCAGGGTCCACAAAGGGGAAGCTTCAAAGGCTTGCCGCCTTTGTGAGCTTCCCCAGGCCACTTGCTGCTTTCAGCAACTGGTCCCCACTGGTTTTGACCCCCACTTGTGGCGGGACAACCAGCGGGAAAAACAAGTGAGGAAGAGAGGTGTGCCCACCTCTGCCAACTCCACCCCTCAGGTGGTGGAGGTGAGGTGAAGCACAACCCTCAGTCCCTGCCATCTTGCAGAAGGGGGGACCCAGCCAACGAGGGTGAAATTTATGCCCCCCTCCCACTGGAGGGTGGCATAATAGGGGGTGTACCCACCCCATGGAAGAGACACATTGGTCCCAACCTTTTACCTACGTGCAACGCCTCTAGAGAGCCTACTACAACACCTTCTAGATCAATACAAAACACGAGCTAATGATCTCATCCAGGAAGGCAAGCTCATAACCAATACCTCCATTTGGTGTGCTCTGGATGCTGCAGACACAGCATCCCGGGCTATTAATACCAGTGTCCTTTTACGCAGACATGCCTGGCTACGCATTTCCGCCTTCAAACCCGAGGTTCAAACCATATTAAATCAACCATTTGCCCAGGAACACCTATTTGGACCCTCTGTAGATTCATCTTTAGAGAAGATGAACAAGGACACCGACACTGCCAAATCAATGGGAGCTTTGCAATCGCAAGCTCCAAGAAGCTACTTTTGTCGCTCCTCTTATAGGGGCACCTTTAGAGGTTTTACCACTGATAACCCCTCCACTTCCTACAAGAGTGTCCCACCCAGACCTCATCTAACAGAGGCTATTACAGAGGAGGCTACAGGGGCAATAACAATAAGGGTAGATGCAAAACTACCGATACTCGTACCGCCTCCACCCCTAAACAAAGACTTCCCTCCACTCCTCCCGGACCACTCTACTCCGGTCGGGAGAAAATTGCTACAGTTCCTACCTATCTGGAACAACATCACCACAGACAGGTGGGTGAGACAAATCATCCAATCAGGTTATTGCCTAGAGCTCACTTCAACTCCCCCAAACATACCACCCAAACAGCGTCCATTGCCAGCAGAGCACTTAACGCTTCTAAAACAAGAGGTACTTTACCTCCTAGAAAAACATGCCATAGAACCAGTTCCCCTTCATCAACAAAACACAGGGGTTTGCTCCCTGTATTTCCTCATTCCAAAGAAGGACGGAACCCCGAGACCCATCTTGGACCTCCGACCATTAAACCTGCATACAATCAGACCATTTCCACATGGTCACTCTTCAACAGGTCCTCCCGCTACTCAAACAAGGAGACTTCCTTGCCACATTAGATCTCAAGGACGCCTACTTCCACATTTCCCATTCACCCTGCTCACATGAAATACCTTCGGTTTGTGGTGGACGGACAGCATTACAAGGTTCAAGGTTCTCCCATTTGGAGTCTCCACCACACCCAGGTTCTTCACAAAATGTCTGGCAGTGGTGGCAGCCCACCTACGAAGGCAACAAATTCACGTCTTCCCATATTTGGACGACTGGCTCATAAAAGCCAAGTCACTTACGCAGTGTGTAAATCACACACACACCACAATCCAACTGTGAGAAGGCAGCCTGATATATGCTGTCCACTAGTTCTAGTGGGCACCTTGTATCAGTCCAAACAACCCCTTATGGTGAATTGGTTAAAGACCACCTTTATTGAAAGCTATCCTAGTGGTCGCTATGGAGAGCAGCCTTCAGGCTAAGTCTTGAAGGAATGTAAAGCAGCTTGTTTTACCAGTCTATAATCTCTTAAATGATCAAATGAAAGGACAACCACCCCAGGTACATATTTAAAATATATGTATTTAGGTTAAAACACACCCCTCTAGTCTCTTTGAGACTGGAGTTCGAAGTACTTCAGTTACAAGTTAGCAATCAACAGTAATAGCAAAAATACACGTTTGGACCCTAGGGGCGTACCAAACCATATACCAATAAAGTGGTATAAGAACCACGACTGAACTAGACACAAGGCCTAGAGCCTGTAGAATCGCTGGGACCCCAAGGAACCACCCAAGGTAGTGACACAGGGGACCCACGGTGGCCGTGTGCAGTGTGTAAACACAATTGCGGGTTCCCGTTAGTTTCAATGGGCAATGTTGCAGTTGGAAATTTAAAGATTAGGGACACTTAGAATAGAGTCAGGACCAAACTCTTTAGGACTTTAGAAGTTCTAGGGCTAGCACCCACGGGAGCACCGGAGTACTCTAGTTACCTCACCCAGGGAAGCCGGGTGCATAGGTGTCTTTTGGTGTCGGGTTGCGTAGTCGATTGCAATGGAAGCCTGCAAAGAACTGCTGCTGCCGTGAAGAGGAGAAGAGTCCAAAGAGATCCAGGCCTGAATCTAGGATGGAAGGAACCTGAAAGCAGAGGGGACGGAGTCTGGGTTACTAGCCAGTGACCGAGGGCAGGATGGACCAATGCCCACAGATGTCGGGTGCTTCAGGTGAGTTGACTGGTGTCTTGACTCTTCAGCCACGAGGTCCAGGAGGTGTCGACGAAGTCCACGAGCCGGATTCGAGCTGTCCCACGAAGTCTGTTGAGTGCTGCGGTGTCGGCGACCAGAATGGACCCAACAAGCCTTGGCAACGGCAAGTCTCGTGGAAAGAAAAGAAGGACTTCGGTACAGACCAGCAAGGTCTGAGGGACTCACCCAGCGAGGGTAAGTCAGGGCACGTCTGGAGCAGCCAGGAAAGCCCAAGCAGAAGAGGAGTCGCCTTCGTGGGGACCCACTAGCCAACGGGCTAGTGATCGCGGAGAAGCCTCGAGCGGTTGCACTGGAACCTGGCCCACGGGTCACTCGTGGAGTGGAGGCCAGAGATCTTCGGGGCAGTCTGTGCTCAAGGCTGGGGCTACTCGGAGCCCAAAGCAGAACTTCAGGAAATCACAAGAAGTCGATGTACCAGCAATAGTACGTGGTGTCCAGGGATCACGGTTCCTTGTCACCCACGATAGCCACAGGCCTCAGCTTTGCTGTGGACTCGGGGAAGTCAGGAAATCCACCTCTGGTGATGCAGAGACTTCAGCGTCCAACGGGAGCTTTGGAATTGCAGACCGGACAGTTGCTTCTTTGGTGCCTGCCAATCAGGGGAGTCACTCCTTGACCCCAAGGAAGATTTCTTCCGTCTTCTTGTCGAAATAGAAATTCGAAGGTCCAGGATATATATTGCAGAGTTTCTTCCAGGGTCATCTAAAGTCTTAAGGACTGGGTTCCCATACTTATACCAAGTTTGGGGGTTGGACATATTCTAGGGACCCACCTATGGGAGGGTTTGGAAAGAGGGATGATTACACCCATTTCCTTTGTCCAGTTACGCGCCAGAGAAGGGGAAGGTAGCCCCTGCAACCGGTTTGAACTGGACTATGCACAGGGACACCAAATGTGCCCCAAGTGCAGGACTTCAAAGCACCAGAGAGTGCTCCTGCCCAGTCCCAATACGCATCTGCCTGTCTCGGGAGGTGGTTACACCTCCCTTCGACAGGAAACTTATTGTCTAGGCCTCCCCTGCCGGAGTTTCGGTCAGCAGCAGGAGGCCCGACCCGTGTCTGTGGCATAGGCATCCATTTTGTGATGCCAGGGCTCAAAAAAGTCCTACCGGGTTAGACCAGTGTGAACATGTCTCTCCCTCTAGAAGGGTGGAATGCTACCCCCGCCGCCAGAACTGGCGGGGAGGGGTAGTATTCCAGAGGGTTTGACACCAAACACAACATGTTTCCGTGCAGCCATCCCAAAGTTTGCATTTACCGCAAGGTTATAATGCACTTAAGAGTATATGGTCAGGCTGCACCACAAACAGCATCCGAGGATGTACTCCGAACGCTGCATAGGGGCTCTGCTCATGCAGGGGCACCCTCTCACATAAAAACCAAGCACTCTGCCTTCAGGATTGGTAAGGCCTGCCATAGGAGTGACTTGTAGGTTTTATGTGTGTGTGAAATGGTAGTGATATAGGTAGCCTATACCACTGTAAGGGGTGCAAGCACACCCTTACCCAGGCTGCAGTAGCGGACCTGTGGTGCCATTTTGGAGTGCTTCCCAGGGGTGGCATAATACATGTTTAGCCCTTGGTAGGCCTCTGAGGTACCTAGGCCCTAGGTACATAGTATACCATATACTAGGGGCTTATAAGGCACTCCAGACTCTAATTAGATATGTACCTGCAAGCCATTTTAGAGAGGAAGCAGCTAGGCTGTGGTCTGGATTAGCAGGGCCACAGCCAGACTAAGGTCGAAAAACAGTGAAACACCAGCACAAAGTGGGGGTACCCATGTGAAGCAGGTCCTACTCTCCTACACCAACTACTTCACGATTTAGGGTTTACCATAAACCTTGCGAAGTCTCATCTCCAACCATGCCACATCCAACAATATCTGGGTGGCACAAAAAACACCTTAAAGAGCCTTGCTTATCCCAGTCCAGCCAGGATAGCAAGCATGTGAGCCCTTATAACAAGATTCCAGCCGCAACACTCACTTCCAGCTCAAGTGTTCATGCAACTCATAGGAATGATGGCCTCTTGCATATTCATAGTACCTCATGCAAGACTCCAGATGCGCCCCTTACAGGAATGCTTAGCACGTCAGTGGAACCAAGCTCAAGGTCAGCTAACAGATATGGTGTTGGTGGACGGCCGCACACATCGTTCTCTGCAGTGGTGGAACACCCAAAACCTCTCCAAAGGGCGACTGTTCATAGAGCTGGTTCTACAGATTGTGCTAACAGTAGATGCATCGCTCACCGGCTGGGGAGCTCATCTACTTCATCACACCATACAGGGCACAGCAAAGGCTACTCCACATCAACCATTTGGCGTTACTAGCAATCTTTCTGGCATTAAAATCATTCCAGAAACAGATATCAGGCAAAGCTGTCTTAGTCCACACGGACAATATGACAGCAATGTACTATTTATAAAAACAGGGGGGGAACACTCTCTCCAGCTCTCTCAACTAGCACAGAGCATATGGAGGTGGGCCATTCCTCAAAACATATTCCTGTTAGCCCAACATCTCCCAGGAATTCAAAATCACATGGCAGATCTCTTTAGTCGGCAGACACAACAGATTCACGGGTGGGAACCTCATCCACAAGTTCAACCATTTTTCCAAATGTGGGGGCAGCCAGAGATAGATCTCTTCGCCACACATTTCAACACAAAATGCCCAAACTTTGCCGCCAGATATCCACACCCATTGTCCAAAGGCAATGCGATATTGATGAACTGGTCAGGCAGATTTGCGTACGCTTTTCCATCTCAACCACTCATTCCATTAGTGGCGCGCAAGCTGCAACAACAGTTGCTAACACTGATCCTAGTTGCTCCAACATGGGCCAGACAACCCTGGTACACAACATTGCTGGAACTATCAGTAGTCCCGCACCAAAAACTACACCTCTCCCCACAGCTCTTAAAACAGAACCATGGAGAGATCAGACACCCAGATCCAGCACAGCTCAACCTGGCAATCTGGCTCCTGAAGTCCTAGAGCTTGGTTATCTCAATCTTCCACCTGATTTTATGAACGTTATTAAAGAAGCTAGGCGCCCCCACAAGTAGAGCCTGCTATGCAGCCAAGTGGAAAAGATTTGTTATATACTGTAACAATAACAACATCAATCCTTTAGATGCCTCCACTCAGCACATCATATGTTAGCTGCTGCATCTTCAAAGATGTAATCTAGCATACACATCAAATAGATTACATCTCGCTGCCATTGCAGCTTACCTACAAAATAGACAACATCTGTTCATTGTTCAGGGTGCCTGCCATCAGGCGCGCAACACCCATTGGACTCACAGGGCTTCAGCCCCCCCCCCCGTCGTGTGTGGCAGCCCGGGATGAGACACCTTCCCGGGCAAAAAAGCAGCCGCACCCGAGCACTTCACGGGTCTTTAAAAGACCATTTGCATGTTAATGAGGCCTTGTTGTTGTTTCACCCCTTCTAAGAGCCCCTGCAGCTCCACTCTGCCTATTGCTTAAAGTTCAGCCCCCCCCCCCCCCCCCCCCCCCCCGAAATTTTTGCTCAGCCCCCCCGAAATTTGGCTCTAGTTGCGCCTCTGCGTGCCATTAAGGCATTTGTGGAAGGCCTCAAAATAATAATTCCTCCCAGGGTACCTCCCTCCTCAGTGTGGAATTTAAACATCGTCCTCACAAGATTAATGGGTCCTCCATTCGAACCTCTACATAAATGCGAGCTACAATTTCTTATATGAAAAGTCGCTTTCCACGTAGCTATTACATCTCTTAAGAGTCGGTGAGCTACAGGCACTAACTATTCAAGAACCATTTTTACAACTCCATCACAACAAAGTGGTTCTCAGGACAAACCCAAATTCCTTCCTAAAGTTATCTGTTGAGTTGCCAGTGTTTTTCTCGCAACCACAAACAGTAGCAGAAAGAGCTCTTCATACACTAGACGTAAAAGAGCACTCCTTTACTATATTGACAGAACAAAACATTTTCGCAAAACAAAACAACTTTTTGTATCCTTCTCACCACCTCATAAAGGCAATCCCATATCAAAGTCTGGGATTGCAAGGTGGATTGTCAAATGTATACAAATTTGCTATCACAAAGCAAAAACGTACACTGTCTATTCCCCCTAAAGCCCACTCTACCCGAAAGATAGCGGCTTTAATGGTATTTTTAGGGAACATTCCCTTAGATGACCTCTGCAAAGCAGCTACATGGTCTACACCGCGTACATTCACAAAACACTATTGTGTAGATGTGCAGGCAAAACAACAAGCTAGTGTGGGCCAAGCTGTACTTAAAACGCTATTTCAAACGACTGCAACAGATACTGGTGGTCGCCGCTAAGGAGGAGTGCTGCTATGCAATCTGTGCACAGTGTGTGATCTCCAGCTCATATGCCTTGAACGGAAAATGCTACTTACCAGTATGCATCTGTTCTTGACATGTAGAGCTGCAGATTCACATACGCCCACCCACCTCCTCGGCTACCTTTATCTGTTCCAGTATTATCTTATTTAGATACACCATACGTGGACATCTATTTCTGTTTCTCACAAAACTCCATTTCCCTTCTTGGCGAAAAAAAAATCTGACGATGGAGTCGATGCCCGTGCTCACTATTGTCCAAAGGAGGAGCCACCTATCTCGTGACTTCCAAAGACTTTTCCATGACAACAACAAAGTGCAAACATCCGGGCCCAACACCAGATGGCGATCTATGCACAGTGTGTGAATCTGCAGCTCTACATGCCAAGAACAGATGCATACTGGTAAGTAGCATTTCTCCAGTATTGGGGTGTCTCATAGATTCACATGCTTGAATATTCCCCGTCGTCGGAGTGGGAGTCCCACGGTAAATAATATAGCAATATATACAGCCATTATATATATATATATATATATATATATATATATATATATATATATATATATATATACATATGCATAAGTAATCATATAAAACAGAGATATAAGTAAGTAATAACATCAAGAATGTCCCTATATGAAATTTCCATAGAGATGCATGGAAAGAGAAAAAAGACATTCGTAGTCTATCTCTGTCATTATGTTAGTCCGAACTCCGGCCAATCAGGCGCCAGCTCCTCTCTAGAACCTTCTCCTCAGAGCTCCTCACCTCAGATTTTCTACCGCACGTCGTGTGAAAGGGAGTCTCCCTGAGCTCTGCTCAGTTTTTTCTCTTCAGGATGACTTCAAGTAAGAAGTCTTTGTTTAGACCTTGTTCTTTTGTGGAAAGCTACGTTATTCTCAGAAGATCCACACAGTAAGTGTATTTACTGTCTTTACCCTACCATGAAGTGGGTGAATATAAATTCTGTAGAATTTTTTCTACAAAAACTCTGAAAGACAGGGAAGGCCGTCTCTTGTTGTGGCTCCAGAGACTTAAGGATAAATATGAAGTAATTTTCTGAGGTAGAAAACTTTACTTCTGGCCGTTCCCACACAGCCTCAAAACGCAGTAGTGTACAGGAGTTACCTACTCCTTTCCTTAAAAGAAGAAAATGTCTGACTATGACATCTGCCACTTCTTCTTCTTTGAATACTGCTGTGTCGCCCACGAGACATAGTTCTCAGGCTAGTGAGGTTTTCAACTTTCCAGTTTTTTTTCAAAGATGGCTTCATCGTCTACGATGGCTCCGTCTACGATGGCTCCGTCTACGATGGCTCCGTCTACGATGGCTCCGTCTACGATGGCTCCGTCTACGGTGGCTCCGTCGACGGTGGCTCCGTCGACGGTGGCTCCGTCGACGGTGGCTCCGTCGACGGTGGCTCCGTCGACGGTGGCTCCGTCGACGGTGGCTCCGTCGACGGTGGCTCCGTCGACGATGGCTCCGTCGACGATGGCTCCGTCGACGATGATTCCGTCGACGGTGGTTCCGTCTACGGTGGTTCCGTCTACGGTGGTTCCGTCTACGGTGGTTCCGTCTACGGTGGTTCCGTCTACGGTGGTTCCGTCTACGGTGGTTCCGTCGACGATGGTTCCGTCGACGATGGTTCCGTCGACGATGGTTCCATCGGCAATGAATCTTTCGATGGTGGTTTCCGTCGACGATGGTTCCGTAGACGATTCCGTCTACAAAGCCTTCTATGCCTCAGAGCCCGTCGACTGCAGTCTCATCGGTAAAAATAAGGGTTTAAAAGAGACGACTTCTGCACAGAGGTCATTAAAAATCCAAATCTCTTCGACATATACAGCGACTACTTCGTCCTTTGCTGCTGTTCCTTTATTACCATTACCACCGAGTACTTGACAAGAAAGGTCGGGTGAGGTTATATCAGTGGAGGATTCCCGCCTTCCTTAACCATTGTTTTACCACTGACTCAGATCAAGATTCAGAAGAAGGTTTAGCTGAATCGGTTGTGACAACTATAATCAGCGTTTTTTCCTTTATCACCACAAGTGTCTGTGGTTCCGCTTACTCCAGTGGTGCCAACAACTATATCGGAACCGGTACCGGCTCCAATACTTTCTGTGGTAATACCTACAGTACCGCTGAGACATTCTTCAACTCGGACAGTACCTCCTCATGATACTGAAGAAGAAGAAGAA
The DNA here is from genome assembly GCF_964204655.1 of Triturus cristatus. Taxonomy (NCBI): domain Eukaryota; kingdom Metazoa; phylum Chordata; class Amphibia; order Caudata; family Salamandridae; genus Triturus; species Triturus cristatus. The sequence goes on along the minus strand of NC_140586.1, from coordinate 48,483,061 downwards.
ATTCCTCAGGACAGGGAGGATGGTGAGATTCTCGATGATGGTGGCGATGCTGATGATGATGGTATGGCGGAGTGGGATAACTATCATGCCCAAACACCATCTCCCTCTCTGGTGCTACCTGGTGACTCACCACCTGTTGATATGCAAGTTCCACCAGTTAAGGGATAGGACAGCACTAACGTTCAAATTAACGAAGGATTATTTCCTGTACGATTTCAAAGATCAGCCTGTTAAACAAACACATACAATCCCTATAATCGAATTTATTGGGGAGGAAGGCAAAAAGATTATGGAGGCCTCATAGTCTTCCAGCACGGGTGCCTAGATTGGAGAAAAAGGTACAAATCACCATTAGGAGCACCAGCGTGCCTCACTGGTCAAGCGAAGCCAGATTCTGTAGTCACACAGGCAGAGCAACGCCGGGCTAGAAACCCTGCATCTACGATCACTGCACCACCTGATCGTGGTGGATGTCGTTTGGATGCCATAGGGTGAAAATTCTCTTCGATGGCTTCCACCATGGTGAGAGCGGCTAATGCTTTGGCCATCCTGGGTCGTTAGGACCGTCAAGTATGGGCGGATATGTCAACACTAGTTGAGCAACTGCCGGAACCGTCAAAGACCATGGCATATGACGAAGAAGAGGTTTTATTCGGAGATCAGGTGGATGAAGCTCTCCAATCGATAAAGAAAGATACAGATACTGCTCGCTCTCTGGGCACATTGCAATTTTGATTATAACCCTTTTGGGGTGCACGCGGACGCGGCACCTCCTCTATTTTCGAAGAGGAATCAATCAATATCGACCTTATAACCAGGGTTCAAACCGATATTCCTCTAACCAACAGCAAACTTCTCGACAGCAGTCTTCCAAGACTTACAGAGGAAAATCCTCTTACAAGGGTTACACTCCTAAGAGACATCACTTCCATCAGTCCCAGAAAATTGGAGATCGAATCTATTGGTACTATTTTCAATGGTCCTCCATACAAGGAACCGTTGGGTTTTGGAAATTATATCAAGAGGTCACACTTTGGAGTTCATCGAATTCCCTCCACCCACACCACCTACCGGACTGCCACCGGCTCATATCAAAGAACTATTACAACAAGTTCAATTTCTATAACACAAGGGAGCCATAGGAGTAGTACCAAGATTTCAAAAGAGGGAAAGGATTTATTCCCGATTCTTCCTTATCACCAAAAGGAAGGGGGAATGGAAGCCCATTCTAGATCTGAGGGCTCTCAGCAGGTATCTAAAGAGACATTCTTTTCGTAGGCGAACGCATGTAGAGATCTTGCGATTATTTTCACAAGGAGATTTCATGGAAACAATCGACCTCCAAGATGCATATTTACATATCTCCATACTACGACAACATCGGAAATTTCTTCGTTTTCGAGTGGGTCGAGGGGATTTTCCAGTTCAAAGTTTACCATTCGGACTGCGCTCGGCCCCTCGAGGGTTTACAAGGGTGCTAGCCCCTGTGGTAGCGTACTACGTTCCAGGGTGTTCAGATCTTTCCATTTCTGGACTACTATCTCCTAAAATCACAATCGAAAGTTCAACTTCTACAACACACACATCTTTGACAGGAGGTGTTTTCGCGCCTTAGGGCTCTCCATAAATACCACAAAGTCCCATCTACTGCCTTCTCATCGCACGGATTTTCTGGGAGCAACTTTAGACACAGTGTCAGCAAGGGCACTTCTCTCCCAAGACCGTCTTCAAAACATTCTCCGACTGGTAACCCTTATCAGATCAAAAAGACCCGTTTCTGTAAGAATATTGAAGTCCTTTCTGAAAATGGCGTCATCATGCATTGCATTGATCCCTCATTACAGATTACAGACACGCCCCATCCAAGGAGTACTGGATGTCCAAGAACGCCAGGTTACAGGTTCTTTAAACGATGTTGTAAACGTCACAGATCGGATGAAGTTGGCGCAAAGGTGGTGGACGCAACAGTTAAATCTAACGGAAGGCATTTCTCTTCTGACAATGGTACCAGACATGACAATAACAGACGCCTCTCTGGAAGGATGGGGTGCTCATTTGGAGGTTTTATCAATAAAAGGAAAATGGTCAATATGTCAAAAAAAAAAAAAACCTGGCACTTCTACAGGTTGGATCTCATGGCTATATATTGCTGGCTCTCAAAGCTTTTCATCCTTTAATCCAAGGAGAATCAGTCCTGATACAGACAGACTATACAACCTGCATGCACTATATAAACAAGCAGGGCAGGATAAAATCTCCGAAACTGTCTCGACTAGCTCAGTCGATTCGGGATTGGTCTATCAACCATCGCATCACGATATGCAGCAGTTAATCGACCGGGGGTATCCAATATCCTGGCGGATTCCCTGAGCAGGTCCTCCTCATCGACCCATGAATGGGAGTTGCATCAACCAACTCTAGAGAGGATATTTCAACGATGGGGTCGCCCACAGCTGGATCTCTTTGCCACACTAGAGAACCGGAAATGCCGAGATTGCGCAAGCTGGCATCCCCACAAAAGATCTCTGGGCAATGCCTTTTGATGGACTGGTACGATCTGTTTGACTACGTTTTTTCTTCCCCCAATCCCACTCGTACCTCAAGTTTCTGTGGTAGATGCGGAGGCAACCTTGCCATCTACTTCTATAGCCCCCCGTTGGCCTCGGCTGGCATGGTTCTCAGAACTACTCCTACTGTCTCAATCCGAACCAATCATTCTACAGCCTCGTGCAGATCTACTCACGATGGACAAGGGGAAAATTGGTCATCCGAATCCCTCCTCACTGAGCTTATCAGCTTGGAACCTGAGCACTGTGAATTTGCCCATTTGGATATTCCACAGGACTGTAGAGACATTTTAGCTCAGGCGAGGGCTCCTACGGTGAAAACGTACAAATTAAAGTGGAAAAGTGTTCCCCACTGGTGTGCATCTAATGGGGTGCACCCGTTTTCACTCCACACCAGAACAATTGTTACCGTTCTTCTTGCATTTAGCTAACTCCGGGTTCTCTCATGCAACCTTTAGGGGTTTTTTCTGGCGGCAATTTTCCGTTTCCGTCAGGATGGTTCAACTTCCCTTTTGTTTCTTCAAGGATTATCCATCAATTCGTCTAGGGGTTATTTTGCAAATCTCCTCCATTGTGGCATCTGAACATTGTATTGGCTCAACTAATGAGACCACCGTACGAACCGATTCACAAGGTCGAGTTGTAGTATCTAACATGGAAGGTGGCTTTTCTTCGGGCGCTAACGTCTTCACGTCGCGTCGGTGACATTCATGCATTTACAATAAATCCACCTTTTTCCTACAGTTCAAACCAGATTCTGTAGTATTGCGTACAGATCCAAATTTCTTGCTGAAGGTGCCTTCAGACTGTCATATTAACGAACCAGTGATTTTAAGAACTTTCTTTGCTATCCGCAAACTCCTATGGAGCAGAGATTACATTCCCTGGATGTGAAACTAGGTTTAACATTCTACATCAGCAGAACGGCTGCTTTACGAAGGATTGATCAACTATTCATAGTTTATGGACGCTTTCACAAAGGTCGTCCAGTGACGAAACCAACTATTGCACGTTAAGTTTCAGCTGCCATCGTCTTCTGCCATCAAAAGGCAAACAAGCCATTGTAGTCACCAGTGAGGGCTCACTCCACCAGAGCAATGTCTTCCTCAACTGCTTTATTTGCTGGAGTGCCTTTGCATCAGAGCTGCAGAGCAGCTACGTGGTCGAGCAGACACACGTTTACAAGACACTATTGCTTGACAACTTTAAACGAGGAGGATGCTGCAGTTGGGCAGGCAGTGCTTCGCAATCTTTTTAAATAAGATGAGCCTCTTCCTTCCCTCCTCCATATTGTTTCCATTTATAATTGACATAATGATGCATTTATACTGTTAGTTATTCAGTACTGTCATATGCATAAGAAGATTGATTGTCATTACAATTTCGAAGCTGTGTGATCATGGAAACAATGATATTGTTACTGCTAGCTATTCTATATTCAAGCATGTGAATCTATGAAAGACACCCCAATACTGGAGAAGAACAATTGTTACTTACCTGTAAACAGGTGGTTCTCCAGTATTGGTGTCTTTCATAGATTCACATGCGACCCTCCCTCCTCCCTTCAGAGGCTCTCTTCTCCTCATACACTCTGAGTCACTATGGTGCTACGAAAATCTGAGGTGAGGAGCTCTGAGGAGAAGGTTCTAGAGAGGAGCTGGCGCCTGATTGGCCGGAGTTCGGACTAACATAATGACTGAGATAGACTACGAATGTCTTTTTTCTCTTTCCATGTATCTCTATGGAAATTTCATATAGGGACATTCTTGATGTTATTACTTACTTATATCTCTGTTTTATATGATTACTTATGTATATGTATATGTATATATATATATATATATATATATATATATATATTATGGCTGTATATATTGCTATATTATTTACCGTGGGACTCCCACTCCGACGACGGGGAATATTCAAGCATGTGAATCTATGAAAGACACCAATACTGGAGAACCACCTGTTTACAGGTAAGTAACAATTGTTCTTTCCTTTCCTCCATAGGATAACATTGACTGTTTTTCTGTGAAAAATGTCAAATATCCCAGTGCAGTATCCAGGTATACTGCGCTGTGTAAGAAAAGTAATCTGTAAAGTAATCTACTTGACATTTTAAATGCATGTATTGGACACTGGTGTAAACGAGTTTCCTAGCTACATGATGGATTAATTGAAACCAAAGATGTGTGGTATCGAACAGTTTGTATTATTAAGCCCACACTGATTTCAGTGATGGATTTATTAATTCATGCCCCCAGAAGGTACCTTAGAGGTGCTCCCTGAAAACCTACCAACTGCTAGTGTACTGACTGGTTCTGACCAGCCTGCCACCACAGATGAGTTTTTGACCCTCATGAATGAGGGCCCACGCTCTCAGGAGGCCAGAAACAAAGCTCCCTTCGCTAGAGGGTGTTTTACACCTCCTACAGCTGGGTGACCTGTAAATTAGCATTCTAGGAGCTTCAAAGAGCCCGCCGCTTTTGGTTAGCGAATCTGGGTTCCCTCCGAGGAATGCCAGCCACCCTCACCAGGGCCCATTTGGCACCTGGACAGGTGGGAAAATTAGTAGTCATTCTAGTTCCATCCCTAAGGTGAGCCACCTGATCTGGACACAACATTTCTGAGTATGCCATCTTTGTGATGGCAAAATTAGGATCTCTGGGACAGGGTTATGCCCACTTGTCAAAGGAAGTGGGCATATATTGGGGATCTAGTGACCCAATGGGTAAGTAGCACATTGGCTACTACCAGACACTACCCTAACATCCCTAAATTTAGTGTTTAGGAGAGCCTCTGGCAACAGAAAAGCAGATACTGCTGACCTGAAAGAAGAAGACGGACGCTGAAGAATCACAAAACCAAGAACAGAAGACCTGCAACTGACTGGGCACCAACCCTGCCAGCCTGTTTACTGTCCTCGACAATTGCGCCAAAGAAGACTCTTCCTTCAGCTGCCTGTGCCTCCAAAAGCCTGGGAAGACTTCCAGCCTTCACTTAAGACCCAGGAACTCCTGTGGAGCAACAGAGCTGCTTCGTGCAGGCACCCCAAGAGACCTGTGAGGACCCTGGACCGCCACAAACCTGACACTGGAAAGCACCTCTGCACCGGCGTCTCCTAGCTTGAGCATGAAGTGGGCCAATGGTGCCAATGTGGTACCCATACCCTCCAAAGGAGAAGCCCACCATGTGTTTGCCCACGGTGGGCTCACCGACATCGCCTGCAGTCTTTGTGCAGGCCCCCTCTACCGCGAGAGTCTCGGATGACAGACCCGACCCCTCAGAACACCTCCACAGCCAGCCGCCATGGACCAAGGAGAATAGGTTAAAAGATGTTCCCATGTCCCCGTTCATCGTGAGACCTGAGCCCCCTTGTTGGTTCGGCATGACTGGTCCGCCAGCCCCAGCTTGCAGCCTGTTTTCGACCGATCCCATCCCCATTTACTTACATGGGGCACCCAACACTGTATTGCACATCTGCACCCGGCCGCCCCAGTGCTGCCCGAGGTGGCCTGTTGGTGCTGCTTTGGACCTTTCCCCATACTCACCCTAAGTCCAGGAGATTGGTCTTGTAAGTCGCTGTGAAGTTCTTGAATGGAGTATTTGTTTTTCCTCCATAGGATAACACTGCCACTTCTGAAAATTACAGTGTCGACTTTTAAAAACTATAAACATTTCTATCTCGAAACATACTTACTGATTTTAATGATCTTGATATCAAAACTTATATAAAGATACGTGTTATTTTTATAAATTGGTGTGGATCTCCTTATTGAGTCGTGTATCAGTTATTGATTGTGTGTATGCAGCAAATGTCTAACACTCTTCTCTAATAAATCTAAAGCTGCTCGACCACTCACTCCTAACAAGAGAACCTTGGGATGGCTAGAGCAAGCCCCTGTTCACTTATAAGGGATACCTGTACTCTTTGCACAATATACCTCTTTTTTGTATACTATATAAAGATACAGCTTCCTGCAATCAGAGTGAAATGTTTGTGCTGCTTTGACTCTGGCTTATACATTTGTGCTCATTTGCATGCAAATACAATTCAGGTGTGAGAGAAGAAGCTCTGCATTACTGATCATAAGATGTTGTGGTCGAAGCACATATCTTGCTACAAGTTGCGGGCCTGATCGTGCTCTTCGTGGTCGCAAGGCGGCTGCTGCAAACAGTCCAATTCTCCAACATTGGATCTTTTATATATTCACATGCTTAAATCATTCTGCGTCGTCAGGCTGGGAATCCCCAGTACATTAAAGTAGCAGAATACAGTGTAAAATATATACAAACCGCATATACATTAAAATGTCCATTGGCCCGAAACAACATAGTATGTTTGGTAATGCGTCTACCTCATTTGAAAGAACACAAACTTCAGCCAATGAAGTGGAAGCTTAAGTGCTTATATTCCCCTAGAGGCCACATTGCTCAGATTTCTACCGCATGTCATGTGTGAGGGAGTCCCCTGTCAGAGCTTTTCTCTAACTTTTCAGTGAGCCTTAAATTGTTTCCATTTTTGTCTGCCCTGGATTTGAACCAGCCCTTTCTTCAGCACTACTGTACTGTGAGATGTTTTATGGGAAGATTGTTACAATTTCTGGACCTGGGAGACCTTTTTGGTCTGACACGTAACTGTCACCATGGCTGACAAAGAGAAGAGATCTTTTTAAAACATATATCTTGTTGCAACAAGAAAATTTACACTGATGACCCAAACGCTCAGTTTGTGTCTTTATCCTAAGCATATGTCTGCAGAATGCAAGTTATTTAAGTATTTCTCCACTAAAACTCTTAAGAATAGAGAAATGAGGTTGCCACTTTTTCATATGAATAAAGAGAATTTCCCTCCTCTTGAAGGAGATGGCCCCCTCTTCATGGGAAGATTCCTTGAGAAGTGCCCTCCTCTCCCAACCACTTCCATAAAGGCAGCCCACAAGGGAAGACTTTTACAGTTTCCTGAGCATGATCTATTAGGTACAGCGCTTGCAGCTACCTCGTCCACTGTTAAACCAACGTTTAAGCGCTACAGAGACTCACCTGTGATGAAGGAGACGAAATCTTCACAGGAAATCTAGTCGACGATGAGACCGTCAATGTTAAGCATGCAGTCGACGACTGTGAACATACCATCGACGGCATCACTGTTTGGAACCGCTCAGTCAATAAAAAATATGGAAGAAAATGTTTTTTTCACCCTTAAGAGTGACAGATGTGCTTTGATTAGTTATTGCAGTCCGATCAAGAAGAGGCTAGTGAATATGCCTCACTGACAGCTTACAGCCCAACGCAATTGGATGTGTGATGTCTCAGAATTTGAACAGGACGCAATGAATGAGTCATCCTACAGTGAATGTGTCAGCAGGAGTACCAGTCTATAAGTACTTGAATGGATTTAAGACATAAATCATCTAGATATCACAGAGAGCCGGATGTGGTCCATGTGCCAAGTGGCCTTCTCAACGTTGCAACAAATGATGGATACTTCTACTAAATTATTGCTGCAACAACCATCTACTTATCCTAACATGGGGTAACCTACTGCTCCCATCCTCTCACCTCCTCAAACTGCTCCTTTACCAGTTTCATCTCCCAGGGAGCCATCACCGCTACCACCTCCTCCGTCGCCAAGGGTATCAGTCCATGGAGAAGACATGGATGATGTTTACTCTAATAGTTCTACATATTTTGATGTAGGATAGGAATGTGAACTACCACCAGACGGTAATGGAAGGGATGACGCTGGCCAAAATGTTATTGTCCCAAGTGGAATTCAGCAAGATGCTATGGATAATAGCTGATTGAAAAACCTGCCAAGAAATTCAACCTACCAATGATCTCTGTAGATCGACTATGTTTTCAATATGACTTTAAAGAGCAACTTTGGAAGTATGTTAAATCAATACTTATTCTTGATTGTCTGGTCAGAGGGTCTGAAATTAATGAAGACACTTGCTACTGTTCCAGCTGTGACAGCTCATCTGGAAAAGAAATACTGTGCCCCGGATTCAGCTCCGGTTAGCCTCGCTGATCGTACTAGACCAGATTCAGTAATTGCTTCAGCAGCTCAGAGAAGAACCAATGACACTATCATCTAGTCCGCCAGACAAGGATAGCAAACATATTAATAATCTGGGTTGGAGAATTTCTTCTATGGCATCAACTTCAATTAAGACAGCCAATGCCTTAGTGATTCACGGTCATTACGATCGCCAGATGTGGCAAGACATAGCTCCATTGCTGGATCTTATCCCTGAGGATACGACAGAAACTGCGAGAGCTATCCTAAAGGAAGGCGAACTAACCTCTTTCATTATTGACAAAGCAATGGATGCTGCAAATACAGGTTTTCGCCAGTTGGCAGGAGGAACTGTTCTCCGGAGGCAAGGCTGGTTAAAATCTACAGCCTTCCGTACTGATGTCCAATCTAAAATCTTAGACATGCCTTTTGAAGGGGTCACTTTTTTTGGTGTACATGTTGATGAAGCTCTGCAAGGCCTTAAAACTGACACTGATCGAGCAGGGGCGTTAGGATTGTTGTAGTACTGCAGATTAGGGACATCTACTTTTCGCTCACTGGGATCACAAAATTCCAGAGCAGGATTCGTCCAGTATGGATGTCAAGGACACCCTTCTCTTCAAAGACAGTCTGGATCCGATTAAGGATACTCCTTTAATCAAAACCAAAGCCAATCTTACCGGAGTTCTGGAAGAAGGAAAAGAGGTTATTCACAATTACGAACCAATGATGATCAGAAGAGAGCCTGACTCCCAGCTCGCCCACCCCTTTTCCACCTGCTCTTTAGAAGTTGGGGGAAGAATTTCCCTTTTTGTTCCCGAATGGAAGAATGTAAATCACAGACATGGCCAGTCAGGCCATACGTTGTAGTTCATCCGAGACTCCCAGTTTGTCCACCAAGAAAGGAACCTCATCTTCATTTGAAGGAGCTGCAAATGGAAATTCTCGTGCTTCTCTCCAAGGAGCCATAGAAATTGTCTCCAAGTTGCAAAGGAATCAAGGCTTTTATTCCAGGGTCTTCCAAAAAAAAAAAAAAAGCAGTTCAATGGAGGCTGATACTGGACCTCAGAGCTGAAGAGGTTTCTACAAGAGGTCCTCCTGATGATACAGTAAGGGGATTTTTTTTTGTTTAATCTCCCTGGACCTTCGGATGCTTACTACCGCATACCCATTCACCAGAAACTCAGGAAGTACCTTTGATTCTCAGTAGTGGACAAGCACTACCAGTTCAAGGCACTTCCTTTTGGGCTCAAATCGTTGCCAAGAATGTTCACCAAATGTCACGCTCCATGTGCTGCGTTTTGCAAGGTTACCAGGTGTTCCCATACTTGGACGACTGAATAGTCAAAGCTCCATCCAGCGAAAAAGCAAAAGTTTCCACAAAAGCTTGCATCAATCTCTTTTGGAGACTAGACCTCACTTTGAACAGGGACAAATCTTCGTTGGTGCCCCAGACAATGATCTAATTTCTGGGAGCATTAGTCATTATCAAAGACTATTGCTGGACAGCAAGCAATCAACGGAGGCAATACAAGTCCCTAGTAGGTATGATGGCAACATGTATAAGTCTCATTCCATTTTGCAGGCTTCGGATGAGACCGGTTTAGCAAGAGGTTCATTCGTAATGGAAACAGGTGGAAGGCTCAAAGGAAGATATGTTCTGCGCCACAAGGTGCTTGAAACAAGCTATGATCTGGTGGAAAATTCCAGAAAGCCTAACTGCAGGTCTCTTTCCTACCAATAACAAAGGTTTTTACTCACCATGGATGTGTCTATGTACAGATGGGGAGCCCACCTGCAAGAGCATTAAACAAGAGGCCTTTGGTTAGATGCAGAGAATAAGCTCCACATCAGTGTGTGGGAACTCTGCACCATAAGACTGGGTTTACAAGCGTTCCTTCTCAGATTGGGAGGCCAGTCGGTTCTGGTCAGAACAAATAAAACAATATCCTGGTTCTGTATAGCCAAGCACGGAGGAACACGGTCCAGGATCCTTTCAGAAGCTCAGCTGCTGTCAAATTGCACCATTTCTTACTAGATAAACATTGCTGTGCACCATAATGATCAGGTGGATGCGCTCTTCTGGCAAATGATGGATTGTCACGAGTGGGAACTAGAACAGAAACGGGTGGATTACATTTTCAATCAGTGTGGTCACCCCACAATCTATCGTTTTGCCACTCTGGGCAACAGGAAATGCCCATGCTTCGCAAGCAGATTCTGGCATCAAGGGACAATGGACAATGCTCTCTCAATCAGTTGGTTTAAGATATTTCCCTACGTCTTCCTTCCTTTCCCCTTCTCCCCAGGGTGTTGGAGAAGGCAAAAGTAGAACATTGCGCTCTGATCCCAATAGCTCCGTCATGGCCTTGCCAGTACTGGTACAGGAAAATCGCGGGAGAGTAGTGTTTTGCTGTGGCCAGGTGGGGACTGCATGTCCCAGGATTCCTTGCTGCCCTGAAGGAGGGCCAACATCCAAGGACGTGCTTTTAAGCGCTGAACTCCTCCCGCTGCGTGGGAGAATCGCGTTTGCTGTGGCCTGGCGGAGACTACATGTCCAAGGATTACTTGCTGCCCTGAGGGAGGGCCAACACGCGGGATGCCCGCAGGCCAAGGGCTGGCCCGTCATGGCCAGGAACAGGCAACCCCTCCTCACCCCCCTTGTGTTTTCTATCTAAGAGGTCGTCGGGGTTCAGCTGCCGCCTTGTAAGTCACTGCATTTCTTTCGTTTTTACTGCAAGCTGGGGAGCACAGTGGTTCGACTTTGCGTGATGCAACACAACGAAGCCATACCAGAACCCGGACACTAATACTTTCTATCCCTCCCTCGAACTGTACACTGTGTGGCCTGAGGACTGCCTGAACTGCTGGGGTTAATCTTCACTGACAACTGCAGTCACGTAGTGTTGCTGATACTGTAGGACTTTTATCGTTGTCTTTTTGTTGTCCCCCCCCCCCCCCCCCCCCCCCCCCCATTGGTATCCTCCAGTGTTTTCCCATCGCTTTTGTGTGCCCCAGTGCGCTCCTGCAAGGGGAAGTCACTATTAGAGGCCAGCAGTATTCACACCGCATACACTGCATACACCGCCTTCCAATTGAGGCCTCCCCGCACTCCCAGCCCTGAGATTACCAATATTCAGGCACCGTCATACCCTTTTTGACCATCCTAGGCTGGGTTTTGGTAGTAGGGTTTATTTCCTGGGCCTTGCACAACGAACCACCAGCTGAATCAGTGGCCAAACATGCAGGTAGCAATTGTGTACTAGACTGCATTGACAAGTCTGGTAGTCGAATGCAAAGGTATCCTAGACTCCCACATGGTGACATCCCCATGTGCTATGGCAAGTCAGACGCCCCCCCCCCCCCCACCACCACCAAAACCTGCTCCAGTAGCATCCCTGTCATTCCAATAATGTTTAGAAAAGCGAACAGCAAGAATTATAGCTCTAGTGACCAGGGAGGAGAAACTCCTACTGTGGGAGCCCATTTCCTACTGACTGATACCTGCTCTCAGACTTCGTTTGAGCCAGTGATCCATTACAGTAATAGATTTACCCTCCTTCTAGACCCAATTAATGGCCCTGAGGATGTTAATAACCATCACCAGTTGTGACCACTGATCTACCCTTAGACTTTCACCATTGCGATCTGAATCAGAACACCCACCCATTGACTTATTAGTGACCTAAGGGTAGAAGTAGAAGCACTGAGATCAAGGATAGGCGGCCTCACATGCCTTTTATCGCAACTACTGGATATTAGCTTAAGATCTTCTTCCTTGAATGAGCCTGCACCTGGAGTAACCTTCCAATCCACACACGCGCCTCCTACCCCAGCTCCGCCTCGTAAGTACAAATGTGCTTACCCAATACATCATAGTTTCTATCCAACCACTAACTTTCATGATCCCCCCCTATAGACAATCTACCCCAGAAACTGATCTTAGGGAGTGAACACCTTGGTCAACATAGTGTAATAAGGAATAACACTCATAGGGAGGTAGTTCCGGTGCCAACAGATAGGATACAGCTAATAACTCTACGCCCGCCAATTCTAACGCTTGCCCGAAAAATGTTCATGGTCAATGTTCCCAAACTGGGTGATAGAAGGGTATATAAGGGGGAAGACTCGATGACAAAGCAATCCATTGGATTTGCCACGTTGGAGGTTGCTGCTCCGTGATGACAGTGAGGTCCAGAAGATGCACAGTTCCAGATCAGCATACTGATTGTATAGAATTAACCCTTGAAGGGGAGGAACTTGTTGAAAATGTACTAGCCTTAGAACTTAGGAGCTGCCCCCCTTATTCATCTTATATCAAGTATCAATTTACATATCCAATTCAAACTACACATCCTTCTAGCACAAACAAACCTAACACCTCCTTCTATCATTGACCGGTTAGGCCGCAATTCAACTCTGGGGGCCGTCGATTGACTCCCGGCGCTGGACTGCTGGCAGAATAGGTGCCCTTTCACCAATCCAACAAATCTGGCATCTTGCTCCATTTCAGACGACACCCAGATACCTCATTCTAGTAGAAAAGTATGTAGGGATAGCAGATCAAGAGACCTCAGACTGGCTAATAAAAACAGGGGGGTTAAACCCAGCATGAACTTAGGCGTAAAGAACATAACGGTAGTCCCCACCAATAGTTGTCAAGGCAGCCCAACCAATATGCTCAGGCTTTAATCCCCAATTTACAATAGTATCCTGGAACGTGGCAGGGCTAAGAAGCAAAATGCCCCATTGGAACAACTTCATAGAGGGCTTTGACATATGCATCTTTCAGGAAACCTGGAGCCTGGTCCCCTTATTTAAGTCGGGGTATGTTTGTTACTGTTCCCCAGCAGTCACAAAAATGGTAGGTCGCCCTGCAGGGGGGCTAATACTTTGGTTCAAGATTGCCCTGGGCTGTAAGATCACACTCCTCAGTACTGTGAGCCCAGATATCCTGGGGGTATCTCTGTCGAGGGCGCTTCAGGACAACCTATTGAGTTATATAGAATATTTACGCGAGAGGTACAAGAGGGCATAGATCCTCCTCTACGCTTGCACAACTGTAGGGGTTATTGGACACGAGTACGCATCAATCTAGACTAATAATAGCAGGTGACTTTAACATCACATTCAAACCCCTAGATAGAACAGATGTAATGGAGAAGCATCAAGATCTGAAGTGGTTGTTTCCTCCTTTAGATCTGCCCCCAGTCAAGAACTGGTCACAACTGGTACTCCAAGTAAACGCCCTAAATATAGAGCTTGGACTGAGAGCAGTGAATGGCAGGACAAGATCGGATAGACTGGTGCAAACACGTTTAATAGGGTCAACAGCCCATCTCGTATAAACTATATCTTATTAGATTTGAGACTCTGTAGGAGTGTCATTGATATGTTTGTGGGTGACACAACTGACAGTGATCACAATCCACTTTGCCTTAGCATGAAACCAGTATGTGGTGGCCTGACCAAAGAGACCCCAACCTCCTTGAGCAAAGTTCTTCCATATTCTGATAGACGCAGACTTAAATGGCGGAAGGTAATCCTACGCGAAGATAAGCTCCAAGGCATTCAGCAGGACTTAAGGGCAGGCTTTGATGAACTTGAGTCCCTAGTTAAAATCCAGGAGGGCTGGCTGAAGTTGATACTACCCACATGTGTTTTAATTTTTGGGAGAAACCAGGTACGTATTGTTGGAGGCATGTGAGCTGTAGATAACATGCTTTGCATAATCCTGCCATCTAGTGTTGGGTATTGTCTTCAATCGCGTATCCCATTCTCTGCGTATCATATTTTACTTCTAAAAAACCCTCTTTCGATCGGGAAGCTCGTGGAAGGCAGTCAGGCCTACATGCGTTCGTCCACCTCTCAGTCGATGGAACGGACACCATTCAAATTCTGCCCTCGGTGACACGCGATGTTTCCACACACCGACTCACACGAAATGTGCAACCTGTGTTTGTCTCCGGAGCACAGAGAACAGGACTGCAACGCATTCAAGGCTTTCCGCTCCAAAAAGACACTTTGCGACCGTCTGGCTCAGCGTCGCAACATGCAGAGCCAACACGCAAGTTCCATTCTGGACCTCTTTGGAGAGGATTCGGAACAAGAAGCCGGAGATGCCATTAGAGCCAAAGAAGAACAGGATCGCATCTCCGACTACGGCTCCGAGGGGGACGACGAAATCCCACAAGAGCAGCATACCGTTAGTACAGATCCTCCCTTGCCCCAAAGTCCACCTTAGTCCAAGAAGTAGGCTCCTGTCCAACCCCCGCCTCCGGGCCACAATCGGCACCAAGACCATGTTTCTGACGCCCCGCCCTCCGGCTTGGCACTGAAACACACCCAAAAGCCTTCTGGCTCCAAGCCGAACCGCCCGAAAACAGGCTCCGATCCAGAACCTTCAGGATCGAAGTCGAGCCAGGCTCCGGCCCGCCCCCTTCGAAGCCTAAAACACTTTTGGATCAGAAATCATCAGGATCCAAAACCTCGGCACCAAAACCATCTGCATCAAAACTTTCAGCACCGAAATATCCGGACGTGTCGATTCCATCTCAAGAACAGCATTTCGATGCTCCGCCTACCAAACCTGATCCGAAACTGAGGCAGTTGTACATCCATCCAACTACTGGACATATCACCACAAAATTGACCCTTAAAAGGAAACCTGACACAGAGGAGACCTACCACATTCCTTTAACCCCTTCCATACGTCGGATGGCCCCCGGCCGTCCGACGTCACAGTGAGTGTGTGCGGAGGACGGCCGGGGGCCGTCCGAACCCCGCCCAATCAATAAATCACCAGCATCGCGGCGGAATTCACGCTGCGGTCAAGGTGTTAAAGTGAAAGAATGTTGGGACTAATCCTTCTCCTCCTCCCCTTCCATCTCCTCCTCAGTCTCAATCTTTAATGATTTCAGCTGAGCACTCACCACTACATACACCTAAAGATCAGGGTGATGAAGATGGGGATGGGCCTGGGGACATTGCACCATTACTCCCAGACCCATGAGCAGATTATAATACCCACTCTCCCACAGGAAATTATCCTGACTTGTACCCTACCAATCCCACTCCACCGGACGACAGCGTAGGTTACATAGAACTGCTAGGTAGAGCTGCCAACTACCATGGGGTACAGCTGCACTAAGAATCCCTTGAAAAGGATTTCCTTTTTGAAACCCTTAGCAGCACACAAAAGTCATCGCACACACTCCCCATGCTCAAGGGTATGATCAGGCACGTTGATTACCTATTTAATGACCACGTCAGGGCCCGTATCTTTACCCCTAGGATAGATAAAAAGTACAAGTCCGCACCATCTGACCCAGCGTACATAAAGGCACAATTACCATTGGTCTCCCTAGTGGTGTCCAATGCACGTAAAAGGGTCAACTCCCAAACTACAGGAGATGCTCCACACCCAGATAAAGAATCTAAGCTTCTTGACGCTTCGGGGAAAAGGGTAGCCTCTCAGGTAGCAAACTTCTGGTGCATCTCTTAACACGCAAGTACTGCTTGCAAGGTATGACAGGGCGTATTGGGATGAGATGGAGCACATGCTCCAATTTCTTCCCGATGAACACAAATCTAAAGCGCAAGACCTAGTGCGGGAGGGACAGCTCATTTCAAATAATGCAATCAGGTGCTCCCTAGATGCTGCAGACACTGCTGCTAGAGCTGTAAACACCAGCATCCTTTTAAGAATGCACGCCAGGCTATGTATCTCAGGTTTCAAACCTGAGCTTCAGACTTCCATGCTGAACACACCCTTTGACAAAGAACACCTCTTTGGCCCGGTGGCATATTCCTCACTGGAAAAAATGAAGAAAGACACTAAAGTGGCAAAATCCATGGGAGCCCTTCAACTAAACCAAGCACTTGGTTCCTATCCGCGCTCCTTCTACCGTGGAGGGTCCAAAAATACCTCCTCAGAGACCACCACCACGTACAAGGGCAACAACCAACCCACTGCCTCAAAGGATTACTTCAGAGGGGATTACAGAGGCAACAACGGCAAAGGTAGAGGAAGAGGGTCAAATACATTCACCTCCCCCGCCAATACAAAGCATTGACTTCCCTACACTCCCCCCCCCCCCCGACCATTTAAAACCTGTCGGGGGCGACTCAGATTTCCTACCCTTCTGGAAGTCCATAACAGACAAGTGGGTACTAGAAATGATCAGTTCTGGTTACTGCCTGGAGTTCAACAATCCTCCAAACATTCCCCCAAGGTCACACACAACCTCACCAGATCACTTACACCTCCGCAAACAAGAGGTTCAGTCTCTCCTTCTAAAAGTGGCTGTGGAGCCCGTACCACCACGGGTCGGGCGTGTACTCCTTTTACTTTCTAATACCCAAAAAAGACGCTTCTCTCAGACCAATATTGGACCTCAGAGAACTAAATCTTTACATACAGTCAGACCATTTTCACATGGTAACACTTCAACAAGTACTACTACTTTGCAAAAGGGCGACTTTCTGTCTACTCTAGACTTAAAGGATGCCTATTTCCATATTCCAATACATCCCGCTCATCACAAATTTCTTAGATTTATAATAGTGGGTCAACTACCAGTTCAAGGTACTCCCGTTCTGAGTCACCACTGACCCCAGAGTCTTCACATAGTGTCTAGCGGTAGTCGCTGCCTACCTGAGAAGACAACACATCCATGTCTTCCCCTACATGGACGACTGGCTCATCAAAGTCAGTACGTATACAAAATGTCTACAGCATACTCACAGAACAATTCAGTTACTACATCAACTGGGGTTCACAGTCAATGTGCTAAAATCACATCTCAAGCCTGCCAATACTCAAAACTACCTAGGAGCCACCTTAAATACTCAAAAGGCTCTGCCGTTTCCCAACGCAGCCAAAATTTGCAACATTCAGGCTTTAGTTCTCCAGTTTCAATCCAATCACTCTCTTCCAGCTCGGGTGTATATGCAACTACTGGGAATGATGGCATCTTGCATCATGATCGTTCCCCATGCCGGGCTGCACATGCGTCCCCTTCAGCAATGCTTAGCGAGTCACTGGAACCAATCACAGGGTCTATTAACCGATCTAGTGTTGGTAAGCGGCCGTACTCCTCGCTCTCTGCAGTGGTGGAACACACAAAATTTATCATAAGGACAGCCCTTCATAGACCCGGTTCCACAGACAGTACTAACAGCGGATGCGTCCCTCACTGGCTGGTGAGCTCATCTTCAGCACCACACAGTGCAAGGCCTAAGGAACAAATAGCAAATGTTGCTCCACAGCAATAATCTAGAGCTGCTTGCAATCTTTCTAGCTCTCAAGGCATTTCAAACTCATCTGTTTGGCAAAGCTGTCTTAGTTCGTACCGACAACTTGACAGCTATGTATTACATACAAAAACGGGGGGGGGGGGGGCACACTCTCTCAAACTGTCCAACTTATCCCAAGACATCTGGAGGTGGGCCATTTACCACAAAATCTATCTCCTAGTGGAACACCTCCCAGGAGTGAACAACCAGATTGCAGACCTCAGCAGACAGAGGCAGCAAATACACGAATGGGAACTTCACCCTCAGGTTCTTCTCCCATACTTCCAAAGTTGTGGAGTCCCTCAGATCTTTTTGCCACACACCAAAATGCCAAAGCGCCGCCTCCAGGTACCCACACCCGCTCTCCAGGGGCAATGCACCATGGTTGAACTGGTCAGGGATATTTGCCTATGCATTTCCGCCTCTCCCACTCATTCCATGAGTGGTTCGGAAGCTCAGCCATACATCCCTCACACTGATCCTAGTTGCTCCCACATGGGCCTGTCAACCATGGTTCACAACCCTGTTGGAGCTGCCTCTGGTCCCGCATCAAAAGCTGCACCTAACATCCAGTCTCCTCACACAGAGCCATGGAGAAATCAGACACCCAGATCCCAAACAACTGAACCTCGCGATCTGGCTCCTGATGTCAGAGTTTGGTTAGCTGAACCATCCACCAGACTGCATGAACATCATCGGGGAGGCCGGAAGGCCTACCACCACACCTTGTTACGCAGCTAAATGGAAACCCTTTGTTATTTATTGCAATAACAATCACATCCGCCCTCTTGATGCTTCCATACAAAACATCATCTGCTATCTGTTACACTTGCAGCAGTCAGTATTGACCTCCATCAGGCTACATCTCGCTGCAATAGCTGCGTATCTGCAAATTAGGCAACATTTATCGCTTTTCAGAGTGCCCGTAATTAAAGCTTTCATGGAAGGACTAAAGTGTCATACCACCAAGACTCCACCTGCCCCAGTGTGGAATCTTAACATAGTCCTCACAAAATTAATGGGGCCACCTTTTGAACCCAGGTATAAATGTGAGCCACAGTTTCTCTCCTGGAAGACTGCTTTCCTCCTTGCAATCACTTCACTGAGGAGAGTGGGTGAACTACAGGCACTTACCATAGAAGAATCCTTTTTTCCAACTGCACAGAGACAAAGTAGTTCTTAGTACAATCCCCAAATTTCTACCTAAAGTAGTATCTGCATTTCACATCAGTCTGTAGAATTACCTGTATTCTTCCCTCAACCTGATTCTGTTGCAGAACGAGCTCTACACACCTTAGATATCAGAAGAGCAGTTTTATATTACATCGAAAGAACAAAATCTTTTCTTAAGACCAAACAACTTTTTATTGCTTTTGCACCACCACACAAGGTCAATCCTATCTCCAAATCAGGTATTGCAAAGTGGATTGTTAAATGCATTCAAACTTGTTATGCAAAAGCAAAAAACTCTAACTGTACCCCCTAGAGCGCATTGCACTCACAAGTTAGGGGCTACTATGGCTTTCTTAGGAAACATCCCCATAGTTGACATTGGCAAACCTGCAACATGGTCTACACCTCACGTATTAACCAAACACTATAGTGTAGAAGTGTTAGCGAGACAACAAGCTTATGTGGGCCACGCAGTACTTAAAACACTATTTCAGACAACTCCAGCCGTTACAGACTAGCCACCGCTTTGGGAGAATACTGCTATATAGTCTATGCAAAGCATGTGATCTACAGCTCACATGCCTTGAACGGATAATGTTACTTAACCAGTAAGCATCTGTTCTTAGCATGTATAGCTGTAGATTCACATGTGCCCACCCGCCTCCCCGAGTACCTGTAGCTGCTGCAGTTCTCTTTAGTATACATACATACGACCGCAACCAGTGCCAGGAACCCTAGACCTCCACACGGCAACGCTACGACCCAGCGGCAGTCCACGCTCTCAACCCAGGACCCAACAACAACTGCAAACTAGCATCAACAGCTGACACCCACGGACCCTTCAGCTGTCACCGCTGCCGGCACACCTGCAACACCGCCAAGACCACGGACCCGGCGCAACCCACCCGCAAGACCACAACCCAACCGAAGACCTTGTAATGCATCCTCCTCAACGTCCGATCCCTCCACAAACACGCCACCGAAATCTGGGACCTCCTTGACAGCACCACCCTAGACATAGCGTTCTTCACCTAACATGGCCCAACACCACCTTGGGACCGGACATCTCCATCCCCATTCCCCAAGGATACAAGCTCTCCAGGAAGGACCGCCCCACCCGCCTGGGAGGAGAAATCGCCATCGTCCACAAATCCACTCTCCGCCTGACCACACTCACTGACGAGCCCACAGACCTGATGGAACACCTTCACTTCAAGATACTGGCCAGGCTACCACCACCTTCCCTGGAACCCTCATCTACCGACCCCCTGGCCCCCGCGGACTTTTCGTCAACTCCAACACAGACAACATCTCCCCGCATGCCGCCACATACACCAACTACACCCTACTGGGAGACCTCAACTTCCACCTTGACAACCAACTGGACCCCAGCACCACATACCTCCTGGACAACCTCCACAACATTGGACCCTGCCAGATCGTGACCTAACCCACCTAACCCACGCACTCAGCAGGACACACCCTCGACCCCCTCTTCACAACAGGTAACTCCATCACCTTCAGCCACACCACCGAACTCCCATGGACTGACCATCAATGCGTCCACTTCACCTTCAGAACACCCACCATCAACAGGCACCTGCTCCCTTGAAGAAACTGGACCAGAATCACCAACCAGCTAACCTCATCACTCAGCAACTCAACCCCAACCATTGCGGAAAACGACCCCAACACCGCAGCCCGAACCCTGCACAGATGGATCTCCGACAACACCATAACCCCCCTCAAGAAAAACACCACCACCCACGCCAAGAAAGCCATTTGGTTTACCACCGAACTTCGAGAGTCCAGACGCACTTGCTGCCGCATCGAAAAGGCCTGGAGAAACACCAAATCCACAGAAGCCCACAACAACTTCAGAGCCGCCTCCAACGCCCACCACCAACTCGTCAGAAAAACAAGGAAAAAAGCGATTGAAGACAGAATCTCCACTCACGCACACAACAGCAAAACTCTTCAACATCATCAAGGAGTTCGCCCAAGCCACCAGCGAGTCCACCGACATCCCTCCGTCACAAGACCTTTGCGACAAACTCAGCACCTTTTTTCACCACAAAATCAAGAGCATCTACGACAACTTCGACAAAGACAACCAACACACTGAACCCTCACCAACCACCCCTGACACCCTGAAGCCATTGATCGACAACTGGACAGCCCTCCCCACCGAAGACACACTGAAGACTAAGTCAATCCACTCAGGGGCCCCCACGGACCCCTGCCCCCACCACATTTTCAACAGTCGCTGACACCATCGCACCCATGCTCTGCCACACCATCAACCGCTCCCTGGCAACCGCCACGTTCCCCGACGACTGGAAACATGCAAGGTCAACTCCCTCCTGAAGAAACCCTACAGACCCAGCTCCATGCTCCCGTTCCCAGCGAAAGTAATCGAGAAAGCCATCAACAGCCAACTCACCACATTCATCGAAGAGCACAACATCCTTGACTCCTCCCAATCCGGCTTCAGAAAAAACCACAGTAGGGAAACCGCCCTCCTCGCTGCAACAGACGACATCCGCAACCTACTGGACAAAGGAGAAACAGCAGCCCTCATCCTCCTCGACCTCTCAGCGGCGTTCGACACGGTCTCCCACCGCACCCTAATACGCAGACTCCACGACGCAGGGATCCAAGACAAGGCCCTCAACTGGATCCACTCCTTCCTCTCTGGCAGAATGCAGCGGGTCAGACTCCCCCCCCCCCCCCCCCCTTTGCTCTCGGACCCTACACCTACCACCTGCGGAGTCCCCCAGGGGTCCTCCCTCAGCCCTACACTCTTCAACGTCTACATGGCTTCACTCGCCCTCATCGTCCGAACCTACGGACTCAACACTGTCATACGCAGACGAAACTCAACTCATCCTTTCCCTATCCAGCAGACCCAATACCGCCAGACACAATTTTCGAGAAGGCAAGGAAGCCATCGCCAAATGGATGAAAAACAGCTGCCTACAACTAAACACCAACAAAACAGAAGTACTCATCATGGGCCCAAACCCCAATGCCTGGAACGACACTTGGTGGCCCCCCGCACTCGGAAGCCCGCGTACGCAACCTGGGAATCATCCTGGACTCTGAGCTCAAAATGGACCGCCAGATCAACTCCGTCTCGTCCTCCTGCTTCCTCACCCTCCGCGTCCTACGTAAGACCTTCAAATGGATCCCCCTCGAACACAGAAAAACCGTCACTTACGCCCTGGTCACTAGCAGACTCGACTACGGCAACGCACTCTACGCCGCAATAAACAAAAACCTCACCCGCAAGCTACAGAACATCCAGAACGCCACCGCAAGACTGGTCCTCGACCTGCCAAGACACTGCCACATCTCCCAGCATCTGCGCACACTCCACTGGCTCCCCATCGAAGCTAGAGTCACCTTCAAGATGCTCACCCACGCCCACAAGGCCCTCTGACACCAGACCAGCATACCTGAACAGCAAACTCAAATTCCACGCACCCCAGAGGACCCTACAAGCAGCCCAGCTCTCCTATGCCGTGGTTCCCCGCACCAGAAAGACCAGATCAGAAGGCTGCTCCTTCTCCTTCCCCGTGGCCCGAGCCTAGAACGTCCTTCTGCTCCACCTCAGACAGACAACATCGCTCCCCATCTTCGCAAGAAACTTCAAAACCTGGCTCTTCGACAGACCCCCCCCCACCCCACCCCCCCTTGATGGACTGGAGCCTGCTAAACCCCACCTCCCCTTACGGGTGAGTAGTCGCGCTTAACAAACGACTGACGGAAAACGACTGACATGGACATCTCTATTCTCTACTACTAACTCCATTCTCACCCTCTGCGGGAAAACAATCTAACAATGGAGTCGATGCCCATGCGCACTATCACTGAAAGGAGGAGTCACCTACCTCGTGACTGGGAAAGACTTCTTCGAAGAAAAACAAACTGCAAACATCCGGACCCAACACTAGATGGCAGGAGTATGCAAAGCATGTGAATCTACAGCTATACATGCCAAGAACAGAAGCTTACTGGATAAGTAACATTATCCTTACCGCGTCAGGGCACATCAAGGGAGAGAACACCAACCAGTAGCCATTACTCTTAGTACAATCAGGAATGCAAAACTGTGAGAAAGTGCCCTCTTTCTCCAGGATTGCCCCCTCGTTTTGCTGAATTGCTGATGTGCTTTGACTGAGTGTGCCCTGGGCTCATGCTAATCAAGTACCCAGGGTCTATGTTCTTTCCCTAAAACTGCATTGAAGCCTAAACCCAATTGGCATCTCTGGCCACAGGTCAGCCCCTGGTAAATGGTACCACAGGTACCCAGGGCACTGTGACCAGAGGAGGCCTATAAGGGCTGCAGTACTTATTGTGCCACCCTTAGAGATCCTGTAACCATATAGATAGATAGATAGATAGATAGATAGATAGATAGATAGATAGATAGATAGATAGATATCCAGTTATAAGTATACTTCTTTCACGAAATAAACATCCAGCACTCCAGAGTTAAAATTTGGCACTCGGTCTTTTATTCTCCATGAACGAGGTAAAACATCAACGCGTTTCAGCAGACTCACGCTGCCTTGTTCACGATGTTTGTGCGCCATTTCTTTGTCGATAAAGTACAAAACATTTGGTGAATGACATCAAAGAGGGACTTGACACATTATATCACAGTTTCTGCTCGGTACGCTTTGGCCGCCATTTCTCTTAACATGTTCATTTCTATTCCTTCGCCGCATATTTATTTTGCACAATTTATTCATTATCTTGTTCTCCCTTGCTATTCTCTCGGAAATAATATTCAAGAGTATTATTTCTCTAAACATTATACAGGGAACGAGGGGAGAGTAATTCATAGAGGTTTTTTTCCCATTTAAAGTGCAAGTGCAACTTAACAATCGTATTTGGCAAGTGCCTTAATACATTGTAACCTCTAATCGTTTAAAGTGCTAGTACTCATTGTGCAAATTACGCAATAGGTCCCTATTCTAATATATACAAATAATTGATGTATGTAACCAGTTATTATTTATCTACTCTTAGTGCAAAGCCAACATCATTTTCTTATACTTTCCATACAAGAATTTAATAATCGATATAATTTATCCTGATGATAATTATATCACAATTAAAGTGCAAGTGCTTATGTAAACTTAGGCATTTATCAAATAAAATGCATATTTGCTCCCTTCAACCCAATACACTTAGATACAACATTGTTACATATACATACATATTTGCGAATATTAGGACCAACGGGAAATAAAAGAACATTCTTTTTTAGAGCAGTTGTTTTATGTCAAATTCACCTCTATGTTGACGAGTTTTCACCACTCAAGACAAAAAAGGGCAAAAAGAAAAAAACACATCATCAATGGTTAATCATGTGTGCAGTTTTCTGTTCCCTATTCTTCTTCGGGTTTCTCAAGACAGACAAGTGTAGAGATCCTCATCCACATTTAGCCCCTGTGGCTCTTTACAATTAAATTCTAGAATGAAATATGTTTCCAATCTTCTTAATTCCTTCTCCCTATCTCCTCCCCTCTTCCTCCTCGGGACTTCAGCTATACAGGAGTATTGTAAAAATATCGGGTTACTTTGGTGGTGGGTCTCAAAATGACGTGCTAGAGGATATGTTCTGTCTCGATTTACGATCGCCCTCCTGTGCTGTAAAATTCGTTTGAATACAGGGAGAGTTGTACTCCCTATATACATTTTTGGACAGGGGCATCGTAACAAATAAACAACAAAACTAGATTTACAGGTCAAAAAACTCCTAATAGGAATAGTTTTATTAAAAAATGTTTTCAGATCAGTGCAGTTTACGCCATGTTGGCACGCTTTGCACTTTGGGCATTTTTTAAAGCCCGGTTTTTGATGCAACCAGGTGGGAACTTGTCTTTTCATCTCCTGATATTCGCTCCTTACAACTAGATCTTTCAATGATTTTGATCTTTTATAGGTGATGTCAGGATGTTTCTTCACCCTAGAACCCAAAACAGGATCATTTTTCACTAGATGCCAATGTTTATTTCAAATAGATCTTATTTCTTTATGCTTCTCATTGAACGTTGTTATAAATCTAGACTTGATACAGTTTTTATTCTTATTTTCTTCTCTATGTGTTTTCCTCTGTTGGGTTCTTGATGGTTCAAATAGGATTTTCTGTCTATCTAAGTTTCTTGCCTTAGAGGAGGCCCCCTTGATTACAGTCGGGGAATATCCTCTTTGGATGAATCTATAGGTCATCTCCTTCTCAATTTTGACATATTCATCTTGGTTGCTGCATGCTCTCCTAGCTCTAAAGAACTCTCCAAAGGGGATGCTCCTAATCAATGCAGAAGGATGAGCACTCCCCGCATGGAGCACCGTATTTCCGGCAGTAGCCTTACGGAACAGTGAAGTCTCCAGCTTTCCTCCTACTGGTTTGACCCGAATATCCAAAAAGTCTATAGTGACCCTACTGTGGTGGCCTACAAACTCTAGATTAATTGAATTTCGGTTCAGGTCTTCGATGAATGATGCTATATCTGTCTCCGTGCCCTGCCACAGCACGAAGACGTCATCGATAAATCTAACCCACAGTAGTATATGTTCCGACCAGTGTTCCAGCGGACCGTCTCTGAGCACCTGTTCCTCCCACCAGCCAAGATGTAAATTCGCATAACTGGGGGCGAAACAGGTGCCCATCGCAGTCCCTTGTTCCTGCCGGAAGAGTTCCTCATTAAACATAAAAATGTTTTTTGTTAGACACCATTCCATTAGTTCTAAAATCATTTTGTTGTGTTCCAGGAGTCGAATAGGTCTTCTCTTTAAGAAGTATTCAGTTGCTTTTAAACCGTCTGTGTCTTATGCTGGTATATAACGTTGAAATATCAAGTGTCAATAATACCATGGTCTCTGAATCCCACTTTACATCATAGATACACTTTAAAAAATCCGTTGAGTCTTTAATATATGAAGACAATGATTTTACAATTGGATTCAAAAAGTAATCTATATAACGTGATGCATTTTCAAACAGGCTCCCACAAGATGAAATAATCGGTCTCCCCGGTGGACTTGTGAGACTCTTGTGCACCTTGGGGAGCATATAAAACACAGGGATCATTGGTTTCTCTCTTTTGATAAATTTATATTCTTCCCAGCTTAGTAGGTCTTTATCCCTCCACTCATCCAATCTTATGAAGAATAACTCTTTCATTTTTTCATATTCTTTCACATTTATCCGGATGTAACAATTAGTATTATTCAATTGTTGAAGGGCCTCTTTTTTGTACAATTCCCTTCCCCACAAAACAATATTCCCTACCTTATCTGAGGGTTTGATCAGTACTCCATCTTCTTTCTGGAGTTTATTTACTGTTTTGTGGAAAAGTGCTTTTTTTGGACACATTTTCTTTTTCTTCTGGTTCACCGCAACATAAAGTTGTTTCATGTCCTTGGTTACATTTTCCCCAAAAATATCAAGATTATCTCTTATTGAATGGGGTAAAAATTTAGATGGTGGTCGAAACGGTGTATGGTCCTCTCTATTCATCCCTACAGTAAACAAGACTGATGGTTCCTCACTAGCTGGAAGATCTTCCTCATTTGCCAGTGAGATTATGTCCGTTAAAAAGGGTATATCATTTATATTCAAGGAATCTTCATCATTGGCGGGTTCTGATACTCTCTCCCGTGGTGCTTGATTGGTATTACGTTGGTTTAAATACAATTTAGATAATTTGAGCTTCCTAATGAATCGGTATAAGTCCATTCTGTTATTAGGGTAATTGTATTCATTACTGCTACAGAAAGACATACCTAATTTCAGGATTGATTCTTCGTCTCCTGTTAGCTTCATGTTGCTCAAATTAATGACCGTTGTGTTGTCCATTACTTCTTGTATTGTTTCTTCGTGTTGGACCGCAGCGATCTTTTTGCTTGCCAATCTTGTGCTCCTCCTGTATCCCTCGCCTCCTCTTCTCTGTTTCCTCTTCCTTGACCTCTTCCTCTCCCACGTCCTTTTACCATGCGATGGTCCGTCTGTTGTTCCAGGAGCATAAAACGGAGTTCCTCTGTCACTGCTAATCTCACATCTCGCACCCCTCTATTGCTTTGTTCCTCTGGTTCCTGTTCCGAGCCAGTGTCTGAGCTGATTTCACCCTGCGCACTTTCCTGGTAATCCAATTGGCCACTATAGATCTTTTGCCGTCTCTCTGAATCGAATTTTCTGGCAAATGTATAGATCCGTCCCGATTCGTAATCCGATTTCACAGTTTCGGGTTTCTGTATTGGCTTTTTTATTTTCCCCAGTCCGACTCCCGTGGCTGCCTTTGCTCTCTCCCTTTGTTCACGAGTTCAGCCGTAATCACTCACCGCGGTTTCCGTGAACCTCCGACGTTCCGCTGCGAGTTTGTGGCTTTTTCCACTCCGAACGACTCCCGGGAGTTAATTACAGCTTACGGGGGGCACGCCTGTCTTCCTTTCCTTTCTCGTTGTGGCGATTTGTACTGGCGTTTTTCCTGACCGCCGACGGTGCTGGTTCAAAGACGTATCTCGCCGCGTCTTGTAAATATCCAGTTATAAGTATACTTCTTTCACGAAATAAACATCAAGCACTCCAGAGTTAAAATTTGGCACTCGGTCTTTTATTCTCCATGAACGAGGTAAAACATCAACGCGTTTCAGCAGACTCACGCTGCCTTGTTCACGATGTTTGTGCGCCATTTCTTTGTCGATAAAGTACAAAACATTTGGGGAATGACATCAAAGAGGGACTTGACACATTATATCACAGTCTCAACTCGGTACGCTTTGGCCGCCATTTCTTAACATGTTCATTTCTATTCCTTCGCCACGTATTTATTTTGCACAATTTATTCATTATCTTGTTCTCCCTTGCTATTCTCTCGGAAATAATATTCAAGAGTATTATTTCTCTAAACATTATACAGGGAACGAGGGGAGAGTAATTCATAGAGTTTTTTCCCATTTAAAGTGCAAGTGCAACTTAACAATCGTATTTGGCAAGTGCCTTAATACATTGTAACCTCTAATCGTTTAAAGTGCTAGTACTCATTGTGCAAATTACGCAATAGGTCCCTATTCTAATATATACAAATAATTGATGTATGTAACCAGTTATTATTTATCTACTCTTAGTGCAAAGCCAACATCATTTTCTTATACTTTCCATACAAGAATTTAATAATCGATATAATTTATCCTGATGATATCTATATCAAATAGATAGATAGATATATACACACACACACACCACCACACACACCTTTTTTTTTTTTTTTTTTTGCAGGCTGCGTGTTTTGGTGCAGAACAAAGTGAAGAGTCGACATGGCACACATCCCTGTGTGCCATGCCTGCAACCTACTGCCCTGGCATAGATCAGTCACCCCTCTAGCTGTGTGCCCTATACCAGTGGTGAGGGTACAGGTGCATGAGCCCTGTACCCCTACAGTGTCCAGTCTTAGACATTGTAAGTGCAGTGCTGCCATTAAGAGGTTATGGTGCTTCGCGTTTGTCATTACGAACTCCACAGCACCATAAAAGCTGCATTGAAAACTAAGAAGTTAAGTATCAAACTGCTCAGCCCATTAAGCCCACACTGATGCCAGTGGGATTTAATGAAAAATGCCCACAGAGGGTATCTTAGATATGCCCCCTAAAAAATGACCTACCACTAGTTTCCCGTGGCTACTTTCAGCTGCCACCACCAGACATGTTTCTGTACCCCTGGGTTGAGAACCTGCTGCTCTCGGGTGTAGGGGGTGGGGCCTGAAACAATGCACATCCTGGGACGAGGTGCCAAGCCTCCTCCCCCAGGGTGGGCAGGGTCCACGAAGGGGAAGCTTCAAAGGCTTGCCGCCTTTTTGAGCTTCCCCAGGCCACTTGCTGCTCTAAGCAACTAGTCCCCACTAGTTTTGACCCCCACTTTGGGCGAGAGAACCGGCGGGAAAAACAAGTGAGGAAGAGAGGTGTGCCCACCTCTGCCAACTCCACCCCTCAGGTGGGGGAGGCGAGGTGAAGCACAAATCTGTCCCCCGCCATCTTGCAGGTGGGGGTCCTAGCCAACCAGGAAAAGGCGTATGCCCCCTCCCACTGGAGGGTGGCATAATAGGAGCTGTACCCACCCCTGGGAAGGGACCCATTGGTCCCAACCGTTTACCTACCAGTAACTCCCCAAAATCAAGTATTTAGGGGCATCCCTGAACCTTGCTTCCTCAGACAAGAAACCAGAAGAAGAAAAGAAGGACCGAACAGCCGTGCTGAAGCTAACAAGAGGAGGATGCCCACTGACTTGGCCCCAGCCCTACCAGCCTGTCCCCACCTCGAGCCTGCTCCAGCAAAATCCCAGTGTATCCTGCAGCCAGCAACCTCGAAAAACCCAGAAGACTTGCCTGTCATCCATCCCAAAGACTCTGTCTCGCGTGAACACTTGATTTGTTCAACAACAGACTCCAGCTCCTCAAAGATCTGCGAGTTTGCACCACTCTGCACCAGATGGTGTGCACAGAGTCCAGTTGAACCCATAAACAATTGGTCTAAAGTCCAGTCTTTGAGTGTGTGAATTCACTTACTGACTGAGTGTGTACAGCAAAAGCTTTACTGCTCGACCACACTACCACAAATAGAGTGAGGTGCTATATACTTTACCTCTGCCTACCTTTTGAGTTCCACTGGACTCTGTGCACACTATACCTCACTTTGGTATAGTATATACAGAGCCAGCTTCCTACAGAAAGGCAGTTCTGAGAAACCTCTTTCACTAACGGTGAGCCTGCTTCCTGCTTTGTTGTATTTCTTAATGTGTACTGCTTGCTATTCTGATTAAAGCATGTGAATGTATAATAAATCCTATACTGGAGAAGAAATTAGTTGTGTAACTCCAGATTTGTAGTATGTCTTTGCCGTAGATACATATGCTTAGCATTATCCTGCTATCTTGTGTTGGGCTCAAACAATTACAAGTTGTTTTCTTTTATGAAGACTTTGAGTATATAGTGACTCCTCCGGTGTGCATTGCGGATGTTGCTTGGCTCCTTTGTTATATTGATCTGATGGACATCTCACAGCAGATTCCTTAACTTGTGAATTCTCCCCACGTCAGACTGAATCCAGAAACTTTTCTCAGCAGTACCTCTGCACGCCGGGGGTTGGCGCTGCACGGAGCCATTGAAGTCCCCTCCGGCGTGCAGATGCCAGTTTCTTTTTTTTTCCGCGCTGCACGCATATACGAAGTAGCATATCTAGCAGTTTTCGGACTGCTGTGACGAGTTTTCTCATCTGAGACAGTGTGCTAAATTCCTTATGCCCTCTGGGTTTAAATCTTGTGGGTCCTGTGTGTGAGAAAGTGTCATCTTTCTTGCATGGTGTGCCCCCACTTTTTGCTGACTGTACTTTGACTGAGTGTGCCCTGGGCTCCTGCCAATCAGGTGCCCAGGGCCTATGTTCCTTCCCTAAAACCCAAAACCCAAATTGGCAAACACTGGCCACATGTCAGCGCCTGGTAAATGGTACCCAGGGCCTTGTGACCAGGGAAGGCCTCTAAGGGCTGCAGCACTCATTGTGCCACCCTTAGAGGCCCTGTACCCTAACACACTGTCCTTGCAGGCTGAGTGTCTGGGTACAAGACAAAACACAGAGTCGACATGGCACACATCCCTGTGTGCCAAGCCCACAACCTACACTGCCCTGGCATACATCAGCCACCCCTCTAGCTGGGTGCCCTATGCCAGTGGTGTGGGCATGGGAGCATGAGCCCTGTGCCCATACAGTACCCAGGTCCATTCCTGGGCACTGTAAGTGCAGTGCTGCCATTTAAGAGTATATGGTGCTGGGACCTCGTCAAACACGAACTCCACAGCACCATAATGGCAACACTGAAGACTGAGAAGTTTGGTATCAAACTTCTCAGCACATTAAACCCGCACTGATGCCAGTGTGGGATTTAATGTACAAAGCACTGCAGAGGGCATCTTAGAGATGCCCCCTGAAACCTAACCTACAATCCACGTCTTGTCTGAGAGGCTGCCATACAGCAGACATGTTGCTGGACCCCTGGGTGGAGAGCCTCCGCTCTCCTGGACCTGCAACAATGCGCATCCTGGCTGAGGTGCTAGGTCTCCTCCCCCAGGATGGGCAGGGGGAAGCTTCAAAGGCATGCCACTGTTGTGAGCTTCTCCAGGCCATTTCTGTACCCAGCAACTGGCCCCCACCGGTTCTGACCCCCACTCTGGCAGAAAGATTGGCCAGAAACCCAAAGTAAGGACAGGGGGTGTGCCAGCCTCTGCCAACCCCACCCCTCAGGTGGGGGAGGCGAGATGAGGTGAAGCACATCTCTGTGCTCTCGCAATCTTGAAGATGGGAAGCCCTGCCCAATCAGGACTAGGCTACTGCCCCCCTCCCACAGGAGAGTGGCAGAATAGGGGGTGTGCCCACCCCAGGGCAGGGACCCTTTGGTCCCTACCCTTTACCTACCTGTAATGCCCCTAAATCTAGTATTTAGGGGCACCCTGAACCTTCCGTCCTCAGATTTCAGATTCCGAAAAAGCAAAGAAGAAAGAAGACCTGCCGTGCAGCTGCTAAGAAGAAGAAGACACCAACTGCTTTGGCCCCAGCCCTACCGGCCTGTCGACCCTCGAACCTGCTCCTTCTAAATCCCGTCACCTCCTGTGGCCAGCAACCTCACAAACCCCGGAGAACCTGGCTACCTTGTGACTCTGAGCATCTGGGACTTCCATGAGCAGTGGCTCTGCTCAAAGCAAGTTTCTAATCCCTGGCATCAGCCTGGAACCGTGAACCCTGCACACACTGCACCCGCCAAGCCTGGCCTGTGCCAGAGTGGACAAAGACCCAGAGGACGTCCCCCCGGCGACTGTGACCCCGAATCCAGCACCCAAGGACCCACCTCGATGCTCCTGACGATGCCTGCAGCCTCAGAATCAGGGACCCCCCCCAAACCGCGATCAACAGAGGGTAAGATTTCCTGACATCAAAAGGCACCCCTGCGGAGGAGGAGCCTAGCGCGCAACCAAGATGGCCGCGTAGGTGCGAGGCTCCCGAGGACCTACGCGACCTCCTACGTTTATCCTGTCTTCATCCTGAATCGGTTGAGGGGACTGTGTCGGTGAACCTGAGCCGAGGTGGTACCCGTTTTCCGTTTTTGAATCGGACCCCGTGTGCCGTGATGAGCATCGACTGAAGTTTGCGGCCTGCTCCTCTCCTGACCCCGGGCTTGAGTTGGGGGGTGATCCAGTGGAGAAGTGAATAACAACGGCGGGACGAGCCTGGCGAGTCGCGTACCCCACACTTTCACTTTCGCTTTTGAGTCCCCTTGCCGCCATCGCGAGTGGGATCACGGCGCTTCTTTGTGTGGTGGTTGCCTCGCTGGGGGATCCTGCCTGCCTGCGGGGACCTGCTCCGCCTTCCTGAGGTGACCTCCGGGGTCCTCGGCCTCGATTGCTCGTTCTCCACTGCATGACTCGTGGGGGTGCGAGATACAGGACGATGGCCACGAAGCAGGATGGAGATCGGCCGAAGGCCAAATCGACCCGGCGTGGCGCCGCACTTCAAGTCAACATTATGGATCGCTACACCCTACCGAAAGGTTCTCCCGGCGGGTCGCATAAGTCTTCTGAGTGCCCCGCGGATGCCCCGGATTTGCCGACGGATCTGACTTTGCAGGACGTCATGGGCGCCATAGCTGAGATGAAGACCTCGGTGGGTCAACAATTCGACACCCTGGCGCACAAACTCGACGCGGTCCTCATCGATGTCAACCTTGTTAGAGCAGATCTATCCAAGACAAATGACCGGGATGACTCTTTGGCCCATACCGCGTCGGGCCTCACGACTGAGGTGGCGGCCCTCCAGACGGAGGTACGACGGCTCCAGCAGGCCAGTGCGCTCACGGATCGGCGACTGGAGGACTCCGAGAGCAGGGCCCGGAGGAATAACGTTCGTATTATCGGGGTGCCTGAGGGACTGGAGGATTCGGCGCTGTGTTCCGTATTCCCGGATGTGGCGTCCATCCCGGAGTGCTCCCCTTTGGAAAATAGAGTGCTAGACTGGCATGTACCGGATGGCACTATCTCATTGATCTATAAAAAGCTCATCAACGATCGCTCGGGACTGATGGCTGGCCTTCGTGAGGCATGGGTTGCCGACGGATTGGAGCTGGATGACGAGGATTGGGTATCTGCGGTGGCCTCCCCGAAAGAGGTGGCCATACCGGCCCGCCTTCGTTTCGTCCAGCTCAAAATACTCCACAGGGTCTACGTTACGGGGCCGGGTCTGATGCGTATGGGATATGCCGTGGATGGGATGTGAAAGCGTGGGTGTGGTTTGTTAGGGACCTTCTTCCATACTTTGTGGGAATGTCCGGAGGTGGCTCGATTCTGGCGTGGTGTACATGCGGTGTTGCAAGCGGTCACGCATGTGACGCTGTTTCCCAAGGCTAGGAGATGTTTGTTGAATGTGTGGGAACCGACTGATTACACGGTGACGCAAACGTGGTGGGTGACACTGGGATATATGGTGGCCAAGCGTGACATAGCACAATTGTGGGGCTCCCAGAGGTCACCAACGGTTTCGGTATGGAAAGACAACATGGATTGGTGTATGTTGCGGGAAAAGGTAGTGTATGTGGCGAGAGGTAAGCCTGGGAAATGGGTGAAAGTGTGGGGCCCCTGGAACTCCTATCGTGGCGGGATTTGTACCCCGCCACTGACGCCTGACTTGGCGGCGGCCCAGTCTCCCTAGTCTGCTTGTTCCCTTGATTCTGTGTCATCGTGCCCACTCTGTTTCTGTCCCTGCCCGTCCCCCCTCCTATTCCTGTAGATCGGTAGGGTCCTCCCGAGGGGAGCACATAATGTTGCTTAGACTTTTGCTGCCTTGTGGGTTTGTTTGTAGTTTTTCATTAAAAATGGAACCGCCATTTGGGGGGTCTAGACAGTGTGGCCGCAAACGCTTCTTTCGACTTCTGGGACCTTTACCACTTGCCGCTTATGTTTTATAACTGTGTTTTATGACCTCACTGTTTGCTAGCGGCCGGCCTGAAGGTTGTAGGCCCATATTTGTATATCTATTGCATTTTGTAATAAAGGTTTCAAAAAAAAAAAAAGGCACCCCTGCACCCGGCGCCCTGCGGCCCCCTGTGCCCGACTCCTGGGTACCTACCTATCCTCCAGCTACCCAACTTACCTCTCGAAGTGGTGGTGGCGGCACCCGAAAAATCTTCGTCCCCGAGCTTGCAGCCTTTGTTCGTCCTTCAGCTTTCCCATTGAAATCCATTGAGCTCCCGTAGGCTCAAAAGCACCCTGCACCCAGCTGCCCGAGTGGCCCTGGCTGTGCAACTTCTACTCCTACCTACTTCCCCATTTGCCCTGAGCAGGTGACCAGGAGCACAGCTCCAACAGCCGCGTGGCCTGCTAGTCAGCACCCTCCAACCAAGGCCCCCCTGCCTCCCATAGGATAACATTGGGCCTAATTCACTCTGCACCCGGCTGCCCCTGAGCCGCAGAGGGTGTAACAACTGTACTTACCTGACCCTGGGAGACCCCTGAGTCTATGCCCAGAACCTTAACTCTGCCAGTCGAGTACTTACCCAAAGGCCGATAACTCACTTTTCTTCCATAGGGTAACATTGACTGGTTTCACTTGAAAATTCTTCAAAGTGTGGCGTTTGTAAACTTTAAAATAGTCACCTAAAATCAACCGAGTAACGAAAATACTCACCTGCTATCAGGAGAGATCCCAGTGCTGGATCTTGGTGCCCAGCCCTGACCCTGAAAAGTAATTACAACCATACTTACCGCTAACTCCATTTTCTTCCATAGGAAACCATTGACTGTTTTTTCAGTGAAATTTCTTCTAAAAGTGTCGATTTTTGCAAACTACAAATATTCTTTAAAAATCGTACCAACTGTGAAAACGTAATTACTTACCTGTTTTAGATAGATGCCCCAGTGCTGAGCTTAGGAGCCCAGCACTGGATTACAAAAGTAATGAGAACATACTTTACCCGTAACTTGAATTTTCTCCCATAGGAAACCACTTACTGTTTTTCTATGAAATTTCTTCTAAGTGTCGATTTTGCAAACTTCTAAATATTCTTTAAAAATCACCTGTGTAACTTAAACGCAGTTTCTCAACTGCGTACAGGTGGTACACTAGTGCTGGTTCCAGGATCCAACACTGACCTAGAAAAAGTACCCATAACCCCACTTACCTGCTAAGCGAATTTCCTTCCATAGGATAATATTGGTAATACGATCAGAAAAAGTTTGAGTGTCAACTTTTAAAATAGCGAAATATTGTTTAAAAATCACAACAGTAACTTAACAAAATTTACTCACTTGTTTCCAAGAACTGTCCCAGGACTGAATCTAGGATCCAGTCCTGGAGTTAGAAAAGTAATCCTGAAAGTAATCATGTGCACATAACTTAAAATTCCCCTTGAGCTCAATGTATTATTGTGTTTTGAAATTGTTTTGCCTATTGCAACAACCTGCAACTATTACCTACAAAAGTCAATTGGTTATTGCAAAAGTATTTAACTAAAGCATCTCATTGTGAGAAAGTATATTTTGATACCTATTGTTGGTTCTAAAATAAAACAACCATATATTTTTATACAAACTATTGGCCTAGAGTTCAGTTCTTGAGTGTGTGAGACCATTTGCTGACTGAGTGTGTACAACAAATGCTTTACACTGTCCTCTGATACTGCCTTACTGTTCGACCAAGCTACCACTTTAGAGAGTAAGGTTATATCTAACTTTAACCTCTGCCAAACCTCTGGGGACTGTGGACTCTACACATTGTACCTATTTGGGAACAGTATATACAGAGCCACTTTCTCACACTGTGCTCGCCATATTTTGAGTACGGATCCACGTCCTATCTGTAAGTTGTGCTTGGGTGAGCTTCACGATGCCGACGAGTACAACACCTGCCAGTGGTTGAAACCGAAGGCCCTGCGGGAGCGGGTGATAAAACTTCTGACGGCGCAGTTGTCGCTGACCTCTACCTCCTCGCGGTGTCGATCATCCTCCCGATCCAGAAGTAGTTCCCGTGAGCGCTGTTCTTCTCCCAGTGGTCAACGGCAGCAGTCCCAGTCTCCGACTACCTCTCATGGTAAGCGGTGTTGTAAGAAACCGAAGTCCCAGGCCTCTGTGACGTCTTTGACTCGCGGGCACCATGGCTCTCCTACTTCTGCTCCGGCGTCGCTTCCGCGCCTCCTGCCCTTTCCTGGAGACGGAGCGACCTCTAATCAGACTATCAGGCTCTTCACCTTGTCTTTACCCTTGTCTCCCTCTGGAGCGCCTGCAGGCCTCAAGGAGATCGTAGGTGCAGTAACTGTGCCATCGCTGATGGGTTTGCCCTCGGTGGCATTTCCAGTCTCGTGCACAGTCTTTCGGGACCCCCACCAGTAAGGTTGTTCGACTCCAACTTGACGTCGGTTGCCCCATTGGTGCCGATATCCAAGGCGCCGGAAGAGTCCAAGCCGGAGTCTGTGCACAACCACACGGTGCGCTTTGTGGGGTTGACTTCT